>NW_028270167.1:28403251-29057001 GCF_037043375.1 Chiloscyllium plagiosum | reverse complement strand
TTCACGGAAGAAGTACCTTAAAACCTACTTTCTTGACCGAGCGTTTGGTTATCTGATTTGTGCAGATTATGTAATACTTTGATTTTCAATACCCCAGTCAAATACTCAAGGCATTTCGTGATCTAATAAATTGCTTCTACTCCAGCCAGGCAAGGGTTTTTGAACCTGTGCTTTGCAGAGCTATGACTGAAGTTATTTTTCTGTCACTTTAATCAGATTAATGTAACTCATTCACTTTATTAATAATAACTTCACTCTTGATACATATAATTAATATCCAACTGCATCTAACATGAACTAGTAAGGCTGTCTTTGTTTCTGTATTCTTCATTGCAAATTGAAAAATCTGTTTGCTGTCATAATGTTTCACTGCAGAACTATTTTTTTTTCCATAGACATTATCAAAAGGCAAAGTTCTTTCAAATGTGTGAATCAGTATGCTATGACATATCTTAATAGGGTCTGTGATAGTAACTAAACTGACGGTTGTCAGGTTAATGTTGATTCAATAGTTCAGTGGTCACTGCTGTAACATTGACTTATAATTCAGTGCTAAGGCGACATGTGAATATCACAGCCAAATGAAATGTAATCACTAATAGCACGGCTAATGTTGGTAGAATCTAGGGCAGCCTGATTAACCCTTTCTAAATAAATTTCTTCAAGGATATTAATAGATTCACTTATTGCTTGTAAAGTCAATTGGCTCCTTGGCATGTTCCTAGGAGTTAATTCATGTCTTTTGAGAATTTTGTTTTATGATGTATTGTGAAAATGAAAAGCGTTTTAAAGATATTCTGTCTGTGATTTTGAAATAGTTCTGATGGCAAGTTAGCAGTGACCATTTATCAAAAAGAATATAATAATATGCAGTTATTGCTATTCTTTCTTTTCTCCTCTTTAGGTGCTCCTTACTTCTTGTTGTTGTGATTTCAAACTAGGCTTCATGTTAAAGACTAATTACCACTAGAGTTCATGTTTTGAACTGACAGCAATGGTTATTATACAAGTTAGACAGTAATACAATCTACATTATGTGTACAAATAATTTCTAATGTACAGAATTAACATGAGGAAAACATGGATAACAGACTGTGTGAAAGTGAGGACTGCAGATGCTGGAGATAAGAGTTGAGTGTGTGGTGCTGGAAATGCACAGCAGGTCAGGCAGCATCCGAGGAGCAGGTGAACTGACATTTCAGGCAAAAGCCCTTCATCAGGAATGAGGCTGTGAGCCGAGAGGGTGGACAGATAAATGGAAGGGGGGTGGGGCTTGGGGGGAAGGTAGCTGGGAGTGCAATAGGTGGATGGAGTTGGGGGTAATGGTGATAAATTGGAGGGGAGGGTGGAGGTGATAGGTAGGAAGGAAGATGGATAGGTAGAACAGGTCATGAGGGTGGAGCCAAGTTGAAAGGTTGGAACTGGGATCAGGTGGGGATAGGGGAAATATGGAAACTCATGAGATCCACATTGATGTCCTGTGGTTGAACGGTCCTGAAGCGGAAGGTGAGGCATTCTTCTTCCAGACGTCAGGTGGTTAGCGAGTGGTGATAGAGGAGGCCCGGGACCTGCATGTCTTTGGCAGAGTGGGAGGAGTAATTGAAGTGTTCGGCTGTGGGGCAGTGGGGTTGGTTGGTGCAGGCATCTCGGAGATGTTCTCTCAACAGCTCTGTGAGAAGACTGTGGTTGACTATCTTATAACGCACATGAAATTGAAAAAACGCCATCAAGACAGATCCCATAGATTTCTGAGCAACGCACCAAGACGTTAATGACACAGTGGATCATTGAATCTCATCAAATTCATGTTTGCTGATCCTGCTTTGATGGTCCTACTGAAGAGCCACACCATCATGGATTGCCTCAACAATGGCTGCTATTCTTATCGCTCATCCTACTATACAAGTCCACATTCCCCTACATTCCAAAAAATACAATCCAGTTCTTATCCCCTGCCATAACTCTGGATTTTGCTGGGGTTTCCCTGAGCTATAATCTTGCTCATTTGTATGAAGTTAAAACATCTCCATAGAGACCCATATCCCAACACCAAGTCATGATTTGTTTATGTATGAACAGCCTACTGCCTCGTTCAGAGTCTGGTACCAGAGTGTCAGTATCTCTGACACTCACCCTTCCTTATTTTTTTTCTCTCCTCTGATAAAAACCTCTGGTCAAAATAATGCCATCTGAAAGCAAGGTTGTAACTGATGCCAAGGAAGCTGACCCATATACTCGAGAACACCTTTAAAATAACTGCACAGAGGCCAATATCCCATCACCGAGTCACCCTTTATTTACTTGTGGCCAGCCAGCAACTCCCCTGAACTGAGGAGATTCTAATCTCCTTGATACATATATATGTATGCCCCCTACACTACTGCCATACAACAGTAGTGCTTCTTTATTCACCCTTTTTTATGTGTCAGTTCAGGTTTATCGGAGTCATCTAGACTCAAATGTTAGCTTGCTCTCTGTCCATGGATGCTGCCTGACCCTCTGTGATCTCCAACATTTATTTTCAGTACAGATTCCAGCATCTGCTGTAATTTATTCTTACTAATTCCTTAAAATTGATCAGAGTTCTACGAGCACAGAGTGACCTACCTCTTTTGGCACTTAACTCACAGTTGTGTGGTTCAGTTGCCTTCATCCAGGACAGTTAAAAATCAGTAATCCTGACATGGAGTCTTTTCCTGTCTCTATCACATACTTACTGGCCTTCAGTTTCTGTATCCGTTAACTTCCACTCTCGTGACATATTGAAAATATTATGACTAGACAAGTTGAATCTTGCTGACGAGCGACTTTTATAACTGAATGTGCTCTGAATATTATGTTCTCAAAGGAAAAGTTAGATAAATGACTTTCAGTCAAACTAACCATCCTGTGTAGCAATGGTTACAGATCCCAATGAGAACCCTCCAAAGCAGTAAGATTATTTTTGACTGTTTTGTAGCCAGCATCATCTTTGAATATGTTGTGCAACTGATGCAAAATGAACTGTGTTACAAAAGGACAATGGGTGAGCTTGCAATACTCTGGCCTTTTCCAACTTGGACTTGTGCTTTGATTGATAACTCCGACAATAAACCTCTACAATAATGTGGAATTCAGTTAACGTCATCATCATCATCATTCTTTTAAAATAAAATCATGCGTTGTGGGCGTTGTTGTCTAGGTCAGCATTTATTACCCAACCCTAATTAACTTGGAGAAGGTGATAGTGGGCTACCTTCTAGAACCAAAAGGTTTGACAATCCTTAAGGTGCAAGGACAGCAGAGTGTTCGAAAGAACAGGATACTCATTGATTAGCAATTGACTCCAATTAGTTGTGGCATTGCCATAGAGAAAATACCATGGGACAGTTAACATCTTAGAAAAGGCAAGGTTAGTCTGACTTCTTGGTGTATTTCCATATGGAGGCGACCTTTTGGGAGTGTGGGGGTTGCAGAGGGTGTTCAGCTCGAGTGGGCACAAGGAAGTCTTAAAACGGTCCTCCAACAATTCCAGCATGGTTAATGTTGCCAACCCATGTGGCTGCCTTAAAATAACGGTGGAGATCCAAAATTGACCATTGAACAATCTTGGGAGGCCTAATGGTGAGAAGGCTGCCAGATGCCTCCTCCATCCACTGGAAAATGGGTGACACTGTGGGTATGGTTGGCAATTTGGTGGGAAGCTCACGTGACATATTTTACAAATGACCAATTCACTAGATTGGCATTGACTTGATATTTCCATACTTTAAGGCAAATAACCCAGAGAAATAAGTGGTCTTATTGAACAACATTTTCCTTCTTTTAAGAAGGAGGAAAGGATTATTCAAATCTGACGGTAGACTCTTTTTTTGATTGACTCATGGGATGTGGGCATCACAGGCTGGGCCATCATTTACTGCCCACCCCTAGTTGCCTTTGAGAAGGTGGTGTTGAGATGTTCAGTACACATGCTGCGGGGAGACTCACAATGCGATTAGGAAGAAAATTCCAGGATTTTGACTCAACATGAGGGAAGGGACTGCAATATATTTTCAAGTCAGGATAGTGGGTGGCTTGGAAGGGAGCTTACAGGTGGTGGTGTTCCCATGTATCTGCTGCCCTTGTCTTTTCAGATGAAAGTGGTCATGAGTTTGGAAGGGTGTATCGAAGGAGCTTTCGGTGTAATTCTTCAATGCATCTCTTTAAATTGCACACACTGCCGTTACTAAGCACTGGCAGTGGAGGGAGTGGATATTTGTAGATATTTTGCCAATCAAGCAGGCTGCTTTGTCTGAGATGAAGGTGAGTTTCTTGGGTAGTATTGAAGCCCTATACATCCAGGCCAGTGAGGACTATTCCACCAAACGTTTGCGTAAACCTTATAGATGGTGGAGTCAGGAGCTGAGTTACTTCGCGAGGGATGGAAATAATAGCGAGCAGTTCTTTTGTCGTCATGTGGGTAGCAGTGAGATGTGTCTGAGGAGGATTCTGGGAGCAGTCAGCTCAGTCACCACAGCTGAGGAGAGAATGACGCAGGACCCAGTAGTAAACAGGAAGAAGAGCTTCTTATAGAGTGTTGTAATGAGAAGTGACTGAGCAGGACTCTGGGAGAGATTATCTTTTCTAACGGAAGCATATAAAAGGGAGGCAAGCTCTAGTGGGAGCAACCCATTTTGGAGAGGGGCTGTTGAGGTTGAAGTGTTGCTGTTAAGGGCAAAGTTTGGGCTTTAGTGAGCATTGAGCTTCACTAAGGTGAGTGAGCAGCAATAAGGTACAACAAGGTTCTTTTTCTTTTAATCCAGTATTTAACAGAGAGGCAGTGATGTCAGTTAGAACAGTGCTATACTCTTGTGAGTTGTGGGAGATCAGGGGGAAGTCTCTGTCTGCAGGATGTGTATCCACCCACAGCTCCTCTCAAACTACATGCATCGGGTAGAGTTGCAGTTGGACTCACATCGGAGAATACAGGATGCAGAAAGTTTTGTTTTTACGAGTTACAGGAATGTGTTGCACCGGAGATTCAGCCAGATAGATGGGTGACTGCCAGGGTGCACCGCCAGGCAGGCAGTGCAGGAATTCCTGTAGTATTCCTCTCTCAAATAAGTGTACCATTTCTAATTCTGTTCAGGATGGCCTCTCAAGGAAAACAGCAAAAACAGCAGCTAGATCAGTAGCACTCCAACTGGTTCTGTTATACAACAGGGAGGGTTGAAATGTAGGCGAGCAGTAGTGTTGGGGACTGTATGGTCATGGGCACAGATAAGCATTCCTATGGCCGAGTGCAAGAGTCCAGAATGGTATGTTGCCTCCCTGGTGCCAGGGTTAGTCATGTTTCTGAACATGTGGACGAAGGAGGAGCATTCCGAAAGCTTGTGATTTCAAATAAACCTGTTGGATTGTAACCTGAAGTCATGTGACTTCTGACCTTGTCTCTCCCTTGTCGACATAGGGTATTCTGAAAGGAAAGGGAGTGCAGCCAGAGGTTATGGCCCATATTGGGTACTAACAACACAGACTCAGAGAATTAGGCAGAAAGTTTGAAAAGGAGAAAGTGAGGACTACAGATGCTGGAGATCAGAGCTGAAAATGTGTTGCTGGGAAAGTGCAGCAGGTCAGGCAGCAACCAAGGAGCACGAGAATCATCATTTCGGGCATGAGCCCTTCTTCAGGAATCATTCCTGAAGAAGGGCTCATGCCCGAAACGTCGATTTTCCTGCTCCTTGGATGCTGCCTGACCTGTTGCGCTTTTCCAGCAACACATTTTCAGAAAGTTTGAAAAGCAGACTTGAGGGATGTAATCATGAGATTACTCCATATGCCATGTGTCAGTGAGGCCAAAATTAGGAAGATATTACAGTTAAATGCTAAAGAGCTGTTATAGAAGGGAGGGCTTCAGATATCTGGATCATTGGGATATCTTCCAGGTAAGGTGGGACCTGTGCAAGAAGGACATGTTGCTAGAGGAACACTGATATCCTTGCAGGGAAGTTTGCTGGTCCCACTCAGGAAGGTTTAAACTAGTGTGGCAGGGGGTGGGAACCTCAGCAGTAAGTCAAACATGCAGTGATTGAGGAGATGCTAAGTCTAAAAGGAAGAACAGTCAACTAAGTCTGGAAGGAAGAACGGGCAGGGCCAAGTGAATGAACATTGTGGGACTGGCTGTCTAATTTGTATTTATTTCAATGCAAAGATATAACTGAGAACACAGATGAGCTTAGAGTCATAGAGTCTCAGAGATGTACAGCACAGAAACAGATCCTTCAGTCCAACTAGTCCATGCTGACCAGATATCCTAAATTAATCCAGTCCAATTTGCTAGCACTTGGCCCACATCCCTCTAAATGTTTCCTATTCATATATCCATCTAGATGCCTTTAAATGTTAGAATGTACCAGCCTCTACCACTTCCTCTGGCAGCTCATCCACACACACACACACACACCACCCTCTGCGGGGAAATGTTGTCCCTTAAATCTCTTTAAAGTCTTTCTCCTCTCACCTTCAATCCATGCCCTCTAGCTCTGGACTCCCCCACCCCAGGGAAAAGACCTTTTCTATTTATCCTTTCCATGTCCCTCATGATTTTTTAAGCCTCTGTAAGGTCACTGCTCAACCTCCGACATGCCAGGGAAACCAGCTACTGACTGTTCAGCCTTGAGCCTGAATTAGGTCATGGAACTATGATATTGCAACCATTAGAAAAAGTTATGCCAGGGTTTAAATGTTTCAAGCAAAATAGAGAAGGTGTGAAAGGGAGACTATCATAGCTGCACAAAGAGAGGACATCTTAGAGGGTTCATCCAGCAAGGCCACATGGGAAGAAGTTAGGAATGTAGAAGGTACAATCACAATGATGGGGCTATAGTATAAGCTTCCCAATAGCTATCAGGAATTAGAGGAACACATACCGAAGCAGATTATGGAAAGATATAAAAACAACAAGGCTGTTGTTGTGGGTAATTTTAATTCCCTTTTAGACTGGGATATCCTTACTGCCAGGGGCTTAGAAGAGGCAGAATTTGTTACGTGCATCCAGGAAGGTTTCTTGCAACAATATTAAGGTAGTTCAAGTCGGGAAGGGGACATATGAAACCATGTACTGGGTGATGAGTCTGGCTAATTGATTGAAATTTCAAATGGTGAGCATTTTTGGAATAGCGATTATAATTTCATAGATTTTAAGATGGTCGTGAATTAGCATTGGATGAAAGTGGTAAGTTTGCGGAAGGCTAATTACAACAGTAAATGGCAGAAACTGGAGAAATTAATTTTGAGGTGGTTTTTTGAGGGTAAATCTACATCTGACATGTGGAAATCCTTTAAAGGCCAGTTGATCAGAGTTCAGTACTGATATGTTCCTGTGAGGATGAAAGATAAGGAGGGCAAGTTTCAGCAACCGTGGTTGACAAGAGATATCAAAAATGTAGTCAAAAACAAAGAGGAAGCATATGTAATGTTTAGGAAACTGAAAACAGATAAGGCCCTCAAAAAAAGTAAAGGAAGCAGGAACAAACTCAAACAAGAAATTAGGAAGGTAAAAAGAGGCCATGAAATGTTCTTAGTATGTTGGATTAAAAAGAATCTCTAGGCATTATATACATATATTAGGAGCAACAGGATAGCTAGGATAAAGGTAGGCCCACTAGAGAACAAAGGAAAAACTTTATGGAGTTAGAAGAAATGGGTGAGGACCTTAAAGAGGACTTTGTATTGGTATTTATCAAGGAGAAGAACATGGATGATAGCAAGACTAGAGAGGGCTATGTTGATATCCTAGGAGATGTTGATATTAAGAAGGAGGAGGTGTTGGCTGTCTTGAAAAACTTTAAGGTAGAGAAGTCCCCAGGATCTGATGGGACTTCAGAGGGTGTTAGTGAGTTTTGAGAAGATTTGTAGCTAAGGTTGAGGTTCTGGATGTACAAGATCCCTCTAGATATGAATGCTCTGAATAGTCTGGTCATTAACTGCATACTTTCTTCTTCCACTTGACCTTCCAAAATGTATGTCCTTACACTTATCCGGATTAAACTCCGTCTGCCTGTTGTGCACCCTGCATGCATAGACCATATCTGGATTGCACTGCCAGGGGAGATGTAGAAGCAGATACAATAAGAAAGTTTAAGAGGCATTTACACAGACACATGAACAGACAGAGAATAGAGGGATGGCGATCATGTGCAGGCAGATGGGATTAGTTCAGAATGGCATCATGGTCGGCACAGACGTGATGGTCTGAAGGGCTTGTTTTTGCGCTGTACTGTTCTCTGTCTATGTGCTGTAATTTGTCTTGCTGCATCTCAGAGTCAATGTTTATTAATGAAGACGAGCCCTGTAATGTGGTTTGTGGTGTCACTATCTTTTATCTCCAGGGTGTAAAGGTTGAGCAGTAAAGCTGGAGAAGAGCAGCTGTTTGGTTTAAACTTGAGTAACTTCCCACAGTTTGCAGTGCTGTCCAAATTTATGGTTCGATGGCAGGGATGTTCAATTTTCTGTTGAACTTCATCACTATCAACGTCTGCATGCTGTGGCAGCAGAACTGAAGCTTGTGCTGTGCACTTGTTGGACTCAAAAAAAAAACATTTATAGGTTGATGAATTATTAATATGTTTTGAGTTCATCAGTTCCCAAAACACATCAAGCCTAAAGAGAAACATCATAATTTGGAGATTGAGTTTACCACTTTGGGTACAATGAGAGAAATACATGCTAACAGATTTTCCTTAACCTCTCAAAATCATACTTACATCTTATTTCTCCAACAGATGAAACAAAGTTTGCCTTGAACCTTTGCAATCCTATGAGTTAAGGGCAAGGGTAGCAAGTCCAGGGAAACCTAGATGTCAAGGGATATTGAAATTTAAGAAAGAAAAAAAGAAGAATATGTCAGTAATGGCACATTCAAAACAGAGAAGGCCTTTCAAAATAGATTGTAGTGGGTTGCTTAAAATGAAAATTACGAGGGCAAAAAGGGGCCACAAGATATCTTTGGCACTTGGGGTTATGAAAAGTCCAAAGGCAAATTTTTATAATTTTTACTGATAATTTATAAGTTTTATTAAGAATAAGAGGATTACCAAGGCAAGAGTGGGACCTGTTAGAGACCCAAGGAACAATCTGTGCGTGGACATGGGTGAGGTCTTAAATGAATACTTCTCAGCTGTGTACACAGAGGAGACAAACATTGTAGTCGGGGATTTCAGTTAGGATGATGCAGTTCTAGAACACATTAAGATCAGTAAGGAGGAGGTATTAGATGTTTCAATGGGCACAAAGGTGCATAAATCCCCAGGGCCTGATGAGATGTATCCAAAGCTGCTATGGGAGGCAGGGGAGGAAAATGCTGGGGCCTGGCAGAAATACTTAATGATTCAAGGCCGCAGGTAAAGTACCAGATAACTGGATGATAATTAATGTGCTTCCTTTATAGAGAAAAGCAGCAGGGATAGGCCAGGTAGTTACAGATCAGTTAGTTTGATGTCAGTGTTAGGGAAATGATTGAAATAAATTCTGAAGGGCAGGATTAATCAATTCTTGGAAAGGCAAGGATTGATTGGGGTAGTCAGCATGGATTTGTTAGAAGGAGATACTGTTTGACTGATTTTATTGCGTTTTTGAAAAGATGACTAAATATATTAATGTGGGTGTGTTGTTGGTGTGGTTTGCATGGACTTCAGTAAATCCTTTGAGAAGGTCCCACATTTGAAGACTATTGCCAAATGTAAGAGCTCAAGGGATCCAAGGCAAGTTCCCAAACTGGATCCAAAATAGACTTCCAAATAGGAGGCAAGAGATAATGATGGAGGGCTGTTTTTGTGATTGGAAGCCTGTGACCAGTGACACACCACAGGGATCAGTGCTGGGACCCATGTTTTTTGCTATGTACATTAGCAATTGAATGTCAATGTGAAAGGTATAATTAGTAAGTCTTTTGATGACATGAAAATTGGTGGTATTGTTGGTAGTGAGGAGGATGGTCCCGGGCTACACTCTGATATTGATCAGCTGGTAAATTGGGCGCAGCAATGGCAGGGTGAAATTTAATCCTGGTAAGTGTGAGGTGATGTATTTTAGGAAGTCAATGTTTCAACTCAGTTTTGTGATCAGTGACTATGTCAAAAGACTTGAACCAAAAAGAGTACAATAAAAAAAAATCTGTACCCTGATTTGTCTCCCTCCCCATATTTCCATCAAAGATAAGCGTTACAATGGTTATATGATATTCATAGCAATGTTCCATTTTTTTTTATTTTTGGTTCAGTGGTGCTGCTCTGCAGGGTGGAACGCAATCCATTTGTGACATATCCTTTCCAGAGTCTTTCATTAATTTTGCGATTGAACTGTGGTTGCTTTTGACACATTAGTAATTTAGTCATCAGCTTAACATTCACAATCAGGTTTAAAGATTTTGATATTAAAAAGAAATGGGAAAAGCTGTTCTACGTTTTGCAAAATTAAAATCTGTTGGCTCATTAACTAATTTGCGTGACATTCATGTGTAAATGTTGCTGCATCAATCATCTGAGGGATTTGATGCTTGACAGCTTTTCTAATTTTCATTTGAAGAACACAGAATGCCCTAGTGGAAAGAAAAAAACCCAATCAATAATATGCACTTACAGGCAGGTGAATTATTGATGGATTTAACAATAAGGAGGATATGGAAACTCTTTCAGTCAAAAGGCACCACCTGAACATATTGACTGGTGCTGAATTCAAATCTTCAAGATGATGAACACCCTTCTTGGCAGACGTGCTGTACAGGAGCAGTGAAACATCACAAGCATTGAGGCGTCAGGAACAGTCCTGGTTTATGGAGCTGAAATCAAATCAGTTGATCCAAAAGCAACACACTTTTAAGGGGCTGTTTTCTTAATAATTGTAGTTACAATGCATATTGAATTAAATCAGAAGTCGCGTATCAAAATGGCCTGCAGTGATTTAATCTGTAGAATTTGAGTTTAAACTGGAAGTAGCAAGTTCAAATTCAGCTTGAAGTTCAATGGAGTTGCAATTGGCAAGACCACAGACAACAGCATGACTGCTGTTTTACCACTTTTTCTTCATGGTGACATTCTTTACCTTCACCTCTATGCTGCTCCTTATGATTCTTATTGTGCCTTGCTGTGATTCGGTTACTCTCTTGTGCGTGGTACTCCTTTCAGTCGAAGTGACTGCTTTTTGTGCACACAGCTAATAAAAACTGATATCGAATGACAGTGAAGGAAATGTTCAATTTTACACTAAATTTATCATTGGAGTGTGCAAGGTCTAAAGAAGAGCAACTGCAAGCTATTCAGCAAACGGCAGACAGACAGAGAGATCATTATCAGCAGAGAATAAAATAGGATATCAAAACCTAGTCACCCAATTTATTTTCTTCTAACCAAAGTTGAGATGCAGTCACATTTTCTCCAGAGTATATGCATCAGAGGCTGACAATCAAACTTTGCAAGAACAGCCCATCTGATGGCATGAATTCCCCTCTGATCTTCCCATGTCCTTTTTCCCATTGAGGGTTAGGTAACAAGTTTGGAGCTGATATCAAGCTCAGAACTGAATTTCAGTTTATTGAAAAATTGATGAATAACTGGAATAATCATCTGGGTCGAGAAGCAGAGACAAAATACTGGAATTGTCGAAGAAATAGTTCAATGCAGTGTTCGGGGAGATTATTTGTTTTTATGCAAAGATGAGCTCCATTGCTTCCTTTAACTTCCTTCAACTATATTTTATCTTGTCTTTCTCTGTCTCTCTCTTTGTTAGCAGGAACTTGAGCAGATGTCTCACTTGTCCTCTCTGTGGGTGGCCTGTGCCATATTTACTGTTACATCAGAAACACAACTGATTATTTCAAACTACAAACAGACGGGTGCAGGTGGAAGCAATTGAAAATGTTCACTCTAAGCACATGTATGGAGGTTTTTTACACACTCAAAATTGCTGATGTTTCAAAGGTAACACAATGTACAATGTAAAATAATTGAAAGCCTCAGATATTCTGTGCAATACACATGGTACCTGGCTCCAGTTCAAACAAAATCTGGTCAGATTGGTAGAAAGGTAAGAATGATAATTCAAACGTATTCACCTTTTCCGTTCTTCCAGGGATTTCTGTTTCTTTTACCTCATTAACCTTCACTGTTTTCTGACTCCCATCCTGAGTTTGATCATTAGAATCTCTTCTGGGGTAAAAGTGACCTGAACAAGAGGGATGCACCTGAATTGGAAGGGGACTAATATACCAGTGGGGAGATTTGCTGGAGCTGCTCAGGAGGATTTAAGCTCGTAAGATTGGTGGTGGGGGGTGGGAGGTGTGGGACCCAGGGAAATAGCGAGGAAAGAGGTCAATTTGAGACTAGTACAGTTGCAAAAAAGTAACGAGTCAAATAGTCAGTGCAGGCAGGAACAAAGCAGAGAACAAGGTAGGACAGATAAATTAAACTGCATTTAATTCAATGCAAGAGGCCTAACAGGGAAGGCAGATGAATGCAGGTAATTGTTAGGGACATGGGAATGGGATATCATTACAAATACAGAAATGTGGCACAGGCATGGACAGGACTGGCAGCTTAATGATCCAGGATACAAATGCTATGGGAAGGATAGAAAGGGAGGCAAGAGAGGATGTGGAATGGTGTTTTTGTTAAGGGATAGCATTACTGCTGTACTTAGGGAAGATATTCCTGGGAATACATCCAGGGAAGTTATTTGAGAAATAAGAAAGGGGTGATCACCTTATTGGGCTTGTATCATAGACCCCGTAATAGTCAGAGGGAAATTGAGAAACAAATTTGTCAGGAGATTTCAGTTATCTGTAAGAATAATAGGGTGGTTATGATAGGGGATTTTAACTTTCCAAACATAGACCGGGACTGCCATAGTGTGAAGAGTTGAGATGAAGAGCAAGTTATTAAGTGTGTATAATAACATTTTCTGATTCAGTATGTGGATGTACCTACTAAAGAAGGTGCAAAACTTGACTAACTCTTGGGAAATAAGGCAGGGCAGGTGACTGAGGTGTCAGTGGGGGAGAACTTCGGGGTCAGCAAACCATAATTCTATTAGTTTTAAAATAGCGATGGAAAAGGATAGACCAGATCTAAAAGTTGAACTTCTAAATTGGAGGAAGGCTAATTTTGATGGTATTAGGCAAGGACTATCAAAAGTTGATTGGGGGCAGACGTTCACAAGTAAAGGCTGGAAAATGAGAATCCTTCAGAAATGAGCTAACAAAATTCCAGAAACAATATATTCCTGTTAGGATGAAAAGAAAGGCTGATAGGTGTAGGGAAAGATGGATGACCTCATCACCTTCTGAAGTTCAAATTTAAAGCTGCACCCACAGTATGCCTTTTCTTTTTTGACAAAATAGAAATTTAAAGGTAAGCATTCCCATCTTGTGAAACTTTTAAAATATTCCAACTTGTGCACATACCAAAATCTCTGTCCAATTTGAAAAATTTTGCAATTTCTGAAATAACGCAATAAAGGCCAGTATCCCATTACCAGGTCAGATTTTGTTTGCATTGGGCATGACACAGAGCCAGCACTCAGAGTGAGCAGAACCCCTGGCACTCCTGTTTATATATCTGTCAGCCAGTGTTCCATGATTGGATCAAACAAACAGTCCCAATTAGGGAACTCGTGTTCTGAGACCCACCTGGTTCACATTGTTACAATCACTACTCTTTGTGTTGTATAAGCAATCACCACCACGGACATAACAATAAAACAAAGAACTGTGAATGCTGGCAATCTGAAACAAGCGAAAATAGAAATTGCTGGAGGAACTCAGCATGTCTGGCAGCATCTGTGGAGAGGGAAAACAGTTAACATTGCACTACCCTTAAGGGTCACAGGACTCAAAATGTTAACTTTGTTTTTGCTTCACAGATGCTACTAAACCTGTTGAGTTTCTCCAGCACTTTCTGTTTTTGTGTTTTTTTTTCCCTGGCTCTGAGAACCTTGTTGGTGGAGACTGTCTCCACTATAGTAGTCATGATTTGGAGATGCCAGTATTGGACTGGGATGTACAAAGTTAAAAATCACATAACACCAGGTTATAGTCCAACAGGTTTAAGCGCTGCTCCTTCATCAGGTGGTTGTGGAGTACGCAATTGTAAGGCACACAATTTATAGCAAAGGTTTACTGTGTGATGTAATTGAAATTATACATTGAAAAATACCTTGATTGTCTGTTGAGTCTTTCATCTGTTCGAATACCATAATAGTTTCACTTCTTTCATGTAAAAATCACAAAACTTTTTTTTAGAAGTTGCATTCTCAGGTTAGCTGTTACAATTGTGTTAGCACCCTGTGTTCTCTGTCTATGCCATGATGTTTAAATTTATTCTAGTTTAAAAAGTGAGATAACAGAGTTTTGCATGAATTCATGCAGTTTTTGAGCAAAATACAAAGTAACTCTGCAACATCAGCATATTGTTTAGCTAACACCAATTGTTACAGTTAATCTGAGAATGCAACTTTAAAAAAAAAGTTTTGTGATTTACACATGAAAGAGGTGAAACTATCATGGTATTTGAACAGATGAAAGACTCAACAAACAATCAAGATATTTTTCAATGTATAATTTCAGTTACATCACACAGTAAACTTTTGCTATTAATTGTGTGCCTTACAATTGTGTACTCCACAATCACCTGATGAAGGAGTGACGCTCCAAAAGCTTGTGCTTCCACTTAAACCTGTTGGACTATAACCTGGTGTTGTGTGATTTTTAACTCTGTCTCCACTATAGTTCACCATAAAGTAGGGATCTACAGGGCCTATGTAGTCTAGTGCAGTTGAGGAAGACCACTTGGTAGCCTAATGAGAAGAGACTATTGTCTTAAATATGTTGTTTATTATGTAAAAATAACATTCAACATTGGTGAGAAACACAAGGGAAGTATCTTCAAAGGGATAGATCAAACCTACAAGGGTATGAAGAACTTTACAATATGGTTCAGTGAGTTAGAATTCAAATCCTACTCAAAATCACACAATTTACTTTGGATTAGATTAGAAATTTATGTAATTTCTTCATACAATAAATGGTATTCTGTAAAATAAATGTTAATGCAGAATTACATGTTGAAGAATAAAAGCCAATGATCAATATTAGTGCATTCTCATTACACTTGAGATCACCCGTTAAAATGATACTGAGTAAAGAAGTGAAGAACCTTAAATACACTGATAGAATGGATGTTGTTATAGAGACTATGGTGAAGATCCCGATGATTGGTCTTACCCATTTTAGATCCTAAGTTATTCTACTGCCAAGTTTGTATAATATAATAGAGTTTAGCACTTAAGGCACTCCTCAGTATTAACTATTTCAGATCCCTACACCCTTATACAAGATTACTGTCTGAGTGTTAGGTCCAGTTTCTAACAAGTAAGGAAACTATGGATAAAATAAATCTTAAATACAGCCACTTTTTTCATCTCACAGTTTCACAGTCTGACTTGCCTTAGGGCATGAAATTGTATCATGAAATTCACAAAAAAAAGACAATTGATGTCCTTGCAGTAGAAATGATTTCCTTTGGGATAAAATCACAAGTGGGAGTTGTTATCTATTTTTGTATTTCTGCCCGTTGGAAACTCATATCACTTTTTAAGCTTCGGAAAGTTTTTTTTTCTAACCACAAAACCTTTTTGCACACTTTTTAGAAATGTCTGAGTTATAGTTCAGTTTTCAACATCTGGATGGTCATCTGATGGAGCAGCTTGTCTTTCCTGCTTGAGTCCAGCTGGATTTCATGTGATTACTCAGTATCATTTTAAGTTGGTGATCTCAAGTGTGGTGAGAATACACTGCAAGTTAATAATTGACTTTTGTTATTCTAGTAATTTTCCATGAACATGTATTTTACAGAATACAATTAATTGTATGGAGCAATTATGTTAACTTCTTATCTACTGAAACGTAAGTTGTACGATTTTGAGTAGGATTTGAATTCTATGTCACTGTACCATATTGTAAAGGTCTTCATACCATTATAGGCTGGATCCATCCATTTGTAGATGCTTTATTTGTGTTTCACACCCACGTTGCATATATAAATTTACACTTCTTTTCTTCAAAAAACATCAAACGGGCACAAATTAGACAATGGTATCTGTTATTGAGGGATTGCCAAGCTTGTAATTATAGCAGTATAAATGTTAAGTCATTTACAAGTGTCCTTGAGAGAAAATATCTCTCTTAAAAATCACTACTAAATGTATTTAATGTTGTAAATTTTCATAGTGTGGTTTCATAGAAGCTATTGTACCAATAGAACTGGATATTAATTGATTGTCCAGCTTTTCTTTTTGAATTGAAGTATTAAAGTTTGTTACATTACTGCAAACTTGATGGTAGATTAATCAAGGAAATGATAGCATATGTCTACTTGTATATACAAAATCACATTCTGCATTGTATACACCCAAATGCACAAACTCACAACTCTAATATAACACACTCGGGGGTGAAGTGGCCTGATACGTCATGAAAAAGATCAAGTGATTTATCAATGTCATCTCCGTACTCAAGGTGAATTACTGTCATACTTACTGTATGCAAGTTTTATGCTTTTGGTTAATCATTAGTGTCTGTACTTGCTCCATCCTTCCTTCCATTTCACCAAGGAGTAAGGTAATTGGCACGTTGTTGACCCATGTGAGAAAATCAGGTAAATTAAAGGAAACTTACATTAGTTTCCTTCCATTTATGTTAGAGAAGGGCTTTGTTTATTTGTGATATGGATACACCATGAAGTCTTGGAAAATGAACTTTTGCTGTGAAGTGTCTAGTAAATTATGTGCTCTAGTTGTTTTTCTTTGTCACATGAATGAGATCACATGTGAGCCCTTTTGAGACACACAAATATCCTTGTTTCTGTTGGAGCCTTTGTTCTTCCCACTGGATTTCTCAAATTGCTAGCATGAAAAAACTACAGGTTTTCTGAAGCTGGGCATCAAATATAATGTTTCATTTTGTCCATTGATGGGTTCAGTAGTAGCTCAGGACTCGTTATCCTTTTAATTATGTTACTTTGTTATTGACTGAAACCAGATGAAGAAAAAATAATTCCCACTCCGCCTGGGACTTCTAATAGCATTAATATTGTTGATTTAATTTTATACAGTTTGCAATTAGGAGTTTTTCTCAACATGTCCAATAATGTTTGCCTGAAAAGCATGTAATGAATTTACAAATGGAAAAAGAAGAGTACATTTACATCTCCATTGGTTATTTGTATTGTTTTCAACTTGTATGTAATCAAGTTAGTTCTCTGCAGGATTTGAAAAGTGTGGTGCTGGAAAAGCGCAGCAGGCCAGGCAACATCCGAGGAGCAGGAGAATCGACGTTTTGGGCATAAGCCCTTCTTCAGGAATGAGGCTGCTTCCTCATTTCCCCTCCCCCCTTATTTCAGTCCCAACCTCCGGATTCAGCACCACCTTCTTGGCCTGCAATCTTCTTCCCGACCTCTCTCCCCCCACCCCCTCTCCGGCCTATCACCCTCACCCTCACCTTCTTCCACCCATTGTATTCCCAGCACCCCTCCCCCAAATTCCCCCCCCCCCCCCCCCCACCACCTTTTATCTTAGCCTGCTTGGCACACCAGCCTCATTCCTGAAGAAGGGCTAATGCCCGAAACGGCGATTCACCTGCTCCTCGGATGCTGCCTGGCCTGCTGCGCTTTTCCAGCACCACACTTTTCAACTCTGGTCTCCAGCATCTGCAGTCCTCACTTTCTCCTCTCTGCAGGATTTGGCAGAATTGCTATTTCATTAAGCCATACAATGTGACAGCAAAATACTGGAAATCTGGTGGAAAATTCTCATAACACTCAGCATATCTGACAGAATTGGTGGAGAGAGAAGCAAATTTAGCACATCAGGTTGATGGTCTACAATCAGAGATGCAATACTTAAGCTTTTAATTTAATATTAGAAAGCCACTGCTGAAGCAAATTTCACTTTGTCTAAAAATAGGCCAGTAAATGCTTTCATTTATTTATTGGTTCTCTTTTTGCTAACTCATTCCTTCATTTACTTCCCCCACATACCGTGGAGATTATTCAACATGCTTTGAAGAGTGTTGAGTGACAACTCATGGTGAAGCATAGTTCTAGGGATGTGGGCTGCTGCCATTGCCACTGCCCCAAATGGCTATTGGAATGTGAACAATACTGCTGGCAGAACATCACAAAAAGACTATTCTTATCTGAAGGTAACTAGAGGGAGAAGATACGGAGATTCTTAGTCTTTGCAAGATGGCTAACTGAGGCATACAAGAAGCCAAAAAAAAATTAATTGTATAAGAGTAGAATTATTGTTTGATTCACTTTTTAAAAATATTTGCTAACAAAGAAATTCATAATGCAATTTTTTTTGAAACCCAGAATATCATCACCATGGTATACTATAAGTTTGTTGATCAAAAGGCTGTTTGAAAAAAATGCATTTATTGTCAGTGTGACTGAGTCTACATTGAAAATCTGCAGTACAAAATTCCACCTTCCATTGCATTATGAGATGCTGTATTGACAGTGCCCCTCAGGGACACGATAGATGTCTGGTATGCAAGTGGAACCTATTACTCAAGCGCTTGGGCTCTCGGCATGTTTTTGGAGCACAACAGAAGAAGCTCCATGTAATATAGGGTGTTATTAGATATTATGTTAATTGTCAAAGTGCACTATCAGTCAAATGTCAAATCACATGTAGCTACTACCCGAGAGAGAGAGATTCTGATTCAGTTCTGTAACGGGCTACCTTGTACTGTAAATAGCTAATGAATGTTCCTCAGTTTACAGAAGCTCTGATCTTTCAAAGACATGCAAACTCCAGTCATTAAAACACTTAACCCTTCATCTAATCCATAACGTAACTAATCTGGCATTGCTTAATGATGGTAATAGTTGCTCAGTTGATTACAATTCATCACTGTAGTGTTCATATAAAAGACAATCAGTTCATCTTCACAATGTGAACATAGAGATCCAGTATGAACAGTACTTCCTTTGGTTTAATGCTAATCATTCAGTATCTAAAAAAAAATTGAGAAATTCAACTACACTCATTTTTACAGGAGGGGTATCTGTGCTTTAAAAATTAAACATAATAATTTGAAACTATTCTTATGCAGATCTGCATTATCTGACTCTTATTAAATTTACAACAAGGCTTTATTTCAATTATCCAAAATTTCAATGCTTCAATTCAAAAATTTGCATTTGTCTACCTTTCTCAGTGGCTAAAAATAGACAGGTTCTGATTCTCCAAACCAATTTGTTTATGAAAAGACTATTATTCATAAACATTGATCATATGTCAATTACATATCTACAATTTTTGGCTAAGATGAAGTGTTACTTGTATTGAGTGGTTGAAGACACAATGAGAGGTGGAATTCATGATACACTGAACCAATGTATCAGGCTCAAAGTTGTTTCCACGCTAATCTTGGAAGTTGTCAGCGTCCCGTGGGTCTTTTGCAGAAGGCCTGGGGAAACAAAAAAGGTACAAACCGTGAGTAAGAGAGGCTTCTGACAGAGCCACCATTGCCTGCTGGAACCACATAGCTTGCTAAATTAGGAAGACACCAGCTCACTGAGAATGTTTCCCAGACAACTGCTGACAACAAAAGAGCATTTATTCTTGTGTGTGAAAGGACGTTGTGGCTAAACCACTGGTGCTTGACTGGGAATTGTGTTCAATGCCAACTCAACTCCCCATGGGTACTTTTCCACAAAGTAGAGGCAGCAAATTATTTATCACATCTTAGAAATGCTTCTCCAGGTCTTCTTGACAGCAATGGTTGAATCACATTCTCTCCTTCACTCCTGTTTTCAGTCTAAGAGCTCTAAAAATTGTTTTCATTGTCCATATTTCAATCTTCATGAAATAGGTGAAAGAAATTAAATGAACTAACATATTTGTTTATGTCTGAGAGAAAATGTGCCAGTTGTTACTTTGCCTTATGTTTTGTGTAAATGCTGTCACAAGATTTATTCTGTCCAGTTTCACTGATTCCTTGGTCACAAAATCCAACATATTAGAAGTTTGTCATAAATTGAGGTGTATATTATCGTTGCATCGCACAATTGAAAATGAAACAGCTGTGATATTTGTAATGTGGTGATGAATATTCTACTGCTGGGTCAGTCGGACTCTCACTAAATGTTATACATTGTGATACACATGTTAACAACTAAGTGGATGATGAGGAAGATACAAAGATGGTGTGTTCCCAATCAAAAAGGATTACATGTTGCTCAGTCAGCATTTCTAAGGAATTGAGATAAAAGCAGGTGATTTTAGGTTTCTTTGAAACCTTGGATTGGCAGTTCTCCATTGGGCTCAGATGTGTTCATCTGTTGTATCTCTTCCGTACAGATTAGATATGTTTTTCAAGTTATAAAGCTGAATGCTGGGCTTGCGTTTTCAGACCAAGGCATGTGCATTCATACTTTGGTCTCTTTATGAAAAAAAACTCTATTGGTGCCACCACAATATAAGATACCACTAAAAAGCAAAATTTTGCCACTATATACACCTTACCTTAGCAAGAAAACTTAGCAAATTTTAACAATTGAAAGGTTCAATAACACCCTTTAAATTAAAATATGTAATATTTATCAATGAGTGATGTTAAGTATTAGAAATATCTTAACAGCAAAGCTTTTGATTTGATGAATCAAATCACATTGTTCATTTGCAGGTCGCAATAAATTACTGAGTGCTTTACTATTCAGAGCTTGTGAAGATGCCTTTGACATCTCATAACTGTTCCACTGATCAGATGTTAGGCAGCTAGTTTAATTGCATTTTCTGGGAAATAGAGATTGATTAAAATATCACTTCATACAGGAATTGCTGAAGAGCTTTCTAAAAACTGTAATTCTGTTCATGGCTTGTTTTAGTATAAACACAGACACATGCTGAAATCTATAAATTTGTCATGAATCTTCACACATGTAATACATTGGTTGCTTCAAATTACCAGGAATCAATATGGATTGTCAGATACAGTTGATAAAGCTATTTTAATTGATAACTTATTACAAGTGTTTAATGAGAAATTGAGATTTTAACCCCAGCTATTGTTTCCAGGTGAAACATCTTAGTAATTTAGCTAAATGAAGAATGAAAATTGGTCAATTATCTGATGTAAAATATGATGAGCTACATACACTTCACAGAAACAATAGGAAATAATTATTTCTGCAGAAAAAGCAAACTCAATCTCAACTACAAAAGCAAAATACCGTGAATGTTGAAAATCCAATATAAAAACAGAATGCTGGAGCTCATTGCTCTGCAAAGCTCAAATCAAGCTGAACTACCACCTCGCGTTTTGATTAACTAGTTAAACCTAGCCTTGCACAAACTTAGACAGTGAACAGTGCCGACCATTTTGAATCTTTCCTTTACCCCAGCCTCTCATTTGCGTGGCTTTTCTTTCAACAGAGCGGGTTTGTATTCCAATATTCACACTGATTCTGGATCGATGTCACCATCTCTATAACAATGACCATTCCCTTTGTTTTTTGTTCTGTGATGCCTATGATATCTAATCTCACTCAATCTCTAATCTTCCCTTGTGTTCCACTTGCATCTCCTCATTTTTTCTACGATTTTTCAGTGAAACAGACTTAATCTGTACTTGGAGAGGAACAGATTAATCAAGAACAGTCAGCATGGTTTTGTTGAGGGGAGGTCAATATGACCAAATTGATTAAATTTTCAAAGAGGTGACCAGTCATGAATGTAAATGAGGGCAGCACACTTCTCACAATCTATTTGGATTTCAGCAAAGTTTTTTGATATGGTCCTGCATGGGAGTCTAGCAGTGAAGGTAAGGGCCATGGGAGCCAAGGAAATCTAGTTCACTGAATCCAGAATTGGCCTAGTGGGAGCAAGCAGAGGGTGATGGCGAGGGGTATTTTTGTGAGTGTAGGCCTGTATGCAGAGACAACAAAAAACAAAGCTCAGTACAGCTCAGGAAGAAGCCTTTTAGCTCACCAAGACTGTGCCGACACAGGATTCCTCTTTAAAGTAAAAATCTTTTGCCTCTATATTGTCTTCTTTTTGCTGCCAATTCAGATTTCTGTCAAGCTGCCTCTTAAACATTACTATTCTATCTGCCACCTCCTGTGGCAGTGGATTCCAGTTGTAAAAAAAAAGATTTAAACTTACCACCTTTTACCTTAAACCTATGTTCCCTAGTAATTGACATCTCCACCTGTAAGAAGGACTCTGACTATTCATTCTCTTCATGCTTCACATAATTTTGTAAACTTCCATCAGGTTGCTCTTCATCCTTCAATGTTCAAGAGAAAATAAATCAAATTCGCCCAATCTTTCCTCATAGCTACTATCCTCCAAACCAGTTAAAATCTTGATAAACTGTTTCTGTACCCTCTCCAAATTCTCCACATCCTTCTAGTAGTGTGGCAACCAGAACTGTATGCAATATTCCAAAAGTGGTCTAAGTAAAATTCTATACAGCTGAAGCATGACTTGTCAATTCTTACAGTCTATGCCCCGACCAATGAAGGCAAACATGCTACATACTTTTTTAACTGCCTTATCCAATTTCAGGGAACTGTGAACTTGTATGCTGAGATCCAGATGTTGATGCTACTAAGGAGCCTGCCATTTACTCTGTCCGTCCCTCCTGCATTAGATCTTCCAAAATACATCATCTTGCATTTGTCCAGATTAAACTCCAACTGCCATTTCTCCACCCAAAACTTCAGCCTGTCTATATTCTGCTGATTCCTCTGATAATCTTCCTCACAATCCTCAACTTCCCAATCTTTGTGTTTTCTGCAAATTTATCTTCAGTCCACCTGCATGCTCTTCCAAATTGTTTACATATTACAAAAACAGCAGGGTTCCCAGCACTGTTCCCTGCGGAACACCATTAGTCATAAATCTCCAACCTAACAAGTGACTCCCACTGCTGTTTTCTGTCTTCTGTGCCGAAATCAGTTATATATTTAGAAAGAGAACCAATTAGCAGCATGGCTTTGTGCAGGGAAGATCAGAACTGTATAAAAGTTTTGTTAGACCACAGCTAAAATATTCTGTGCAGGTCTAAAATTCAAATTGTAGGAGGGGGGGAATGGTGTGATTGCATTGGAAAGGGTGCAGAGGGAATGTTGCCTGGGCTGAAGATTTCTAGTTCGGAAGAGAGATCAGACAGATTGGAGTTGTGTTCCTTTGAACAGAAGAGATTGAGCGGGGCCATGATTGCGATGTACAAACTTATGAGGGACATCGACAAGATAGTCAGGAAGGAACTTCTCCCCTTGGTGGAGGGATCCATGTCTGGGGCATAGATTTAAGGAAAAGGGGCAGGAGGTTTAGAGGGTATGAGGGTGCTGGGAATCTGAAACTTACTGCCTACAAGGCAAGTAGAGTAAGGGTGACTCAACCTGCAAGTTTACCTTGAGAGAATCTTGGACTAGAACTCCCAAGTCTCTTTGCACTTCAGGTTTCTGAATTTTCTCCCCATTTAGAAAATAATCCATACCTCTATTCTTCTTACCAAAGTGCACGACATTTCCATGCTGTATTCCATCAGCCATTTCATTGCTCACTCTCCTTCTGCAGCCTCTCCACCTCCTTAATACTACTTGTCTCTCTACCTATCTTTGTATCATCTGCAAACTTAGCCAGAATGTCCTCAGTTCCTTCATCTAAATCATTAATTTATAAAGTGAAATATTGTGGTCCCAACATTGAGCCATGCAGAACACCACTTTTCACCAGTTGCCATCCTGAGAAGGACCCTTTTATCACCACTTCCTGTTTTTGCCAGATAGTCAAGCTTCTATCCATGCTAGCACCTTGCATCTGACACCATGGGCCCTTATCTTACTCAGTAGCCTCCTTTGTGGCATCTTGTCAAAGACCTTCTTGAAGTCCAGGTAGATAACATCCATTGGCTCTCCTTGGTCTAACCTGCCCATTACCTCCGCAAAGAATTCTAGCAGATTTGTCAGGCCTGACCTCCCCTTGATGAAACCATGCTGACTCTGCCCTATTTTATCGTACACTTCCAAGTATTCAGAAATTTCATGCTTCACAATAGATTCCAGGATCTGACCCACGACCTAGGTTAAGCTGATCAATCTGTAATTTTCCGACATTTGCCTTACTCCCTTTGTAAACAGGGGTGTCACATTAGTGATTTTCCAATCCTCTGGGACTCTCCCTGATTCTAGCAATTTCTCAAAGATCACCACTAACTCCTCCACTATCTCTTCAGTTATCTCCCTTAGACTCTGGGGTGTAGTCCATCTCGTGTACATGATTTATCCACATGAATGACTGCAAAGATTTTGGAACTGTTTGGACAATTTCTGATTTGGAAAGGGTTTTCCCATGAGGTTTCTTCGAATTGTGGTCAACATGAAAGTCTGCTGTGGTCTGCCTGTTGCTTACAGAAAGCCATATGACTTTGGTGAAAAGGCAACCAAAGTTTTACGGAAGATGAGAAATTATGTTGATGACCCTTAGTTGCTGGAAAGCCTGGATTTCAAGAACCATGGATCCCTCTGAGCTGATGATTGCTCAGCAACCTTCTCTGGGCTTAGTTTTCTGTTTCACAGACTTAAGTGTTCCTAAGGAAGAAAATACCAGTAGCTGTAAGTTTCTCTCCCTTTCAACAGTTTCTGGGAATCTGATGAAGTTTCTACATATTGCTATGTCAAAATAACAAAAGTAGAAAATGCTGGAAAAGCTCAGTCGGTCTCGTAGCATCTGTGGTTAGAAATCAGAGTTAATGTTTCAGGTTGAGTGACCTTTCTTCAGAACTGTATGCATGTCAGCATGTTTAATGGTGAGGGTAAATCAATATAAGTTACTTTCAATTTAGCTATTTATTTGGGAAATTTTATTGACAGTCAAATACTAAAACAACTATTGCATGTAGCGACCAAAACTAAGACCCCTCAAGTAAGCAAGTTAAGCCTAACAACTGAACTTGGCTATTGTCCAATTAATCTTGGAATTTATCTACGATCCCAAACAACAGTGTCTGTCTTCAGAACTGTCCAGGTTTCAATCCTGTGCAGTGTTTTTCTTCAAAGTTTTGCTGCTGAATTGTTGAGGTGTTGGATTATTTTATTGTTTTTCACCCTTCTGGTCGATGTTGTGATATTATTGATGGTTCTTCAGATTCTTTCATCCAATTTATTGACTACTCCTCCAAAGCCATCAAATCTCCAGCTTGCCTGCTTATCAGAAGTACTTCTTTGTTCCTTGTCACATTTGGCATTGAGTGTCTGTTTAAAACCATGGCTTTTCTATAATGATCTCCTTGAAATCTTCTGCAGGGAAATCAGTTGTCCTTGTGGCAACAAAGCAGCTAGTTATCCAGTAGATGTCAAAACATTTTGTTCATGTAGCTTTGATTCCTTCTTCCAGACACGGCTAATTGCTTTCAGTTCCTGAATAAGTTTGTCCTTGTCCCTTAATAGTTTTTTCCAGGTAGGGTTGTTGCTGATTCCTCTATTTTTAATATGTTGAGCGAACACAAGTATTATTGGTCATTTTGGTGATGCAGTGGCTCAGTGGTTAGCATGGCTGCCTCACAGCACCAGGGATCCAGGTTCGAATACAGCTTCGGGCAACTGTCTGTGTGGAGTTTGCACATTCTCCCCGTATCTGCATGGGTTTCCTCTGGGTGCTCCGATTTCCTCCCACAATCCAAAGATGTGCAAGTTAGGTGAATTGGCAGTGCTAACTTGTCCACAGTGTTCAGGGATGTGTATGTTGGGTGCATTAGTCAGGGGTAAATGGATGGGAATTGTTCTGAGTGGGTTACTCTTCAGAGGGTCGGCGTTGACTTGTTGGGCCAAAGGGCTGTTTCCACACGTAGGGATTCTATTCTATTCTTTTTTATTTTCCATCATCTTGGTTCATATCCCAGCTGAGTTGCTACAGTATGTACAATTTCAAAATGCACCACTTCATTCTGCAACACAGATGTATTCAAACCAATAATTAATCAATAAATTAGAGAATAATGATCAGTAAGTAAATCACAAACTAAAAATGACATTATAAACAAACACCACACTTCACCCATATCAACTTTAAGATTACCATGTCTTAACAGAACTAATTCAATTTTCAACTGCTGCATTTGTTGCTGATAGCAACAGTGAAACATATTGATAATAAAAATAAGATAGACCCAAGTACACAAAATAATGACAACAAAATGTGAAATATTATGAATTCACTCGGCCATGTTTACATTTCTTCCCCAATTCCAGATATCAACTCCCCAAGAACCTGTTAATGTTTTTTGTCCATAATCGCTTTAATATCTGGCCTGATTCTCTGAGTATTCTAAAATGTAACTGGTGTGTCTTTCTCAAAATCCCTTTTATTTGTTCAAAATGTTCTATTTGCAGAGTAATTGGACCTCATATTTACAACAATAAGTAATAACTGTTTTTCTAGCTGAGTCGTTCATGCAAAAGTCACAGATGTTCTCCTCTTGACGTTAACCAATTCCATTGCTCCTATGTACATGGACATTCAAGGATGAATACAAAATGTTTAATCAATGATAGGACAAGACAGGTTATGATAATGATATTCTATTAAAGATATTTTCATACAGTATTCACCTTCACATGTATATCCAACTCTGATTACGTTGTCTCGAGTGGTACTTGAAATCTTGAGAGTACAGTTAACTATTTCATTACTGCTAGACTCAAAACTGCATGTGACTTATCCAGTTGTGTAAAAGCGATAGAAACATACAATAGCTTTTATCAGTCCATTGGCATTCCTTAAGTGCTTTTCCTACGCATCTACCCCACTTTTCTCCTGCATGAGTTAGGATCTTCTTAACTCTCATCCTCATGCTGCTCTGGATCATTCCAAAGTTTTATATGCTGGAACATTTAATGATTTGTCATCATTAGACATAACAGGTATCCCTAGTATGACAGTTATTCCATTCCTTCCCATACACATGTCATTAATCCATACACTATTAATATCCTTAGCTCACAGGTGGCAATTTTGTTTAAAGTCCCTGTCCCATTTGCTTGTTTCTTGAATTTAGTGTTGTCAACCTGTGTACTAACTTCTCCCTTTTTTATGTGATTTATATTTCTCTGTACTGATCTAATACCCAATTATCATATATATTACACAAATTGCATTTACCACTTTTGCCTATTTCCTTTATTAGCTTGTTAATCTTGCCAGCCTGTGATTCTAAGATGTTAACAACATGAAATACAGGGCTGGTAAGTTCAATTTCGGAGCAACATAAAGTAATTTCTTATCAAAGTCTACCCAGGGATGCAAATTATTGTGGTAACCCACCACAAGTTACCTATTATTCAGCTCTTTATTAAGAAATCTTTCAATCAAATACTGAAACAAGGACTTAAATTTTCTTGCATGTAGCAACCAAAAATAAGACCCCTAAAATAAGGAAGTTAAGCCTAACAACTGAACTTGGCTATTACCTGGTTAATAATGGAATTTAGCTACAACTCCAAACATTTCTGTCTCTAAAAGTGTCCACTGTTCAATTCTTTAACAGGGAATTGTTTATTGCTACTGAATTGTTCTAGCGTTGGATTCTTACACAGATTTTCATCTCTCAGTTCTATGGTATGATATTATTGATGATTCTTTAGATTCATTCATCCACTTTATTAACTGTTCTTCTAAAACCATCAAATCTGCAACTTGCCTTGTTATCAGAAGTAGTTTATTTGTTCCTTGTCACATTTGGCATTGACTATCACAACTTTCCTCTGATGAACTCTTTAATTTTTTCTGCAGGGTAATCAGTTGTCCTTGTGGCAGTGGAGCAACCAATTATCCAGCAGATCTCAAAACAGTTTTAGTCATGTATCTTTGACTCCTTTGTCTCCCAGACATGACTAATTACTTTCGATTCCTGTATAAGTTTGTCCTTGCCCCTTAATAGTTTATTCCAGGCAGAGTTATTGCTGAATCCTTCATGTATAATAGTTTATCTTTGTGCATTATTTCAATTTTTGGACAGTTATTAAAGTTCTGAAGTTTATAATATCACACTAATACTTTATAAATCCAGAAATACTGAAGTATGACCACTTTCCAAAGCTTGAATGCAACCTGCTTTCAATCTTGAGCAAAGACCTTCAGCCTGACTGTCAGCAATTTGATTTCATTAACAAGAAACCCAGCAGACTATGAAAGGTCATCAAGTTCTGTCCTTTATTTTCAGATCCTTAGCCAACAAAGATTTTTTTTCTTTTTTTAAAATAACTTGACACCTACAGAAAATGTTTTTTATTTGTGTTGTTTTAGTGTTTCAGGTTTTAGGGTTAAGGCAAATTCGTTCTAATTTCAGATTACAGTTTTGGTGTTAACCACCTTCCTTAATAACAAATTTTGTTTAATAATAAACAGATTATTTTGAGTTTTTTTTTAAACGACTTCTGTTGGAAGTCTCTCTTATTCAAGATGTTGGCCATTTTTGGGAATTAAATAAATACATTGATACTAATAGTGCAATTGGTGGAGTCGTAGAGATATGTATTTCTGCCATTGCCGTCTTGACAATTAAAACTACTTTTAGTGACTAGCAATGACATTTGTGAACCAGATGTGTTTTTACAACAGAAACAGATGTTGCTGGAAAAGCTCAGCAGGTCTGATGGCATCTGTGAAGAGAAATCAAAGTTTATTTTTTGAGTCCAGTGACCTTTCCTCAGAACTGATGGTCACTGAACCTGAAACGTTAACTCTGATTTCTCTTCACAAATACTGCCAGATCTACTGAACTCTGCCAGTAACTCCTGTTTTTGTTTCTGATTTACAGCATCTGCAGTTTTTTGGGTTTTTACAATAGTTGACATGTGAAATAACTACACAGAGGCCAGTATCCTATCACCAAGTCACCCTTTATTTACACATGCACGGTACACTGGCTGTGGCCAGCCTCCTCGAAGTCAATCCCTGAAATAAGGAGATTCTAAATCCCCTGTTTATATATTTTCTTCTCTTTTTACTCCAGTCCAAAAGCAAAAATGAAGAGTTTCTTCCTCCTTGCAGGAGCACACTCTCTGTGTGGCCACCTAACTCTGAGTCAGCACATTTTTCTGTCCTAAAGCTAGCATCTCTAGCATGGACAGTGGTATAGTGGTAATGTCAATGAACAATTAATCCAAGAGTCCAGATTAATGCTTTGGGAAAGATGGGTTCTGAAATAACTACACAGAGGCTGGGTCCCATCACCAAGTCACCCTTTATTTAGCAGTGCACAGTACACTGACTGTAACCATGCTCAACTGAGGAGATTCTAATCTCGTCCCCTGTTTATATCTGTCAGCCAGGGCTTCCTGATTAGTCCAGGTTATCAACCCCAATAAAAAAATCTCATAGTCAATGAGATCAACAGGGTTCCGATCACGACAACATGGATGCCATTTGACTAGTCTTTTTTAATTCTTTTTTTTTGAATCCCAGTTGTCACATAAGATGTGTGGGCCCTTGCATGCAGGGTGCTTTTTATTTAATTTGATGGGGGCCACTTCATCTTTGCAAGTCAGTATAGGGTAAAAAAAAATTGCCATGCAGTCAGCAAACTTTATAAAGAAGTCAAAATGTGTAAATATAATCATGGTTATTATTTCATGCTGTTAAATCACTACCACACATGATAAACTTCATTGCTTAGGCAGCACATGAGAGCTGTTTAGGATTTTTTTATTGTTTGTCACTAATCAAATCACAGATCTAGTATGAAACTGAATTGTTATGTTCCTTCAATTTCTGAAAGCCTGTTGGGAATTTTGGAGGATATCCAATAAGTTTTCTAAGACAAGGTACAAACAGCAGATTCTATCAGGAATATTCTCTAAAACCACAGCTATCCATGAAGAATGCCTCAAATTCTCACATCTACTTCTTCACACAGCTGCCAATGCTATATTGTTAGTGTCCTGCCAGTGAGCTTTTTTGGTGCCCTGGGCTATATTTTTGGACTGACTGAACAAAACTCAGTAAAACATAATCGTTACAACTCTAATTATGAACAATGACCCAAGATTAATTAATTGCTATAGGTGTGCTAACAATTCCAATTGCTTATTCCAATGCAGTCTGCTGCTTGTCACTTTACACTCATGACAGCAGGAATCCAATGTGCAGTGCAATGGTTAGTTGGTCACCCCAATGAGTCAAGGTTCTAATTGGATGTATCCCTGGAGGTTTCATAACACTTCTTGTTTCTACTAAAAGAAACAGCCTTTCTTTAATGTGTCTAATATTTTTATATCTAACATTAGAGTCATTTATTTTAATTTGTTGTGTGTCATTTTCCCTCCAGGGATACTCTTGAATTGGTGGAGTTGTGAGGTAATGCTGATGGGTTGCCAACCTTAAATATCAGCTTCATATTTTGTTGCTAAGGTGCAAATATGAACTATTTTATATTTTAAGAAGCTAGAAAGAAGGATGGGTGCATCAAAAATGGCATAATTTCCCAATCCAGTAGGAATCCCACTAATTTGCAATCACTGTTACAAATTTTCTAAGTCCAAAGTGTCAGTTGTATATTAACTGGCCTTAATTGCATACAGGTGCAGACTTGAGCTCCTATTAATTGGAACATGATTAAACTGTTGGGATTCGAGTCAGAAGTGTGTGTTTGCAAAAAAATGCCTGTCAATGTATTTAAACGATTGGCTCAGATTTTGCCCTTTATCACCAGGCTTTTAATGACCCAGATTTTGTAATCAGCAGCAAGGCACCCTGACCTTGATGAAAGGTACTCCGATAGTCCATGCTGGCAAACCTCATAACACAATGTCTAACATTATATGAGATTGTGTGATTGGACAACATTTACTGAATAATTCTGAGTGTGAAGAACTATGCTGACAACCAATTTAGTAATGTCAGTCTGGTTTGCAGTGTGGCACATTTGCATTTACTAGGAGTTATATATAAAATACACAGGGTTCTCTACCTGCAGACAAAATGTATACATGTACTGTGTCTCTTTCAACTCAACAAAATTAGTGATAACCATTCTCTTGTTCATTTCTCAGAGCAAGGCCTTGGCTATTCAGATTCATTCTGCTTGATTTGAAATTTAAGTGAGTGGGCAGTTAATAGTCAGTTATCATTATCTGATGCATTCTCCGTTGCAACACCTCTATCAATCAGTGTCCACTTGCCCACTAATCAGTATTCTTCATCCATACAGTAAAAATATTGTTTTCCTTTTACCTTAGCAATTCTTATGAATTCTCTTGATGAGTGGAAGACAAAAAGCTTTGAAGAAATGAAAATTTGTTTTCAGCACTACCAAATTTTGAACTGCCAAATGATTCATTAGAAAGCTAATGTCAACACTGAGACTATTGAGCCGTAACTACAAAGTTAATACACTGTTAGAATATCAGTTCCAACTCCTTCAACAAGTGTAACTTTTTTCTAGTGTTTCTATGTGAGGCGAACTGCGTAAGAGTGGAATTCTTCAATGATTGCAGTCTGTGGGTGGGTGTTACAAGGCTGGAGATAATGTCATGAAGAAATGTAAAATCATGGACTCCAACTTTTGTATTTCTGAATTACTCTTCACTGATAAAGTTCATATTAATTTCAGTCATAGCAGAGGTTAATTGTTTGATCACAATTACTTGATTTAATTAGATTTGATTTGATTCATTGCAAAGTTTGTGTAGGTTTGTGGCTCAGGTTAAGGTTTAGGGTGTAGGTTTGCTCGAACCCACAGCTCAGCGAACAAACCTACACCCTAAATTTGATTCATTGTAGTCACAAATACCTGAGTACAGTAAAAAGCTCCGGTTTGCAATCAGAACAAGCAGATCGATCATAGTAAAGAACGACATATGGATCATAGGGTGCTTAGTCAGTGCAAGGCATGCAAAGTTACAGCAGCACAGGAGGTGCACAAAGCAAGATCAGCATTAGTAAAATCAACATTATTTGAAGTTAGAGAGGTCCATTCAGCAGTTTAATAACGGCAGGGAAGAAGCTGTTCTTGAACCTGTTGATGCACGTTGTTAAAGCTTCTGTATTTTCTGCCAGATGGAAAAGGATGGAAGAGAGCGTTACTTGGGTGGGAGGGATCTTTGATGATGTTGATACCCTTTCCGCAGCAAACACGACAAGCACAGTAACTTTCAAGAACAATAACCTACACCAGAGTTACATTCACGAGAGCAATACCCTACTGTCTTAGTACAATTGGAATATTTGTTGGGTCATATTATGGAGCCCGGAAATGATACTTGAAATTGTTATTTTGAAGCCATCAATGTAGGCCTGAAATGTGAAGAATTAGAAAGTGGGCATCACTAAACGAGGCAAATTTCAGTAAATGCATAATATTATCATGAATCAGATCTGTTTATCAAATCTAATTGCTAGTCAGAGTACTCCAAATAATTTACAATTTAATGGATGAACTAGCTCAACAGAATCAACGTTTGTGAATCATTCCTTTTCTTGACTAATGGCAATTGCTTTGATACAGATATATTTTCATGGATTTTTGTCATTACTCTCTAATTTGAACTTGCAAATAAATCAAACCAACTAAATATCATTATGTAATGTCACACAATGTTATCAGGTGGACACAAATCAATATGCAAGTAATCTGAAATAAGCAGTTCTACTGATTAAATGGATAGTTCAACACAACTTAACATTTGAATATGTCAAGCATTTTCTGTCAGATTTTAGACTTTAAAATTTCTAATGTCCAAAGTATTCTGTTTTTAAGTTTACAGGTTTCCTTTTTTATTTAGTTCATTCATAGGATGTGAGTGCCGCTGGCTAGACCAGCATTTATTGCCCATTCCTAATTGCCCAGAGGGCATTAAGAGTCAACCACATTGCAGTGGGTCTGGAGTCGCATGTAGGCCAGACTGGGTAAGGATGGTAGTTTCCTTCCCAAAAAGACATTGCTCAGAACGACAAACTAATATTTGGTAAGTCTGTTTGAGATTTGTTAATCAGGTTTAGACAATGTCTTGTAACAAAAAAATCTCACTGCATTTGAATTTTGCCATTTTTGATACTCGTAATCTTGGGATTTAGCAACAATTACGTTAATCACATTATAGATCTCCCCCATCCCATAACCATTCATCTTCATGGCTCAGGGCACAGTAACACAGTGTGCAATGATGCAATCCCTAGTCTGTGTTAAATTTGTTGTTCTCAGCAGGAGTTGCCATAGAAACGCCATCAGAAAGAAATGAACAGAAACAAAAGTTGTTGTATAAAGCTGTGCTGGAGTAGCCCCCTCATTGCCCGCAAATTAACCTTTCCTTTCGCCAGATTCACAAGTGAGAAAACCAGCCATATATCCGACTCTGCTTAGATAGACAACGTTTCCTTTTAGAAAGCAAAAGAATATTAGATGAGGGCAAACTTTCTGTTGGATACTTTACGAGGGTCAAGTTGTCTGTTTGTTTAATGCCAAGTGGAATGACTTAGTGTGTGAGATAGCACCAAGAGCTTTGAAACCTACCCCAAGCCTGTAATGCAATTGGCTTAGTTCGTTAAGAATAGTCTATTCTTGGTTAAAACTTTTATGCAAAGATGAATAATCTGCTTCCATTGGGAAGGAGACATGAAGGTTGAGTGTCTTCCATCTGAAATTTACTAAGGTGGTTCATGACGACTAATCCTTTCCCACAGAAACTGCGATATTTGATTGATTTCAGCCATTTAATTAAGTGTTCCAATTTGAAACAATGAAAAGTGTTCAGAGGGCAGAGTTTGCAAATCTGTTAATGGCATATGTTGGCTCAGATAAGGAGGAAAGCAAAGGTGTTCTGAGCCTTGAACGTGACACACACAGAAATATATGGATTAAACCGCACTAGAATCAAATCCATGATTGATGGTCGAGCTGTTCAAACAGATGCATTTTAACAGATTAGGAAAAATTGCGATAACTTGCAAATTCCCTGCATGGTAAGCTTGTGTATTTAGGGAAGGATGTTTCTCTGAGGGAGAAAGAAAAAAGACATGAGTGGAGGAGAGAGGATTTTGTGACATGGGTATTGTTGTTGAATGAATATATGCGTTGAGAGCAGGTATAGGCCATTTGGCAAGATTATGGTTGGACTGAATGTGCACTAAATTCCAGCTCTCAACTTTCCCATCAGCTCCTGTTAACATTTCTTCTACCCTTCTTGACCAAAGAATCCATCTAGCTTAGCCTTGAATATACCCAATGACCTAACTCCTCCTGTCTTTTGAAGAAGTGAACTTTACAGATTGACAATCATCTGAAGAAAAAAGAAATTATCTTCATTTCAATCTTAAATGGGAGATCTCTTACTTCTAAATTGTAACCCCTAGTTCTAGTCTTATTCATAAACAAAACATTTTTCCAGTCCGGCTTGTCAAGTCCCCTCAATGCTATGTTTCAGTAAGTCAAAAATCACACAACACCAGGTTATAATTCAACAAGTTTATTTAAAAAAACAAACTTTCAGAACCTCACTCCTTCTTCATGTGCTGATGAGAAAGGGAACATCAGACACAGAATTTATAAGTAAAAAATCAAAGAGTCGTACAATAGATGCAGATGTATTGAACAAACCTAAAATGGCTGTTAAATCTTTAATGGAGTTAGAATGGAGATGCAAGTTTCAATTTATTAAGATCAGTAAGATCACCTCTCATTCTTCTAAAGTCAGAAGTGTACAGGCCCAACTGCTTAACTTTGTCTGACCAGAAGCAACGGCTGCTAAGATGTTAAATACATTGGTTTTAATTTCTAAGCTTCCAGGATTCTGGAAAGATCCCAACAAATTAGAAAATGGCAAATGTGACTCCTCTACTCAAGGAAAGTGGGGAACACAAAGCAGGAAGCTCAAGGCCAGTTAGCTTAACATCCGTCATAAAGAAAATTCTAGAGTTCTGGTAATAAGGTCATTATAGCAGAGCCCTTTGGAAATCTCACTGTAGTTAGAAAAAGTCAACTTGGCTTAGTGAAAAGGAAATCGTGTTTCACTAAATTATTTGAATTTTTCAATGAAGCAGTGAGCAAAATGGATAAAGGGAAAAATATGAATGTGCTGAATTTAAAACTCCAGAAGGAATTTAACAAGGTGTCATTGTTGCTATGCAGAATAAGAGCTCATGGTGCAGGTGATGGGTAGCATGTAAGGATGAGGAGGGGGTTAGTTTGCGAACTGGAAAAAGTAATCATAAATGGCTCATTTTCAGATTGACAGGATGTGTCTCATGGAGTCCCACAAGGATTCTTTCCAGTGTTCCATTATTTTCAATTGACCTTGGTTATTTAGCACCAAATATATGGTGCTAAATTTGCTGATAATCAAAGAGAGATCAGAAGGTAATTTGTGATGTGGATAAAAGTGGCATTGTCATCCCAGAAATTGTTGAAGTGTCATTTTTGGTGAATTTCATGGAAGGTTTATCTTTGCAAGGCCTATTGTGTTTTCTCATGCTGTCATCACAAATTTATCTCCTTTTCTTCACAACACTTCCCCGGCACCCTGCTGTCATATTCCCTCAGTCACCATCGGCAGTAGTACTGGCAACTGCAAGGACTTCCCATGATTCTCCATGTCAGCGCCAACTTTAAAGCCCAGTCAAATGCTGCCAGTCTGCAGCTGCCCTACATGATTCCTGTCACTTGCCCTAGACATGTCGGGGGTAGAAGATTCAGTGCTCTCCTTTTGCTGATGAGAACCTGGACGTCCTGATGGACTTGGTTTGCATGTGTTTTTTTTTTAATTTCAAAAATATACTTTATTCATAAAATACTTTAATGGTCTGTACAGTTGGACATGCCATACATATGTAAACATTCCATTTGTTTGCATACCGAAACAGAGTAATCATTCCTATTTACAGGTCTGTACGATTACATTTTTAGCTGAGGCGTCAGCAGAGCCCAAATGACCACATGGGCCACCTGTTCTTCTTTAGGCAGGCAGATGTTACACAGTGGTCTTTCCCCACCGCGCCTTGGCAGCAGCTGCCCCAAGCTTCAGCACGTCCCTCAACACGTAGTCCTGGAACTTGGAATGTGCCAGTCTGCAACACTCAGTCAGGGTCAACTCCTTCAGCTGGAAGATCAACAGGTTTCGGACCACCCAGAGAGCGTCCTTCACCGAGTTGATGATCCTCCAGGCACAGTTGATGTTCGTCTCGGTGTGCGTCCCGGTGAACAGACCGTAGAGCACGGAGTCCCGCGTCACGGCGCTGCTCAGGACGAACCTTGACAAACACCACTGCATTCCTCTCCAGACTTCCTCTGCATAGGCACATTCCAGAAGGAGGTGTGTGACAGTCTCGTTCCCCCCTGCAGCCGCTTCGAGGGCAGCGTGCGGTGTGGCTGAGAGTCCGGGCATGCATAAAGGATCTCACAGGCAGAGCCCTTCTCACCACCAGCCAAGCCATGTCTTGGTGCTTGTTGGAAAGTTCTGGCGATGAGGCATTCTGCCAAATGGCTTTGACAGTCTGCTCAGGGAACCTCTCGACAGGATCCACCCTCTCCTTTTCCCAAAGGGTGTCAAGGACACTACGTGCTGACCACTTCCTGATGGACTTGTACCTGGAGTGTGCTTTGAGATATTGGCATCTGGGGTTCAGGATAGAGAGCTGAGGAGCAAGCAGTAAGTTGGAGTTGCCATGTCATGGCTCTCACTTTTATGTTGGGAAATGTCACCATCTAGTTTTTAATTGACAGGTGGAAGAACGGGAAACTGCATGTCAATGAGGTAAAATGCTATTGTAATGAGGATGTTAATGCATGCTCGTACATATAGAGAGACTTTTTGCTGCTCACTAATGAGCATCCCATCTTGCCCTTCAGTAATTGGTTGGAAAATAGTCATTTGTGTACTTGATGTTGGGAATCTCCATATTGCCGATCTCTCATGATTCTCCCAGTTCTCTCAGCATTGCCTGTCTTTCAGTCACCAGGAAGAGTTCACCCAAGAACCCTAATCAGGGATATAGATGGGTTAAGTTTATGAGTGGATTGAATTTGGCAGTTAGCATATAATGTGGCAAAATGTGAATTTGTCCAGTTTGGCAGCTCGAATAGAAAAAGTAATATGTTCCTCACCCTCCAAGTCACAGACAATTCAAAATTCACAACCTCCAAATTGTGACATGCTCCACACACTTCCTCCCATATTTCCACCGCCCCCACACATGTACACACACATACATGCACATGCACACACACACATACACAATCACCACCACATTTGAGTTGCAGCCTCTTTCCCACATTGCCAAACATAATTGGACAAGTACTTACTATCTACAGCCCAAAAGTTTCATTCTCCAGTATTTGCACCAATATCCATGAATTCTACCTCTTCTTAGCATCTTAGCAATCCAAGAGTATTGGTGTCCAATGATATGTTTGACCATCTATTTTTATCCTGCTATTTAATTGCATTTTTTAATTGATGTAAATAATTGGAATAACATTGTTCTGTAAGTTTGCAACATATGTCCATATTTCACAGGTAGAGATGAGGGAGAAGAACTGATTACATTCAATACAGCGCCAGAGACCCAGGTTCAATTCCCGCCTCAGGCGACTGACTGTGTGGAGTTTGCACATTCTCCCCGTGTCTGCGTGGGTTTCCTCCGGGAGCTCCAGTTTCCCCCCACAGTCCAAAAATGTGTGGGTCAGGAGAATTGGCCATGCTAAATTGCCCATAGTGTTAGGTGAATGGGTAAATGTAGGGGAATGGTTGTGCTTTGGCGGGTCGATGTGAACTTGTTAGGCCGAAGGGCCTGTTTCCACACTGTAAATAATCTAATACACTAATTGTCTTTTTTTTCCCTTTGTCGACCTGTCATTTGGTAAGTCAGCATGTGACAGTTTGAGCTACAAAGGGGCATTGAATATAATTTGTTCCTGATGTTGGACAATTTCAAGATAACAGCTGAGAACAATTTAGTAATTTCAAAAAGGGCAGCAGACAATGTCACAGAGCAGTATCAGTATTATTGATGTAAACAAAGTAAAAATTATCAGTCCAAATATCAATATATGTGTTTATAAGTAAAATTCTGAACAAAATTGACAAGTCACTTGTGGATTGCTATTCAAACCTTTTTTTGTGAATGATTGCTATTTTTTTCAGTTTTGTATAATCTAATAATGACCCTTACTGCAGTCTGTTGTTGCAGATTTTGTGAAGTAATCCACTACACCCCAATCTCTTGTGCCTTAACATTGGCAATCTTCTTGTGCTTGCATCATACTGAATTAAATCTTCAAATGGCAGGGGAAGATTGTCCATCCATCAAATCATTTGTTTTATTATGAAAACAGAATCTGAAATCAAAATTCTGCGTTTAGTAGAGAATATAAACTGTAATGGTTACCATGCAGTGAATTTACGAGCAGTAATCAAATCCTGAATTTCAGACTGCATCCATCATTCAGCTCTGTTCATGTTTTCACTTTAACTTGGTCCCTCTATTGGTTTAAACTTCTCTTGTACTTGTAGGGATAACACTTTGCTATTCATTCATGTGACCAGATATGCAGGGATATATCATTCCCCTGAGGTAGAACTGTTTGTTATCCTCAGTTACTGAGTATTACTGTCCAGTTAAAGAAACTTACTTCCATGCAGGTTCAGGTGAGACTAATCTGAAGGTTAGTCCCCTAACTAAATTGTCACTTCAGTTATTTCTTCTCACCCTTTTCTCAATAGACTGCTTTACTCAAGTTGGACGGTGTAGAGAAATTGTGAAAATATATCTGTTTGGATCAGTTTGTAGGGAGTACTTAATTAAAAGACAGGAAACAGAAGAATTATCATTCATTCTGTAAAGCCAAGGGACTTCAGGTGTATTAGTATATGAAGCTGATTTTAACTTTGTGATGTGGTCAACAAAACATGTTCAGGAATTATAATAAAACCTCAACACTTAGTTTTCTGATCTACATTGGCCATTAAGGAGCATAGCAGTTCAATTTACTTGGATAAGACTTGGTATTCTGCCAACAATTAGTTGCATGTTCTTGAAATTAGAAATTCAATTGCGGCACAGGCACAGAGATTAAGGCTACAAAGACTGTTAACTAGTTATGGTCTACACAAGGTAATTGGTGAAATATCATTTGGAAACAACAGTGAAGTAAACAATGATGAAGCGCACAAGTCTAAATACTTTATTGACTGAGATGATATATTTCTCATGTGTGTTCCTGATGTCAGAAATTTCTTTCTTTTTCCTATGTCTTTTGAATGTAGCCCTGAATGTTGTTTCTGAGCAAGCTTGCATTTTTACCCCATTGCCAGAATCAAGCTCAATAGTAGTGAAATTTGATGGCCCCTTACAAGATATAAGAGTGCAAATACCTCACGCTTGCTGATTCAAAATTCAGATGGTACTCAAACTACATGTAGGAGTGCAGTGATGGTTCTATGCATAAAGGATGACCTACATTGTTCATTAACTGCACATGTTGGTAAGAGCTTCAAGACCATAATTTATAGCACCACATAAAGCTACTTGTGCCTTTTAAAGGGAGGTGCACTGTGGCTGGAACAGATGCTAACAGTTGTATAGACAATGACTTTGTCTTTGGAACTATGAGGAATGACATAATACAGGCAGAAGTAGCTGACAGGGTCTTTAGATGCTGCACTGGAGACACTGGCAGAGGAGAGGTCCGCCATATGCATAAACAGACATGTGGTCAAAATGGTAATGGCAATGCATCAGAAAACAATGGGGGTCAGTTTCCGGAGCCAAAGCCAAAAATCTGGACTCAGTTCATAAAGGTATCAGTACACATTAGCTGCGACCTTGTTTCATGCTGAAGCCTGCAAACCTAGTGGAACTGCATTCTCTCTCTTCTTATTGGTTTTTGACAAAGGAGAATGAAGTATAATTATCTCTTCTTGAATAGAGAACCTCCCTGACCTCCCCAGTGCAAAAGTGGATGGCAAATTGTGAGATGTTGTCAACGTCTCCAGTTCTGACCTGGAGAGAGTCAGGTATACACCAGTTCCCTGCTGCAGTCACCTTCAGAGCAACTCTCAATGTAATGCTTGTCTGTCACAATTTGACCTGCAACAAGCAGCATGCTTCAGTGAGAACATCCTTGCTGGATGTGTAAATATTCTGCACATTATTATTTCTTTCTCATTTTCCACCATTTTAACATCTGTCTTAATTATTAACTGGGTCATTTGTTTCCTGTTGACAAGTTCTTGAAATTGTTTTTTCCTGCATTGTTTAAGATATTATTTCAAAACATCTGATAATTACTATTATTCAACTGATGCATCAACCAGGTTTTCCCAATGACAAGACTGAATACCTTGTCAAGCTATCAGCCATGTTTCAAATTTGAGGCAAATATTTATGATGTTTCCAATTCAACTGCATCAGCACAGGACGAAATTGAATACATTGTCCATCTGACTGTTATAAACCAAAGGTTTTCAAAAATAAGTTATCCACAATTGTTTTAGATTATCTACCCCCTTTACAAGTTTTGAGATTTTGTTCAGTTTCACTGCTTTTCAATGATCTAGAGGGACAAGCAAATTGAAACGGCTATGTTATAAATATGTAATGCATTAAATCATTGCTGACTCTTATTTTCCAGGATCAAGACGATCTGAAGTGAGCTAATCAGAAGGCAAGAGGTTCAGGGTTTGATTGAGACTAAAGATTACGATCTTAAATGTCAGACATTGGCATAAGCACATACTAGGCAAAAGTGAGGACTGCTGCAGCTGGAAATCAGAGTCGAGATTAGAGTGGTGCTGGAAAAGCACAGCAGGTCAGGCAGCATCCGAGGAACAGGAAAATCTTGATTCTGTTCCTCGGATGCTGCCTAACCTGCTGTGCCTTTCCAGCACCACTCTAAATAAGCACATATTGACTTTCCTCTGAATAGATGGGCTGTTTTTGGTATAAGCTTGCATGTAGTTACTCGATAAAAGGCCATTGCAATTAACAGTCAGATGAAGAGTTGTTAACTGCATTCCAAAGAATAAAGTTCTGGAAATAGTAACTTCAAGGCCATCCTCCTGTAAAACCAAACATATTGAGTAGGCCTTGAGTAGGCCAGTTTGCCCAGATACTTAGCAAGCAGCTTGCGGAGTAGAAGCAGCCACACACTGGTGAATACAATCAAGGTTCCCAATGCACAAGTTTCAACTGCTCTTTGAAAAACTCCCTGTTCATGTGCCACAGGCTGTGATACCTGATGATTCCGCATCTGATATAATACAGACTCCTTTGAGTTGAAGCAAAGAACCAGCCTGGTATAGAAAAGAAGAAGAAACAGAAATTCAATTGCCCCAGCAGCAATTACATTTGCATCCAGTGTCAGACAATCTGCCAGTCACGAATAGACCTGAAAAGTTACCAGCAGATCTCCAACCAATGATAACAGCCTTAGTAAGATCATCTTTGTGAAATTCCAAGCGAAGAAGAGTTATTAAAAAAAACAGGCATATTTATTCACATTGGCTTGAGTTTAGTGGTGGGCAAGTTGTTGGAGGGAATCCTGAGGGACAGGATGTACATGTATTTGGAAAGGCAAGAACTGATTAGAGATAGTCAACATGGCTTTGTGCATGTGAAATCATGTCTCACAAACTTGATCGAGTTTTTTGAAGAGGATTGATGAGGGCAGAGCAGTAAATATGATCTATAAGGACTTCAGCAAGGTGTTTGACAAGGTTCCCCATGGGAGACGTCCTAGCAAGTCTCATGGAATACAGGGGTACTAGCCATTTGGATACAGAACTGGCTCAAAGGTAGAAGATAGAGGATGGTGATGGAGGTTGTTTTTCAGACTGGAGGCCTGTGACCGGTGGAGTGCCACAAGGATCGGTGTTGGGTTCATTACTTTTCATCATTTACATAAATGATTTGGTTGTGAGCATAAGAGATATAGTCAGTAAGTTTGCAGATGACATTAAAATTGGAGATGTAGTGGACAGCGAAAAAGGTTACCTCAGATTATAACGGGATTTTGATCAGATGGGCTAATGGATTGAGAAGTGGCAGATGGAGTTTAATTCAGATAAATGCGAGGTGTTGCATTTTGGGAAAGCAAATCTTAGCAGGACTTATGCACTTAATGGTAAGGTGCAGGGTAGTGTTGCTGAACAAAAAGACCTCGGAGTGCAGGTTCATAGCTCCTTGAAAGTGGAGTCACAGGTAGATAGGATGGTGAAGGTAGTGTTTGGTATGCTTTCCTTTATTGGTCAGAGTTGGGAGGTCATGTTATGGTTGTACAGGACTTTGGTTAGGCCACTGTTGGAATATTGTGTGCACTTCTGGTCTCCTTCCTATCGTAAAAATGTTGTGAAACTTGAAAGAGTTCAGAAAAGATTTACAAATGTTGCCAGGGTTGGAGGATTTGAGCTATAGAGAGAGGTTGAAGAGGCTAGGGTTGTTTTCCCTGGACTGTGAAAGGCTGAGGGGTGACCTTATAGAGGTTTACAAAATTAGAGGGGCTATTGGATAAGATAAATAGACAAAGTATTTTCCCTGGGGTGGGGGAGTCCAGAACTAGAGGGCATAGGTTTAGGGTAAGAGGGGAAAGATATAAAAAAGACCTAAGGGGCAACTTTTTCGCACAGAGGGTGGTACATGTATGGAAATGAGCTGCCAGAGGGAGTGGTGAAGGCTAGTACAATTGAAGCATTTTAAAGACATCTGGCTGAGTATCTGAATAGGAAGGGTTTGGAGGGATAGAGGGGTGCTGACAGGTGCAACTAGATGAGGTTTGGATATCTAGTCAGCATGGACAAGTTGGACTGAAGTGTTTGTTTCCATGCTATACATCTTTATGACTCTATGACTCTGAGTGCAGTTAACAACTGTTGGAAAGCTGACAAGATGTTAGTTATATTCTGAAGCCAGCCTCTGGTTTTGGAAATATTGGGGAGCAGTATTAAAATTTATGTTTTCAGGATGTAGACATGTAAAAGTCTCTGCCATTAACTCTTTACAATTAAATATTTTTATAATAACTAGGAGGTTATATCTGACCATGGAATGGTCAATTTAATTGTTATTTTGCAGAGTGAAAATTTATTCTAATGGAGGTGTAATGGTGATACATACTGACTTATTGGTTTTGGCAAGGGTTACGGCAAAGGTGCAGAACAGTCCAAACAGAATATGGAGTGAGAAAAAGAAGCAAAAGAACTGCGGATGCTGTAAATCAGAAACAAAAACAGAAGTTGCTGGAAAAGCTTAGCAGATCTGGCAGCATCTGTAAAGAGAAATCAGAGTTAATGTTTCGGGTCTGGTGAGCCTCTTTCAGAATATGGAGTGATACATTTTCTTCTGTATGAATTCCAGATATTACATGTGTTAGATTTCTCATCTGGACCCTGAATTGGGATTAAGTGGGTGCTGTAATCCAGCATGCTGTGAGGCAGTGATTTTCCCCAGAATGGCTGTTTTTTATTGTAATCGTAGATTTGCTCACAAGTAGTTTAAGGAGAAAAGAAAAGAGACAACGTGTCCATTCTAGTATAACTTCTTCATAATTTTTAAAAATATGTTATAATCAGACTGTCCATAGATGATGTTACACACCTCTGGTAGAGATGGGGCTTACATCTGGACAAAGTTTGTGCGAAGATTTGTAGCTCGGGTGCTCGTTGTTGTGGTTCTGTTCGCCGAGCTGGAAGTTTTTGTTGCAAACGTTTCGTCCCCTGGCTAGGCGACATCATCAGTGCTTGGGAGCCTCCTGCGAAGTCCTTTTTTGTGCAGGAGGCTCCCAAGCACTGATGATGTCGCCTAGCCAGGGGACGAAACGTTTGCAACAAAAACTTACATCTGGACCTCCCTGCTCAAATGGAGGGACACTACTACTGCGCAGCGTAAGAGCTCTTCCTTCTCAATCATTTCATGTACAGAGGTGATCTTCCACACAACTGAAGGATTTTTTCTTTCCAGCACTAAATTAGCTGTGGCCTTTTCACTTGTTATCCACCACGAAATCACCCATGTTTCTGATTAATCAATATATATACAAAGTCCAGGAAGGGTAATACAATACTTCCAGAGGTGACATGGAAAGAAAGGAGAGAGGAAGGGAATTAAATCAAATCCTCAACTTTTTTTTTGTAAGAATTAACCTGTTTTCCTAATCAACATATTCAAAGATGTTTTTACACACTTCAGGAGCAGGTGGGACTTGAACCCAGGCCTCCCGGGTAGGGATACTACTGCTGTGCCACAAGTGAGCCTCCTCAACTTATTTTTTATAATTTAGCCTAATTTTTCTCATCAACCTGTTCAGAGTTGTTATTACACACCTCTGCACCAGATTGGACTTGAACCCCAAGCTTCCCAATCTAGGAGGCAGGACACATACCACAACACCACAACAGGGCCTTTAAATCCCTTTACTTAGTCATCAGTCAGCCACTTACAATTCAAGGGCTCTGCCCTCCACCAATCACCACCACTCCCATTACACGTCACTTACCCACGGATGGAGAAACAGTCTGGGGTCAGTCTAGTACAAACTGGTGACACACTCACCCCCTCAATGAGCATGGAATATCCTTCCTGATAACATCAATGCAATATTGCAACTGAGGAAATCTCAAGAGAAATTGTATTTGAAGCATTGTATAGATTCAGTTTTTTTGTCTCCTGTCCTTTCTTTTGATTCTAATATGTGCTCAATTGCTGAGAGATCTGAAGGAAGTCCTGGCCCGAATCTGTATGCAGTCTCTTCAGATGTTGAATTTCTATGTTACTTTCAAAATTCTAGAACTGGTATTTCTTTTCTTTTTTATCTTTTACCTAGATACATCACCGAGAATAACTACCGCAGAACAATGTTCTAACCAGACTTGATGTATTTGATTTATCATTGAAGAATGAAGACTTCATGGCTGATGGGCCAAATGGCCTCATTTATTTAAAAATCACTTAGATCTCATGGGCTAAGGAAAGAAAAGCAAACAGAGGGTTAGAGAAGGAATGGGAGCACTAATTTAATAATAAGATGGTTTATTTAGCATCCAATTAAAACTATCTTTGGGATCATCTACTTTTTCGAAGTGTTAAAAAAAACTCAGCAATTATTTTTCTTGTGGGCAAATGGCTAGATTTGTTTGAAGTTATCTTAGATTAGATTAGATTACAGTCTGGAAACAGGCCCTTCGGCCCAACAAGTCCACACCGACCCGCCGAAGCGAAACCCACCCATACCCCTACATTTACCCCTTACCTAACACTACGGGCAATTTAGTATGGCCAATTCACCTAACCCTGCACATCTTTGGACTGTGGGAGGAAACCGGAGCACCCGGAGGAAACCCAAGCAGACACGGGGAGAACGTGCAAACTCCACACAGTCAGTCGCCTGAGGCGGGAATTGAACCCGGGTCTCAGGCGCTGTGAGGCAGCAGTGCTAACCACTGTGCCACCGTGCCGCCCACAAAGTTATAAATGCTTCTCTGAGTAATCCTTTTATTTGTCAAAAAAGTATTTATCTGTTTTATACAAAGTTCAATTATTTACCAGAGGAGAACTAGTCAGTGTTGATTAAAACCTGTCTTCTGTGCCTTTGTGAAAAACAAATAGTTACAGCTAGTGTTGCAAGGCATTTGATTTCTCAAACTTATTTATTCCAAAATTAACATTTTTAAAAATGTTGGAAATATGTCACAGATTTGATATTATTTGTGGAAAGTGAATTAAGTGTGCCATTACTTTTCTGGTCATGGTTCACACACCTTTTCTCTGAGGATGAGGAGATACACAATTACTGACTTAGCTTCCTTTGATTTTTCTGACTTTACTGATGTGGGATCTGAGATAACTCTGCAGAGGCAGGTATCCCATTACCAAGACATCCTTTATTTACATGTGCATTGTATTCGACATTGGTCCAGTTTCCTCAGAGCCAGTTCTCAGAATGAACAGAACCTCCGACAGTCCTGTTTATATCCGTCAGCTAGGGCTCCCTGATTGGGTCTGTTAATCGGGTCCAATCAGGGAACTCACATTCTATGAGGCCCACCTGCCTGACCTCATTACAATCACTACAGGATTCTTTTCAAACTTGGTCAGTGCAGGAATCATCTGAGGGAACAGAAATGAGATTCCATGCAGGTACAGGGCTCTTGTTGCTTTTTCATTACAAGAGCCATTGCATTCTGGCAAGTTTAAGTATCCCAGAAATTCTTGGTGTTTCAGTGTTTGTATGTGATGGGTGTAGTTGTCCGTGTAGATAAAGGGATGGGTGGGTGAGATAAGAATGTAAAGAGCTAGGGGTGGCATGTGGGTGGTATTTGGCAGGTCGATTGGCAGCAGAGTAGGATTTTTAAGGTGGAGTTTGGGGCTTCAGAGGGTCAGTGAGATAGTCGGGCGACAAAAAAATAGAGGGAAACAAAAGGCTACTGGGGGGAATTTGAGTGATGCAGTCAGGGTTGAGCAGGATGTGGTGGCAGGGAGTGGGGGGTGAATCAGTTATGTCATTAATCAGATATTAGATGTGGGTTATAATTTGTCCAATTATTCCAAAATAGGGTAAATATTTTTTCCTAGATGGTACACAAGACATGAATTTACATGCTTTGACTGAGCTTTTGGTTGGTTAATGGGAGAAGAGTGAATAAACTTCCAGAAATATCATCAATTATCAAAGTGACTTGGCACAGCTAAATCCAACAGGTGCTTTCCAATCAAGATATTTTTACTTACTGAGAACCCAATCATTTTCACTTAATCTTGGCTTTACTGTGACATATACCCTGCCCTGATGAATACTGGTCTCTTCTCATCTCTCATGGAAATTGTACAAGGCCTCGCAGCCTTGCACTCTAATTTCCTTGAGGATGAAAGACGAATGATTTGTGACAAGTGCTGTGATCTAGGCTGCATTCCAAGCTGGCTGGCCACAACGGTATCTTCCAGCTGATGATGGCAATGCTTTATGACCTGTGTCAAATTGAATTACAGGTTTTACACATTGAGGGCATGGTATTCTGTAGTCTCAGATATCTATGTAATTACCAGCAACAGAGACTGCAATTCTTACCATACAGCAGTGTTTTTTTTATTAGATGCTGCAAATTATCTATTTGAAAACCTTCTGCCAGAAAGCCATGCATTGGCTATTTCCTGTGAAGTTGGCTGCAGATTTCAGCTTAATGCTTTGGAATGGGAAATTTTGCCCTCACATGGGAACCTTTATCTTTATTCCAGCAGCATTGCATCATTAAGCCACATGTTACTTAGTGCCCAGCACACCCTCCACAAAAATGTTACATCTTTGACCCAACTGTTAAACATATTTTTATTTATTTGTCCATCTTGCCTCATTGCATTTGTTTGCCTCACAACAAACTCACCTTGGTTTCAACTACTGCTTCTCTTGTGACCTCTGTTAGGATACTGTCAAAACCATATTGTTACAGTTCCAGATAGAATATCCCAACATCCCTGGGTGAGGAGGGGTGAAATGGCTCCCCTTCTTTAGCTCTCCCCTTAGTTTAGTTGGTTGTAGCAAGGTTAATTTAGCAAGGGTCTTTTCCCTTTTGGATACCTTTCTTACAGATACAAACAAACCTATCTTTAAAAAGGAGGCCCTGTAACCAGGCTTTAGTAATTGAACATGAAGAATGAGTTTATTAATTACTACAAGAGTTATTAATTACAAGAGAAGTAATAACACCTCACATACACACAGATTAAAAATAAGTAGCGATTCAAAAAAGATAAAATTTAAAATAACATGCAGAAATTAACTTTTGAATTTATCACAAAGAGTGGATAGCTGAACATTGTGTCTATTGCAGTGGAAATTGCCAGTAATATTGCTGATGGTAGGTGAACAGTCAGCTTCACGATCCTTTGTTTTGTAGTTTGGTTGACTTTCTGTCATTCTGATTCCTTAAACTCTGAATAAATTCCCGGATTGAGGGTGATAGAGGTGTTCTGTGTTTCCTTTTAAATGGTTTGCAGCACTCGGAGTTAGAGTTACTGGGGAATAGTTCTTCAACTATGACCTTCACAACATGATAACCCTAGCATCCAGAGCTAGTACACATGACAGTGTTGAGTCCTACTAGTCCAATTCAGTGGAGTTGAATCGAGGTTTTTCACCCTTGTCCTTATTGATCCCTGGAGTGTAAAACAGAGGGGAGAAATAGTTAATCCCGTCATGATCTCTTTTCAGTCTTCCCTGTTTGACATTTCCCTAATAATTTATATTTGCTGCATTCCATTGGCTTCACTAGGACTTTGCCAAGCAATTACTGAATTTAGACCAACAGGTTTTTTTTTTTCTCTCTCTTTCTCAGCCTTCTTATATACAACACATTTTAGAATTACAAGTAAAATTATCAATAAATAAATTTGGGACTCTGATGCATCATCATAACAACACGAATGCCCTCCTGGGGCTGATTTTTTATTTTGCTTTATTTTCCACACGTCTCCCCTCTCTTGTGATGAGGCAACCAGGATTCACTCAGCACTATGGTAATTGTGAACACAGTGGGAAAGTAGGGTTGAGGGGAAGCATGTCTTTCTAGCAGTCTACCAAAGCAAGGAGGAGACTCACCAAAAGCTCATGGTGAAAGCTTGTGCCTAAAGATGTTTATTGTGAGGAGATTGCAGTTATCACATGCTGCTAACTGACCAGGAGACCCATACCTACCCACCCCCAACTCCCCACCCCCAGCAATAATCGTATTGCAACAATTTACAGTTTGACAATCAGGTTTAGCCATGCAATATGAGGACATTCCATGGCTATCAAGTGCCGGGGTAGCATTTAAAAGCTGGAGCTCTGGTTCAGTGGGAGGGACCCCCTACTCTGTGCTACAGAATCTGGCTGCATCAAATATGATCTTTCTGAATGATGGAGCAAACTCAATAGAGCAATACAGCACACACTAATTCCCATTTCTAATGTTTTGTTGGTAGATAGCTATTCATTCAAACCTAAAGGCTAGTTATCTGAAATGTAAATTATCATCTGCTGGTCATGAAAGAACATCAACCCTCGACCCTTGTGTTTAGTTTCTGCTGTTCATTCCTCTTACACAAGGAGTGTTATTCTTATATGCAAGCAATAAAAAAAAGTCATTGTTCAACTGTTCAATTTTAACTCACTTAAGGTGATGTCCACTATATTGAGAAATGGAGTCATTGGAGAAGTGATTACTGAGGTTGACTCAATGGATGTAACAATCATTCTGCTCCAAACAACAATATGATTGATTTCTTGTCAATACAGTATGAGTAGAGAGGATTTGATATATGTGCATTGAGGATTTCAGAAGCAGATCAGCAGCAATTATTTACTTCTGAATTGGTGCACAGTTTGAAAATATCATTTTCGAAGTTTCATGCAGAAGCTTAAACGTTATGCTGTTGTAAGCGTAGGACCTGGACTAAGTAAGGCAGCTGAGAAAGCTGGGAACAATGCCTGACTTTCTCTGAGAGACACAGGTTACCAGCAAAATTGCAAATAGTTATGATTTTTGTTCTAATGTTAATATTTCTCTTCTTTTAGTAGATGCATTCTGATGCATTTTTTGATTATCTTTTTTACTTTGCTTTGTGATTGTTTTTCTCCTCTCTTGCAACACTCTGGTATGTACGGATTACTGCAGATGTTATTTGATTCATCAACTATAAATTTCAATTCCCATAATGTAACCATAATGACCAAATTTAATGGGCAAAATGCGAGGCAGAACTATGGATTGAGTATACTTGGAAAGCGGTAATATGGATTTTTGCGCAACCATTTGGCACCAAAGCATTTTGTATGTAGCTAAAGTGTATTGCTGTTTGGAAACATGCTAATGTAAAGTAGTTATTTGGAGTATTCATGAAATTAAATTATAATAAATTAATCTGGAGGATGTAATTTGTCTATATAAAGTATTCCAAAGATACAAGTGAGAGGAAGGGAAGGAAAAAAAAAATCAGAGAATAATTGCAGGGTGGCATGGTGGCACAGTGGTTAGTACTGCTGCCTCACAGCACCAGAGACCTGGGTTCAATTCCGGGCAACTGTCTGTGTGGAGTTTGCACATTCTCCCCATGCCTACGTGGGTTTGCTCTGGTTTCCTCCCATAGTCCAAAGATGTGTAGGTTAGGTGAATTGGCCACGCTAAGTTGCCCATAGCGTTAGGGGAATGGGTCTGGGTGGGTTGCTCTTTGGTGGGTCGGTGTGGACTTGTTGGGCCGAAGGGCCTGCTTCCACACTGTAAGTAATCTAATTTTATAAATTTGAAGAACAATATGATGCATGACATTTCACAGTTTCTTTGTTCCTCCTTTTACACATAATATTTAACCTAGTGGCAATATCCAAGCTTCAGATATTCCCAATGAAAAAGTTTTGTTATCTTAAGATCACTTTTATACTTCATAGTAAATATTCCTACAATTAGAACTATTAATTTTTGCCAAATTGATTGGGGTGTTATTTTCCTAGACTCTTCTCTAGAGGAGTCAGCCATGCTATTTTACCTAGGGTTTTAGACTCTACTATACACCAAATTCTTGAAGTAAATGTCAAGGGAAAAATATTGACCTTTGCTCAGGAAAGGAAGACCAGATCCTGCCTTACTGTCATGCGGTGACAGAGAAGAAATGGTTTTAAGATCTTATTTGATTACCTTGTAATCTTTGCAGAGGAGCTCAATAATGAAGCACTGTGGGACCAAGTTGAAAGTTTATAATTCATAATACTTCAATGTGATAAATCATTTTTTAAATCATTGTTGAGCATTTTCAAAAGACTTCCAGAAAATGTGGAAAAGTGCACACACATCAGAGATGTAAATCCCAAAGGTGCTGTTTTGAGCTCATGACTGTTGAGAAAAAGCAGAAGGATAATGTCTTGATATTGTTTCTTTCTGTCCTCTTCCAAAGCTTAGCAAAGCAAAGAAATCTAGATTGTCAAGATTTTACAACAAGCAATGCGAAGTAAAATCTTCTAAGATTTATCAAAATGTTCTGAATGACAGGCATGAGACTTTACGTGTGATGATTGGTTTTCCAAATATTGGTGCTGGAACTAAAAATATTTTATTGCTATGAAAATGGTCTTGGAGTCATATTTCAGTGCTACATGGAAGAACTGAAAACATCTTAACATTGTGAATAATGGGTAGCTGGGAGTGAACACAAGGCAGTAATCTCAATGGGTTCAGGTTTCATCATAAACTGAAAGAACAATGTTGAAGTGATTTATAGCAGTCATCTGAATCTCAGGATGAGATTACTGCCTTCAAACTCTCGCAGGTATTACTTTATTTTTATAATATCCAGCAGACAGTTGAAAAGTTTTGTTGTTTCTTTGGCTTCATTGAACCAGAAGCATGTGCTCACTTCAGCAACAACAACTTATATGTACATAGCAATCCTATCATAATGAAACATCTCAAGGTGCTTAACATGTGCATGATAAAGCAAAACTGATACCAAGCTACAGAAGAAAATATTAGTTTGAATGACCAGACGTTGGTCAAAGAGGTGCATTTTAAGGAAAATCTTAATGGAGGAAGTTGAGCCAGGAACAACTATCACATTCCAGAGCATAGAGTTTAGGCTGCTAACTCACCAATACAAAGATGATTAAAATTGGGGTGCATGAGGACAGAATTAGATGTGTGTGGCTGCATGAGAATTGTGGAGCTGGAGAATATTACTGATACAAGGACTGGAATGACATGAAAACATTTAAAACCAGGACTGAATTTTTTAAATGCACAATGTTACTTGACTGAGATCAAATATTTGTTAATAAGTGACTCAGATTAAAGTCAGTGGTTGTCACAGAACTAGAAATAAGTGACCTCAGTGATAGTTAAAGCAAATATTGCTATGTATATTTCAATTTTAGATATTCAGATATTCTCAACATTGAGTCCAAGTTCCTAGAATAAGTTGACGAAACGTGCCACTAATGTGTCTGAGTCAGTGCTTCAGTAAACTTTTGATCTTAAGTTACTCTGGTTACTTTTCAAAGGCATTGAGCTGCTTCCATTTTAGTCGCATGGACAAGTTCATACTGTTGTTCCATGTCAAAAAGCATGGATTATTAAATGACCGAGAAAACTATGTTTGTAATGTCTATGCAATTTTTATTTTGTAAAAGGTTATTGAAAAGTTATTCCCAACCCATGACCATGCTGCCTTCAAACTGTTACAGTTTGAATTTTCAGTTCCTTATTCATACATCAAGCAATGTACCTTTAGCTAAAGCTGAAGATTTTATGTCCACCAATAAACTGTCAGGCTTTGGGGCTTGTCTGGTGACTCAAATCACCAACTTTTGACAACCAGGCAGAAGTACCACAAAGGTTCTTTTGAAAGGATACTATCAGGAAATCCCAAGAGCATTTGAAAAGACAGTGATGGGCCTTTGAGACATTTTATGGAAATTAGTGCCATTTGTTGTATTGTGTGCAGTTAGGTTGTGTGCTGTGCATGTGTATCTCTCTCTAAAGTTCTCCTTTCAATTCTCCGTTTCACTTTCTGTATCTGTATGCTACTTTATCTATTAGTGAATTTGATCCAATCGGTCAGATGGCTCATATCGCTCCAACCTTGGCTGCCATGACAAAGTTGATTGGAGAGAGGACAAGTGACTACACAGTTTGCCATGGCTAGAAATGAATAGTTATTGAGTTAGATCCTGGCATGCTAACCTGTGCATTTTGCAACATAAAGGACTTGTATCATGATGAACCCAGTGTACTAAATGGAATTTGGAGTCTTGCTGTAGGCATGGACTCAGGTATTGGGACAAAGGTGAATTAGAATATAATTGGAATAATGTTCCAATCTAGAATGATATGGATTTTTAGTTAGTGATCAGATATTCTTATTGTGCAATACAATTGATTTAGGAGTTAATGGAAGGTATTAAATCTTAGGTGCTTAATTTAATCATTAATAATTTAATTTCTATTAAACCTGGTCAGACCTTGGCCAGTCCTGATGAAGGGTTATGCCCGAAATGTCGACTTTTTTGCTCCTCAGATGCTGCCAAACCGGCGGTGCCTTTTCCAGCTACACACTTTATCGACTATGACTTTCCAGCATCTGCAGTCCTCACTAGCTCCTTAATGCAATGGTTAACTGCAATGCAATGTGTTGAATTATGTCTTGCATCATATATGCAATGTAACTTCAAGCTCATGATGTCATCATTATCTCATGGAACGTGCTTTCATGGTGTAAAGCTCCCACTCTCCATCCTACTGATCTGTCCACTTGCAGCATGACGTAGAGAGTAATTATGCTTAAGTAGATTCAATTTGCTGCGCTTGAATCCAGACTATGATTGTAGCATCCATATGCTACATAACGGGGTTTATTAAAAGTTAGTTGACTTCTTCAGTGCTACGTGATCCACATATATTGTTTATCTTATAGGAGTTAAATTAAGTATCATGGCATGATAGCTGCAGATCCTCAGTTATCATGCCTTACTACCACATCCTGGTTTGTGAGAACACAAGTCCCACGTATCCTGTGCCTTCATACTGCCTTGTTTGTTCTTGGTATTCAGACAGTGCCACTTAAACATTTGAAGAAATTATTCTGTGTTTAACCAGGGTCCTGTGTCATCCAAACCCTTATCTCAAGGTGACTCTCAAGCTGAGAGTTTGACTTGCACGTCCTAAAATTGCAGTATTGTGCTTGTGTAAGGACCCAATGTAATTTAATTCATGTCTAATTAAGCTACTTTATGCTTGATTAATTATTCTGCAGTTAATTTGATAGTGACTGCAGAAGTCCTGTTTTTTCAGCTGTTGCAGAATAATGAAGCCCTCCTCTGTGACCTTTAAACAAGTTGTAGTGCCCGAGGAAGTTTCATCAGCTTTGTTTTCAAAATATTTTATTTAATATGTAAGTGTTTGAAACTATCAGTTTGGGAAAAAATGTTGAGATGTACTGTTACTTGAAAATAGTCTGAGGGAATGAAAATGTGTGTATCATTTATGCCAGAAAACTTCGGCTATCGTGTGTTGTTCATCATAGATGACAAATGACTGCCTGAACAATGAAGCAGAAAAAATATTCTAAATATGTTAGATGGAGAACTACCCATAAGTGGCAGAAAGTCATGTTGATTACAGAAACTGTATCATTATGGGTTCATTTGGAAATCAGAAGTCTAATAGCATTATTTAAGGGAGTAGTTTAACATACTGAACTTATTTAAGAAAACTGAGTATTATTATCACCAGAAATTGCTTAGTGAGTCACTTATACTGAAATTGTTTTGTGCTACGCTGCTCGATAAATGTTTTCATCATGGGCTCCGAACTGAATACAGAATCCAGGATGAGAATTCTTTGTAGGCAGCAATGCCAATTATAATAAAAAAAATCCTTATCTCACTTTACAGTTTAAAATTAAATAAAAGGCGGAATAGAAAATGGGACGAATAAAATAAATTGAATTATGACAATTTTAGGAATAGAGAGATTATTGTGACAGTTAGAGTTTGAGATGGTTTAGCTTTGCTTGCATTTGAGCCAGTTAAACTAGTCTTGTTCACTAATGCCCTATGGGGAAGCAAATCTGTTGTCCTTACCTGGTCTGACCTCCAGGTGCTTCCAGCTACATGACAATATGTTTGACCTTTAGCTGCCCTCTCAACATTTAAGGATGCATAGCCAATGCTGGGCGTGCCAGCATTGGCCACATCCTCAGAACAAATTTTAAAAGACATGTTTTGTTTTGTCGATTTTACACTTCCACAAACAAAATTTGAATAAGATGCTTGCATATTTTTTTTAAAAAGCCCTGTCATTTGAAGATAAAGTGATTTAGCTGGTTGATAGAAAAATGGAGTTGTTCAGTACATGCCATTTCAAAGCCAGGATTGCATATTTCATCAGCCCAGAAGCTCATCATTTAAATGAGTCATTTTGAAATTAAAATCTGAAGTATTAAAGGCTTTTTAAAATGATGAAGCTGGATACTCATTGACCTGATCATTTCCTAAGCCAGATACTGATTAAAGTGATGTTATGGAGATTGAGTAGTAAGGTTGTGACAATTAAATTCAAAGCAATTCCCTCAGCCTGTGCACCTATACATGCGTTGGATATGAAGTCAGACCCAGTCAGCTCACCCACAGATAGTAGAATCTTGTTTTGTTTTACATACTTGAAGAAAATCTTTAAAAGCCTAAGCTGTGATTAATTAAGTGAATTTTGTTTAACTACATCCAGGTTTAATTGATCAATTGTGTGAAACTATGAGTTGACAGAGCGTGAGCTATTTTGGGTGAAAAGAATAGTTGTGATAGTAACACTGATTTTTTTTTAAGAGAATGGGAATGCTATAATAAAAGGTAAAGTTGCTGTAGTCTGACAAGGCCATGTGGTTGTCCTCTCTTTGGAGAGAGAAGACTGTTAGGTGGATTAATCTAAGGGTCACTATCTTCACCTCAGGTGAGGGGAGAGTTGGAGAAGGAGAGTCCTTCATGGTAACCTCAGTTGGCGTGGGAATTGAACCCATGCTGTTAGCATCATTCTGCATTACAAACCAGACAACTAAGCTAAAACTGTGTTATAAACATACATCACAAAAGTACAGCAAATGCTAAAATAAAAATGTCATCCTGCACTGGCATAGTAACTTTCATAGCCTTACATATACGAAAGCAATATATAGCCAATGCGAGTATTGTTCAATTGTAGTTTCTGTTGTAATGCTAGATACACAGCAGCCTGTTTGTGCATAGCAAGATCCCACAAACAAGTCTACGATAATCATAAGATTGTGATTGTGCTTCTGATTGCACTGGAGGGAGGTCCAGAGGAGATTCACCAGGATGTTGCCTGGGATGGAGCCTTTAGTCTACAAAGAGAGGCTAGATAGGATCAGGTTGTTTTCTTTAGAAGTAGAAGAGGAACTTGATTGAGGTGTATAAGATTGAGGAACATGGACATTGTGGATAGGAAGCAGCTTATTTGTATGGTCAATATCGAGGGAGTGCATAATTATAAGGTTAGGGATAGGGGATTTGAGGAAGATGCTTTTCACCTAGAGGGTTGTTGGGAATCTGGAATCCACTGTCAGGGAAGGCAATAAAGATAGGAAAAGTTATAACCTTTAAATAAGTATATGGATGACAGGCCATAACATTCAAAGCTTTGGGCTTGAAAGTAGGATTAGTGTAGATGTGTTTCCTGATTATTTACCTCAGGTGTGAAGAACATTGAAATCTCATCATGAGTCTAATAATTTCAAAACATTGGAATACCCGAGTTGAATTACCAGTCCTACACCCTACACCTTCAAGAGCATCATTCACATACATCACACTCTTACTCAAATTGAGCTGAAATGTAGTGATGTTTGAATGCATAGGTGTGTTCTATGAACTTAAAAGTGAATATATTTATGTCTTCTAGTCAGCAAAGACAAGATCAACATCCCTACAGCTTTATTATTGGGAAGATGTCAAACATGATATATTAATTGCATTCCTCATGGAATACAATCATATATCGAATGTAATAGCTGTATATCTGCTCCATTACAGATGCTTGTAGCCTGAAGCTGGTGTCTTGTGCTGAATAGATGAGCTGAAACAGTGCACAATGATGCTGAACTCTGTAACTGCGTGGGCAGGATAGGTCATGTCACTTATGAATATATTGGCTATTGAGAATTTTTTGTTAATTTAGCTTTGCCTTCACTGTAGAGCTAGGTATATCATTCCAGACAAAGTGTGCTTGTTCAATTAACTGTTTGCACTATCATCCTTTAATGATATGGGGAAAGAGAAAGAAAATAGCTCAGAAATATTATTAAAAATAGAAAGTCCCACAAGGCTGATTGCATAATATGTAAACTACCAAAATATGTTGTTGCTCAATAATCTTTCTGATAATTATCCACTTCCAACTTACTGGTGAACATCAGAGACAGAAATATAGAGGAAGATAAGTACAGCACATATTTTAATAGAATTACCAGAACATAATTTTGGAGCACTGTTATCATTGTAATGATGATTTCCTTGAGTTAAAAGATTCTAAGTGTCACGTTTTTCTGAAGAACGAAGAAATCAAGACATAGATGTGGATTTTGTGAAACACTTTGAGGGCTATTTCCTGACATTGAAGTTCAATCGCATCACCTCTTGGGACAAACTTAGACAGGCAAACTTTGAGGTTCCAGATTCCAGAGGCAGTATCAAATGAATATGAGTGCAGAGGCAGACAGGTCAGAAGGTCCACCTCAGATCTCTGGATCATTGTCCCAGCTTTCTGCTGGAGTGATTATTATGAAGTCAGCCAGCTGGACATCATAGAATATGAGTTCCCTGATTGGGGCTGCTAACCTGGTCCAATCAAGGAGCCCTGGCTGACTGATATAAGCAAGAGTGTCAGAGATTCTATTCACTCAGAGACCTGGCTCTGAGGAAGCAAGACCAGTGCACTATGTAAATAAAGGATGATTTAGTGATGGGAAACCAGCCTCTGTGAATTTATTTCATCGATGTCATTCTTATGCCCCCAATCCTCGCTCTTTAATGATATGCACATATCCATGTCTCCACTATTGGAAATATTTGAAAATTATATTGGAAAGAAAAGTCTAGAAAGAGAGGTGTCAGTCAAAATACAACTAATTACACTCAGAATCTCTTCCTCAGTTTTTCATAATTTCTAATTGCCAGTTGAAGTGACTGGCTGTAGGGTCAGTTCAGAGGGCACTTTGTTGGTGAAAATGGGGTCATCTGAAGACCAGACTGAGTAAGAATGATAGAGTTTCTTCCCTAAAGTCCATAGTAAGCAAGATAGGTTGTTACAACAACTGGCAATGGTCACCATTCGGTCAGCTTTTTAATTTCAGACTTTTCATTGATACAAGTTTAATCATTTGCCATGGTGAGATCCAAAGCTTTTCCCCCTGAGTATTAGCTTGTGTTTCTGGATTACTAGTCCAGTGACAATACCACTACGCTTACCCTTACACTTCTTTCTCGTAGTGTATTTCCTGACCTCAGTATGTCTAAATACATTTCAATGCATTTATATTAATTCCAGCCTCAGGTGAATGTCTATGTGGAGTTTGCACATTCTCCCTGTGTCTGTGTGGGTTTCCTCCCACAATCCAAAGATGTGCAGATCAGGTGAATTGACCATGCTAAATTGCCCATAGTGCTAGGTGCATTAATCAGAGGGAAATGGGTCTGGGTGGGTCGGTGCGTTCTGGTTGAGCCAAAGGGCCTGTTTCCACACTGTAGGTAATCTAATCTAAAAATGCTTTTAATGGGCGGCACGGGGGCACAGTGTTTAGCACTGCTGCCTCACAGCACCAGAGACCCACACTCTCTGTGTGGAGTTTGCACATTCTCCCCGTGTCTGCGTGGGTTCCCTCTGGATGCTCCGGTTTCCTCCCACAATCCAAAAATGTGCAGGTCAGGTGAATTGGCCATGCCCATAGTGTTAGGTGAAAAGGTGAGTTTGGGGGAATGGGTCTGGGTGGGTTGTGCTTCGGTGGGTCAGTGTGGACTTGTTGGGCCGAAGGGCCTGTTTCCACACTGTAAGTAATCTAAAAAAAGTATAGTCATTGTTGTAATTTAGAGACCTGTGGCAACCGCTGTGTCCAATTAATATTCCACATAATGAAATCACAACCAGATAATTGTTTCTTTTTGCATGGTTTTTCTCCCTCATTCTTTCACAGGGTGTGGAGATCTCACCGGTAAAGTCAGTATTTGTTGCCATCCCTAGTTGACCTTGAAACAAATTGCTTACTATGTCATTTTTAGAGGAGTCTCCATTCAGAGATTGAGATTATCCAAGAATCCCATGTTCATGAAGGTTCCATGGGATCATTTCTATTTACATTTGCCAGAGAGGACTTAGGTTTAATCTTTAATTCAAAAAATAAGTTTGGCTTTGCAAGACATCCTTGGCACTACATTGAAGTGGCAGGCAACATTATGTATTCCACTCACCGCAGATGGACTGAAACCCAAGACAGGTGCTCTCAGCAGTGGCAATAATACCTCTAGGATAATTCTAACACTGTTTAAATACTCTACATCACTGTTGAGTACTTAGGAGTTGAGTGGACAAAACATCTACACAGCCAATAGAAGATTTAGTTTTTTTTTAAATGAGTCCATCGATATTGCTTCGGTATCATGTGTTGGTATCAATATAGGTTCTCTGCATGACAGCCACACTGCTGCCATTGTGATATCTTTTAATGCTGTTATTTTATATTTGTATTTCAAAAGTAATTAATCACACCTGAACATCAAAAGTAGTTTCCACAAATAAGATACCATTTAAATGTTTGTACCTCTTCAGTATTTAAGACAATTTATTTTTATTTCTTAATTCAAAATCCACTATTTTCTCGACAATTGTGCATATTCCAGATCAAAATATTTTCCACATACTGATCAAGCCAGTTTTCAACTGCAGTACAAGTTACTGATTTTAAAGTTTAAATTTTAATGTAACACAATGATGGCTTAGCTGTTGAACGTGTTCAAACTTGGTCACAACAGCTGAATATCTATAATTGTTTTCAAACCTTCATGTTACTAGTAGTGAGGTCGCTAAATAAACGAGCAATCTCCATATTTCTGAAACAGACATGCTGGTGGAATTGTCAAACGAAATGCAATGCAGAGAATTACTTCACAGTAAGAACACAGAGAGACAATATAAAATAAGGAGCACAATCCTGAAAGAGGGTGAAGGAGTAGAGGAATCTAGACATATGCTCACAAACAGTTGATTGTCGAAGAGCAACTTGAGACAGTCATTAAAGACACATGGAATGCAAAACTTTATGGAGTAAGAGAGCAAGTAAATTAAATTGGCCCCGATAAAATATTGGTTGGGCCTCAATAGTGGATTACATCTAATATTAGGCATCACATTTAGGTAGGATATGAGTATTTTAAGAAAAGAGCAGAAAACTTTTGAGAGAATAGTTTTGGCATTGAAGAGCTTCATTCATGTGAACTGCTTGGAGAAGGTGTGCTGTTCTCCTTAGAAATAAAAGAAAGGAAATTTGATACAAATCTTCAAAATAATGAGTGGTCACGAGTAAGTGGATGGATAGAAACTATTCTCATTGGCAGATGAAGAAACAGAGCACACTGATTTAAGGTGATTGGCAAAGAAACCCGCAGGAACATGAAAAAAGACCCTTGTACGCAATGAGTGGTTATTGTCTGAAATGCATTTTTGAGAATATGTGCTTAAGAGCTAAAAGCTTTGGTTGCAAATGAGCTAATTTTCACCAATATTTGGCATTGCTTTGCTGCTGCAAAATCACAAGGTCTCATTCAAATGTGTTTATGTTCCATAGTGTTTAATTGTGCAGAATTGTACTGTATTGTAGCTTGTATCTATGGGGTTGGTAGTGCAGTCCTGCAAAGTGTTAAGTCCAAGTTTCACAACGAAGAAAACATCTAATTGAAGAACAAACTACAAAACAGAACATCTAAAGGTGCCTGACATTGAGGAAGATGAGCAAAGATGTTCTGTTTGCATTTAACCCACACACTCATCTGGCGTGAAAATGAAAATTGTAACCCCAGCTGTGTCAACACTGAAATTGCACCAATGAATAATTCTTAGAAGCAGCCTGTTCAGCTACTTTGCAGACATTTGTTTTAATTTTTATCCCGTTTTGCCATCATTTTGGTAGATTTTTTTCTTAAATCGCTGAATATAGCACAACAGATAATGGGAATGGGCCATTAAATGATATAACATCCAGAAAGGTGTTCTCTGTGTAAAATTAGAAAGCTAAATGTTTGTCTTATTATGCAAGAAAAGAATTATGCTGTGCCTGTAATTGAGTAATTGTAGCTTTTACAGCACTGCTAAACCGAGTTGGTATATCTTCTCTGTCTCTCCCGAGTGACATTGTCAGTAGAAATAGATGCACATTCAAAAATACATCATAGAGAAAGGAAGAACTCTATCTTTTGAAGGAATTATTCAATTTCAACAGCTGCAGCCCATCTTGAAGGAATATCCTGCCTTTAAATGAGAATAGATTGTCACTCCAGCATATGGAGTCATTTTCCCTTTTCCATTTAAAGGACAGAACCAGTCATCTGAATGCAAACTGAACCAACATCGTATTTTTATCAGTTAAAATCTAAAATTGATCTAAAATAATCTCTTGAGGAGCTGGTTCTTAATGGAACATTCAAAGCAAAAGGTTCATACGAGTGAAGTAGGAGTCATATCATTTGCGTATGACAAAGTGCTGATGTATATGAAGAGCTGAGGTAGTATGATAAATACAATAGCTTGCTAATTCTGCATTTGTCATTCATTTTATTTTCCCATCTTATGCAAACTTCAACTCATATTTCATGTTATTTGTGTTCTTTTTCTTCCACAGGTATGGCAACTTGAAAGGTGAAGAGCTGTAATCTCTTCAATTAGGAGGTTAATGAATAAAATGAACTCCAAGTATTATAAACAGCAGAAGTACAACTCCATACAACAGAATGTTGTTCTCCATTTAAGCATACTCCCCATTAATGTTTATCTAACCACACTGTCAGCAGAAATGGCACTCTAAGCTTTAAACTAGTGTTGTGAATTGGGCTTCCTGCCTGAGTGGTACCTATTAATCTACACTGGAAAGTGCAATTTAGGAGCCAATGCTGCCATCATCAAGTTGTTACCTGCATGAAGAGTGATGAATCTGGCTATCTGTTGAAGATAGATATTGTACTCCTACACAAGTCAGCACCTTGAGAAGGCTGAGCACAGATCATGAGTTCGGAAATACTCTTGCCTGTTTGATTCTATTAAGTAGAGTCACAGAATTGCGGAAGTGCTGAAGTGTAGAAGGCACTATTCAGCCCACTGTACATGCAGTGGCCCTTCAAATGAACATTTTTACCAAGTGCCAATTTCCTGCTTTTCCCCCATTCATCAAATGCCCTTGTGAAAGCTTCAAGTGACGTACCTCCACCATATTTCCAAGCAGTTCATTCTATGCCCTAAATACTCTCTGAGTAAAAATGTTTTCTGCACTACATACTTGTTTCTTTTGCAAATCTCATCAAATCTGTATCGCATACATATACAGATTGTAATTGGTGGCACTGGATGGTCTGAAATAATAGATACTGCCAATGTCACAGTCATCAAGGGAAGTACTTAGATAACAGGAATGTGATAAATGCAGTGATCAACCTGGGGGCTTTGTCTGACTTAGTAAGTGTTGAAGCTCCATTCTTTTAACATTTAGTCCTCTTATCTATTCACAATTTGGAGATGCCAGTGTTGGACTGGGGGGGTGTACAAAGTTAAAAATCACACAACACCAGGTGAAAGTCCAACAGGTTTAATTGGAAGCACACTAGCTTTCGGAGAGACTACCAACTGATGAAAGAGCGTCACTCCGAAAGCTAGTGTGCTTCCAATTAAACCTGTTGGACTATAACCTGGTGTGTGATTTTTAACTTTGTACCTATCCACAGTAATCCTTTCTACTGTATACTGAGGGAAAATGTTTTCACCTTCAACTTTAGTACGTGATTTTAAAACATTAAAATGATATTTTAGCTAAAACAGCTTTTATCCTTGGCCCAAAGCTCAGGTTCATTCCCCCAGTTCAGTTTCCTTCTTCATTCCAGTTTTCACTGACCTGTTTTCAAGGAGCAAGTTGGTAGCTGTCTTTTCAGAGTTGTTGAGACTAAGAACAGCTTCATTATTGGCAGGGCCATCTCCCGTGATAAGTTTGTACATTTTTATATGATGCATAGAAAATAATGCACACTGACTTGGAAATGTATCACTATTCATTCACTGTCACTGGGTCAAATTCCTAGAATTCTCATCCTAGACGTATTGTGGGTCAACTTAGAACACATGGACTGCACTGGTTCAAGAAAGCAACTCGTCACCACCTTCCCAAGGGCAACTAGGGACAAGCAATAAAGGCTGGCCAACATCTGGCTTCAAAACCCACATCCCACGAGTGAATAGAAAAAAAAACTCCCTATGGTGAAGAGTTTCAAAAATGTTCACACTTGTACTTTTGAACCCTTGGACAGGCTGGTAAAGCTTCTCGTTCGGCTAACATGTTAGGGTAAATAGTTCTCTTTTTCAATACTTTCTCACAGTCATCATCAGCTCTCCCTCCATTTCCAATCCACTCGGACTCATGGGTTTCTGCCTGGGATCTTCATGTGACAGAACAGGGTAATTCTTGATCCAACAGATCTTCGGACAAAAGGCAGAATGTCCCATAAACTGGAGGCATCTGGATAACAGGATTTGATTCCTTTTCTTTGTCACCTACAGCCACTTCTGTTTCCATGCTGTATGACTCTATGACCTAATAAAGTCATTAGTAATGGTCTGATGCTGTGTGAGGTGACTTAACCTCTGCTTCACTTTTCCCCAGCCAATTAATGCTCAAACTTGTGAAAATATCGGTGCACTCTGGAACCTGGAGTGCACCTGTCACTTGTGCCTTAGTGAAAGCATACCTACCTCCTGAACCAGACTTTGAGTTTAAAATCACATCAGGGACTTGAGCATAAGATCTAGGATAATTGAATCAGTTTAGTTCTGTGCAAGTTATATCAACAATGATATAGACATATTGATCAACCATTGAACAAAAGACTCTGTGTGTAATCACAAATGGATAGGAAAGACTCCATGTTATTGTTTTGACACATAGCATGAGAGTTCTGCATTACCTCCTAGACAATATTAATTTTCAACTAACATCACAAAAGCAAATTATCCAGCCATTATTTCATTGCAGTTTGTGGGAACTTACCACATGCAAATTGGCTGCTCTGTTTCTGATATTGCAACAGCAATTGAACATCAAAAGAATCTCATTGACTATAATTCACATTGGCTATAGTCTTCACATGGAATGAGCTATCGAAATGCATGTTCTTTGTTTCTTTATGACCCAAATAAGTCCTGGCTTCACCATTAGATACCATGTACACTTAAGTAAGAGTTGGCCCCTGTTTCTGTGCCCAAAAATCCCTCATTTTTTGAGACACCCCTTGCTAGTCTTGGGAGCAGTGTTGATGGGAGCAATCTCATGGATCTTTTTCACAATTGCTCTTAGCTAAACATCAGAAATATTGGTATGGAACCTGGCACAGTCACATCTTGCTGAATTCAGTACCATGACCAGCAACCAATGTCATTGTCATTGTCAACAGTTCCAAAGACCAACCACATTACAGGGGAGGATTTTCAACCCAGCAAAAGTATTGCACATGTAGTGGTCACCCCCTTACTTAATATTGAATAACTTGGTCTTAAAATCTTGGCTTGTACATAACACATATGGTCATGTGAACTTTCCGATAGAGATCAGAGGTTCACTTAAGCTGCTCCTCCTCTATCCATCAATTGTTCAGAAGCAAATCACACTACCTCTATAGCCACCCTGTATGAATGGTGGGTTTATGGTGTTGTGTCTTTTGGATAACAGAAACATTTATTTTGGACTTGGAGTTTGCATGGGTGTGTTTGAATGAGGTAAAAATAGCACATTTTTGTATGAGCATTCAGGATAATGTGCAATAAACAGATCAGAAACATTGTCATTAACACTGAATTGTCTATATTTTTGGTCCACACAAGAACACCTTTTTGTTGCAAGTGTTTTGCCAATAGGAGTTAGGCCTCCATCACATGTCATCAAAATTTTCTTAATGACCAAGAAACATAGTGGACTTTATACGTTTTTTAAGTAAATCATTCTGCTACCTCAGCAAGTGGATGAAATAATGAATGTAATTCCATTTCGTAAGTTATCTCATCATAAATATCTTGCAAGTAATGAACTGTGTTTCATTTCCTTATGTTTCAAATCAATCCAGGAAGAAAATTAATAGCATTTTGTTCTTTGGATGATACTTAATTTTACTGGCAAGTTGAAACTGATCAGACTGCCAGAATTGTTCTTCGCATCCTTTCATATGGAATATTCTGATAGTTGCCACGGTCTGTTAATGTGGTTTGTAAATTTTTCTGAGTTGATTTTTTTCCTGTGAGTGTTCTGTGTTTGCAAGTAACCAGACTCTGAAGTCCACTCTCAGGCCAGCAATGACCCTCTTGCAATTTCAGTGGGTTTTGATCCCTTTTTCCTCATCCATCAGCGTTGATCTTGACAGAGGAAGGGTTTGACTTGTGAACATCATTATTTGGAGTTACAGATGTTGAGCAATGAGATTATTTTGATCTTCTCTTAATGTTACAGCACAGTACAAGCCCTTAGGCCATTGATGTTGCACCGACCTGCCAAATTAATCTGATGCCCATCTAATCTACACCATTCCATTATTATCCATATGTATGTCCAATGCCCATTTAAATGCCCTTAACGTCATGAGTCTATAACTGTTGCAGGCAGGCTGTTCCACACTCCTACTACTCTCTGAGTAAAGAAAATACCCCTGATATCTGTCCTTAATCTATCACCACTCAATTTAAATGTCTCCTTATGTTCACCTTCACTATCTGAGGAAAACGACTCTCACTGCCCACCCTATCTAATTATTTTATACGTCTCGATTAAGTCACCTCTCCAATGAAAACAGCCTCAGTTCCCTCAGTCTTTCCTCATAAGGCCTTCCTTCTGTACCATGCAACACCCTAGTAAATCTCCTCTGAACTCTTTCCAAAGCTTCCACATCCTTCCTATAATGCAGTGACCAGAACTGCATGCAATACTCCAGGTACAGCCTTACCAGTATCTTATATAGCTGAAGTGTGACTCCGTGGCTCTGAAATTCAATCCCTCTACTAATAAATGCCAACACAACACAACACCTTCTTAACAACCCTATCAACCTAGGTGGAAACTTTCAGGGATGTATGCCCTGGATACCTAGATCCCTCTGTTCATCTATTCTGCCAAGAATTTTACCATTACTCTGCATTCTTGTTACTTCTTCCAAAGTGAACTACCTCATACCTTTCCACAATAAACTCCACTTCTCAACCCAGCTCTGCAGCTTATTTATGTCTCTCTGTAACCCATAACATCCTTCAGTACTATCCACAACTCTGCCTACCTTAGTGTCATCCACAAATTTACTAACCCATCCTTCAATGCCCTTCTCCAGATCCTTGTGGCACACCACTGGTAACTAAACTCCAGGATGAACATTTCCCATCAACCACCACCCTCTGTCTTCTTTCAGCTAGCTAAAACATTGTGTTCCATGATTTATTTATTCAGTGTACTGCCCTTGTTGGTTGGCTTTGAACTTTTTGTGACCTTTTGATTTGTGGCTCAGCAGCTGGGAATACAGCTTTAGAAATTGGAACAAATCTTTGTAAGCATCAAGTTAGAAAATTATTCAGTGGTCAAAGATGAGATGGATGTGCAGATATTGAGAACTGCCTTCCATAATTGTCACTGGTGTGAGGTCTATTGTTAATTTTATAACTAATGTTGATAGTATTTTTTTTAATGGAATCAAGCAATATTGGATGGAGGTAAATTATGGAATTACTGGTGAATCAACTCCAGTTTCATTGGATGGCAGAAAAGGCTGAGAACTAAATATCCTTCTCTTCTTACAATTTATGATGAATTGCAATGCATTACACTGAATAACCTTTGTTATCACCCGGGTATAGGTATGCATCTGAGCGAAAATGTTCGCTTGGTTCAATGATCCTTTCCACAGAGGATATAAACTTTGAGTTGGGTGAGTACGCCAACAAAGGTATATTCATATAGAGTCATAGAGATGCACAGCACGGAAACAGACCCTTTGGTCCAACTCGTCCATGCTGACCAGATACCCCAACCCAATCTAGTCCCACCTGCCAGCATTTGGCCCATATTCCCCCAAACCTTTCCTATTCATATACCCATCCAGATGCCTTTTAAATGTTACAATTGTACCAGCCTCCACAACTCCCTCTGGCAGCCCATTCCACACACACACCACCCTCTGCGTGAAAAAGCTGCGCCTTAGGTCTCTTTTATATCTTGCCCCTCTCACGTTAAGCCTATGCCCTCTAGTTATAGGCTCCCCTACCCCAGGGAAAAGACTTTGTCTATTTATCCTATCCGTGCCCCTCATAATTTTATCAATCTCTATAAGGTCACCCTCAGCCTCCGACACTCCAAGGAAAATAGCCCTTGCTGTTTCTATCTGTAAATCTTTTTCTGAACCCTTCAAGTTTCACAACATCTTTCTGATAGGAAGGAGACCAGAATTGCACACAATATTCCAACATTGGCCTAACCAATGTCCTGTACAGCTGCAACATGACCTCCCAACTCCTGTACTCAGTACTCTGACCAATAAAGGAAAGCATACCAAACGTCTTCTTCACTATCCTATCTACCTGCGACTCCACTTTCAAGGAGCTATGAACCTGCACTCCAAGGTCTCTTTGTTCAGCGACACTCCTTCGGACCTTACCATTAAGTGTATAAGTCCTGCTAAGATTTGCTTTCCCAAAATGCAGCACCTCACATTTATCTAAATTAAACTCCATCTGTCACTTCTCAGCCCATTGGCCCATCTGATCAAGATCCCATTGTAATCTGAGGTAACCTTCTTCGCTGTCCACTACACCTCCAATTTTACTGTCACTTGCAAACTTACTAATTATTCCTTTTATGCCCATATTCAAATAATTTATATAAATTATGAAAAGTAGTGGACCCAGCATCGATCCTTGTGACACTCCACTGGTCACAACCCTCCACCACTACCCTCTGTATTCTAGCTTTGAGCCAATTCTGTATCCAAGTGGCTAGTTCTCCCTGTCTTCCATGAGCTCTAACCTTGTTAACTAGTCTCCCATGGGAACCTTATCAAACACCTTACTGAAGTCCATATAGATCACGTCTACCACTCTGCCCTCATCAATCCTCTCTGTTACTTCTTCAAAAAACTCAATCAAGTTCGGAAACATGATTTCCCACACACAAAGTCATGTTGACTATCCCTAATCGGTCCTTGCCTTTCCAAATACATTTACATCCTGTCCCTCAGGATTCCCTCCAACAACTTGCCCACCATCGACGTCAGGTTCACTGGTCTGTAGTTCCCTGGCTTGTACTTACCACCTTTCTTAAACAGTGGCACCCACATTAGCCAACCTCTAGTCTTCTGATACAAGTATTTCAGTAAGAGGCCCAGCAATCACTTCCTGAGCTTCCCATAGAGTTCTAGGGTACACCTGATCAGGTCCTGGTGATTTATCCACTTTTATGTGTTTCAAGACATCCAGCACTTCCTCCTTTGTAATATGGACTTTTTTCAAGATGTCACCATCTATATGCTTCATATTTTGATCTGTGACATATTTGTGATGAAATCTCCTCTTTTGATCTATATCATATAGTATAAGCCAGCAATTTATGAGCATTATAATATTACAAAATAGACTGTTACAATGGGTTGGTACATTACACCGTTCAAAAATTTTAGTTACATTCAATTTTGTATTGCAACAATGGCATGGTTTGTTCTGAGATTTTCAATGGTCAGACTGGTGTAAGTGTTACTTAACAGTAAATTTTAAGCATTTGGATGGAAACATTTAGAGGGAAATATTACTACATTTGGGATAATAATCAGTCAGTGACTCAGGAGAAGTGAGAAGAGGCTCCATCCCAAAAAGGTTGTACTATAGTATACCTCTCAGATGTTCAGACTCAGGAGAGGCAAGGAGCTGCAGGAAGTATTGGGGTTAAGGCTCAGAAAAAGCCTTGGGAGTAATGAGGGCTTGGAAGAAATAATATGTCTATAATTGTTCAGTGCAGCTAACAGCAGGTGTGAAGGAAACTCACATGCGATATTTGCTTTGTCCAATTGAGCAGTATTAGAAATCAGAGAAATGCAGGGGCAGTACCAACTTGGTAATGCTAGTTGTCTATGACAAAGTGGAGTTGTGTCCATGAGTATGTGCTGGAATGGGGTTTGATGTATCCAGAGGAGTGTGGTCTCAGGGAAGGATCAGAGTGTGAACAGTTGTTGAGGCAGTCCATAAGGGGGCAGCTTTTGAATACACTTCAAAGCCAGATCATCAAAAGAATTATTATAATTCCTTATGAAGTTGAAATGAGATTGACACATCCTGTCACCATCATTTGGGAGTGTGTTGCTGAGAACTTCGAGAGTTCTATCTTAGCCACATTTATTGTTTGATGTCCTCTACGTGGAAATCTAACATAATTTGCTCCCCAAACTTGCCTCATGGTAATTCTGAATGTTAGAATATATATTGTACATTTTTTTTCTTCAATGCTCTGAAATATTGTAGCTTGGTTCTCTTCGTACCTGGATTTCTCACTTATTGTGATAGGCATAGCTGAAGTGGGCAATAATAGATGTTTGGGAAAAGAGTTAACAATGATAATTTGATTCAATTGTCAGACCAATCACACTGAAAAGGTTGAGGTATGGCCAAACAGAACCAATCACACTGTTGTTTACTTTTGAATGAATTTCTCTCCAATCCTAAATTGAAAGCAGCAGGATTGTATTGATGCAGACTCAGTACAGGTATCAAAACAGTCGTCGGCTTATAAATTGTTTATGCACTGGAAACAGTCAATAAATCAAAATTAGTACATCATTTCTTGTCAACAGTTTACAACTTTTCCTCACTTTAATAGTGGCTAGTGTACAAGTAATGCATGATTCCACTCCCTCCAGAAAGGTACTTACTTTTTCTTCCATTCCACCAATTTCTCTTCTATGTGATGAAAACATTGACTCAGAGGTTAGGAAATAGATGTGGTTACGGAGACAGGTCACCTTCAGATACCTTGCTGAGATGGCTGCTCATTATTTCTGAGCCACAACAATATTCTTTTACATGAAATAATAGGTCGTAGAAGCACAAGAACAGGAGAGGCAATCAACCCCTTGGGCCTATTCTGCCAGTCAGTTACCATCACATTTATCCCAATCTGCCCTCCTTTGAGACTCAGGAAAATCTATTTCTTGCTGGTCTTTTTCTCTTTCTCTTTCACTCTTTTCATTTATAGAACTGAGGCAACTTTCAGACATCCCTGATTGTCATCCAGCCTGAGATCAGGTAACTTGAGACAGTCTGCAGATTCAATTGTAGGCCTTTATTTCCTCTTTGTAACCAACTTAATAGACTGCTGAATCCTTGGGGTAACTAGAAAATGCATTGGTTAATATCCAAAAATGTTTGGAGTTTCTTTTTGTGTGATTTTTATGAGAGGTGATTGGCTGAAAATCTCTCCAAAGTGTAGACCTTATTTGATGCAGATTCAGGATGATTCCCACATGGTCGCTCTGCCCTTGGGGCTTAATTTCACTGTTAGTGCGGTGTTAAATGTTCTGTATTAAATGTAATTGGAATTAGATAAAATACAGCTGCCTCACATTAGAATGCAAGTATTTATTCAACCACAACCATGTGCCTGGTTAAATGTGCCTATTTGGTTTGTTTAGAGCTACAGGATAATTGAGTGATGCAGGGCTCTGGATTCCAGATTCAGGATGATGAGAGGAGAAAGTTCTAGTACCTTATTTAGACAATCATTTCTCAAGGCTTATGTGACTTACTGATTTTTTTAACTGAGATATAATATTTCAAACTCCTCTGTATTGAAAATCTTTTGCTGATTGCATGCCCATGCTGCAAACTTATTGATGTCTTTCTGTGCAATGTCATAATGCCCAATTTGATGTCATTTGCAAATTTTGAAACTATACTTCTAATTCATGAGTCAAAGTTGTTCATGTATCTAATGATCAGCTGCGGTCCCAGCACCAGACCTGGTGGAATATGATACATGTGATTAAAAAAAAATGTTTTTTTACTCTTGAGATTTTCTTCAGGACCATGTTTAAGTTTTCAGGGACTAGTTTTGGTCCTTTGGTCTATTTTATCATTCTCACGCACTCCCTTGTTCGGTGATGTAGTTAAATGGTAACATTGCCTTCTGTATTTGTGCTAACATGGAGTATTTGGACTCACCACAAAAACCGAATTAAAGGAAAACATTAATTTGAAGATACCATAGTATTTAAAATTGGCTCAAGATAGAAATAGGTTAGCAACAATTATGTTTTTAAGGAACTGACACATTTTCTAATACACGACAAAAATCGTCATAACATGCTTTCCTCAGATCAGGTGATGACAGTTAAATAGTTACATCTTGGCCCCTAACACAGTCACTGTACTTCAAACATTATACAGTATGTGAGATATTTTGAGGTATAACACTTAAATATAAGTTTCTGAGGTGAACCTGTTCAGAATTAAACTGAATAGATTGGATGATCAGCTCCTCACAAATTCTAACTCTTCTAGTTTCAGGGTGGTTTCTTTTTGTCTGATTGGTCACCTCCTTAAGTGAATTTTCCTGGGTATTTTCAGGTGCAAATTGCCTACTGCTCCCATGTACCTTGAGCATGAGCATCCTCTGGAACCACCAGAGATGCATTGGATGGATTCACTCCCATCAATCATCAATGTAAAGATTAATTTTAGTTAGTGATACCAAGTGGGGAAGGATGCCTGCACAAACTCGTTGGCAGATGGTGAGTTAAATCTTGTTGAAGACACAGGGTTTATTACATTTAACTCAAATGTGGCTATTAAATTTGATCAGAGTTTTTTGTAAGACCTCAAGCTAAACTTGAACTTCGGAGGGTTGATCAGCAAGTTCCACTGATGAAACAGAATTGGTGGGATGGTAAATAATGAGAGGGTAGCCTTAGATTACAGAAGAGTCATCAGAACTGGTGAGTAGTGAATGGAATTAAATCTAGATTAAATCTAGATAACTGTGAAGTGATGCACTTGAACAGGACAAACAAGGCAAGGTATAGCCGAGGGTATGACCGTGGGAAGCAAGGAGGATTAGAAGGATCTTGATGTGCATGCCCACTGATCCCTTAAGGTAGTGGGACAGGTAGATAAAGTGGTTGAGAAGGTATATAGGATACTTTCCTTTATTAAGCAAGGTACAGAATTTGAGAGCAGGGAGGTTATGCTTGAACTGTATAAAAGGTTGGTTAGGTCACAACAAGAATATTATGAAATTCAAGAATCCATTTTATAGGAGGGATATGATTGTACTGGAGAAGGTTTATGGACAGGATTTACCAGGATGTTGCCTGGGTGAGAGAGTTTTAGATATGAAGAGTAATTTGATAGATTGAGATTATTTTCCTTAGAGCAGAGGAGACTGAGCGGGAATATGATTGAGATATGTAAATTGAGGAGTGGAGATAGGGCAGACAAAAAGAAAACTTTCTCCCTTGGTGGAGGAATCAATGTCAGGAGGCACAGTTTAAGGTCAGGGACACATTTAGAGGGAGTGTCAGAAAAAAAAAAATCACCCATAGGGAATTTGGAACTCACTGCCTGTCATGATAATAGAGGCAGAAACTGCCACCTCCCAAAAATTAAGAGGTATTTAGACTTATACTTGGAATGCAAGGCTATAGGCCAAGAGCTGGAAGATAGGATTAGAGTACATTGGTGTTTGATATTGACCAGTGCAGACATGGTGGACTGAAGGTTTCTTTTTCCCTGTACTGGAGACCTGTATGACTTCAGAAGAAGTGTATATACCGTATGTACCTGAGTAATAGTCGATCTCATGTGAAAGTCGACCCCCTATTTTTGACCAAAAAAATCTGGAATTGTCCATATGTTTCAAGTAAAAGGCGACCCCTATTTTTGGCCATAAAGTCTGGAATTTTACATATATCTTGTTTAAACGTCTACAGTAGTTCTTCACAGATAACAGATCAACATTTTATGAGTTAGTGTGCTGGCCATCACGCTCCACTCAGGGTTTTTAGTTACCATAATTTGTTTCATTTTCTTTATTCCTTTTAAGATCAGTTGGGCCTCTGCTAATGAAATGGTATGTATTTTGATAGGCATGAATTTCAGCCACTCAAAAGCAGTATTCATATAATAGTTGACCCCATAAATTTAACCTTAAAAAGTAGTTTAAAAAATTTGAGTATTACTCGAGTATGTACAGTAACTGTTTAGCTACATGCACATAAACACTGGGTAAAAACAATGACTGCAGATGCTGGAAACCAGAGTCTAGATTAGAGTGGTGCTGGAAGAGCACAGCAGTTCAGGCAGCATCCGAGGAGCAGTAAAATTGACGTTTCGGGCAAAAGCCCTTCATCAGGAATACAGGCAGAGAGTCTGAAGTGTGGAGAGATAATTGAGAGGAGGGTGGGGGTGGGGATAAAGTAGCATAGAGTACAATAGGTGAGTGGGTGAGGGGATGAAGGTGATAGGTCAGGGAGGAGGGTGGAGTGGATAGGTGGAAAAGGAGATAGGCAGGTAGGACAAGTCATGGGGACAGTGCTGAGCTGGAAGTTTGGAACTGGGGTGAGGTGGGGGAAGGGGAAATGAGGAAACTGTTGAAGTCCACATTGATGCCCTGGGGTTGAAGTGTTCCGAGGCAGAAGATGAGGCATTCTTCCTCCAGGCATCTGGTGGTGAGGGAGCGGCGGTGAAGGAGGCCCAGGACCTCCACGTCCTCGGCAGAGTGGGAGGGGGAGTTGAAATGTTGGGCCATAGGGCGGTGTGGTTGATTGGTGCGGGTGTCCCAGAGATGTTCCCTAAAGCACTCTGCTAGGAGGCGTCCAGTCTCCCCAATGTAGAGGAGACCGTATCAGGAGCAATGAATACAATAAATGATATTGGAGGATGTGCAGGTAAAACTTTGATGGATGTGGAAGGCTCCTTTAGGGCCTTGGATGGATGTAGGGGAGGAAGGGTGGGTGCAGGGTATGCAATTCCTGCGGTGGCAGGGGAAGGTACCAGGATGGGATGGTGGGCTGTAGGGGGGGGGGCGTGCACCTGACCAGGTAGTCACGGAGGGAACGGTCTTTGCGGAAGGCGGAAAGGCGTGGGGAGGGAAATATATCCCTGGTGTTGGGGTCCATTTGGAGGTGACGGAAATGTCGGTGGATGATTTGGTTTATGCGAAGGTTGGTTGGGTGGAAGGTGAGCACCAGGGGTGTTCTGTCCTTGTTATGGTTGGAGGGATGGGGTCTGAGGGCAGAGGTGCAGGATGTGGACGAGATGCGTTGGAGGGCATCTTTAACCATGTTGGAAGGGAAATTGTGGTCTCTAAAGAAGGAGGCCATCTGGTGTGTTCTGTGGTGGAACTGGTCCTCCTGGGAGAAGATATGGCGGAGGCGGAGGAATTGGGAATACAGGATGGCATTTTTGCAGGAGGTAGGGTGGGAAGAGGTGTAATCCAGGTACCTGTGGGAGTCGGTGGGTTTGTAAAAAATGTCAGTGTCAAGTCGGTCATCATTAATGGAGATGGAGAGTTCCAAGAAGGGGAGGGATGTGTCAGAGATGGTCCAGATAAATTTAAGGTCAGGGTGGAATGTGTTGGTGAAGTTAATGAATTGCTCAACCTCCTCGCGGGAGCACGAGGTGGCGCCAATGCAGTCATCAAAGTGGCGGAGGAAGAGGTGGGGAGTGGTGCCAGTGTAATTATGGAAGATGGACTGTTCTATGTAACCAACAAAGAGACAGGCATAGATGGGGCTCATACAGGTGCCCATGGCTACCCCTTTGGTCTGGAGGAAGTAAGAGGATTCGAAGGAGAAATTGTTAAGGGTGAGGATCAGTTCGGCCAAATGAATGAGAGTGAATGTGGAAGGGTACTGTTGGGGACGTCAAGAGACGAAGAAATGGAGAGTTTGGAGGCCTTGGTCATGGCGGATGGAGGTGTAGAGGGATTGGATATCCATGGTGAAGATGAGGCGTTGGGGACCAGGGAAACGGAAGTCTTGGAGAAGGTGGAGGGCGTGGGTGGTGTCTCGAACATATGTGAAGAGTTCCTGGACTAGGGGGGATAGGACAGTGTCAAGGTAGGTAGAAATGAGTTTAGTGGGGCAAGAGCATGCTGAGACAATGGGTCAGCCAGGGTGGTCAGGCTTGTGGATCTTGGGAAGGAGGTAGAACCGGGCAGTGTGGGGTTCCCGGACTATGAGGTTGGAAGTTGTGGGTGGGAGATCTCCTGAGGTGATGAGGTTCTGTATGGTCTGGGAGATGATGGTTTGGTGATGGGGGGTGGGGTCATGGTCGAGGGGGCGGTAGGAAGAGGTGTCCTCGAGTTGGCGTTTGGCTTCAGCAGTGTGGAGGTCAGTGCGCCAGACTACCACTGCGCCCCCTTTATCTGCTGGCTTGATGGTGAGGTCGGGATTGGAGCAGGGGGATTGGAGGGCTGCGCGTTGTGAGGGTGAGAGGTTGGAGTGGGGGAGGGGGGTAGACAGGTTGAGGCGGTTAATGTCCTGGCAGCAGTTGGAAATGAAGAGGTCGAGGGCAGGTAATAGGCCAGCGTGGGGTGTCCAGGTGAATGCAGTGTGTTGGAGGTGGGCAAAGGGGTCCTTGGAAGGTGGGTGGGAGTCCTGATTGTGAAAGTAAGCTCAGAGGCAGAGGCGGCAGAAGAAGTGTTCGATGCCACGATGCTTATTAAATTCATTGATGCGTGGGCGGAGGGGGATGAAGGTGAGTCCTTTGCTGAGGACTCGTCCTCAGTGAGGGGGAGGTCAGGGGGAATGGTGAAAACTCGACAGGGCTGGGAGCTGGAATCTGGTATGGGTGTGGAGCTGGGAGTGGGGGCGGAGCCTGTAACTGGAGTGGGTGTGATGGTGGGCGGAATGGGGTGGAGACATGAGCAGGAGTGGTGTTCCCCTCAGGGTTCTGGGGGGCAGGGATGGTGACAGTGGGATCTGTGGGGGGGGGGTGGGGCGTGTCAGCAGAATGCAGGTGAGTGGCATTGGTGGGGGCGGAAATGGTGGCAAACACGGCAGTAGGGGTGGCGGAAGTCACTGAGCTTGTGACATCTGCGATGATGTGAGGGACGGAAGTGATGTCACATGTGGTGCATGAGGAATTGTGAGGGGCAGGAGTGGCTGTGGAAGTGGCCATGATGGGGGTGGAAGTGATGTCATCAATCAGCGTGGGGTTGGTGGCTGCACCAGCCGCATGGCTAATGGTGTCCGATTAGTTCCAGAAGCTGGAGGAATCTACTGGAATGTTTGAGGAGTGCTGGTTATGGAGGTGGGTAGATAAAAGTTTGTTGTACTTATAGTTTTTGATGTTTGAGATGGATTCCACATAAACACTGGAACACTGGTTTGTTCCTCCAGCGACAGGTTCTTTTTATTCTGATGGATGGAGCTGAGCGTGAGAAGACAGTTAGCCCTTTCACGTGTTAAGTACCTTACGCAACAGAACACACTTCACCAGTCCAAGTAATTATGTTTAATCCTTGCTATCTTTTTTTCTTTTGCATCCAATGTGTAAACCCTTCTGCTTAATGATCCTGGTACTACACGCTCTGACCTTGGTCATAAATATACTACGCTGTACCTTATCTACTATGCAGTACCTTATCTATTATGCAGTACCTTATCAAGCTTTTTTTTTAGAATATTATGCACTCTGCCCTTTCTGTTGCTAATTCAAAGGAATCAAGAAAGTTGATCAAGCAACAAATAGGTTAGCATTGCGAACTGTCTTCCTCATTTTATGAAACATTTAGAAAATATGAGAATGAATTTTTGTTTTTGACCAGGCACTTGACCGCCATCAATATGTTGACATGTGGTGTCATGCTATTGGCAGAAAAATGTCTTTGGATACTTCAGGGAATAAGGTTAAAAGCATAATTTAAGAAAAATGGTCATAATGGCTTCTTACTGAATGGAGTAACAGTGACAGTACAGCTGCATTAACCAACGTAATTGAGTCCATCCTGTTTGTGAATTTATCATCAGTTGAAATGATAATTAACTAGCAGCTTTCATTCAACTGACCAAATAAGTAAGTTACAAAGCTGAAAAGTAGAATAGATTCAGCTATTGTAGTTCTTCCTTCTATTTTATCACTGTCTGCTCCTTTCGAACTTCATTGACTAATTTCTATCTTCCTCACCCTCTCTTTTTTTTCCCTTCCCCTCCCTTAATCTGTTTCTAATTCTGATAACCTATTTGGCATTGATTCCTTTGAGAAATAACTGCTCTACTATCCCAGTCTTCCAAGGTAATTCAATCATTCAGTGGAAGCTGAATTAATTGAAGGATTTTGAAAATTTTCAAATGCAATCATTGCATATTCTGTTCACTCATTTGACTTCTTGGGTTGCTATGATGTAACTTAAGGTAGAATAATGTCAGAAAAACCAGCTTCTGCCCTATCATTTTCACAGTCGGAGACTTGATACTGAAATTATTTGAGCTCATAAAATACAAAGGGCAATTTTGTCATCCTATTTTAGTGAGAACACTTTGTTTAATATTGTTGTACAGAAATTTTCAAACTCTCACCTGGGGGAGTTCCCGTCAAGTATTCCTACATACTTAGGAATTTCCTCTTTTAATTTGCAAACATCTTAGTTATTGAAAGGGAAAGGACATTATATTGCTGGAAACCTGTTTTGTGGCATTGCGTTTTAATGCAAATTACTGTAAAAGGATGAGTCAATGCATAAGGAACTATTGTGGACTCCAATGACCAATGGACAACAAGGTGGTGACTTTGTGATTTGTCCTTACATTCTTTGCTCGTTGAATTATTCCCATGAAATGGAACTGTGAGAACGTCGACTGTTCATGTGAGACATACATAATACATGAACTAAATCAATGGCAGAGAGATGCAAACATAACAATTATTTCATTCTTAAAATGAAGTCAATTTGAAATGTTTATTCTCATACATAGGTCTTTTGTTTTTACATTTTTTTTCATTTTGAAGTTTATTTTACAGTTAGTGGCAGGAAACGCAAACTTTCATGTTTGTCCGAAACAATGAATGGCCAAGAAAATGTTGTAGCTGTGGTTTTTACAGTGGGTGGCTAAATTCATAAAACATTAGTGAGATCCATTGTAACACATTGCTGGTTCTTTCTTTAAAACCCAACCCTCCCTTAATATTAAATAATCAGCTTGTCTTGCAGAGCAGTTATCATAATTGAATGTTCATCAAATGGGTTATAAATTCTAAGGTGCAGTATATGAATGAACAGAGCATTGCTCTCCAGAAGATTTAATCAATTTCCTATTCCTGCTCGAATCATCAAAAGAATATGCAAATTGATTCCCTTGTCACAAGGTGAACTCACCTTCTCAGCTTATAGCCTGTAAACTCACTGGCAATAACAGTTCTCTTAGAAATGTATTAATGCCTTAACCTGTCTATGACTAAGTATTTGACGTTTTTTACATGTGTGTGTCTATCCTAATAACCAAACTGAAGGGATCTTGCTACTGAATGCATTGAGGTGCTATGGCAACTACTTTGGCTGTCCAGTTTGTCTAACAAGATTGAATTCAACAAGTAATTACATTGTATAAAGATTTCTAGTATGTGCTTAATGACTGTGTCTGAACCTGGTGTGGTACATTAAAAAAAATCACAATTTAGAAGTGACTTATTTGTTTGCTGTTTTGACTAATTTGACTCCAAACATCCAAAATAATTTCTTGGCTTTGGTAAACTTAATTAGTTCAGTAATAATCCCATAAGCTGAATTGAGCCAAAATCCCTTTGAGTTCAAATTAATAATAGACTCAAAATGTCCAGGTGCATTAGTTGTTTTTGGGATATCGAGAGGATAAACAATAGAGTCCTGGATATGTGTGATATCACTGAATTGAGTTCCTGCTTCAGTTTAAAGGTGATCTTGTGGTAAAATATTTGCATAAATTAGTGTTTCTTTCAATTCACACATGGATTTAGGCATCATTAGTAAGGCAAGAATTTATTGTCCATTCTTATTTGCCTTTGAGGAGCTACCTTCTTGAAGCACTGTAATCCTTATGTAGATGGATTCTCAGTGCTGTTGGGCAAATTTGACCCAGCAACAGTGAAAGAGTGGTGAAATAATTCCAAATTAGGCTTGTGACTTTAAGGGGATCTTTCGGGAGCTGATGTTTCCATGCATCTGCTGCCCTTGATCTTTTTGGTGATAGAAATCACAAGTTTGGGAGGTGCTGTTAGTTTGTAATCTTGTTATAGGTACCATATCACTGGTAGAAGACTTTGAGGAGTCAAGAGTTATTTGCACAATTCCAAGTCTCTAACCCAATTATGCAGCTGTAGTATTCATATGGCTGGTCAAATTATATTTCTGGTCAAAGGTGACCCCAGCATGTTATCTGTAAGTGATCCAGCGATAGCAATGCCGCTGAAATTTTAAGTATGGTTGATTAGGCACTCTTTATTGGATATAATTGTTGCCTGGAATTTGCTCAGGCAGATCCTGAACATTGTAAAAATCAATGAGGTAAAAACAATGACTGCAGATGCTGGAAACCAGATTCTGGATCAGTGGTGCTGGAAGAGCACAGCAGTTCAGGCAGCATCCGAGGACAGGCAAAATCGACGTTTCGGGCAAAAGCCCTTCATCAGGAATAAAGGCAGAGAGACTGAAGCGTGGAGAGATAAGCTAGAGGAGGGTGGGGGTGGGGAGAGAGTGGCATAGAGTACAATAGGTCAGTGGGGAAGGAGATGAAGGTGATAGGTCAGGGAGGAGAGGGTGGAGTGGATAGGTGGAAAAGGAGCTGGGCAGGTCGGACAAGTCCAGACAGATCAGGGGATCAAGTTGCTGGAGGTTAGAAGCTAGGATGAGGTGGGGGAAGGGGAAATGAGGAAACTGTTGAAATCCACATTGATGCCCTGGGGTTGAAGTGTTCCGAGGCGGAAGATGAGGCGTTCTTCCTCCAGGCGTCTGGTGGTGAGGGAGCGGCGGTGGAGGAGGCCCAGCACCTCCATTTCCTCGGCAGAGTGGGAGGGGGAGTTGAAATGTTGAGCCACTGGGCGATTTGGTTGATTGGTGCGGGTGTCTTGGAGATGTTCCCTAAAGCGCTCTGCTAGGAGGTGCCCAGTCTCCCCAATGTAGAGGAGACCGCATCGGGAGCAACGGATACAATAGATGATATTAGTGGATAAAAGTTTGTTGTACTTACAGTTTTTGATGTTTCAGATGGAATTGAAATACTATTTGTTGAGAGTATGAATTCTCCTGAGGATGTAGTACAGAGTGGGTCCTTTGCAATTCTGAGAGAGTCTGGCCCTCAGCTGAGGCAGGGCAGACTGTATCATCTATTGTATCCGTTGCTCCCGATGCGGTCTCCTCTACATTGGGGAGACTGGGCGCCTCCTAGCAGAGCGCTTTAGGGAACATCTCCGAGACACCCGCACCAATCAACCAAATCGCCCAGTGGCTCAACATTTCAACTCCCCCTCCCACTCTGCCGAGGATATGGAGGTGCTGGGCCTCCTCCACCGCCGCTCCCTCACCACCAGACGCCTGGAGGAAGAACGCCTCATCTTCCGCCTCGGAACACTTCAACCCCAGGGCATCAATGTGGATTTCAACAGTTTCCTCATTTCCCCTTCCCCACCTCATCCTAGCTTCTAACCTCCAGCAACTCGATCCCCTGACCTGTCCGGACTTGTCCGACCTGCCCAGCTCCTTTTCCATCTATCCACTCCACCCTCTCCTCCCTGACCTATCACCTTCATCTCCTTCCCCACTGACCTATTGTACTCTATGCCACTCTCTCCCCACCCCCACCCTCCTCTAGCTTATCTCTCCACACTTCAGTCTCTCTGCCTTTATTCCTGATGAAGGGCTTTTGCCCGAAACTTCGATTTTGCCTGTCCTCGGATGCTTCCTGAACTGCTGTGCTCTTCCAGCACCACTGATCCAGATCCTGAACATTGTCCATGTTTTGCTGCAGGGCTCACTTCAGTATTTGAGGAGTTATTTATGTTTCGTGGAGCAGAAGCAGATTTCCAGTCATCTGTCATTTACCCCTATTGACTGCTCATGGAATGCAGTTTCGATCTGATGTAGAATATATTTGTACTATCTGTTAAACTCCATTTAGTGCACAGCTAGCAGGACGGCTCGATTTTTGGACTGTGACTCTGTGTTGAATGATGCGGAACAAGTTCCTGTCAGTTGATGGAGACGGTTGTCAACAGACTCCAAAGGACTCAGGTTCATTATAAAGAGTGCTGAACTGCATGATTCTAATTGCACTTAAAGCTGCAGATAGGTCATCTCTTAATTAGAAATGAACAGCAGTGCCACGCTGCTATAATGAAATCAAATCTGAATACTTCAGACTTGTTATTATAACTGTGAATTCATTAAAACCAGGCTGAAATTAGGTAGGCATCAGTATGAGGGAGAACGAAATAACTCGCATTTCGATACTGCCTTCCACAGCGTTGGGAAATTCCAATGTGCTTTGCAGCCAACAAAGTACAAACACTTGCTATGTAAGAAATATGACCGTGAATTTGCAGACAGCAAGATTCTGCAAACAGTTACATAATAATTGCTTGATAACTTGTATGCTTATTTTTAAGTAATGTCCAGTTGATTGTAGAGCTTGAACAGGACCACGAGGATACCGTCTCTGGAATTTGTGAAAATATTTGCAGAATTCTTCATCCCCGCTCCCCTCCACCATCTCTCTTCCCCCCCCACCCCCCCCCCCCCCCCCCCCCCGCCAGCTGCCTCACTTCCATCTCATGCCCCCTGTGGGTTTAACAGGGTTCACTTTAATGACTCAACCAACAGACTGTACCACTGACAGTGCAACATCTTTCACAGCTTCACTGAGAGGACAGCCTACATTTTGATCTTGATTCTCAGGAGTGGAAATATCTGTGAGGGGGATAATTCAACCAATTGAGCTCCAGCTGACAGCTTACCATGCAATTATTTTCACAAAAAGAGAGGCAAGACTTCTACCAGTGTCCATAGTTCCTTCAATGTCCTGGCTTGTTGATTCTGCTGGTGAAATTGTTGTGCAAAACAGATGTAAAATTAACCTGCTGACTTGTAAACACAGCAGGGCTACACCCCACAATATTGCCCAGGCTGGCTATTACTCTTGCAAGGATTGGGAAGAAATGCTGACCCTTATTGCATTTCTTGATACGGGTGTAAATTGCTCGCAGATTTTTTTGAGGTTGAAATTACTTAAGGAGTGCTCAGTTCTTGAAAATTGTCTTCTCTGAAAATGAATATAAGTAATAGAATGGGAGTGTGTACAATTATTACTGTTCATTAAGTTTCTATTTTTGTAGGGGAGTGAAAAGTAGGGAAAAAAGAAAGCCTATAAGAAAATAAAACTGCTGATATAAATTAATCATATTCTGACATATTGGAGAATTGAATTAGCTTGTGATTTATGACCAGATCTGGCTACTGCTTCATGCTACTCTTTCTTGCTCTGATTTATAGAGCAGTATTGTAGGCGTACCAAGGCTTCAGGTTGCACAATAAGGATGGTGGGAGTACAACATGCCAATCACATCTTTTTTTTAAAAAAAGTTGTTGGAAACATAACTCTTACTTTCGATTTCTTTCTTTAATATTATTTCTCCTTTTTTTAACAAACCAGTTTTTATTCAGATCCATTTTTTTTTAATGTTGGGTTAATAAATCAACATATAGAAATGAAACAAGAATAGGCCTTTTGGGCCATTTGAGCCTGCTCCATCTTTCCAATTGATCATGGCTGGTGTGATTTCAACACCAACTCTACATTCCGACGTATCTCTGATAATCTTTCATCCCCTTGGTAGTCAAGAACCAATCTTCCTTTGCCTTACAAAAGAATTAAAGGTTTTGCATCAACTGCCTTTAAGGAAGGGAATTCCAAAGTCACAAAACCAGTAAAATAATATTCAGCTGGATCATTTTCATCGAAGGAATAGAAATTCTTGGTTCACTCTATTTCCCCAGATATTCTGCACCAGCAACTACATAACATTGCATTTACAAAGCAATTCCTTCAGCTGTACTTGTTTTGTGTTGCACCTGATATTTTGACAGGAAAGTATTACCTCAACTGGCTCAGTCTAGCTCCCTGTACCACCCCATCAGCATCGCTATGATCTTTAGATGAATTCCACATTTTTCCAGATGACCTCTCATTTTGTACTCTCCCACAATTGAATGCCTTTAAAATCCTGCTGCCTTTATACTAACTCTTACCAGTTGCATTCACCAATTGCCTGTACAGTCAATTCAGATATAATGTAATAGTTCATTTGTGATCTCACATTATAAGAAAATCACGCAATAGCTGAGCCATTTAAACTAATGGGGCAAGAATTGCACTATAACCACTACAGGTGAAGAAAGTTTGCATTGTACAAACAACGGTCTAAATTCTTCAATCATATTAAAGGCAATTTGTGTTGAAGAAACACGTTGTAGCAGAACCAACTGTACGTCTGGCTTTCTGACTTGTATTGGCTCCTGGCCTGGCAATTCTTTAATCTTAAAAATTCTCTACCATATTTTTAAGTCTCTCTAACACTCTTCTGCAAACCTCAGATGTCTGAACTCCTCCAATTCTGTCAACTTAAACTTCCCATATATACGTTGCTTTACGATTAGTGGTGCTCATTAGGCTACCTTCATCTGATCTCTGCTAAACTCTTCAGAAAAACCTTTCTGCTTCTCTCTTCTCTTTTGAAGATGCTCGAGCTACCTTTGTCATTGCTCATAAAAGCAAAAGTAGAAACAGCCACAGGCATTGGAAGTAATCATTCAGTCCCTGTTGCATACAGCAACAAGCGACGGAAGGATCTAAATATTGCAGCAGTATTCCCAAAAAAGGATCATGAGAAATCAAGGACTAACAGATGACATGGCCTAACATTAGTGGCAGAAAAGTCAATACAAATCATTATCAAAGATAAAATAAACTTAAACTTGAAAATGTGTCTGTGAATCAAGGAGAGCTGATATTGATTATTTCGAGGAAAACCAAATCCGTCTATCTTTTTTATTCACTTGTGGGACATGGGTTTCACTAGCTGGCGACCATTTATTAGCTGCCCTTGAGGAGGTGGTGATGAACTGCCTTCTTCAACTGCTGCCGTTCATGTGCTGTGGACTACCCACAATGCCATTAGGAAGGGAATTTCATTGAATTACTGAGGTACAGAGAGGGTTAATCAAGTGACCACAGTACATGCATATATACACTTTCAGGATATATTTAACAAAGTGTCAGACTGAAGAAGATGGTCGAGCTATGAAATTGCTTCAGAGATGGGAAGCAATGGAAAAGGAAACTACAATGGTTAGAAGTATGTGCTGGTTCTGATAAGTTGGGGAACGTTATTTAAAGGGATGGCAATAGACATGCAATGGAAAACATTTCGGGAGCTCATGGAGGAACTACAACAATTGTTCACATCTCTGGTTTAAAAATAAAATGTGCAAAGGACCCCCTACCATGGCTAACAAGGAAATTAGAGATATTATTAGACCCAAAGAAGGGCATACAAATGTGTCAAAAGAAGAAGAAGACCTGATGATTGGGAGCAGTTTAGATTGAAACAAAGAAGGGCGAATGGATTCATTGTGAGTAGAAAAATATTGCACAAGGGTAATCTTATATGGAGCATACAGGTTGGTTGCATATGTTTCTATAGCTATGTGGAGAGAAATGTAAAGACAAATGTGGGTCCCTTACAGTCAGGAACAGGGAAGGTTACAATGGGGAACAAAGAGATGGCAGATCAATTAGATACATATTTTGGTTCAGAGTTCACAAAGGAGGTCACGAATAACATAATAAAAATGTTGGGATGCAAGGGGTCTAGTGAGAGTGAGGAACTGACTGAAATCAGAATTTGTATGGAAATGATGTTGCTGAAGTTGACAGGTTGAAATGACAGTAACTCCTTCGGGATTGATAATCTGTGTTGGAGATCTGAGTGTTCTTGTATACCAGTCAGTATGCACGAGCAACAGGTAGTGAAGAAGGCAAATAATATATTGGCCATCATAGTGAGAGATTTGAGTATAGGAGCAGTTATGTCTTGCTGCAAGTGTACAGGGCCTTGATGAGACAATACCTAGACTGTTTTATTAAGGGGGATTGATGGTCTTGTGGTATTATTGCTAGGCCATTAATCCAGAGACCCAGGTAATGTTCTGGGTACTCGGGTTTCAATCCTACCATGGTGAATGATGGAATTTAAATTCAGTTTTTTTTAAAATCTACAAGTAAGAGTTTGATGGTGACCATGGAATTTCTGTCAATTGTTTGAACAACCCCTTTGATTCATTAATGTCCTTTAGAGAAGGAAATCTGTTTGGCTTACGTGTGACTCTACACGTATAGGAGTGTGATTGGCTCTTAACTGACCTGTGTGCAATTCGATATGGGCTGGCCTCGAGAGCAAAGCTCACATCCTGTGAATGAACAAAAAAGAAAATAAAGTTTTGGTCTCCCTTTTCTGAGGAAGGATTTTCTAGCTGAGCAGGAGATGCAACAAAGATTTTTAAGAGTGAATCCAGGGATGGGAGGTCTGGCATGTGAAGAGAGGCTGAATTGATTAGGACTTCATTGTAAAGAACAGTAAAGCACAAGAACAGACCCTTTGACCCACCAAGAGTGCACCAACACACAATGTTTTCTTAAATTAAAACATTTTGCCTCTACATGGTCCATATCCCTCTATTCCCTGTCTATTCATAACTCTGTCAAGAAGGCTCTTAAACATTGCCTTTGTATCTGCTTCCACTGCCACCTCTGGCAACACATTCCAGGTACTTACCATTCTGTTTAAAAAAAACTTGCTCCTCACATCCCCTTTAAAATTAATCCCCTTTAACTTAGACTTGTATCCCTCGTAATTGACATTTGGAGAAAAGAATCTGACTATCCATTTGAGCTGAAAACTGTGTTGCTGGAAAAGCGCAGCAGGTCAGGCAACATCCAAGGAGCAGGAGAATCGACGTTTCGGGCATAAGCCCTTCTTCAGGAATGCTTATGCCCGAAACATCGATTCTCCTGCTCCTTGGATGCTGCCTGACCTGCTGCGTTTTTCCAGCAACACATTTTTCAGCTCTGATCTCCAGCATCTGCAGTCCTCACTTTCTCCTACCTGACTATCCATTTGAACCATGCTTCTTATAATTTTGTAAATGTCTATCAGGTCGCCCCACTCATCCTTCGACAATCGAGTGAAAATATCACTTTTTAATGTCTCTCTGACTATGAACTGTTTATAGTGGTGTTCCCCAATGACACTCAATTTGTGGAATTTATCCGAAGTTGAGGTGGAACAGAATGATAAAGTCTGTAGAAGGCACAATTCTTGGAAAAGTAGTCACGAGTGATGTGGTAAGTTAGGCATTAATGACAAAGGAGGGAAATATCCATGCAGTTACTCATGTTGAGATCAGAAATTTTGGAGTTTTGGAATTTTTAATGCAATTAACAGTAGCCAGAGGGGACAAATGAGCTGAAAACTGCATTGGAGGTGGGTCATGAATGCATGCAGACCCATGAAAAGTAGTCCTCAGAAAAAAGTTGCATCCAAGAAACTATGTGAGTTCAGATTAAGTAGCGAGGAAAGAGTAGGAAGATGGAAGGCTTGCAGCACAACATGTAGTAGCCCTGCCTCTGACCCAGAGGTTTTGGGCTCAAGTCCAACTGCAGTAATCAATGGCCACTGAAGATGCCTTTATTGCATAGCCAAACAGATCAATTAACAATCTGTAAATCCCTCTAACGTGCCAACAGCAAACAGTTTGAAAAGCAGCACCCCTCAAACTATAGCCGATGGTGACAAGTTACCAAACTGTTCCAGGAAAATTCAAGTGATGGAAATCGACATAAGCTTTACTCCATCTGCCTCAGTCGCTAGGTGTGAGAAGAAGATAGGAAATAAAGAGGACTTGTTCTGCCAAAGTGGGGAATCAGTTGAATCAGACAAATCTTCTGTGGTATGACTTGATGCTAGAGCCACTTGTATTTCTAATTTACAAGGATGACATGTTTTCAGAAGCACAATGTAAAGTAGCCAAATTTTCAGATGATTGCCAGCTCCAGAAACGGCAATAGCAATAGGAATCAAATTCCTTGTGAATTTAATTAACAGTTAAACAAGATAAGTCAGTCAAACAATGGCAGATCAAATTTAATACAATCAAATTTAAACAATTATGTAAATGAAGATGGAACAAAGCCCATGAAAATTAAGCTAATAAAGGATTATATTGAAATGTGCAAACTTTCATAAATCTGTCAATCAACCTGTTCATGGCAAAAATCAACAAAGACAATAAAATACAAACAATAAATTCAAAGGTGACTTATCAAAACTAGAGGTGGTAATGATCATATTTCATCAGAATCTGATAAAACATGCTCTTGCAAATTATATTCAGTTCTGGTTGCCAAGAAACATGAGATACTTCGAAGTGTTGGAGATATTGCAGATTTAGGCCACAACGTTAACCTCAGTGTCTTTGTTACAAAAGTTTGACTTGTCAACGTGGCAAGGAGTGTCAGATTTGAAGGAATACATGATTGTTGATTGTTATACAATCTATTTTCTTTTTCATTTATAATTGCATGCATACTTGCTTCCTGAACCATGTCATGGAGTGGTGGGATGGAGGAGATGAGAGGGTGCAAAGTGGCATTGAGTGTCAATGATGGTGGGACAAGTGGGTTTACTTGGAATAAATAGCAGCTTTATTATTTATTCAAAGAATCTTTATAAGTGGAAAAATCTGTGCTATCATTGTTGACTTAAAGCTATCAGAAGATCTAATATTTTGATGAGGATGAATATATTCAGTTTATGTCCCTTTCTGGTTTGTCTCCATTACCTTTTATTGAAGATAATGCAAGTTTTTTAAATATACTTGGAATATTTCTATATTGCATGACATTGATTGAAAATTGCATGTAACATCGATCTTCAGGGAAAGAACAAGTTGTTTTGCATCAAATCCACTTATTAATGTAAATATTCTGGAGGAAGAGCAGAAGAACAAGATAGTACTTAATTGAATTTACGATGGTTTGTGGTTCAGGTTATCATCCCCAAAGGCAGCAGTCATTTATGTATCTGTTTATTAAATTGTGAACCATGAACTCTCAACAAATTTCCCTGCTGAAGACAAATTAATGAAGTTTAGCAAGAGTTTAATTAAGCTGCGTGTTGGATTATAGACATAGTTTTTTTAAAAAAATAAGTTAATATTAAATAAATAATGGACTTGATTAAATCTGCCTTTCTTTCCTGTGCCATGCTGAGCAGCTTCCAGGCTGTTGCATTGAAATATTTATTTTTGCAATTAAAGGAATCTTTCCCTAAAGGTAATGGTCAATGTAAGTTAGAAGTTTTAGTTTCTTTATTTTTTGGATGGAATTTTTAACATGTATTTTCTTTAAAACCAACAACTGTTTCATATCCTTGAGTCGGTAACTTTCCCAGAGAAAAAAAAAATAGAAGTCATTCAAGTGAATAAGGTAAATGCAACTTAAAAAGTTAGCTGTTTGTCCTTTGTTTTCAATGTGGTCTTCAGTAATTTTGCAGTCATTGGGGAGCAGTGGTTGAAAGCCGCTGCAAATGGGTAAAGGCTACACAATGCATGGTTAACCTTATACCATTGATGGTGACAGCTATCTGCGCATTGCAATAATTTGAGGATCCAAACCCGGTGCTAAATGTTTATGGATTAGATGTCAATATTTGAAGCTTGTCTATGCAGATAAAGTGAGCTTGCATTTCTGAAAGAGAGAGGTGCATAGATGCTAACAGTTGCACAGAAAAGGCTTAAACTTGGAAATCATTTGAAGAATGGCACAATATGATAATGAATGGGGTTTTGTGCACTGGAGACCTTATCAGAGAACTGGAAAAGATTGTTGTCCACAGGAGCACAGGATACAAGAAATGCATTCAACAGGCAATATGAACAGATAATCAAAGTTGCTCCAGCCTGCAGGACCCAATGTAATTCCACAAGGGGTTTCATGACATCGCATGTTCCCACTATACTAAGTAAGTGTGCAGTGGTGTTACAGTCAGAAAAGGTAACGTGCAAACTTAGCTCAAGAATAAGTAATGCATGACCACAGCTGTGCAAATACCGTTCAAAGGGACAGTGCACAGCAACCAAATTATAAAGGGACATTCATCTCATGAATGGCCATGTCAGTGAATGTAACTTTACATACCATATCTTTCCAACTGCACAACTAACCTCAGACCCTGCTTGGCTCACCACAGCCCATTACTCATCAACCAACAGCCTCTGTCAGAACTAACAGGTATTATTTATGCACTCCAACAGACCTCTCCCCCACACTCAGAATTGCTGTAAACTTCAGATCTGCAGGTCTCAGCCTGCATAGAATGTAAACTGTCCAATATGACTGCCGTCTGAGTAAATTGCATGGTGTCCACTAATAGGTTTCCCTCTCTTTTGGACAAGGTGATGGATAAACTGAACCAAAGAGGGGAAGACAAGCCAACTTATTCTAACTGCTGTACCCCCACCCCTTGGGATGGCTTCTGCAATGGCTATGACCAATGACAGGGTTGTAATTGTTGAAACTGAAAGTAGTCATTGTCTCCTCAATTTTCACCTTCCCCTCATCACACGGTCTCCTGTTTTATTTTATTCTCGCATGAGACATGGGCATCGCCAGCATTTATTGCCCATTTCTCGCTGCCCTTGAGAAAATGAATGTGAGCTGCCTTCTTGAACTGCTGCATTCCATATGCTGTAGGTTGACCCACAGCACCTTCAGGAAGGGAATTCCAGGATCCTGACCCAACAACAGAGAAGGAACGGCAATATATTTCCAAGTCGGGATGGTGAATGGCTTGGTGAGGAATTTGCATCTTATAGATAGTACACACTGCTCCTATTGAGCATCAGTCGTTCAGGAAGTGGATACTTGTGTATATGGTGCTATTGAAGTGAGCTGCTTTTTCTTGGATGATATCAATCTTCTTGAGTATTGTTGCAGCTGCACCCATCCAGACAAGTGGAGTGTATTCCATCATACTCCTGACTTGTGCTTTATAAATGATGGCCAGGCTGTGGGGATTCAGGTGGTGAGTTACTCACTGCAGTATTCCTAGCCCTGACCTGGTCTTGTGGCCACTTTGTTTATGTGGGCAGTCCAGTTGAGTTTCTAGTTAATGGTAACCCCCAGGATGTTTATCATGGGTGATTCAGTGATGATAACGCCATTGAATGTCAAGGTGAGGTGGTCCCACTTCTGACCTTATGATAGAGGGAAGGTCATTGATGAATCAGCCAAAGATGGTTGGGCTGAGGAGACTATCCTGAGGAACACCTGCAGAGATGTATTGGAGCTGGGAATTACTGACCTCCAACAACCATAACCATCTTCCTATGTGCCAGTATGAATCCAACCATCGAAGAGTTTGCCCCCTGAAACCCATTGATTCCGGTTTTTCTGGGGTTCCCTACTGCCACATTCAGTGCCACACTCCCCTCTGGAGTTAAGCTGTTCTGTTCACCTTTGAACCAAGGCTGTAATGAAGTCAGAAGCTGAGTGGCTCTGACAGAACCCACACTAGGTACCACTGAGCAGATTATTGCTGCTTGTTAGCAGTGTTGATGAAACATTCCATCACTTTATTGATGTTTAAGAATATACTGATGAGGTGATAATTGGCCAGATTGAATTTGTCCTACTTTTTGTGTGTGGAACATCCCTAGACAATATTCCAATTTGTCGGGCAGATGCCAATGTTGTATCTGTACTGGAAGAGCTTGACTAGGACAGCAGCAAGTTCTGGAGCACAAGTCTTCAGTATGATTGCTGGAATGTTGTCAGGGCCCATAGTCTTTGTAGTATCCAGTGCCTCCATCAAAGATTGTCATGATGCAGATGGTGTAATGCATCAGCTCTCAGTTCCCCCTTTTTGCAACAAAGATAAGGAAATGATTAGCTGATTGAGGAATCATCAATATGACTGGTGTACAATAAATCATCATAATTCATGATCTAGTAACAGAGAAACAATAAAATCAAAATCATATAAATTAATAAGATTGCATCATGATAACAAATTATTACAACCTATTGCAAAATCCAAGTTATCTTAATTAACAGAATAATAATGAAGGGTGGCATCGTGCTCAGCGGTTGGGGCACAAATGCCAGCTGCAGAGCTTGCAAAGAGACCCCACCCCTTCCCCACTGCCTCTTCCTGGGAAGATTAACCAAACAACAGCCAATTGGGCAGTGGCAAGACAAATGGAGGGCCTTCCTCTGGAATCAGGACCCTGAGGATAGAGTGAGAAACATGGCAATTAGAGGCTGCTGGCTCTTCTGAGTACCTCGAAGGATGTCGTTACTTGTGAAGACCCCAGATTGCCAGGATTGTGAAGAGTTCAGTATAGCAGCAAGTGATGTAGAAGGGGAGGCTTTCTTCCACTAGAGGAGGGCGGGTCACAAAACAAAGGAGTCAGTAGCAGGCTGACGACTGTCCAAATCCTCCTGCCTGCTATCTGACCCCTCAGCCTAGTCCTTGATCAAAGACCCCATCCCCCTCTCCTAGAGGGTGACAAGTTGTCTGCAGTACAGCTGCTGATGGACACACCTAATGGCAAACAGCTGATTTGCCACAAGCACAAATTACAGCAATGCTAGGCTTAGGCCTTTCAATGGTCACTAATTGGCCAGTTAAGGACCTCAATTCTCAACAGATGGGAAAGTTGACCATGGGCCTTTCTGTCAGAGCTTAATTCCGGTGCAGATGAGAAGATGATGGTGATTGGGTTACCACAACCCTGACTGACAAGGTTTTTTTTCTCTGCGGAGATTAAAACACGCATTTGTGTTCGAGTCCATGGTTCATATGTTGTCAAGTTGAGTTAATTGAATACTCAAAAAAAATTCATGCTCATGGTGAGTTTGTAACGTTAAGGGATTAGGTTGTCTGGAATTTTGTTCTCCGTTGCATGAAGTTATTCTTGCACCTTTGCCTCTGAGATGCGCATAAAGTGATACCTGGCCAGGTAACGGAAGAACATGAAGAGGCCAGTGATAATTGTAACAGAGTAACACTGTTACTCAATTTCACTCGAGTGCAGATACCAAAACTTCCCCTTGTTAAGTGAATAACATAGTTGAAGGATCCGAACATGGTGAGACACCATCCATTAGTGGCTTGAGCAGGGAGCAGGGGAAGTCTAAGTGCCAGTTCCCATTTGGACTCCAGAAGGCATAGTTTCATCTGCCAAAGAATCAGAAGAGAACTTTGTGTAGCTTAAAGAAGAAGGCTTGAAGGATTGGATGTGCCCAACCTGGAACTTGGTGCAACAGGAGGCCTTCTGGAAATCTGCATTTAGTGTCAAGGATAATGGAGAAGGAGCCTTAAGTATTAACTTGGCACTGGGGTTTGCTCATAGCTTGTGTCCATTCTGACGTTTAAGTGCTGGCCAAAACAGCCTTTGTATTAATGGACATGATGGAGTGTACAATGGTTCATGTTGTGTCTTCATCCTCATGACCTGGATACTGTTGATCTATTACCCAGACTAGCTCAGGCTGCTGCCACCCATGCGAAGATGGCGGAGTCTGCAGTCAATCCTTTCAGGCTCATAATTGCTCAAGATTCTCCTCCAAAGTCGTCTGCAGTCTTCTCCCCTAAACCTCTGCAGTCTTCCACCAGCCATGCTCCATGCATTGATGCATTTCTCATAGCAGCCACATAGATGGGGGAAAACCAAATGAAAGACAGATACTGAGCAAAAGCACTGGAGTCTTTATGTTGGTAATATGACGTGATTTCATTTAAACATTTGGATTGGAATTTTTATTTGGTGTGGCTTTCACTTGAGCATTTTGATCAAATGGATGCAGGTGGCAAATCATTCTGGTTTGACCTGCCCTGCTAGATACTTTGATGCAAACGTCTACGAGTGCCTTCATCAATGTAGCAAGTGGTGTAATTCATCTCAAGTTTGCATGTGCATCATCAATGCAATCTCTGGAGCTTTAAGGCACTGGAAACATTCAATTTCTCATCCATGCTACTGAGAAATCAACTTTCCTTATTCTCATTCCAAAAGCACTTCACCCCTCTCACGTTCTTTACTAGGCAGTCAGTTAATACTCACATCTTAATGATTTGGAGAGATGAAGGAGCGTCGCTCCGAAAGCTAGTGTGCTTCCAATTAAACCTGTTGGACTATAACCTGGTGTTGTGTGATTTTTAACTTTGCACATCTCAATGGTATTTTTCGCATTGCTTTCAAAGCCAGGAACAAATATGCCACCACTTAATGGCTGAAAAATGTACCATATGCACTGAACTGATAGAGTGCAGACCCAAAAGATACTTACAATTCAGTTGTAGCTATTCTACAAACCGGATAAGTTAATTGAAATAGACAAGGATTCGTAGAAGGATTGAACAACAGACTCGATTAGCATTCTTCAAGGTGTTGTCAGAAATGCTTATTCAGTTGTCCAACTGAGCAGTCAATTACAAATAGGATCCATCCATTAGATGGGTCTTGGTGGAATCGTATGTTCCATGCCCATATTTATTTTTAATTACTCGAGGCATTCATGTTGCTTGTTTTAGAAACTTCTGCATTGCAGCTGGTAATACCAAGCTCAAGGCCCAAAACATTTTCTATTCCAGTCATGCAGTATTCCACATACTGTGCTAGCACAGATTTGGAATATTAACAGTGACAGTCAGTTCAAAAAGAATAGTGAAAGGCTATTTGCTTCAATTCCCTCGGCATCTTAATTCATTGCCCAATACCAGTTTAATATAGGTTCTGTTTAAATCTATTGAGATCTCATCATAACTGTTCTCACATAGCGCAGTTAATTTGCTATTTCGCCAGGAAACTGAATATTAATCACGTTAAATTTCCTCAATTATTTATTGCTTTAACTCATTGCTTATAATTCATAGTATGCAGCTCCGACTTATCATGCCTTGACTCTACTTGCATTTACTCTAATTTAATCTTCAGCAGTGTTTAAATTGACTTGCTGTAAAGTAACTTGACTATTTGTACCCACTGGCAATGTTAACATTGATATGATTTCTGAAGAATTTTATATAACATAGGATAGCCACAGAGGGTATATTTGGCTTGGTGTGTATCTGAAAAGTTTATATCATTGGAGATTATCATTGTCCCCTCTAAATTACATGACAATATTAGCTCCTGCAGAATGAACAAGTTTATCTTATTGCTGTACGCTGCTTTCTTGGATTAAAATAACATGAATATTCTTGGGGTGTGGGTGATGCTGGTTAGGCTAAATGAAGAGTCCATGCCAGATTTTCAGGGAGGTTTTCCCACTGTATTTTGTGGCAATGTTTATAAGATTGATGTTCCCATGATTTGTTCACTAGGGAATTTATGATGCCAGCCAAGTGATGATGAGGAAATGGTAATATATGTCCAAGTCAGTATTTGAGGGGAAATTTGAGGTAACAGTGTTCCCACTACGTAGCTGCTATTTGTTTGGTTGATGCTAGAGGCTATAGTCTAGGCAGGTGTTGATAAAGTGACCTTGACAGGTTGGTACAGATCTGTAGATTATTGGCTCAACCTCCACAATGTGCTCAAATGAGCAAAAGCCCAGCAGCAAACAAGCTCCTTAGTTTTTGCTGCTTTTGAACTCTTTGAATGCTCAATATTCTATTTCATTACATTCTCAACCTGAGCCATGTAGATACTGGAGAAGTTTTGACAGAATAATAGGTGGAACGCTCATCCTAAATCATCAAGCTTCTGGTGAATGATGACCTTCAGCATGCTAACTTTGAGGAACTCAGCAATGATGTTGTTACTAATTCCATGTCTGAATGTTGCAGATTGATTTTCAGAGCAATGACGGATGGATTTAAGTGTTGTGGCATTGTTAATAAGTAACCTTACCCTTGACTTTTTGACGGAAGAAGGGTCATTAATGAATTAACTTATGATAGCTACAGACTCCTCCAAAGATCTCTTGTAGTTAATTCCTAATTCTGTTCAGATAATTCATAATTCCACATCTTCTAGAATATTCCTCTGAATCAAATTGAATTTTTCAACCCACCTAGAATCTAGGAGATTTATTTGATTTAACTCAGTAGGTCTGGTAGTATCTGTGGCTAGAAAAAGAATGGTTGAGTCCATTAACCCTTCTTCAGAACTCAAGAAGGGTTAATGGAGTTGAGACATTAACAATGTTTCACTCTGCCAGGTTTGCTGAGTTTCTCCAGAGGTTTCTACTTTTCTTTGTTTCAGATCTCCAATATGCATAGTTCTTGGTTTCATTCACATATTTGAGAGTTGGAGTTGAGCTTAACTCATATATTAGAGAGTCTTGAGACTAATGTCATTTACAAAATACCTTGCAAGAACTGTAACAAACACTACATTGGACAAGCAGGCAGAAACTAGCCAGCAGGATGCGTAAGCATCAACTAGCCACACAAGACATGACCCACTCTCACTAGCATCCTTACATATGGATGAGGAAAGACACAATTCGACTGGAACAACACATCCATTCTAGGACAAGCCAAACAGAGACACGCACAGCATGTCATGGCAGAGAAGCATGGCAGAGAAGCATGGCATTCCAACTGAAACTCTTGCAACAAACACATTGACTTGGGTCCCATTAACCACCCCTTGAGAAAAAAGAACAGGAAGTGACATAGAGTCATAGAGATGTACAGCATGGAAACAAACCCTTTGGTCCAACCTGTCCGTGCCAACCAGATAAACCCAATCTAGTCCCACCTACCAGCACACGGCCCATATGCCTCCAAATCACCATAGAAAATGATACATCCACAGGAAATGACATCACCAACCCAAGGAAACCCAAACATATAAGTAGAAAGTGGGCTACACCACCAGTGTTTCATCCAGAGGCTCACTGAAGATGTTACTTAACATGGTGACCAAGCATCTGAAAATGAACCTTGCAGCTCAGCGAGCAAATCTGTATAGTTACACATATATATGTAAAAGTTCAATAACTCTTCTGCAGGCTTAGTCAATCGCACTTCTACTTGCTTTGTATTCAAAGTGATTGCATTCATCCAGCCTCCCAAGCATGAATATTTCAGAAAAATGATTATGCCTCTACGATCACCAAATTCAATCATGCATGAGCTCTAGAATGGCACTCTAAAATTGTGTTTGAATTACTCATCCCTCATTGATTCTTTTCCACAGATGATCTGGTTCCACCAGAGCGAAATCCCAAGTGTGAAAGAGGAATTGATCTTTGCTGTCTGCATTTACCTCTGTGATCTACTTTCAAAAGATATTTTGTCAAAATATAGCATGTTGTTTGAATGGAAGTTTTCAAAAGTGCTTATTGCTGTGCTCTTTAGTGACAACCCTAAATCTTGAAAAATTATTGTACCTTTCATGGAGTTATGTAATTTTGAGTTGACCTCTACTTGGGCTCATAATTAAAATGCACAGGTTTGCCGAGCACCCAATTATTTGAATGTGAGTTTATCATCAAATGTTTCATCCCCGAATGTTCTCTAATATTAGCTGGTAGCATGCTTGAAATAACTCCATCAAAGCCGGTAGACTCTTACCAAGTCACCCTTTATTTACATATGCACGCTGACCACTGGTGAAGAACTGGTCCTAGAGTCAGGAGAACCCTGTGACTCTGGTTTATGTCCGTCAGCCAGGATTCACTCATTGGCCCAATCCCATACAAAGAACCCATACTCAGTGAGATCCATCTGGCCAACCTAGTTACAATCATTACATCCCACCCTCCCCCCAAGTTCGGGGACATAGGCCTGATCTTTTTCTTGTGACTTCTAGATTAGATTACCTACAGATTACCTGCAGTGTGGAAACAGGTCCTTCGGCCCAACCAATCCACACCGATTCTCCGAAGAGTAATCCACCCAAACCCATCCCCCTCTGACTAATGCACCTAACACTATGGGCAATTTAGCATGGCCAATTCACCTGACCTGCACATATTTGGACTGTGGGAGGAAACCGGAGCACCCGGCGGAAACCCACGCAAACACAAGGAGAATGTGCAAACTCCACACAGACAGTCACCCGAGGCTGGAATCAAACCAGGGTCCCTGGTGCTTTGAGGCAGCAGTGCTAACCACTGAGCCACCGTGCCGCCCCTTGGTCATTTTTTGCTCTTGGCCCAGTTCCGCCTACTCTGACTCAGACACGGGTGGAGTGTGCCAGATTATGGCCCAAGTCTTGTGCCCAGAGTGTCCTGAAAGAAATTCCTCAATTAAATTAATCAACACTTGCAAGATTTTAGTATCTGATGCCTTAGGGATGGTTAGGTTCCTTATGACCAAAAATGCTGTGGGTCCACAAGCAGTCAGCACAATTACTCATTCGGGCAGGGCTTTTGATGAAGGACTTTTGCCCGAAACATTGATTTTCCTGCTCCTCGGATGCTGCCTGACCTGCTGTGCTTTTCCAGTACCACTCTGATCTAAACTCTGGTTTCCAGCATCTGCAGTCCTCACTTTTGCCAATTAGTACTGAAAGGTCTATTTCTGTACTGTTCATCTCTATGACTCTATGACTATGCCCCGGTTTCATTTGATTGGAAAAATAACATATTTTTTCCACATATTGGGACCAGGATTGAATAGGGTAAGCTTCCCAAATAAAGGCTTCCCAAATTTCTTGAGGAGCATACTATTTTCTGTCGCCAGTTACCATGTCATCTGCCCTGGTTTCGGTCAAGACAAAGAAGGAAGCATATGTCAGGTATAAACAGTAAGGATTGAGTGAATCTTGAGAAGAGCGTTAAGGCAGTAGAAATACTCTTAAGAAGGAAATTAGGAGAGCAAAAACGGGACATGAGATAGTTTTGGCAAATAGGGTTAAGGAGATCCCAAAGGATTCTACAAATTAATTAAGGACAACATAGTAAATCGGGAGAGAATAGGACCCCTTGAATATCAGCAAGACCACTTATATGTGAAGCCACTGGACATTGGAGCGATACTAAATAAGTATTTTCCATCAGTGTTTACTGGGTAGAAGGATATGGAAGGTAGAGAATATGGGGAAATAAATAGCAACATCTTGAAAAATGCCCATATTATAGAGGAGGTGCTGGACATTTTAAAATGAATCAAGGTGGATAAATCCCAGGGACCTCATCAGGTGTACCTTGGAACTCTATGGAAAGCTAGGGAAGTGATTGCTGGGCCCCTTGCTGAGATGTTTGTATCATCAGTAACCAAGGGTGAGGTGCCAGAAGACTGGAGGTTGGCTAATGTGGTGCCACTACTTAAGAAAGGCGGTAAGGAAAAGCCAGGGAACTGTAGACCAGTGAGCTTGACATTGGTGGTGGGCACGTTATTGGACGGGATCCTGAGGGTCACATTTACTTGTATTTGGAAAGGCAAGGACTGATTAGGGATAGTTAACATGGGAAACCATGTTTCACTAAATTGGTTGAGTTTTTTTGAAGAAGTAACAAAGAGAATTGATGAAACCTGAGTAAGGCATTCAACAAGGTTCTGCATAATAGATCAGTTAGCAAGGTAAGATCATACAGAATACAGCGAGAGCTAGCCATTTGGATACAGATCTCGCTCCAATGTAGGATACAGAAGTTGGTAGAGGGTTGCTTTTCAGACTAGAGGCCTGTGACCAGCAGTGTGCCACAAGGATCGGTCCTAGGTCCATTTTTTTACATCAATTGCATACATGATTTTGCTGTGAACATAGGAGTTATGGTTAGTAGTTTTGCACAAGACACCAAAATGGGTGGTGTAGTGGACAGCAAACAGCATTATCTTAGAGTACACTAGGACCTTGAAGAGTTGGGCCAATGGGCTGAGAAGTGGCAGATGGAGTTTAATTTAGATAAATATGAGGTGTTGCGTTTTGGAAAGGCAAATCAGAGCAGGACTTATACACTTAACAGTAAGGTCCTGGGGAATATTGGTGAGTGCAGGTTCGTAGTTCCTTGAAAGTGGAGTCCCAGGCTGATAGTGAACAAGGCATTTAGTATGCTTGTCTTTATTGGTCAGTGCATTGAGTATAGGATTTGAGAAGTCATGTTGTGGCTATATAGGACATTGATTAGGTGATTTGGGAATGCTGCATTCAGTTCTGGTCTCCCTGCTTTAGGGAGGATGTATCTGGTCGGCATGGACAAGTTGGACTGAAGGCGAGGTTTAGATCAGAGTGGTGTTGGAAAAGCACAGCAGGTGAGGCAGCATCCAAGGAGCAGGAAAATCGACGTTTCGGGCAGGGCTTTTGATGAAGGGCTTTTGCCCGAAACATTGATTTTCCTGCTCCTCGGATGCTGCCTGACCTGCTGTGCTTTTCCAGCACCACTCTGATCTAAACTCTGGTTTCCAGCATCTGCAGTCCTCACTTTTGCCAATTAGTACTGAAGGGTCTATTTTTGTGCTGTTCATCTCTATGACTCTATGAATATGCCCCGGTTTCATTTGATTGGAAAAATAACATATTTTTTCCACATATTGGGACCAGGATTGAATAGGATAAGCTTCCCAAATAAAGGCTTCCCAAATTTCTTGAGGAGCATACTATTTTCTGTCGCCAGTTACCATGTCAGCTTTTATTTATACATGCAGAGTACATCCTTTGAATTAGGAGAATCCCTGAGACTCCTGTTTACCACTTTCAGCCAGGACTCCATGATTGGGCCAGGTTAACAGTCCCAATCAGGGACTGCATACTCAACAAGATCCACCTGGTCAACCTCATTCCGATCACTACAATACCAAACATTATAAACAGTATTCCAAATGTAATACAGTCAATAAGCTTTCTTAATTTACAAAGTATCGTGATTTATCTTAAAATAAAGTCTGCCCGAGGCAAATGTTAAAAATTGATTCAAGCTTTGAAACAGTCATAAAAGACATGGGTAACTTGGTTGGTGGATGATCACATTTTAAATCTCAGTCTCTACATGCAGTCTTTTGAATTCATAAGTTTTGTATTCCAGCCGTCACCCATGTATTCGTCCTGTGTTGTGGGTAACCTTACTGTTGCTATCCTTTCATACCAGTGTGTCCAGTGAAGTGACGATCAGCCAGTGATGACGACAATAGTTTTGCTGTTGAGACTTGATTCACGCTAAAATGAACCATTGCCCATCTGTTTGTCTTGTGTCTATTTGTTTACTGTATCTCTTTCGTAAATTGGATGTTGATTGAAAAAGGATATTTACACTTTTTTGTGAGCAGGGAAAACTGCATTTAAACTGAAACGATCAATGAATTTTGAAAGGCTTTCTCTCAAATATAATAAACTTTGCAGTGACTAGAGAGTTGAAGAGTATTTATTTTTCTCTTCTAAATCACAACTGCAACCAACATAGGAGACGAAAAGTGTTCCATAAACATAGCCAACTGATAGCACTGCACTGAAACAAATACTTATCACTTCCTTGCAGCCATTAGCACTTTGTAATTCTATTGCAAGAATCAAATGTGAACCACCATTTATTTCCATTAATTATATTCTGGTTGCAGGCAAAATAACAGTTTGAGTCTTTCAAGAGCTGGAAATGCTTTCGATCTTTAAGTGCCTGCTGACAACTTCCAAAAATGCTGCACGCTGTCCCTGTCTCTCTGTCAAAAAATGTAACCAATTATCAGGGCAGTACATAACACCACAAATTTGCTTTGGCATCCAGATTTACGTTCCCAATGGATGCTTTAAGTTTAACTGGGCTCAGTTAATTATCAAAACATTTTTTGCTCCAAATATTTAAAAAAGCAAGAATTCATGTGATGGTTCAGAACAGTGTCAGCCATCAGTTCTGTAAGTCTACAATGACAGGAATTCATATAGACATTACAATTCTCTTACTGGAGGGTGAACATAGCTTCCTCTCCTGCTTACTGTGTGTCCAGGTCATTAATAGGGTGAATAATTTCATAGCCTGTGCCGTGCATCTCTGACACTTTGAGTTTCTTCCTTTTCACATTATCTCCATGACTCCTTGATTTAATTTTTTTCTCTCTAATATTGAATTCCCAATCACTTCACAGCTCCTAAAGTCTATATTGTGCATTTAGTTGGGTCACTTTTAGAGTACTGTATTCAATTCTGGTCTCCCTACTATAAAATAGATGTTATGAAAGTGTTCAGATAAGATTTACAAGGATTTTGCCAGGATTGGAGCTTTAGGGAGAGGTTGAATAGAGTCGGAGGCTGAGGGGTGACCTTATAGAAGTTTATAAGATCATGATGAACACGGATAGGATGAATAGCCAAGATCTTTTTCTCAACACTATAGGAGTCCAATACTATGGGGCATAGATTCAAAGTGAGAGGGCAAAGATTTGAAAGGAAATTAAGGGCAACATTTCCATGCAGAGAGCGGTGTGTGTATGGAATGAGCTGTGAAAGGAAGTGGTTGGAGGCTGGTACAATTAACAACATTTAAGAGGCATCTGGATGGGCACCTGAATCAGAAGCATTGAGGGATATGGGCCCAATACTGACAATTAGGACTAGATTAATTTAGGTTATAGAGTCATTGACACATTTGACCAAAGGGTTTGTTTCTGTGCTGTGCAATTCTATGATTTTATGTGAAAAATGCCAGGTGATTGCAAATGCAAACATAACTGGTCAGACATTAATAGCTTTCTGGGGCAAAATCCCCAGGTACTGGTTTAGCCGATGGCTCGGGTTGTGGTGATTGATTGGTTATGACCTTGAATTTGCCACATGGTTTCCTACCACATGTAGAACAATTATTCACTCAGCAGCAGATACTGTGATGCTCCAAATTGCTTCGACATTCAATCTAATTTCTTTGCCTAATTTAATGCTTTGTTGTGAAAATATTATTGTCCCTCTTGGAAAGCTTTTATTGAATTTCTTGCTATTACTTCCTGAGATTTCTTGATAATTTGCTGTCAACTATTAACAATTCCTAGCATACTTTTCATCCTTCTATAACAAAAAAGGCTGTGCTAAGTTGTTCATGTATTAGTAAAGGAAGATCTAGCTATCAACAATTTGTTTATTAAAATGCTAGTATATTATGTATCATTATCATCTTGAGATTTTTGTCAGTGATACCTGAAGACAGTTTGATTTTCCAGGATCTGATCACTATTCCGTAATTGGGATTGACCTGCCATCTGCCCAAGCATGGGTTCCAGTTGTGATTAAATCTGTTGAGATAATGTTATATACAATTTCCCCTCTCATCCTCTTGATTAATAAAGAAAATTTCTGCATATCTATCCACTCTAGCGTCCCCATTATTCACGCCCAATTGACTCTGCAGTAATTTCTGACAGAATGTCTACTTTAGAAATGTTATGCATTTACAAAATGGTACGTGTACTTAGTCCAGCCTGCAATCATGAGTCAGGCCAGTCAATTAATTGGAATCTATTTCCAAGTCTGCAGAAGCTGCCTGCTGTTAAAAGGAAAACCCAGTATTTCTCTGTCCAAAAATCTCCAGATTAGAAATTCCTTTCTGATCTGGTTGTCAAGAATACCTATCTACTCAAAGACCCTTTCTTATTCAACCTTAGCTGGCTATTTTTCAGTTGACATTTCTGTAGACTTTGTTCCAGGAAATATTTGAAAATATTGCCTGTGCAATGAGAAACAGATGATTCCATACAAATGTATCAGAAATAAATGTCCTCATGATGTCTTTGGCTTTCCTGAATCCTTCCTGCTAATATTTATCCATCACATTCTGGAATTAATAAACTCCATCATATTTCCACAGATTTTTCTGGGCTGGGAACTAGTAAAGTTATGACAGGATAGCTCTCCAAATGGTAATGTTATGAACTTTAGCAAAGAGCAAATGACTAAGAGTTGAGCTAGCCCAGGATTGCTAGCTCAGTTGAGTGGGTGTGGGTTTAGTTTCCACATCCACTGAGGTTACCATGAAGGACTCTCCTCAACCTCTCCCCTTGCCTGACGCATGGTGATCCTCAAATAAGACCATCGCCAGTCGCATCTGTTTCATGAGCAGGCAGCCCAATGATCCATTGGGACTATGGTGACTTTACTGAGCTAACCTGCAAATAAAGAAGCAAAAATTGAATTATAAAATAATTCAGATAGTTCTTGTGTGAAAATTTATTGTTTTTTTTTACATTACATTACAGTGTGGAAACAGGCCCTTCGGCCCAACAAGTCCACACCGCCCCGCCGAAGCGCAACCCACCCATACCCCTACATTTACCCCTTACCTAACACTACGGGCAATTTAGCATAGCCAATTCACCTGACCTGCATATCTTTGGACTGTGGGAGGAAACCGGAGCACCCAGAGGAAACCCACGCAGACACGGGGAGAACGTGCAAACTCCACACAGTCAGTCGCCTGAGGCGGGAATTGAACTTGGGTCTCTGGCGCTGTGAGGCAGCAGTGCTAACCACTGTGCCACCGTGCCGCCCACTGGTAATCTCAAATAATACCAGGAATGAGGTTATTCAAAAAGCCGACAGCCAAAAGCAATGCGTTAGTGGGTAAAAGGAAAGGCTAATTTGAGGTTTTAGTGAGAGTTGAGCTGACCATTGATTGTTTTAGTAAATTATGATGAGCTATTTCCATGCAATCAATCTTTCCTTTTTGGTTCCTTTTGCATAAACTTCTCAATTTAGGCCAAATGTCTCTCAGATTTGCTGAAGATAACTATATTAAAATATTTAAATAAACATAACATACATTTTTTAAATGTGCGGTGCTGTTGATGTTGCATTTGCTTAAGTGCAAAACAGTGTTTGCTTTCTTGGAATGGCTAGCACTTGATGTCTCATTGAAGATCAGGATATTCCCATTGGGAGAGAAACACCCCTGTATCAGATGACTATATTGGACTCCAATGACATTTGTTTGCATTTGTCTCTTCATTCAATGTAACAAATGAATAAAGAAATGTGGCAATGTGATAATATCTCTGGACTAGTTACCCTGAGGTTTAGTGATTATAATGAGGTCAGCCAAGTGGACCTCAGATATGTGTTCCCTGACTGGGGCTGTTAACCTGGTTCAATCAGTGAGCTCTGGTTGATAGATAAGAACAGGAGTGTCAAGCATCCTGTTCACTCTGAAAGCTGACTCAAGCTGGATCAGTATGATCTCCACATGTAAATACAAGGTGACTTGGTGACAGGGTACCAGCCTCTGTGAAACGGCGGAGCCAGTATTGGACTGGGGTGGACAAAGTTAAAAATCATACAACATCAGGTTGAGCTGAGCTGAGATGTCACTTTTTTCACAAGATCTAAACTTATCTTGAGAATGTGACTTAAAAGAAATTCTGGGATTTACATATTCATGAACCAAAACCTGCAACTCAGTCTAAAAGATGAAAGACTTAACAGCAATCTAGATTTGTTCAATATATCATTTCAGTTGCATGACACTGTAATATTTTGCTATGAATTCTTTGTCTTATGATCCTGTTTCACATGAAGGAGCAGCACTCCAAAAGCTAGTGCTTCCAAATGAGCCTCTGTGAAGTTATTTCACTAGGTTAAAACTTTGGGGTCATAGGTTCAATTCCTACCATGGTAGCTGATGGGATTTAAACTTGAATAATCAATCTGGAAATGAAAGCAAGCACCATTAATGGGTGACTTTAGAATTAACATTGATTGTTGTAAGGCTTCTGAATGGCCGTAAATTTGCCATCATTACCAAATCTGCCTCACGCATTACTCCAGATCCACAATAATGTGGTTGACTTTTAACTGCCATCTGATATGGACCAGCAAGCGACTCAGATGAAGGGTAATCAGGAATGGGCAACAAATACAGGCCTTGCTAGTGATATGCAGACCCCTTGAAAGACAAAAGTATATTTGTATTGTGAACAATGGTAGTGTTTATTGTTTAGTATCTTTTCATCTCAACTAATCATCTTCTCTTTCTTTTTAAAATGTCAATTAAGGTCACTATGCAGAAAATCATGGAAATAAATATACTTTCCTTCTAGAATCCAAAACAAAGCTCAGCCTCTTTGACAGTATAAGACACATAGTCATCCAAAAATGATTGAAGAATTCCATGTGCCAAATATCGCTTATTGATAATCAACTTACCATTTTGTCACAAATTTCAACAACAGGTTTCAGAATTAATGTAGTTAAATCTTAGTAAAATGTTGATCAGCAATCAGATGTTCATTTCGGAAGGATGACTGATGATTTGAGTATTATTCATTCTTTCAATATGATAAAAATGAAGTCCATGGTATCTTATAATTAATGATTTGCTTCAGGTATTGATTTGTTAATAAAAATGAAAATCCTGGACTGATTTGAAAGCGATAAATGATCCTTTAAAAGGAGAGATCTTCATTAGTACCAGGCTGACATCAGTACTGCAACCTTCTGCAGCATTTATGCCTTGTATTATTCCTTCTACCAAGACTGTCGTCCGTTCATCAGGGCTTAACTATTGATCTGTAAAATCTAATATCGTGTGTAGGCATAAACAGTACAAATGATTAGTAATATCATTTATTTTCTTCCTTCATCCCACAATTGAAGGTTGTAACTTCATCCAGCTAAGTCTTTGGAGTTCTTTCTCCAAATCTCACTGTCTTTTAACCTCTCTCTCCTTCCCTAAAAAGATCCTACAAAACTTGGTCTTTGACTAGACTTTTTGGTCAACTGTTCTCCTATCTCCTTATGTCACATGAGGTGTTGATTGCCATTTGGAGGTTTGGGATGCACAGCTACTGATATATAACCAGAAAGAAATATGCACAAAAAGAGAATTACTAGAGAAACTCAGTAAGCCTGGCACCATGTGTGGAGAGAAGAAAGTTCATATTTCAAGTTCAGTGACTCTTCTTCAGAAAAGGAAAACAAAACTATTCCTAATTTTGTGGTGATGACCCATTTCAGAGAAGAAACACTAATAGCCATGAAGTCATGCCCACTATAAGTTGCTTGAAGGTCAAACAATCCTTCTAAAGTGATCAGTTTCTCAGTAGGTGGCCAATGGACTTAAGCTTAAAGTTCCAAATCTCTAATCTGTAAATTTTTGATTTCATAAATTTATCAAGGTGCAATATCCTGAAATAAATTCAGATCCTTTTTCATCTGAACTTCCATGTATTGGCTTGGTTATGTTTCTTATCCTTTATTTGTTTTTGGAATTGAGCCTGCTTTAAGTGTTTAAGTGTCTCATAAGCAGTCTGGTAGGAATGTAAGTTCTCCTCTGCACTATTCTTAATACACTGGTTCAGGGAATTGTACTTAACTTCTTGCCATACGTTTCGCAGGTTTGCATCATCTTTAGAATCTGGACAGCCTCAGGGAATTTTAATGGAGTTTAAGGAACAGAGTGCTTTGGGAGTGTCTTTTAAGTAGCATGACAAATTGAGATGGGTGTTAAAGATATGTTCAAAATCCTTGACTTAAGATAAAGACAGTGAGTAGATAAGGAAAGGAAGATCTACTAAACATGAACAGACAAATCAGGAGCAGAAGTCAGCCACTCAGCCTCTCGACTCTCTTATGCCATTCAAAAAGATCATAGTTCAAGACCAAAAAACCTGCAGATGCTTGAATCCAAAGTAGACACGCAGGAGACTGGAAGAATACAGCAAGCCAGGCAGCACCAGGAGGTGGAGAAGTCAGGATCCTGAAGAAGGATTACACCCGAAACGTTGACTTCTCCACCTCCTGATGCCGCCTGACTTGCTGTGTTCTTCCAGCCTCCTACGTGTCTACATTCAATAAGATAATGGCTGATTCATATGTGTTTGAATTTCTATTTTCTCATCTATTCCAAAGAATCTTTGATTTCATTGCCCTACAAAGATTTATTTCTCTTCAACCTAAAAATATTCAATGACCTCACTTCCACCACTACCTTATGCAGTATGTTCCAAAGGCATACAACTTTTTTTCAAACAAAGACAATCTCCTTATCTCTGTGTGAAGAGTACAAACTTCATTTATAAAACAGCACCTATTAATTTGGGCTTCACCCATAAGAGGAAACATCCTTCCCACATCTGCCTTGTTGAGACCGTTTAGGTACCATATACTTCAATCAAATCATTCCTCAAGCTTCTAAACAATTCCAGTTTGTCTAACTCTTCCACAAGCCTTTAAGAATCTCTTGTTGAGCTTCAGCTGAAGTATTGTGGTCAGTTCTGGACATCATATTTAAGGAAGGAAGGTTGTGTGTCGAACCTGAGAAAATGGGGGAGATTCTCTATGATTACTTTATATCAGTATTCACTGAGGAGAGGGGGTGTGATGATATTGAGATTAAAGATAGATGATTGTTTACTATGGATCATGTTGACATAAGGAGGGAAGATGTGTTGGGTAGGCTAAAGGATATTAAGGTGGACAAATCCCCAGGACCGGATGGGATCTATCCCAGGTTGCTGAGGGAGGTGAGAGAGGAAATAGCTGGGGCCCTGACAAATATCTTTGTAGCATCCTTAAACACAAGTGAGGTGCGGGAGAACTGAAGGGTTGCTCATGTGCCCCTGTACGAGAGGATAGTGGGGATATTCCAGGTAACTACAGACTAGTGAGCCTGACATCAGTGGTGGGAAAGTTGCTGAGAGGGTACTGAGGGATAAAATCTATTTATATTTGGAAAAGAATGGGCTTATCAGTGATAGGCAACGTGGTTTTGTGCAGGAAAGATCATGCCTTACCAACTTAATAGAGTTCGTTGAGGAAGTGATCAAGTTGATAGATGAAGGACTTTAGTAAGGTGTCTGCTGAGATTCCCCATGGTAAACTAATGGAGAAAGTGAAGTCACATGGTGTGCAGGGTGTTCTAGCTAGGTGGATAAGGAACTGGTTGAGCAACAGGAGACAGAGAGTAGTAGTTGAAGGGAGTTTCTCAAAGTGGAGAAAGGCGACCAGTGGTGTTCCACAGGGGTCAGTGCTGGGGCCACTGTTGTTTGTAATATATACAAATGACCTGGAAAACGGTATTGTTGGTCTGATCAGTAAGTTTGCAGATGACACGAAGATTGGTGGAGTAGCAGAAAGCATAGGGAACTGTCAAAAAATGTAGGAGAACATAGATAGACTGGAGAATTGGGCAGAGAAGTGGCCGATGGAGTTCAATCCAGGCAAATGTGAGGTGATGCGTTTTGGGAAGCCTAATTCGAGAGCAAACTCTACTGTAAATGGAAGACCCTTAAGAAAAGTTGATGAGCAGAAAGATCTGTGAGTTCAGATCCATTGTGACCTGAAGGTGGTTACACAGGTGGATAGAGTGGTCAAGAAGGTATATGGTATGCTTGTCCTGATCGGATGGGGATTGAGTATAAGAGCTGGCAGGTCATGTTAAAATTGTACAAGGCATTGGTTCAGCCGCATTTAGAATACTGTGTACAGTTCTGGTCACCACATTACCGAAAGGAAGTGTACGCTTTGCAGAGGGGACAGAGAAGGTTTACGAGAATGTTGCCTGATATGGAAGGTGCTAGCTATGAAGAGAGGTTGAGTAGATTAGGATTGTTTCCATTAGAAATAAAGGAAATTGAGGGTGGACCTGATTGAGGTCTACAAAATCATAAAAGTTATAGACAAGTTAGATAGAGATAAGTTTTTTGCCAGGGTGAGGGATTCAATAATGAGAGGTCACGTGTCCAGGGTGAGAGGAGAAAAGTTTAAGCGGGGGGTACATGCGGAGAGTACTTTACACAGAGGGTTGTAGGTGCCTGGAACATGCTGCCAGCAGAGGTAGTAGAGGCAGGCACGGTAGATTCATTTAAGGTGTGTCTAGACAGATGCATGAGTAGGTGGGGAGCAGAGGGATACAGGAATTGGGCAATAGGTTTAGACACTGGATTTGGATCAGCTCAGGCTTGGAGGGCCGAAGGGCCTGTTCCTGGGCTGTAAATTTTCTTTGTTCTTTATTCTTTGTTTGAATAGTATTGTACTATAAGTATGGAGATTTATTCCACTTGTGCCAAGAATGCAGGGCTTTAGTTCTGGAGAGATGATAAAATCAGGGATATATTTCCTTAACGCAGAGAAATTTAAGGGAGAATTTGATGATGGCAGTGGAGGTGGTAGTGGTTCAAAATGATGAGGGGTGTTGATACATTAAGGAGTATTAAGTGGGAAAGATGTTTTGAGATAGTCAAAGCTTACTTAATGTGAGGATGAAAATTTAAAGAAATTACCTAAAGAATCAAAGGGGAGATTGGAGTTTATTTGAAGATAGCAAATTGTTATAACTGAGAATAAACTACTGAAAGATGATGGAAGCAGACTCAATGGTAAGAATTAAAACAAATTTGAATAATACTTGAGGGAACAAAAGTCCCAGTGGTTATAGAAAAGAGCAGAAGACTGAAACTGAATCAACAATATCTTCACAGAGTTCACACAAGCATAATGGAACACATGTTTGTACATATGTTATATCATTCTGCAACTCTAGGATAGAAAGCCAATGTAAATACATCAACTAGTCAACTTTTTTAAAAAGTGCAGACTGCATTATCCTTCCTGTGGAGATGATATGAGGGTTCTTTTAGCTTGGTGCTGCTACATCTGATGCTTGGGAGGGGCATTTGTAACTCTGACACTATCATCAATATCCTTTTGACAAAGTAACCTTAACACTTTGGTCCTCCCAAAATTTACGCTGTTTAAGCAAGGCTGTAGTCAAAATAACTTCAAAGCTAATGTATAAACTAGGCAGCTGTGATCTTGGCTAAAGAAATACAACTGTTTATATGCAAGAGAATATTTCATTAAACTAATACATATTAGTTTAGGACACATGATAAAAATACAGCTTGGTAATTCTAGAGTAAATTGCAGAAAAATTTTCTCATAAATAGAAATGTTAAATTCTTTCCTAAATCACTTGATGTTGGGAGAATTGAAATTTTCAGGATTGAATGACAGGTCAACAATGGCTTTAGAGAGAACTGGGGAAATAGCGGTGAGGTACAGATCATTTACAATTAAATTGTATGGAGTAACAGGTAGCTGGTGATGAATGGCCTCTCCCTGTTTTAAACAACCCTTGATAAATTGACAACAGAATCCTACTAGTTTATAGGTGATTGTAACACTTTGCACACTCCTGTTCTGTGCTATATCCATGATATGTTTTAATAAATGGTTCTTAAATTCTGTTGGATTGTATTGCAATAAAATAGTTGGGCACTTAAAAACAAAGGTACCAGTTACTGCTTCCAATCGAGAAAGAAGTGAGAATTACATAGCATGTGAACTTCTTTACACATTGATTAATTTGCAATGGGTTTTGAATGGCACCATGTGGCAGTTGTTTACAAAAACACATGTTCATTTTTCTTGTGTAACGTTTAAGTTTGAGCCATGAAGTACTTTATTGAGTGGATCATTTATGAACTAAGATTAAGCAGATTAAGAAGAAGTCAGCCAGTCTTCAAAATGGACTTTATAAATTGAGTTTGGGATGTAAGTTGACTGATAAGTCAAAGTTGTGTTGAATTCAATTGTTAAGTTGCACGTTATGTGAAATCCTGTGAGATATAAACATAATTAAGACCACAGGATGATGAAATAACTGTAACTATACAGTAACTGTAGCTATAACTCTTGGACTAAGCCCTACCCTCTGCAACTGGATCCTTAGTTTCCTGACCCACAGGCCACAATCAGTGAAGATTGGGGAAATATTTCATCCTCACTAACACTCAAAACACCCCAGGGGTGTGTACTCAGCCCCCTACTGTATTCACTGTATACCCATCACTGCATCGCCAAATACCAGACTAATACCATTTACAAGTTCGCTGATGACACCACCATAGTCGGTCGAATCTCAGATGGCACCAAAACAGACTACAAACGCGAGGTGGAAGACCTGGAAAAATGGTGCACTGAGAACAACCTAGCTCTCAATGCTGGCAAAACCAAGGAACTCATTATTGACTTTTGCTGAGATGTTATTCATGCCCCCCTACACATTAACAGCACAGAGGTGGAACGAGTGGAGAGTGAAAAGCTCCTGGGAGTGGTCGTCCACAACAAGCTTCTTAGACTCTTCGTGTGGATGCACTGGTTACAAAGGCCCAGCAAAAACTCTTCTTCCTCAGGCAGCTGAGGAAATTTGGCATGACAGTGAATAACCTTGCCAACCTTTATAGGTGCAGCATTGAGGGGATTCTGTCTGGATGTATCACTACCTGGTATGACAACTGTACCATTCAAGATAGGAAACAGTTACAGAGAGTGGTGAACTCGGCCCGGACAATCACAAAGGCCAACCTCCCATCTATAGAATCTATCTACCAGGCCCCCTATCAAGGAAAGGCTGCCAGCATTCCCAAAGATCCATCCCACCCTGGCAATGTTTTTCTACAACCTCCACCATCAGGGAGAAGGTACAGAAGCCTGAACACACGCACCAGTTGGTTTCGTAATAGTTTCTACCCTATTGTTGTTAGAATATTGAATGGACTCACAAACTCTTAACATTCGCCTGTACCTGTGTTTTTGTTTTTGCCGCTGTTTACCTGTTATTTACTTATCTTTGCTACTTAACCATGTGATCTGCCTATATTGCTCGCAAAAGAAAGCTTTTCACTGTGCCTCAGTACACATGACAATCAATTCAATTCAATTCAATTTTACTCTAGAGCACAGCTGCTTGCTCACAAATAAGGTTTCATTCCAGACAGTGCTTATAGATACATGAATGTCTTTTATCAGTCCTGCATCTGAATATTATATGCTAATAATTTCATTCAACAAGAAAAATAAATTGTGAAATTGAGACATCAGTTGTGATTGTTTATTGTTTGGAAATTGCAGTTCTTAATGTTAGTTGTACTGGGTATTTCCTAAATAAATCTGTTCATTTGCAATTTTATTTTGGTGTGCTACTTTAAACCCAGGCAGTACAAAACAGCACAGCAAGCATGGCCTTGAGGAATGTGCTGAAACTGAATTTGCAATTCTGAATTTTCTTTTGGGACTGATGGGATAAGTCATAACATTCAGACCAAAAGCACATCTTTAATTGAAAGCTAATCTTCATTTCCTAGAATCAAGGACTTTTTTCACTACTTTCTTCAAGATGTAAATCACGCCTTTTAACATTTGCACAATCAGCTGAATAGACAAGGCAGCAACAATTGAGTAAATTGTTTGCAGTTTGTTTCAATAATATGATGTTTTATGCAATCGATCATCAGTGTCAGTGTTAATTTATTCTATTTTTGAGCCCATGCACTGCTCAGGCCCCAAAGGTAATATTCACCGGTGCCCATCAGCTGTGACGTGTTACGGCATCCTCATGCACAGATCAAGCTCTTTCTATCAAACCGCATGCTCCATTTTGTGGCATCATCATCAGTTTACTGGAGAATTACTTTTTGTTCCTCCTCATTTCTTCAAAGAAGTGATTTTCTTTTTTCTCTAATCCTTACATACTTCCTGTTTAGGGATCAGGTTGTGTTTTAGATATCACAATTTTTTTTCTCCTTCTCCTCTGTCAGGTTTCAACAGATCTGATTAATATTTGCATTTCATTGCTTCCTTTCGGCCATTACCATGTCCTTGTCATCTTTAAATTAGAACCTGGATAGAACACACTTCTTTATAAAAAAAAATTCATTTTTAAAAATTTGATTTGATTTATTATTGTCGTGTGTACTGAGATACAGTGACAAGTATTGTTTTGCATGCTAACCAGGCATAAGTTCACAACCATTCTGGTTTCAATGGTGTATTATACGTAGATTTAAACTCGGTTCTTTGTTTTAATTTTCACTTCTCATCTCTTCCATTCTCACCTTTCTCCAAATGGTGCTCATCTCTATTCCCTTTTCCCTTTCCTTAAAACAGGATTTCTCCTGCTTGTCCACTTCATTTAGATATCTTTGGGAATGTGTTTATATTGTATTTTGTACCCTGCTTCTTTATTCCTGCAAGCATAAACACAACCATCAATTGATCTGTCTGGTCTATTTCAGTGCTGCACAAGCTGCATAACTCTACAGAAACACTGGTAATCATAACCAGAATCTGTGAAAACATTTGCTAGATGCCTGGTTTTGTCTGAGATATTTGCATAGATTCAAATTTACCTTAATGGAAGAGCTCTGTCTTTAAAGGTCAATGTCTGTACCTTAATTAAACTGACGTGGTTGTTTTTCACCTTGATTATATTCATTTGGCACCTCATATATAATAATTTTGTTTAATGCTGTCTTTCCCACATATAAAAAAAGCAAAACATTGCAGATGCTGGAAATGTGAATTGTAAACAACAGGCTAAATTTTACCACAAGTCAACAAAGTGTCAATTTCAGGGAGCTTCAGGGATGGTTTTTCCCCATGAAGTCTGGTGAGTTTCCTCATGGAATTCTCCACTGCTCATCTCATTTTGTTTACATGAGGCCTCTATGGTTCCATGCTCATGCTATCATGTGCTCACCAGCAGCAGAAATACTCACTGCTTCCAGAACCTTCTGGGATTTCTTCCTCCAATGCTATTATTTAAAGCTCAGCTGTGCACCAGGTTAATTGCTGCCAGCAATAAATAGCCCTTCACAATACCAAACATGAAAGAGCAACTTTGGAGAGACATCAGTGAAACTTTGTTGCAAATAGGAAGTGTTTTGCTGTCTGACATCATCACCATCTGCCTCGATTCACAGATTGAGTCACACACTCGACGTGGTAATCTGGGTGACACCCTTTGACTTTGCTGTTTCTTTCTTCTTTACACTCCCTGATAACCTCACTCATTCTGAGCTTCCACAAAATCACACTACAGGCGATTATTTCAGTTTAGGGTGTAGGTTTGCTCACTGAGCTGTAGGTTTGATATCCAGACGTTTCATTACCTGGCTAGGTAACATCATCAGTGGCGACCTCCAAGTGAAGCGAAGCTGTTGTCTCCTGCTTTCTATTTATATGTTTGTCCTGGATGGGGTTCCTGGGGTTTGTGGTGATGTCATTTCCTGTTCGTTTTCTGAGGGGTTGATAGATGGTATCTAGATCTGTGTGATTGTTTATGGTGTTGTGGTTGGAGTTGTCTTGATACAGATCTCCTGACCCTGACGAGCCCAAGCAGCCAACAGACCGTGTCCAACCCCCTGGATACTGTCTTTGACTGACTGTGATAGGGATCCCTAACTGATAACGGCCCCCCTTGTTCTGAGTGAGGAATACATCCCTTAGACTGTGAGATGTGATCATTCATTTGAAGCACATACACTGCTTGATTGCAAATGCTGCTGGCACGTGTTATAGGACTGACACTCGTGTAGTGTAGAACAAGATGTCTGTCCCCTGTCTAATCATTATTGACATCCATGACAATTTGGCTGACTTTCTGTCTGTGCTAAGAGGCAAGGAAAGATAGAATTACTGTGAGCCTGTAACATCTGAATAAGTTAGCAAAAAGGAAAAAAGAAAGTGAAGCCAATTCAAGTCAGAGCTGGTGAGAATATCCAAGTTGGCACAGAGTGAGTGAGTGTTAATAAAACAAGTGAGGAGGCCTGAGATGTACCCTGCTCTGATGCATGAGATGTGTGTCCAGACCCTCTGCACAAAACATTTGGCAGCAGCATTGCAATTGAAAAGGTCAGTGCGCACCAAAGTACCTGCTCTGACTTACAAGTCTGGAATTCTGTTCAGTTGGGAGGCTAGCAAAGTGTATATATGTGAGGTGAGAGCAGGTCATAATGGGATATTCATGTCAGCAAATGGGCCTCTCGCTACTTACAAGCGAGGTTCATATGTTACTGTTTAACTCTTGATTGGAAATTTGACGTTTCTAGCTTGACATTGAGAATCTCATTTTGTTGATCTCATTATATTTTCCCGACTGACGTGACATTTCTAATGTCATTCAGGAGCTGTGAAAATTCCACCCACTGTGTCAGAAATACTCAATGGGTCAGACAGAATCTGTGGAGAGAAATAGAGTTAATGTTTTAGGCTGTTAACTTTTCATTAGAACTGGGTTGATGTTCATTCTAAAACTCAGTCGTAATTCTGTTGCCAAATTTGATGCATTCATATTCTAATACCTCACTCAGAACTTTAAAATCTCAATCTTAAAAAGAAAATCCATTGTAAGCTGATTAACAAAGGCATCTTACATTAGCTCCATCCCAGCCTGTGGCAGATAAGCAGGAGTGAGAGTTGGAAGCTTATGGCTTCAGGTTATTCATAAATTTTCAATCTAATTTAAATTCTGCCAGATGGCTTCCCTGAAGGGTGAATTAGTTTATCACACCTCACTTTCCCTTCTCTTGTAACAACTGATGGAATGCTTTCTGGTCTCTCCATCACTTCCGTCCCTTCTGCAGATCAAGATGGATTCTCACAAGATGCCCACAAACTCTCTCCATATATTTTCCATGAGCTGCCACAAGAAGTGGTAGAGACAAGTTGAATTATAATGTTTAGAAGACATTTGGACAGGTACATGGATATGAAAGGTTTGAGGGATGCGGCCCAAATGCAGGCAAATGATATTATGTTCAGTTTAAGAAACCCGGTCAAGATGGACGATTTGGGCCAAAGGGCCTGTTTCCTTGCTGTATGACTCTATGACTCCGTAACATAATGAGTACACTGTTTAAATTACATCTGTTTTTATTGTTGTAATTTGATCTTGGAGTGTACAGAAATGAATGTTGCTTGAATCTTGGTGAAATTCTGACATAATGTCCCAGTGTAAGTCATAAATTGTCTTCACACTTCCAGCAGCGAGTGAGTACATTGAGACAGCCAGAAAAAGCACAATATAAATTCAAGGCTTTTTAAAATTGAGCAAGTGAATTAACATGAGCTGGAAAAACACAAATAAAGTGGAAGGACAGCTTGAAAGCAAGGACATTGAATAGCAAAGTAGGGTTAGATATTTTCTAATCAAACTGTTCACAAATGTTGCAAAACAACTGTGGAGCAGGGAGGAATTGACCCCATACCCCTGGCTCAGACATAGGGACATTACCATTGTAGCATAAAAGCCCTGTACCAGCAGAGTCTGGTTAAGATATATTTAGGAGAAAGTGAAGACAGCAGACGCTGGAGAGTCAGGGTCAAAAAGTGCGGCGCTGGAAAAGCACAGCTGGTCAGACAGCAACCGAGGAGCTGGAGAGTGGAGTTTCGAGCATAAGCCCTTCATCAGGAATGTCTTCATCATTCCTGATGAAGAGCTTATGCTCGAAACGTTTACTCTCCTGCTCCTCGGTTGCTGCCTGACTGGCTGTGCTTTTCCAGCTTTGCACTTTTTGACTTAAGACATATTTATATATGTGGATCATCTATGACTAGGTTGTCTCCATAGAAACATTAGTTGGCACATGTGTATGATCTCCAACTCTGTATAAAGCAAATGCGCATTGAAAACTCCTTTGTGCAGAAACGTTAAATGTTGCACTCTAAAGAGGTATTTTTCAGGATAATCTAGGTAGATAAATAGTACAGCATACAAATGAGCTATGCAAATTAAGGATTTAATTGTGTTGATAATTATTTCACTGTGAGAACCAAATCTCAGTGGGAATTCAATGCTTTTGGCTGAAGATCCTTCTGCATTAAACTGCCAACAAGCATATGCCTATCTATGGCTGCAAAATCCAGTTGGACGTAACCAATGTTTATATCCCTTGGATGTGATTTTTGATTTCCTGAAGTCAAGTTTCTTTCCAATCAATAGTGTGTCCATTTTAAATCTTGGTCATTCTGAACAGCCTGTGACAGGAATTCATTGGATCTCTTGCGGATGTCTCCCAGTCGGATCTGAATAATCAAAAAATGATCCCCTCCTTGTGTTTGCACTTGAGTGCATCACCATCGATTGAGATGTCAGATCAACAGTGCTCCGTTCTACATGGTTTCTATCTGGTTCTTTGTGGTGGCTTACTCCACTGTGGAAATAATGTCCTCTAGCAAAGGGAAATTACCATAATAATTCATTAATATGTAAATGTAGACAGATGTTCATTTTGCACAACAGGTGACTCACATTGCAGCATTTGCCAGAGGTGGGAGGAATTTAATGTGGAGTGACAGATTTCTTGCCATGTCAACAGTGAAGAATCTATCCAGAGTTGATAAGACACTTCTCTCGATGCATTAATGAAGAACAAACAATATTTGAACATGTATGGTTTCTACGGTGTTTGTTTCTGATAATTATTAAATAGCTGTGTGAGTTTAGATATGAAGTTGAAATGTTAGCCCAGCTCCCAGGGGTAGGGAGAGAGGCGATGAGAAGGACGGTTAAATTGGGTGGGTGTGGGTTTAGCTTTTGGGAAATGCATACTCCTTACCACCTTTCAGATTGAAGTCATGGGAAGGCCTGTGGTCTATCTTTTTAACCCATGACTCATTAAGACTCTTAAGTGGGTGTCACCGGCTAGGCCAGCATTAGTCACACATCCCTAATTGCCCAGTGAGCAGTTAAGAGCCAATCACATCGCTATGGATGTGGAGGCACATGTAGGCCAGACCAGGTAAAAATGGCAGATTTCCTCACCAAAAGGATCTTAGCGAACCAAATGATTTTTATGATAATTGTCAGTGGCTGTGTGGATGCCGTTAGTCAAGCTTTTAATGACCGTTTTTTGTTGAATGTCCCCATAAGCCTGGCTACCAGTCCAGTGATACTATAACAAACTATAACAACCTTACCACTGCCCAGAGATTGAATAGCCAGTAATTAGTCTATTTAACCCCTTTTACCCCCTTTTTCTGAAATTGCATTATATTCTGCATGGTTTGATGCCCTTGAACAGTGATTTGCCTTTCAGTGGATAATATGAAAACCTGATTTTTTTTTTCAAGTCACTTATGATTATCGCAGTAGGTATATAGAGGATACTGAAGTAATGCCTCACATTTTCCATTCAGTTCATGAAAAGTACAGCACTACCATTTTACTTACATGTCACTGTGTTGTAGCAATTAAGTGGCCATTTAGAGCATTAGCTAAATAACCACATTGGAAAAGAGCTAAATGCCTCTGTTTTCGTCGTTTCACTTACCTGATGGCTCTTTCATTGTCAGCCAAAGCCACTTATGCCCTGGAATTGCTCCATATGAGCTGCTTGGAAACCTTCCAAATGTGTCTTTTTTTTTCAGAAGTACACAAGGCTATTCAATCTCTGGGCAGTGCTTTCCAAACCTCTGCATGGTGTCGCCTCAAATGGGATGGTATGGAGGTGGAAGTGAGAGGAGATAAGCGTGTCCTATTCTCCACATCTTTTTTTTTTGCCTTCCATCCTTGCCAAACCTCACCTTTCTACCTCCTATTCCTTCACCATTCGATCTTGCTAGTACTTCAATCTCCCATCTCATCCCTTTAATCCTTCCCTCTTCTATATTAACTGTCCTTCCTTGACCCTCCCATTTTGCTCTCCTTCAGGCTCTTGTTTTCCTCTCCTTCATCCTCCCATCTTCCTCTCCTTCATCGTCCTTTCTTCTTTCATCCTCCCTTCTTCACCTCCTTCATTCTTCTGCCTTTCCCTCCATCATCCTCCCATCTCTCCCTCCTACAGCCTTTGCCCCATATCCCTCATGAGTTGAGTTGTTGAAAAGATGGGGTTTGCCCTTTGTTTGCAGTGGTCCATTAAACCACATCCATCCATAAAAACCCATGAAGATTTAAAGGAGCCTCACAGCTCCCTCAGAAATGTCAGGCTTCACAACAGCCAGTGCTGCCAGAGAGCTCATCAAAGTCTCATCTTGGGATTCTTTCTGAAGGCCTGTTCTGGGATATGTGATGAAGTTTCCAGTTATCAATTTCTCAGTGATCACATGCATTTCACTTGGAGATATCCGAGTCGTATTTTAGAGAACTGCAGACATAAATTTCTGATCTTTCAAAAGGAGTTTAACATTTCAGGCTGGAGACATTTCTGTTTTTACATCAGAATTTCCGCAGCTTTTGCTTTTGTATTTTAAGTAAGCTTGCCAAATCCTTCTTTCCATATTTTAAAAAGACTAAGGCCAATTATAATAACTGCTGCACGGTTCCCACTTCCTCATTTGTGGCACTGTCAATAATCGCCTTAACTAGTTTAGCTATCAGGAGATTTTTTTTAACATCACTAAGGCACTGAATAAATTAGTTCCTATCCTGTCAAGCTATTTTCCACCATTTCCCAAAAGGGCATTATTTTTAGACAATTCTATAACAGATGGAGCAGTGTGGCTTTCAGATTTAGTCCCTCCAGCATTAGAAGCACTACTGGCAAAGGCCTGTATGGTCCTGTTTCATTATGGTATGCAGAATGACTGTAATCCTGAAGCATTTTACACCAAGTCCTGCCTGTTAATGAATCGAGAGCCAAACCTTGAGGCAATCTCATGCTCGTTCCATCTTTAACTCTTCTTGACTCTTGTCCAATGTTTCTCTGCTGTATACATCTCTTTTGAACATGCATTTAAGTATGGAAACAAGAATAGGCCACTGTGCCCTCGAGACAGGTCCATCATTCAACAAGGCCATGCCTCATCTCACTACTCTAAGCCCTTGGTAGCCTTACCCACTGTTAATTATCAAAGAATCGAGCTCTGCCTTAAAAATATTATGATTCTCTTTCTCAAAAGGTGGTCAAAGACCCTCAAGACTCTGTGAGAAAAGAAATTCTCCTCATCTTTGACTCATATTTGCAACTCTTTATTTTGAAGAGCCCAGTTCTAGATTCTCACACATGACAAACCATCTTTTTTGTCTTAATCCTTTCAAGACCACCTCAGTTTCAATCAAGTTCCTGTTCTAAATTCCTGCAGCTACATACAGTACTTAGCCTATCTTGTTTGCTTAATTTAATTTTCCATGATTAACTGAAAATGACCAAAGGCCTCTAGTGTTCAATGCCATCCATCTTCCAGTGAGTTTTATTTGCTCCAATGGGAGGTTTCTAAGGTTATGATGGTTGAGGACTGTATATTCTGCTTTATACAATTACTGTATTTGCAAATATTGCTTTGAGTTCTTGAAAGGGGCCGCATGACTTGTGCTGGAGTCTGCCTGACAGTAAGTCTTGAGTGTTTTATTTGAAGTCTGAGGAAGTCTTGGATTGTTTTATTGAAATATAGTGCTAGGTATTCTTGCTTGAGGACAATGATGGCAGTTTCAAAACTGATATTCTTTAGGCCCTGATCTCTCCCAGGGTTCCAGAAAGGGTTTTACAGAAAATACATTGCAAACAATTGTGATATAAACTATGAAGGTAGTAGAAGGAGCCATTATGAGGTCAGGTTGCATGCTTCCCGATAAACAAAGTAAGATCACTGACAGAAAGCATTTGCAGTGTTGCCTTGAGGTATCTACAGACTTTTGAAAGATATGGAGAGTAAAAGAAAGAAGCAGCCAAGACTGCACCTTAAGCAGAGAAAATGATGATTTTATCATGTACCTTGCAAAATACAGGCTAGAGATATGTTCTGACTGAAAATTGTATTTGCAAAGAGTTAGGAGGCTGCAAGATTTGCTTAGCTTGGGACTGGAGGAAAATAAAATCCATAATGTAAGCCAATCAGAGAGTTAGTTCTGAAATTATAAATTACCCAGCTGGGAAAGTAAAAGAAAAGTAAGGTCTTAGAAGCTGGAAGCATCTTGAATGTTTGTAGTAAGAACTAATTAATTGGAGATTGTGATGTGTGATAAGTGAAATTGAATCATTTATTTCTATAAATTATGTCTTGCGTATGAAGGAAAATAATTTGTTTGGCTATTTGATATGTTATCCTTTTAGATATCAAATGCAATAGGAATTGCTATTTAACAGTTATCACACTCTGTGGAGATTGTAGCATTTCTCCAAAGACCTCCCTTTGGATTAATGAGCATTTTAATTGCAGGCATGAGACAGGTCATCCATCTGAGTTCAAAACCCTCCAACATAACATGCCTTCAGAACCACCTTTATGAAACCCATTGCTTCCATACAACCAGGAGCAGAATGGATGAGTACAGTGAAGTTTCTTTCCATAGAAATTTGAGAGCCTGAAATGCTCTCTCTCTTGAGAGTCAAGTGGTTAAGGGTGAGACACTTATATAATTTCTGGTGAACTCGTATGAATATTTGAACGAGGTCGGGTCGTAGGGGTTAAGTGTGTCACAGCTGTTGTTTTGTATTTGAGCAGATGCAGATACAATATTCAACCAGCTCCTTTCTGTAAACCTTTGGTGTTCTGCCTGGGTTAAATTATTTTAGAGCAAGGATGATGGTATGCCTTTTGTTATAAAGGTGATGCTGTGCTGCTCTCTGCATTCTCAATATCTGAGTGGTTAGAAGGGTGTTTCCTTTTTGAATCCGTTTTCGGAGTCCAGGGAAAGTAGCACAGCTATGCTCAGTTGCAAAAACTGCAAACTAAAAGGTTTGAGGTGCAAAATTAATTTCGGTATGCAACTCTGCAATACAGAAACCAACAACATAATTCAAGTTCGACAGACCAGCCTTTCTTGAGGCATCATGAGCTAGGGAAGATATTAAAATGTGAATGCACTGGAGAGATTGTACACACTTAAGTCCACAGATTTATAGGACGTAAAGGAGTGGAAAATTTTGATTACTGACATTCATTAACTGGTAATCCACAGCTTGATGGGTCATGAATATTCTTAACTGCAGAACATAAAAATATAATCAATTCAATTAACCCTCAATAATACCATTACCTTTTATTCTTAATATTTAGGATAGTGACTTTTCGAAATAATGAACCATAGATTTTCACTTTCTGCTGTTGGATTGATTTGATTACCACGTACAGAGTCATCAATCAGAATGGAAACTCCCTGATTGTACCACCCATTTAAATGTTTGAGTGCTTGAATAATAGGGGAGTTCTGTCAGGTACAAGCCTCCACTTCATCTGATTCTCTTGTTTCCATTGAACATGGGTGGTTTACTATATCCGAGTGCAAGAGTAGAGAAGTTTAGACTTATAATTTCAGGATGGGGGTTGAAAGAAAGAGCGTAGCTTGCCGAAGTGTAAAGTGTAATGATCTGAATGAATAGCTCCATAAACTGGGCTTTGCTTTCATGGATCATTGTTTGTAGTGACCCATAGCTGTTCAACTTGGTTAGAAGGAACTTAAATAAATATTAAAACTCTAAAATCTACTTGTCGGATCATATTTCATTGAAAAAGGAGAGTGTTCTTTCCAGATTAAATGACTAGATGGTGGAGATACTTAGCTGGGGCCATCACCAATTGTGTACATCTGGTGTTGAATAATGAAGTATTGATGATGTTTTGCAGCAGTTTCCTGCAATTAGTATCTTAGGATTTGAGAGGAAACAAACATCAGCTATGCTTCCTGCTTTTATTACTTAACCACCGATGTCTGATATGAAGTGCCCAGATCTGAGTAGAAGTTCAGAACAGGTTTATGCTCAACACCAGTGCTCCCAAAACTCATTAACATACTCAGGTCAGATTCCCACATGAGCAGCTGCTACTTTTGTGTCATAGTGAAGCATTGCAGGTGTATTTTGAAGATCAATCAAAAATGACTTGTTATTCAGAACAGGACGGTGAAGGAGAATATTTTTACATAGTTTCCTTGATAGTTTTTCCCTTCAGTTTGATTTAACCTCCCACCCATTTAATTTGAAGTGGAACCTGTGTTTGCAAAAGTTGAAATTTGATTAAATATGGAAACGTATGATTTAGGGGCAGTATTGAGCTGTTTGCCCCTTAAAGTCTGCCCTTATAATCAATAAGATCATGGCTGACCTGGTTGTAGTCTCAAATTCACTCTCGTGCCATACCACCATAACCTTATCTATCAACAATATATGTAAATCAGCCTTGAATAAATCAGGCTCTCCCTCTACTCCTTTCTGGAGAAAAATTATTCAAAATAATTAAAAAAAACAAAGATTCATGACTCTATGGAAGAAAAATAATTTCTCTTATCTCCAAATTAAAAGGGAGGCTTTTAAATAGGATCACCTAGGTCTAGTCTGCCCCACATAAAGAGACGTCCACATTATCAAATGCTCTCGAGATCTTTTATATTTCATTGTGATCATGTCAATTTTTTTTTGTTAAATACCAACAGTTACAGGTGAAAACTATGCATCATTCCTTTGTGCGATAAGCACGTTTTTTTTCCCCAGGAATGAATTGAGTGAGCCTTCTCTAAATAGCGTCCTAATAAAACTAAATTGTTTTTCAAATGATGTAGCAGTTTTGGTTGCCCAAGGCCGTGTACAACTACTGTCAAACTTACCTGTATTTACATTTGGTTTCCCTTGCAGTAAAACCCAACATTTCTCTTGCCTTCCCTGTCACTTGTTGTACTTGCGTGTTCACATTTTGTGATTCATGCACCAGAACACCCAATCCTTCATATTGCAAAGTTCTCCACTTTACCATCATTTAAGTAGTACACTGCTGTTCAATTCTCACTGTCAATGTGGACAATTTCACATTTTCTCATATTATACTCCATCTGCTAAACTCTTGGCCACTCATTTAACCAGTTTATATCCCTTTGTGATGTCTTTCACTCATCCAAGCTATTTACTTTCCCATCTACTTTGGTGTCATCGAGAAATTTGGCGACCCTAAATTTGATCCTTTAAATATTACAAGCAGGTGATGAGGGGTAACTGTTTTTCCTTTTTTCCCACTCTCCATTTGACCCAAAAGGTTCTTGAATTTTTAGAAATGATTCTGGATTGCCAATTTAATACATACTGGAATGTGTACTGCGAAAGAAATGAACCAGACAGCTTTTAAAGTGGTCGAAGAGTGTGGGATGGAAAAGCACAGCCGGTCAGGCAGCATCCAAGAAGCAGGAGCATCGGCATTTCAAGTATAAGCTCTTCATCAGGAAGGCTCCAGAATGCTCAGGAATGCTCCATTAGGAAGACCAAGCTACATACAGGGCTCAAATGACTGAGAGACATTACAGTGAGGAGGAAATGGGGTAAGACTGCTCCCCCGAAACGTCGATTTTGCCTGTCTTCGGATGCTGCCTGAATTACTGTGCTCTTCCAGCACCACTGATCCAGAATCTGGTTTCCAGCATCTGCAGTCATTGTTTTTACCTTTTTGCTCCCCCTATTGTTCAGTGTACATTAATATCTGCCAGTTCAAACCGATTGTTCGTGTAGATAAACAGCTGGGTTGCATGATCTCTGACTAATGTCAGTGTTATGTGCTAAAGATTGTGGAATGTCTTACAAAACCTCTCTTTAGCCACTGTCTGATAGAATAGTGTGAAGAACTGCCTAAAAATGCTCAACATATGGAAATGAGCTGTTAAATCCCAGAAGGAAAAGCTGGTAAAACATGTGTATGATGCATTCTAGTCTGACATGTCTTGTATTCCGCCAAACAGTGCTGTAGTATGACCAGTGTGTTCATTCCCAGATAACCACCTGATGAAGGAGCAGTGCTTCAAAAGCTAGTGCTTCCAAATTAAACTGTTGGACTATAACCTGGTGTTGCATGACTTTTAACTTTGTACACCCTTGTCCAACACTGGCACCTCCAAATCAGGAATATATTGTTAATAGTTGACATTATCTGAGATTATTTCCTCTGGAACCATTGATTTTTCAAGAATATTTGTATATTGAACTGAATTAAGTCATCAGAGAAACAAGTGACCACATGAGTAACCTGGCCTTATTGCAGTAAGGGTTGGAATATTTGCATCCATTGTCCACTTTGAGTTGTTTCTGGGGAGCAATGACTTGTTTTCTTAAACGTGATCTGAATGGATGATGAATCTAGTTAAAAGGTGTAATCAAGGGTCAAGATTTTTGTATGCCCTCTCATTGAAGTTCAAGGGAGCATCTGCATGTTACTATGGTAACTTTGCCACTGTGCCATCCCAAATTTGTTGAAATATGGTAGTGTATGATCAAGCATGTCCAGTTGTGTGCACCACCAAGGACGGAAGTTCAAATTTCCTATGCTTCTTTAGCTTGAACTACTGGGGTTTTGACTCAGTTTGAGAGAGGGAATGTTATTAGCAGAGAAGGGCTAATCAAGAGCTAGATTTATGGTCTCCAAGCTAGTTTATTTGAAAGCTTATAAAGTCAAACTGTGGCCTGCCAACTACCTTCCCTGACATATTTCCCATAATAAGATGGGGATGGAGGGTGAGGAATCCATTGAAGAGCCTCACTGCACCTCCATCCCTCCATTACATGCAGCAGGAGAAGGTAGAAGCAAAGTGGATAAGCTGGCAGTTTTCAGTATGTGGGCTTCTGCTGGTCAGGAATAGGTTTACCCCCTCTGGGGGGAAAGCACCGTTCCTCTTGGATGCACCATGCACTCACCATAGATCACAGTGCTCTTCTAATTCTCCCCATCCCTGTCTCCAACAACTTCTGAAATCTGGTTCCCCAAATCGGTCCCTCCATTCCTCATTGCCCACTTGGGCAGGCAGGTCAATCCAATGCCTGGAATCACCAGAAGCAAGAGGTTTCCTCTTCAATGTTTGCCCCAGCAGTTAATGCCTGTTGATTCTGACACTGCCCCCACACACAAAGTCATAGCTCCATTCTAAATAAACAAAGTTCGCTGCAGTGTAATATTGCTGTCAGACATCTGCATTTCAGGTGGCAGTCTGATGACAGACCTTTTATTCGCATTGGAGTGGGTTTTCTATTTGCCCGCTTAGGACCCATTGACATATGCTCAAGGCAAGAGAGATTTGTGTAAACCACTGTTAGGTGGTAACCGTCCAATCATCTTATTAGGCAGGGAGTAGATATGGCCTCATTCTGGATGAAGGGTTTTTGCCCCAAACGTTGATTCTCCTGCTCTTCGGATGCTGCCTGACCTGCTATGCTTTTCCAGTGCCAACCCGAAGCTCCTGCATCTGTACTTCTCACTTTCACCTAGGGAGTAGGTATGTCAGACTGGTTGAGCTCACGTCATCAACAGATATTTGGTAACTGATCAGTTTGTCACAAAAAAACAACCTGTGTAATTCAACATCAATACAGAGCCAATGTCACCCCTGCATTTCAAAAAAAAAACAATGCTTGGTTCCTAATTAAATCTCCAACAAACATAAGCATTTTTACCTTATGGAAGCAAGCTGTCTTCACCCCAACTATAATAAAAAAATTATTTAATTGTGTTGAGTTTATCAACTATAAAACAGCATGTGGCTGATTGCTTCTTCATGTTGATACTTCTTGTAAAAGATTCAGAATGTGGGCCTCATCAACTATACCAGTGTGTAAGGTATAAACAGTGGCAGTTTTTCTTATGTTCAGATTTTAACAACTGGCTTGTTAAGATTGTAGGTGTTTAATACTTGTATGTCTCCTGTTATTCTCCCTTGTGTCAGCCCCATGCACATTGGGAGAGTGTGGGTTTAGGAGGAAATGGGAACTGAAATGGGAGTGGGAAATTGTTTAACTGGCAAAGACTGTGCAGAAGTAAAATACATGATCTATTTTTCATGCCAATGCTCATCTGCAATGCTCCTCTTCCTTTCAGTAGGTCTTGCTGGGAAATAGTGTATGTAATCCCCAGTAAGTTTTCATACCATGTTCAAGAGACTAATATCAATGTAATATTTACCACAACCGAATCAATGAGACAGCTGTTTGCTTGTTAAGAATGGGAGTATTTCATTACCACTTTTACTTAATAGCTATATGCACTTCCAGTGGAAATCCCAGACCTGGGCTTTGTTACGTTCCTGATTTCCTTCACCTCACCATTTAACACAGATACCTTCAGCTACTCAGGCAGGAATTCTCTCCATAGATTTCACTGTCTTATTTACTCTCTTCCCTTCACAAAGTTATTTATTAAAATGTAGTTTTTAGCAACCTAAATCTGAGATCTTTTTATGGGGCTTGGCATTAAACATGGTCTAATAATGTTTCTGTGAAATGCATTGGTTTAATTCAAGGTGTTGTATAGATGTGTGTTGTTGTTGTAATACCGCCCTCTTCTTTTTCTAGGCAATATGTCATATGTAATACCAGTTCTGCCATCTTGATTGGCATCCGTGTCTCAACATAAGATGAGATTTGAATTTGGCATATCCTTGGACTGTGTGATCAGCTACTCACTGTGCAGTTAATCTAACTTAAGATACAGTGGTGTATTTTTCACACATGGGTTCTTATCTCACCCAAATCATTCTGAATTTTGTTGGAGACAGAGACAATTATATATTCAGCTTGAGTAATTTAGCAGTTGAGTTGCACAAGCTTTTAAACACGTATCTTCTGTTAACTATTTCTAGTAGATTATCTCAGCTGGTATATGTGTGTATGGTAGCTTCATATGGACAAAATTCATAATGCAGTTTTCAATGTGCTACTGTCATTGAAAATTTGAGTCATTGAAACAGCAAATAACAAGAGATTCCATCTATTAAGTCTACTTGTGATTTAGTGTCTGCTCCACTTCCAAAAATATTTTTAAAAAATTTTAATAACATACTTTGTGGAACAAGATGACAGAGTATCTATTGCCTGTGATTAATATTAGCAAGTAAAATGTTGTTAGTATCTAATTCAACTTTGTGCAGCCACATATCTACAACATGGTTCTAATGTGAAAGTGTTTCTCAATAAATGGAATTAAATTGTATCCTTTTTCTTTTCCTTTTCATAACTGTTAACCTTTTAGGCATAAAGAGATGCTTTCTTAGACAAACAATTTTTGCATTAAATCGTCTAATAAGCCAGTTAGAAAATAACATATTTAGTGAAGTCAGATTATTTTAACATTGAGACCAATTATGGGGCAAGAGTTAGCTTTTAATGAGATGATCTTTGCCAATATACAGCTTGATAATATCTTCATATCATAGTGCATCTAGATCACTGAAAGAGAGCTCAAAGCAATATGATAGCAGAAAGAGGAAATTAAAAATAAAACAACAGCTAAATTGGCAGATTAACACAGCTTTGTATGGATAGGTGAAAAATGGACCAGACTGTCACTGCTCAGACATGATATGGAGGAGCCGGTGTTGGACTGGGGTTGACAAAGTTAAAAATCACAGAACACCAGGTTATAGTCTAACAGGTTCATTTGGAAACATTAGCTTTCGGTGTGCTGCTTCTTCATCAGGTGGTTGTGAAGCAGACCATAAGACACATTATGGTCCTCCTTCACAACCACCTGACGAAGGAGCAGCACCCCGACAGCTAGTGCTTTCAAATAAACTTGTTAGACCATAATCTGGCATTCTGTGATTTTTAACACTGCTCAGACAGCTAAAATGAGGAAATTTACAAACTTGCCCGACCAATATTAGGAAAAAAGTGCCCTGAATCACACACTTTAAGCTCCTGGGTTGGAGATGGTGCAAGCTGGATTTGGGCTAATAAATCCCAGAAATAGAGCATAGGCTGCCAGTGAAAGCTGGTGATTATCAAAAGGGACTGGTTAAAAAGTTCTGCATTATGGGACTTGATCCCAGTTGTTCCAGCAATTATTCGGGTGTCCATCCCTCGCTCTTCACATCTCACACTCCTTCAACCCCTGACCCATCATCCCACATAACCTCTTTGCAAAATCGTAAGGTGCATCATATCTTCAGGATATCTCCATAGCCACGCACCCTGTACCCGCCATGGGCAGACCTTGGAAGCCACGTGGACATGAAAGCAAATTATATTTCTAACAATCTAATATCATTTCCAACCATGCATGTTTGGAAGTAAACAGATACCATTCAAAAATCACAAAGATTTGAATCTTCTGCTTTGGTCAATCTTTTAAGAAAAATAATCCCAATCAAGACACCACTTCTAATCCTTTAATAACATTTTAAAACTGTCAATCAAACTGAATGCAGCCCCTCTTGAGATAGTTTTATCTTGTAAAACTCAGCCAAGCATTCATAATAAAATATTTTCGCTCGAGGAAATATTTTAAAAAGAACTCTGTTGAAATTGCATGAACAAATGCACTTGTTTTATTTTTCCATAACTTGCTGTCAATGGCCTTACAATCAAATTAGTCCAGCAACGCCTTCAAAAAATTTGGATGCCTTTGGCCTTTTTAATAAAGTTTAAAGAACACAGGATGCAGATCAGATCTGCTCTTCAACAGCATATCTGCCTACTCTGTCAATTTGAGATGGCCAGCTGAAATGGGACTGGTTTAATCTTAGCATGGAATTGAAATGGTCCTGCTAAGCTTGACTTTCCCTTTTGCATGTTGTGAGAATCACATTCCTCCCACTTTCCCCGATGGGAAAAAATTGGGGTTTGTTGAAATTGGGATGAGCCTTCCACATGTGGGTTCAGCTGACTTCTTTCAAAGTCCATGGACCCTGACCTTGCACACACTTGACCCCCAGCCTTGAGAAGATTATGCATTTTCCTGCACTATTCACAAAATATTAACTTATGGGTCCTCACTCCTCACCATAATAATACATTTAATCTGTGTTTAGATTCACTAGATTAGATCAGGTTCCAGTCAATTCTCCATCATCAGCAGTCAAAACATCTTGTAAAAAGTCTCTTCCTTTATTCCTACTTAATAGATTATCAAAAATAATACATTTTCAAAATTTCAGAGTGATTTATCATGAGATTGTTTTAAAAGAGTGATTTATTCTAAAACAAGCAGTAAAGATGTTCCAGTAACTGGGAAGAGAGATGGAGTTGGTGTTTTGAGTCTGATATGACTCTTCATTTAAGAAGAAGCATATTGGACTCAAATAATGAAATCTACTCCTCTATCCACATTTATAGCCAGATCTGCAGAGTTTCTCCAGCATTTTCTGGTTTATTTTATTTCCGATTTCTGAAATCACAGTATTTTGCTTTCATTACAGAAAACATCATTGCTTGTAAATCATTGTTCGTTACATGCTAAAAGCAGTTGAGAAACATCAATATAGTTTGAAAGGTATTGCACGCTAATATTGCTTAAATCAACTGCTAATAAAGGCAACCTTAATTCGATCTTCAATGGGGAATGGGAGAAACAAAATGTGGTGCAGTCAGAGCTATCCTGAAGGTGACATTGGTGCACATTTGTTTTTGGCAATGTAAGAGCAGTGCTGCATTGCATTAAAGGTATTTCATACATTCTCTGATAATGCACACTGAGAGCACTGCATAACCATTTTGTGAACCAGTATGTGCATCTTTAGATGGTGACAGTTACTGATGAGTACAATGACCTTGCAGGTTAGCATGTCTCAGTGTAGAATTGAGTGTGAGTCATCATTACTGCAGTACCAGTTATGAAAAATGAATGATGACCCTTTAGCAGTGTGTTTCTTTTCAAACATGAAAAAAAAATGAACAGGAGATCAGAAAACCTGTGGCCTTACCACCCAGCTCATCTTTCTGTTTGATGAACAGTAAATTGCCAGAAGGGAGAAACCTCAGCGATCATCTGCTTGAACAACCTGTGTCTTCAACAAATTTATTCTTAACAATACATTTTAATATAGACTTGGAATATTTTATATGCAAAACATGCAGAAGAAATGACTTGAATAGAAAAGAAATTGACATTTGGACATAAAAGGCTATGTCCCTGATATTACATTAACTATTTCATACATGAACTATGTTAGGAAATCTCAAGACTATGTTCAGTTGGTCAACCTTTAGCTATTTGGGACACAGGGCTCTGGATTCAATCATTGGTCCAGGATGCGGGCTTACAATCTTGATTCAAATTAACGTCATGAAATCTCAGCCATGTCACATTTCAGATAAGAAACGATAACTTAGTTTCATTCAAATAGATATTAATTCTATGCAATAATTAAGAGAAGCAGAAAGTTTTTCAGTGCCTGAATACACATTGCTCCTGTTGCCACTTTAAAAAGGTAGATTAATTTGGCATTTGTTGCATTGCGTGTTTGAGTTATTGTTGCTTACAATAATTGCTGTGTCGGCACTCTCTCACAAGTGATCCTATCAGGTACTCTGAGATGTTTCAACAATGTAATGGATGCAAGATTGGTGCAGCTATTTCATCAGCCATTCCTGATGAAGTACATAATTGCTGCTAGATTTTCATCTGACCTATTCTGCCTCAATTAGCAGGGATTCAGGTCCTCTAGTGTGAATTGTACTTGTTACTGATGCTACTTAATGTGGGAAAATTGTTATGGTAACCTTTCAAAAAGTTTCCAAATACAATAGTTAAGCCAAAAACACAAATAGCACTCTGGTTTTCTCAGGTTGCCATCTCAGAGGCTGGACAACATTGGTGAAGGTATCACTTCTTGCTTTGTTAAAACCAAAAGGTGTATATAAATCAATGACACTCTGAATCCTTGTAATTGTTTTTCCTGATTATGCCAACATGAAAATAAATGTGAGCTCTATGCAAGATTTTGAATAGACCCCAAGGTGCCTTGGTCGTGTCATTAGCTCTAATTTGGTCTTCCAGTGGTCTAGATGATACAAGTAAGTATGTATGAAGACTTGCGATTCATACAATTAAATAGTGCACAAACATTGTGCAGAATTAAATAAAAGCTTTCCTGCTTTCCCCAGCTTTACTATACCTTCTGGATACCTCGAGCCTTCTGGGACACTGCATCTCTGTCATTCCAGTTGTTGAACATGAAGCAGAGCAGACTGCTGATCAGCAAATTTTCACATCCCACTCCACCTTTTACATATTCTTGCTTGCTCTGCTTCCCAGTACAAGATCGCATTAGTTCTCAAACTGTTATTACAAATTGTTCTGACTGAAATCTCTTCTCTAATTGGCTGCCCCACTCCAGCACACATTAAAAACAACGAAGGAAATTATGAAGATGCAGCGTAGCATTGCATTTGTGTTTATTTCTGCACTCCTGGATTTACATTTGTGCTCTTGTTATCATAAATGATTGGGTCGGTTTTACTGAGATGCTATATTCAACCTGGCAGTGTGTGAACTGCAGTTTAACAAAGCTGATGATTCAGCGACTTTTTGATTACCTGGATTGCTTGGCTGTCTGCAAGTTAAATAGTTCACACTGATCCTACACTGTCATGTACCCCCAGCAGTGTGATTGTTGTTGCCGTTGGACTCTTCATCAATGGCTGCTGACTTCTGAGAAACTGCATAGTTGATGCAGAATATGCTGCACAGATGCCGTGAGGATAATATGAGCAGGGAATTAAAGATTCATGCCTACTGAGGTAGGTAAACATGGCTCTTTAATGAGCAAAAACAAGAGAGTTTGTAAACTTAGTTTAGGAAAAGAAATGAAGCTGAGTCGTGCCTTTTTCACAGTGCATTGCAGAGAAACTAATTACATTTTTACCTACATCAGCAAGTCTTACTGGAAATAAGTGAGGCCTGACAGCTTGTGAGATGGGAGTATAGCAGTGGTCAATTGGGGAATTGAAAAATAAGAAGAAAAATAATTTAACCCGCCTTGACTTTGAAACAGGTGATCCTTTCCCTTGTTTTATTGCATGAAGCATATGCTCTTCATCTCAATTTTGTACTGAAAGAATCGTGGGACTAATTGCACTTTTACCCGTTTGAAGCATCACTTTTTCATTGCTTTCACATGTGTAAAAAATGGCACTTGGTGACTTTACCAGTGAGTATAATCTAACAAATGAGAGAAAAGGAGAATTGAGCTCCTTCCTCACTTTATTAGAACAGAATGAATTTTGTTCATTATTGATCTATCAGTTCTTCATGCAAGCTGCACCAGAAATGAAGTTAATTTTAAGGATATTATATGTTATAAACACAAGCATCTAACAACAGGCATCCCAAGCTGCACACTGGTTGTAACCGGCCAGCTGAGTCTTTACCTCTCAAGTCCTAAGATCACTTACTGCAGAACACACCTCAAAGGTTCAACTGCATATTCATTAAATTCTATTTCTAGAGAATGTGTAACATTAATTAACTGCATATTGAGGTCAAAGTTCCCTTGAAAATGAACTGAACTAATAAGCAAGTCAGCTGCTTACAGACTGCAGTGAATGTGAACACCTTGTAATAAAAAGTGAACCTTGGGGGTAAACTATTTGTTATCTGTTTGAATTGTCCAATCAAGATTTGCTCTTGTTACTTTTAAAGTACAAATAAATTGGGATTAAGCAATGAAAAGCTTCAGATATTATCGTTCAGTGTTCCTGAAGTGTTGAACTATTAAATTGAATTAAATTAAATTATTAAATTGCAAGTCTCAATGTGGGTACCATTCTTTTTTAAAAAAAAAAGCTAAGTCTGCATCCCTTTATCTTTTATGTGAAAGAAATGCAGGCATTTTTATCTTTTATTCACTGAGATGCTTAATTGCTAGCCAAGGAACAAACATGCATCATGATTCAAGAATTTGGAGTGACTGGATACATTAGTAACTTTTTTTGGATTTATTTTATTGTTCAATGTACGGATTCATATTTTATCTCACATTAATGAAGACTTCAAATAGTTAAATTCAGTTTCATATGTGGGAAATGTGTGGTTGTCTACACGTGGGAACTCTTGTTATCTTTTGTAAGTTAGGTGCCTGACGTTTACTGATCAAACACATAATCATTCTTTATTTTTAATGTAAACAGAAAATGCAGGAGAATCTTGTCATGTCTGGTGAAGAAAAGCCACATCAGATTTGAAACATTAAATCTGTTTTTCTTTCCACAGATGTTGCTAGACCTGTTGAGTTTCTCCAGCACTTCTTTCAGATTTGCATCATCCTCAGTATTTTGCTTTTATTAATTTTATCAATAAATACATTTGTTGTCTCATGACCAAATGCTTTTTTGCTTCATCACAAGGTAGGTACAAATGAGAAAGACTGTTCATCCCATCTAAATTGATATATCCCAAAATGGCAACAAAAAAGTCATTTGTTGAGTTTTAACAACGCCAGTCTCCCCTATCCTATCTGGAATTGATTCCATATGTTGATCAACCTCAAAATAAAGAATTTTCTTGAGTTTTTGTGACAATAAGAATATAAAATCATTTTAAACTATTTGTTTTCTTTGACAGTAGATCTTTTATCCAGTGGTCCACATTGCATTGAATGTTCCTTTTCAAACTACAGAACAATATTACATGGACACAGCCCCATAAAGAGTTTAGGGCCCCACAAAATGTTGTACAGGACACTGGTGAGGCCTCATCTGGAGTATTATGTCTGATTCTGGTCCCTTTGTTGTAGGAAGGAGATTATTAAGCTGGAGAGGGTTCAGAAGAGATTTATCAGGATGTTGCTGGGTGTGGAAGGTTTGACATATAAAGAAAGGCTGGGACTTTTTTCACTGGAGTGTGGGAGGTTGAGAGGTGACCTTATAGAGGTTTATAAAATCATGAGGGGAATAAGTAGGGTGAATGGTAGGTGTGTTTTCCCCCGAAAGAGGTTTTCAAGACTAGCGGGCCTATTTTTAGGTGAGAGAAAACAGATTTAAAGAAAGACAAGAGGAGCAATTTTTTTTACACACAGAATGGTTTGCATGTGGAATGAACCTCCTGAAGAAGTGGTGGGTCGGGGTGCAGTGACAATGTTTATTCAGATAAGTACAGGAATGGGAAAGGTTTGGAAGGATATTGACCAGGAGCAGGCAGGTAGGACTAGTTTAGTTTGGGATTATAGTTGGTGTGGACTAATTGGACTGAAGGATGCATTTCTGTACTGTGTGACTCTATGTCCTGATCATTAAACACAATCCCTTACCTCCCAATGGGCATATCAAACTTTTAACTGCAGCAAGTATTTGTTTTTAAAGAACATACAATCCAAGTAGTTTGAAGAGAGCAAGTGAATGAGACCTTGGAATGTCACACCTGATGAGGTGTCAACAATGCATAAATGGAATGGACTTAAAAGGAAAACAAAGTGCAGTACAAATTAACCTGTAATCTCCTGGGTTACCACAGTCTATTAACAGAATGAGGAAAAAGACATCAACCTGGATGAGAGACACATTTTGTTTCTTCCCCTTTAAAGAATATGCAAAGACAGGAGTTAAAAACCGGTCCAACCCTATATTCTGTGTGATTATGGAGAAAAGAGATTGACAGGTCTGTGTGTGCTAATGGGCAGATAGGCTCATTTATCCAGCTGGTTGTGCTTTGAAGATTATTCACTTAACACTGTGCATTGTAATTATGGGATTCTATCTGTATGTGCTTGCGGACAGCCACCAAAAGGAACCTGAACATAGAACACAGAACATAGAAAAATACAGCGCAGTACAGGCCCTTTGGCCCTCGATGTTGCGCTGATCCAAGCCCACCTAACCTACACTAGCCCACTATCCTCCATATGCCTATCCAACGCCCGTTTAAATGCCCATAAAGAGGGAGAGTCCACCACTGCTACTGGCAGGGCATTCCATGAACTCACGACTCGCTGAGTAAAGAATCTACCCCTAACATCTGTCCTATACCTACCACCCCTTAATTTAAAGCTATGCCCCCTCGTAATAGCTGACTCCATACGTGGAAAAAGGTTCTCATGGTCAACCCTATCTAAACCCCTAATCATCTTGTACACCTCTATCAAGTCACCCCTAAACCTTCTTTTCTCCAATGAAAACATCCCCAAGTGCCTCAGCCTTTCCTCATACGATTTTCCTACCATACCAGGCAACATCCTGGTAAACCTCCTCTGCACCTGTTCCAGTGCCTCCACATCCTTCCTATAGTATGGCGACCAAAACTGCACACAATACTCCAGATGCGGCCGCACCAGAGTCTTATACAACTGCAACATGACCTCAGGACTCCGGAACTCAATTCCTCTCCCAATAAAAGCCAGTACGCTATATGCCTTCTTCACCGCACTATTTACCTGGGTGGCAACTTTCAGAGATCTGTGTACATGGACACCAAGATCCCTCTGCTCATCCACACTACCAAGTATCCAACCATTAGCCCAGTACCCCATCTTTTTGTTACTCATACCAAAGTGAATTACCTCACACTTACCCACATTGAACTCCATTTGCCACCTTTCTGCCCAGCTCTGCAGCTTATCTATATCCCGCTGTAACCTGACACATCCTTCCTCACTGTCAACAACTCCACCGACTTTCGTATCATCCGCAAACTTGCTCACCCAACCTTCTAGCCCCTCCTCCAGGTCATTTATAAAAATGACAAACAGCAATGGTCCCAAAACAGATCCTTGCGGAACACCTCTAGTAACTGCACTCCAAGATGAACCTTTACCATCAACTACTACCCTCTGTCTTCTTCCAGCCAGCCAATTCCTAATCCAAACCTCCAACTCACCCTCAATGCCATACCTCCGTGTTTTTTGCAGTAGCCTACCATGGGGAAACTTATCAAACGCCTTACTAAAATCCATATACACCACATCTACCGCTTTCCCCTCGTCCACCTCCTTAGTCACCTTCTCAAAGAATTCAATAAGATTTGTGAGGCACGACCTGCCCTTCACAAAACCATGCTGACTATCCTTGATCATATTATTCCTATCCAGATGTTCATAAATCCTATCCCTTACAATTCTCTCTAAGACTTTGCCCACAACAGAAGTGAGACTCACCGGCCTATAGTTACTAGGGTTATCCCTACTCCCCTTCTTGAACAAGGGAACCACATTTGCTATCCTCCAGTCTTCTGGCACTATTCCTGTAGACAACGAGGACAAAAGGATTTCAACTAACCTGTGACTTCAATAAGAGTTTTAAGAGTTGAGCAATGAAATACAGGTCAAAATGTTTCAAAAATTAAAAATAACAAACGTGTTTCTTTCCATCTGATACAGCCATCATCCAGGTGACATTCCTCAGGTTAGATGGTTCCACAAAAAATCCACAATCAACTGTTCAGCAATCAATGTTTCACTACTTAGTTTTAATAAGCAACAAAGAGACTAACCTGTTTTTCTAACTTTGTTTCTTTTGAACCCATTTCTCATTTCCAATTTGTATGTATGGGTCACTGTGATGTTTTCTTATGTTTTGTAACAAATCAACTCTGTCTTTTGTTAGCTCAAGAAAACCTTGTTAGATGAACTCTTTTTAAAACATAATTATTTTGGTCTTGGAGAAAGGTATGTTCAAAAGAAGAAATCCTTTTGAAGTTAAACTCATTGCAACCAACTAAGGGACTCGATGAATGAAGAAGCAAAGTGGGTTCATGCCTCCAATCATTGGAAGTTTCACATTTTGGGGTATGTCAAACTGGAACAAACTTCACCTGAAGTGTAGCTGTATCAAATGGAGAGAAATTTGTTTTTTTTTAACAGTTTGACCCATATTTCCTTACTGAACACTTAGAAAGCTCATTGTAAATAATTCCAAAATACCTTATTTGTTATTTAAACTTATTTCTTGTGGAGTCATAGAGATGTACAGCACAGAAACAGACCCTTCAGTCCAACTTATCCATGCCGACCAGATATCCTAAATTAATCTAGTCCAGCCTTTGCCAGCATCTGGCCCATATCCCTCTAAACCCTTCCAATTCCTTTACCCATTCAGATGCCTTTTAAATGTTGCAATTGTACCCGCCTCGACCACTTCTTCTGGCATTTCATTCTATGCACACACTACCCTCTGTGTGAAAAAGTTGCCCCTTAGCTCCTTTTTAACTTTTCACCCTCTCACCTTAACCCTATGCCCTCTAGTTCTGGACTCCTCAAACCTGGGGAAAAGATCTTGGCTATTCACCCACTCCATGCCCCTCATGATTTTATATACTTCTCTGTGGTCACTGCTCAGTCTCCGACGCTCCAGGGAAAACAGCCCCAGACAATTTAGTCTCTCCATATAGCTCTTTTCTGAACCTGTTCAAGTTTAATAATATCTAACAGGGACACTGAATTTTCCATTATGCTTTTATAAATGACACAAGCCAATGAGAGCTAGTAGTATAAGTTATGAGAAGATCGTAAGGAGTCTATAAAAGGATTTAGGAGATTTAGTGATTTGGCAAAACTTTGGCAGTTGGAATATAATGTAGGAAAACGTGAATTTATCCATTTTGGTAACAAGATTGAAAAAAAAAGTATATGATTTAAATGGAGAGAATTGGAGAGTGATTTGGATGTCCTGGTATATGAATCACAAAGGTTAATATGAAGAGGCTACATATGATTAGGAAGGTAAATGGAATGCTTCCATTGATTCAAGGTCAATGGAGTGTACCAGAAGGGATATTTTGCTTCAGATATACAGAGGATTATTGAGACCACATTTGGAGTGTTGTCCTCATCACTGTTAAGAGAGAGCCTAATTTATTAGAAGCCATTCATGGAAGGTTCACTCCATTGACACTTGGGATGATGGATGAGTTACTTTGTTGGGATTGGATGGGTTGGGCCTGTACTCAGAAGTTTATAACAATGAGACCTTGTCCAATTGCATATAATCTCAAAGGGAATTGACACATTTCTTTTTAAACTCTGTCATTGGAAGTAGTATTTGAAATCAATAAAAATCTAGAATTAAGAGTCAAATGATGATCATAAATTCGTTGTCAATTGTCAAAAAAGCCCTGAAAATGTGTTGCTGGAAAAGCGCAGCAGGTCAGGCAGCATCCAAGGAACAGGAGAATCGACGTTTCGGGCATAAGCCTGACCTGCTGCGCTTTTCCAGCAACACATTTTCAGCTCTGATCTCCAGCATCTGCAGCCTCACTTTCTGTCAAAAAAGCCCCTCTGGTTCACTAGAGAAAGAAATCTGCCATTCTTAGCTGGTCTGTTATACATGTGACTCCAGACCTGCAGCAATGTGGTTGACTCTTAACTGTCCTTTGCATAATTAGGGATGGGCACATCCCATGGATGAGTAAATTTTAAACAGTGGGCATCATTAAAATGGCAAGTGTTTGTTCCTCATGCCTAATTGCCCTATTTTCCTTGTCTTTGTCTTTCAAAGTTATCTTGACTTGGTTGGTTATGTTCCAGTAACACTGAACTGTATTCCATTTTCAACTCACTGCAATATAGCATTTAATAAAATGTAGAACCATTGAATATATATTTCTTTGTCTTACTCCATTAATTAATAATCTGGCTGTGATTAGGAAAATTAAATTTCCTTTGGGGAAATTGATATTTATATGCAAACAAAAACTGTAAAGTTAAAATACAGTGAGATTTTTTTTGCCAAGGTAGCTTTTCTTCGAAGTAACAACATCTATTATCTTTGATCCATTGGTAACTCATTAAGAATATATAAGTACTGAGAATGAATGACCAAAGTACTTAGAAATGGAAAAGATAAGTATCTTAATGAAGAGATGCATTCAATAAAATTAATTGTTTTACTTGAGTTCTCAATACCCTTGAAAAACACAACTAAAACTTGAACATAATCATAGGTGAAATGGCAAAGATCATTGGGAATCAGAAATCTTTCCTCATGGAAATTAGAAAGCAGAATTTGAAAGTTTACTGAAACTATTGGAACCCCAAGAAAGCATTTAGGATTGAAAAGGAGCTGGAAATTACAACAGTTCAGGCAGCATCCCTGGTGAGAGAGCAAAACAAGTTTTTGAGTCCAGATGACTCTTCATCTGAGTTTAGGTTTGGTTGTTTTCCAAGAAATATATTTTGTAATTTAGATGTTTCAAACTCTAAGTGTTCAAAATGAAACTCAATGTTGGTGGCAAAATGCTCTGATGATCTTGATTGTTAATACCAAAGGAGTATTTATCCACTCCGTAGAATATAAACAGAATAATCATTTATCTATGATGATGATTCACCCAACAAAGTGCATAATAGTGCTGCCAGATATTTTTTGGCCAAACACAGGGAAAGAATACAACATTTGGTGTTGGAAAATCAATTTTAACCCTTTAATCAGAAAGTCTTCATATCTCATGAATAGATGAGGGAGTTAAAAACAACTTCAATTGAGGTATTAACTGTAGAGATTTCTCTATTCATTGCACATATCATTATTCAACCAGTGTAAAGCAAGTCATTTAAGTTGAATTTAATTTTTAATTCTCTGATTGTTACACAACTCAACAAGCATAAACAGTACAATATAATCTGTTTTTTTGTCCTAACTCCACCCACCTCAAGATACACACACACACACTCTCTCTCTCTCTAAGTATCTCCATCTCACCACCTCCCATCTGACTGTTGTCAGAATTCCAAAGGCCGGAATCCTGCTTTCATTATAACAGGTTTCTATTGACATAATGTTGTTTTTCAATAAATTAACTCCTTTTGTAGGGTCTGAGCAGAAAGTGTGGCAGAATTGAACAAAATGTGCAGTAAAACCCATGCTGATGTGGAGATTATCATGCCCCATTTCTTACAGTCTAAAGGCAAATGTCACAGTGTGCAGCAACACACCCAGGCCTGACACAGAGACATGGACAACCACATGAACAGTAAAAAAACAGAAGTTTATTCATGAAACAAATGTCTTGCATAGTTGTCAGCCAGGGTTCTCACATGTACCCAGTGTAATTTCAATTTCTCCTCCTTTCTGCTGTTATTGAACTCCCCTATTCTGCAAATGCAGTGGAGGGAGGCTTTTCAGAAAACCTTTCTCATGATGTAGGCCAGTGGCCCTGGAGGTTTGCTCAGGTGACCACAGGGATATTTGGGTCTGGATGGGCCAGACATGCTGAGGGTCATCTTCCCAGAGGCTAAACTGTGTACTCTGATGGGTGTCTTCTCACACTTGCCCTGTTTCCTCGTGAGCATCAGACTACTGGACTGGGGCCAAAGTCTCCAATCAAACTGTCATCCTGCCTTGATCTTGAGGACCAATGCCTGGAGAGAGCTTTTGTGAGAGAAGATGTTTCATAAGAACAACCCATATAGGAGTGGGGAGTGCCCAATATCTGTGTTCTCACCTGGCACACCTTTTCCTCATAGTAGAGGACTAGAACAGCTCATGTGGGATTGTTGAGCTCCATCTCAACAAACTGCTCAACCCATCTCTCCATGCAGCCATTGACCTGTCCATGAAGGCAGCTAGATGGTCACTGAACTGACCAAAATGCTTCAGTTTTTAGGAAATGACTGGTTGCGTTTTTATGCTTCTCAGTGATGTAGGCCAATGTTGCTCCTCCCTTTGCACTTCTCCACAAGCCCTTATTGTCGAGAGCACAGGCTGAGCAACACCTGGTCTCTAGCTCTCCTCCCAGTGGGATGGTTCTCCCTTGCCTACGTGCACAAAGGTCAGAATGAGTACCTCAGCAGCCTCCAATCCCACATTCACATAAACAACCCCACTGACATTTCAGTATCGGAATATTTGTGGGGGACCTAGTATACAGCCTTGTTGATGCTACCCCCGCCTCTGAACACTGTCATCTCCAGAGGTGGAGGGCATGTCCTCTTGGGGAAATGGATGGTTGTTTGTTGATATGTTCGGATGCTGGCTGCATAAGATACAGATGGCATTGGATCCACTGGTTACAAGTGGTACCCAAAGCATAACAGCAACTATATGATTAAAGTTACTGTTTTAGGGCAGTGATAAGTGTTACGTACACATTTGCTTCGGTATGGATGTGTCTGCAATCCCACATGAGCTGTTCTAGTCCTCTACTATGAGGAAAAGGTGTGCCAGGTGAGAACACAGATATTGGGCACTCCCCACTCCTATATGGGTTGTTCTTATGAAACATCTTCTCTCACAATGACAGAAATGGAGAGAATGAGTTAGGTACAAGTGGCTGACCCAGCAATTTGAGCTGCTGTGTGCAAGGGCAATATGTTGAGGTATTCTGAAGGTGTGAGGATGAAGTGTGGAAGGCGATGCAGGGTTGGTGGTGTGGAAGGATGGGGCCTAATGAGAGTGAATGAGGGGTGTTGCATGCAACAAATGGACTGTCAGAAATTGAGCTTTTATGGGATGGTGGTGAGCTGATATACAGTGAGTGTGAAAGAGCCAAGAAAGTGTACAGCACTTACCTGCCAAAGCAGAAAAGATCACTCTCCTAATAGCACACAACACCAGTCACCTGCTCCATTGGAAGAGGACAGTCCTCCTTTGAGACTCCCCTTTGACCTTGGCCTCCAAGCCCTTGTCAGAGAACCGTGACATAAATGGGCTCCTCAACCATCCCTGCTCAGTCTCCAACAAGGAACAGGACAACTGCCAAACACCAGCAGCCCTTCAGGTGGGTAGTAGGTTTTCAAAGATGGCACAAATCCAAGGCTTGCTGCTGTTAGGACAGATATAAGGTGGATGGCAAGTTGGTTTGGGAACATTATTTGATGTGACTGAGCTGAAATCTGATGTGGTACACAGCTCTGGGCTCCAATGACAATGCAAACAAAAACAATCAGTGATACTTTCTACTTCATGTGGCTCAAAGGGTTCAGCAAGTATCTGAACACAACGTGTTTTGTGAGAACTTGCTCAGCCTCATGGTGAGAATTATTCCACCAAACTCAACGAGACTTGCATTTAGCCAAAAAAAATTCAGCCCTTTGAATTCTAAAGTGTTACAAGCGCATTAATGAATTAAAATTGTGTCAATAAAACACATAGGGCAAATTATTTTTCTTGTAAGTAGTACTTATGAAAGCAAACTATACCTGAGTGATGTCTGACTGCTGTAAATGTTGTTCACTGAAATTTCAGTAAATAGAAATGTTCATTACAACTGTGCTCAGCAACTGTGTTAACGTTAAATGCATGGCAAAAATGCACATAGTGTTCAGTTTCTTTTCAAGCCCCATGCATTTTCATTGTTGGTTATAATGTAAAAGTAAGAAAAAATGCTCATATCATAAACAGGAACAAACCTCATCTATAACTTCACATTCATGCAATATAATTATTTATTTTTGGATAAAACTAATGAGCCTGTGAGAAGGTTATTAAAGATTTGTTGCATAAATTAGATTTCCAGTATATTCGCTGTAGTGCTGAGAATAATTCAATTAACACTTGTTCCCAAGGAGATTTTAATGTCTTCTTTTCTTGAAAATGGATAAAACATGACATTATTCAAACTGTATATCTTGTTTTATTATTTCACTCTTAATATTACAACCACGTTCAGAAGACATTGGCTCTGATCATGACTGGGATCTTTAGGGATAAAATGAGCTGTAATCTTGTAGATTAACAATGTGCATCATGATTTCTGTTCCTTGTGTGGTCATGTCATTATGTAGCAAAATAAGATCATCATTAAATGAGATGTTACTGTCTTTATCAGCTCTGCACTCTCCACTACCCCTCTCAAAAATAGAATATTCACTTTCCCAGTTGAGAATGTTACAGATATTAAATACTTAATGATTCCTTTGGGCAATGCAGTGACAACAGGAATCTTTAAATGACAACAGGTATATTTGGGAGAGTTTTAATGTATCTCGGCAATCGCAGTTATATCTGTGCTTATGGAAAACATAGGCTTCAGTCGCTCGTGTATCTGTTCACTTTCCTGAGTCCATGTTCAAGTTGCTTTAGGATTTGTGTGACCATGCAAGAGACTTCTGCTACTATGGACTGTTCTGTCCTTTATTTGTGTTGGGTTTGTCCCAAACCCGTCACTGCTGGTTTGTTAAATCTTGTCTGTCCTATCCACCAGATCCATAGATTTGGTTCAGAAACTCCAAATCTTTATTCATGTGATATAAGCTATCATATCTTAGTTAGAATCCTCCTACCCCTGAATGACATCAGCCACGGTGAGAAAGATGGGAAAATCAGATCTTCTCCATTTCGAGAGGAGAAAGTCCCATTTGCCAACTAAGTTGTGAAGAGTGAAATCCGATTGCTGCAAGTGAGCAGCAAGTGGTCTATTTGCATGAATGAGGACTTAATATCACCCTCATTACAATTTCTTAATCATGCATCATTAATGTACAGTTTCCAAGTCGACCATCTGCCAGTTAGATACTAAATATCAAGAATTCCCACATGTAAGTTAGTGTCTTCAGTTCACCATTTACTCCTTTGGACATCTGTCCTGGACACGATGTACCAACATCTCAAGGCAGACTCCACAGGTAATGGCCACGTCCAAGACATATCCACAGACCTTGGCATTTGATATGGCCCAGCCCCACCACAGCATTTTAGCTCATGTCTGATCTATTTACAGTTCTGCCCTTCAGTGGTGCACTTTGGAGTAACCTTGTAAGTGTGATACTGCTGCAAGGTGACTTTGCATGTCACCATCCTGTCGCCCCCCGCCTCCCTCCTCCCCTATTGACCTACTTCCTAAGGGCTTCTCCAGACTGTGAAAGACCAGACAGATCTGAATAGCAATAGGGTCAGACCAGGCTGATACGGTCAGGTATTATATCCTGCCTGCTAGTCCTGGGCTAGTGGGCAGCACTCATCTACACGACTCCGTCCTCTAAGTCTCTGTCCTCAAAGCAGAGCACCAATTTCTCCTTATCCCAGTAAATGAACGGTGCAGAACAGTTCCAGGTTGACAGTGTTGACCAGATGCGGTATGGCCCTGGTGGAAAGAAGCCCAGGATGTCCTGACAGTATCAGGATCTTCTGTATCTGCTGTTTAGGAGAATGGGCTAGAATCAGACAGCAGGGTGCTAGAAGAGCAGAGTACATAGCTGATAGGGCAGATTTTGGATATTCATGTGAGAAAACTCACTTTTGCTTTTGAGAGAAACTCTCCATGAAACACTACGAAAATGGGACTTATCAAATTCCTCATAAGGTTCAGTCCTATGTATTTCTCAATTCAGAGTACTGCTGCTCTCTTGGCTTCTTTCTCTGACTGTTCCACTCAAATCATACTTCGACCAAGAGTTGTATCTCTGATTAATTTACATTAACCCCTTACAGGCTTAACTAATCAAGCATAGTGAGCATAGATCAGTTAACAGACTCTCATAATCAGATACAGAGCAAATAAAATCAAGAGTGTGGTGTTGGAAAAGCACAGCCGGCCAGGCAGCATCTGAGGAGCAGAAGAATCGATGTTTCAGGCATAAGCCCTACGTAGGCCCTTCCTGATGAAGGGCTTATGCCTGAAATGTCGATTCTCCTGCTCCTCGAGTGCTGCCTGACCGGCTGTACTTTTACAGCACCACACTCTCGACTCTTATCTCCAACATCTGCAGTTCTCACTTTCTCCACAGAACATTTGAACACTGGGGAGATTCTGTGATGTTGACCTGCTTTCTTTCAGTCATCAAATATTCAACAGTTAATCTCTGATTGCTGTAAGTCTCTGTATATTCATAATCCTTTTCTTGCTGTCGGATCCCAATGTTGAACTGGATATACACTGAGAAAAATCCTATCACAATATGTTTCTGTAACAAAATTAGCTGGACCAGTGGTCGCAAGTCACTTCTTACCCTCCTGCAGTATACATTACAAACTTTGTTGAACTTGCTTAGCATAATTAAAAATCCCACATACTTCTGAAAGCTCTAAGGCAAGACTATCAATTATATTCAATATTTTGCTTTGATAATTTTTCAATCTGGGAGACAATTTTGTTTTCCAAAATGCTTAAAATTGATGTGATAAATATCAAAAAGACAGCAATTTTGTTTCTTGTTTCTCCTTCCCTGACCTTTAATTACCTTGTCTTTAAGTTTGTAATATTTAAATGTGTTGTCTAATCACTTGCATCCCATCAGCTTTCTCTTCACAAAGCATTAATTATTATTTCTTATAAATTCAGTTATTATATTCAAGTACAGTTGAATGGAGGAACTGATGACAAGGATATTTATTCTTACTTGAATTTGTGTCGTGTAATGCTCAGTGTGTATGATTTTAAAATTGTCATGGCTTTATAATTTTAATTTGTGCAACAGATGGCTACAGAGAAACTAATTCCATCTTTGAAGTGCAAGTTATAAATGCATCAACTGCTTCTTTTGCAAATACTAGAAATGAATAAGAAAGTAAACATTTAGATTATCAAGGAAGTCAAAGCAAAATAAAGCATAAATCGTCAAAATTTGAATTAAATAACAACTAGCTTGAGGAAAAAATCCTATTTCTTTCAAAATCATTAATGATTGAAGTATCTGAGATCAGAATCTTCAAAACCTTTTCACATTTAAGATGCATGTAACAAACTAACTGTTCCCTTTTTATGTACTGCCAGCAACTTGTCCATGAGTCATAAAGAAAGGCTGTGACTTCTTTCCCGAGAGTGTAAGATGTTGACAGGTGACTTGATAGAAATTTATAAGATCATGGGGGGTATACAGAGAGTTAGTGGAAGGTGTCTTTTACCTCAGATGGGGGATTTCAAAACTCAGGGACATATTTTTCAGGTGAGAAGAGAGAAATTTTAAAATAATATAAGTGGCAAAGTTTTTTACACAGAGGGTGGTTTGCATGTGGAATGAACTTCCTGAGGGAGTGGTGGATGTAGACACAATTGCAGTGTTTAAAAGATACTTACGTAAGTCCATGAATAGAAAATGTTTGGAGGGACATGGGGCTGGAGCAGACAGAGGAGTTTAGTTTAGTTTGGGATTGTTTATTGTGGACTGGTTGGACCGAAGGGTCCGTCTCTGTGCTGTATGACTCTATGACTGTGTGATCTGACAGACGAAGGAGCCAAGCCCTTGTTATCACCTGTTTTCACTGGAATGTGACAAGGGAGATGTGAAGTTACAAACAGGGATTCACAGTAGGCTCATTTTCCTACTGTGAATGTAGAATGATCAGTATTTCCTTAAGCAAATCTGTAGTCTATACTTTGGGCTGTTGTTGGGAAATGAGATCAGGAGTCTTTGATTTCTAGGTTCATTCAGAAACGCACGTTCATCGCAGATTGCCCACCTTAACATATATCAGTGGAACTTTGAACTCCAAATGGGAAACTTCAGTCAGAAAAATTTCTAGGTTCTGAATGTACCCTTGGAAGGATGCAAATGGTCACTGATTGTAATTTGGCCAGGGCAGTCATGTAGAGATGTTTTTGATCCAATAAACAGTGGATGATGGGCACCCTGAGCTGGAGAGACAACCAGGAGAATCACATTTGGGAAGTGCACCCAGCTGCAGTGAAAGCCAAGCAACTGAGAAGTTGCTTCAGCAAAGTGGCACATCTAAGAATCAATTAAGAAAAATAAAAAAGCAGCCAGGCTACTAAGGAGGGTGAGCAAGGTGATAGGGGAGAGGATGGAGAATAAGAGAGGATAATCTGAGGAGAACATGATGAACTCACAGCTGCATCGTGGCTTGTAAGCCAGACAGGTACAGTGGCACCCAAACCTGCTCCAACCTCCAACCATTGAACCTTTACGGATTAATAACCAGCTTTCTCATCTTTCTAGCATGTACTCATTGTTTGCTGAAAAAAGTGTGTGTATAACTGTGTATGGACCTAGAAGAACCAATTGGGTGTTTTGCCACAATACTACGACTGAGTTGGACACCTGGACTGCACCAGATAAAAACTGTAAACTTGAATGTCCCACCCTGTCACTTCTTAAAATCATTTTTTAAATCAGTGGATGGCACGGTGCCGCCGTTGTTAGCACTGCTGCCTCACAGCACTTGGGTCCCAAGATCAATTCCATCCTCAGGCATCTGTCTGTGTGGAGTTTGCATGTTCTCCACATGTCTGCGTGGGTTTCCTCCCACAGTCCAAAGATGTGCAGATCAGATGAATTGGCCATGTTAAATTGCCCATAGTGTTAGGTGCATTAGTTAGGGGTGGGGGGGGTGGGTTGCTCTTCGGAGGGTGGGTGTGGACTTGTTGGGCTGAAGGGCCTATTTCCGCACTATAGGGAATCTAATCGAATTGCTCCAATTCACTCAATGGAACTAGATAGGATGGAGTGTATTTACATTGTACATTTTGGAACTGATATGTATTGAAATTGATCCTGAATGCAGTAGTTAATTGACCAAAGCTAGTCCCATTGAACTGTTTGATTTGTATCCTTTAAATCAACTTTTTATAGATTGACATAAAACAATGCTGGACTGTTAGATTACAGCAGCAACTAACCCTGCTTTTCATCAATAATTCCTGTTGCACATTTCCATTCTGAACCCTAAATCGATGGCTTCAACACATGGATGGAAATCTCAGCTGTGCTGTCTTGGTTACTGCATCTATTTTAAATTTCAAATCATAATTCTGTGGTTACTTAACAGTAACCATTGTTCCCTAACGTAATGGAATCAACATAGAGAGGTATAAATAATTTCTAATTCTGTTGGCAAGAATTCTGCCATTTTAATGCCAGTCCCATTCTCTTTGCCTTGCAACCACAATTTATTGGAAGACTTTTTCATTAGTAAAATTTTACCATCCTGGTCGGTGGTGGTTGTTTTGTTTTCGTTAGAAGTCCTACTGCTACATGCTGTTTTACATTCACCACGATGTCTTTTTTTTGCCAATACTTGTGATCACACTTAAAGGTGCAGTAGCTTTTAGACAACATAATTTGCATAAGTGGCCAATGTAACAAATAGTTGTCATATGATGACAGTCAAGTGTTACATGCTTCAGGTGATGACAATAATGATACAATTTTTGAAAGGTGTGAGTAAAAAGACAATATCATGTCTGCCCATCATTTACGATCACACTTCATGCAGCACCAGGGTCCTCGCTTTACGCAATGCCTTACAAATCACATCTACTGTCTTTCTCTGAATGATAAACTACCAGAGAATGATGCCCAAGCATTAAGGGAAACAAGAGTTAATATTTTACAGGATGTTATATCAGTGACTATGCAATCGAAAATGCCCAGAGAATTATCGAGATTGAAATGATTTTGGGAACACACAATTGTCTGTCGAGTGTGTGTTTTATTTTGTATGCAGTGTTCAATGCTGAATTGTGATATTTCACTGCCAACAATTTCCTTTGGGTGCTCTTCCCAAAGCTGCTTCTTGTCCCTAGACAATTGCAGATTGTACCTTAACTGTGGAGAGACTTCTTTAAGCCATATCATGAGCACTTTTTCAAAACTTCATTCATCGGATAGGAGTAGTGTTTACTGCCCATGATTAGTAGCTCATGAGGAAGGGGTGGCCATCCAGTCATTATTTTTTGGATACAACTGACACTTTGCTCAGGCATTTCAGAGAGATATGTAGAGTCTGCATGAGTAGAAAGCCAGAGTAGGTAAACATAATGTAAAGACCATATCTTTTTATTTTTCAACATTTTTGATTGTGGACTGAATTAGGAAAATGACTCACCCCAGATTGTGAAATAAATTGCTATACGTTTCTTTTTAAATTACTGGAACTAATTGTGAATCATGTTTACAGTGCTGTTTTGTTCAATCAGTGGGGGAGAGTGTTTGAAGACAAGCCACCAATAGGGAATGAGTATAAAGTGAGATTTGACCAACAACAAGTAGCTGATTTGATTCGAGAGTTGTGATCAGTTGTAGATGACAAAGTTCATTCGCCTGACAACAACAACTAGTTTGGCCTCTGGGTAACCAACAACTGGTAGGTGTGAACAATATTGGCAGCAGTTCAACCTTCTGGAAAGGGGAGGTGGTCTGTCTTTCTCTCCAGTAAAAGACCGACAGCCTGAACAAAGCCAGTTTATTTTCCCTCACCAGCTGCTGAGAAACACTGCAGTTCATGTGTCAATTCCATGCGCCTCCTGCAAAGAAGTTACATGAACATGGAGAAGAGAGAAACAAAAACAGAAATTGCTGGAAACTCTCTCAGCAGATCTGTCAGCATCTGTGGAGATGCTGGGTCGAGTGACCGTTCCTCAGAATTGGCAAGCAAAAGATCTCTTTCAGCAACCCACATGGACAGAAGCCAATGAACTGCTTCCCCAGTTCTGTTATCAACCACCAATATGTTTGTGTCTGTCTCTTTGAGTGTGTATTGGGTTAGCATAAGGAGGTTACAGTTTAATGAGTAGAGTTACATGTTGGCAGCTCATCGATGTTTACCTATGGTTTGGAATCCATTTATTTGTAATGAATAGTAATTCTTTTCAAGTACAGGAACTTGGACTACGTTTTCCGTTAATCTGGTTCAAAAAATATACAGGCAAATTTGTACTTTGATACTTTTATCAAATCTTTAACTTAGTAATAATTCTGAGAATAGCAGAGCTTAATTTGGACCATACTACCCCAGTGAGGCATGACAATAGCAAATTTCCTGCCCTAAAGGGCATTAGTGAACCAATGAGTTTGTTTTTATAACATTGCATTCATTTTATGATTGCCATTATTAATCCTAGCTTTTAAATTCAGAATTTTATTCAGTTAATTGAATTTAAATGCCACAGCTGCCGTGGTAAAATTTGAGGTTTTGTCTCTGGCTCATTAGCCTCATCTTTTAACATTCACATAATTGTGAGATCAGGCAGTGGTGTTCTTGGTTTAATGTCTCCTCGATAGGGTATTCTACAAACAGTGCTGCACTACAGTCTCTGCCTGGTCTGCATATTCAATGCTTGGACTGAGCTCACAAAACTTTGCAAGAGTTAGCAAGTGTGAAAGCAACTGAGCTGAATAAGTAACAGGAGCATTGGAGCAGGCAATACCTTTGAATTGCTCATGATAACCACAATTATTTGATTGGGCTTCTTAAGTGTTTTTGTTAAAAATTGTCTCAGAATCTATGCAATTATTTCTAATTTTAGTTGCTTTAAATTGCAGATACATAGGAATATGACCAGGTCAACTCTTCCAAGAAACTATCCCACTTTAAATGAGATTATGACTGGTCCATATCCTAATTATGTTCATTCATCTACCTTGTTTTCATATCCTTAAATACTCTTGGCCAGGAAAAAAATGATCATTAATTTACCACTGTCAATTAAATGAGAATTGCTGCATTTATTTTCATGGAAGCAAGCTTCTCTCCACAGTTCTCTCGTCTGTTACATCAAAATGTTTCTCCAACCTCTCCCCTGAATGGCTTGACTCCTTCTGCAGGTTAGGCCGTCAACATACTCTGCCCTCAACATTGTCCTCAACATACTCTGCAGCTAGATGGGTTTCCCCTCACCCACCCTATCAATTCCATTCAAACTCCTGAAAATGCAATCAAATTTCCTTTAACTTTATATATTCCAGAGAATATAAGTATCATTTATGTAATCTTACTTGCTGTACCATGATCAAGAGGAGAGCAGAAGAAAGGAAGCTGAGAGAATTTGAAAGCAAAATGTTCCACCATATTGCATCAAGGAACTGAGGGATAAGGGGCAAGCATAGGACTGTGGGGTTGATGTCAGAGATTAGAAATGGTCATTTGAATATCTTACATACTTGAAGGGGCTGAATGGCCTGCTCACATTCCAATTGCATAGTTTCATCCCTAGGAGCTCTGATATATTGCCATCCTTGTGAATATATGCTGTATTCTTTCTTAGGCCAATCTATCATTGTGTCCAGCCTATGCTTAGTCCGAAATATGTCATCTAATCAGTGCTTTTCCAGCTGGAGCAGTCATAGAGTCATAGAGATGTACAGCATGGAAACAGACCCTTCAGTCCAGCCCATCCATGCCGACCAGCTATCCCAACCCCATCTAGTCCCACATGCCAGCACCAGGCCCATATCCCTCCAAACTCCTCCTATTCATATACCCATCCAAATGCCTCTTAAATGTGCCAGCCTCCACCACTTCCTCTGGCAGCTCATTCCATACACACACCACCCTCTGTGTGAAAAAGTTACCCCTTAGGTCTCTTTTATATCTTTCCCCTCTCACCATAAACCTATGCCCTCCAGTTCTGGACTCCCAACCCCAGGGAAAAGACTTTGTCTATTTACCTTAGACATGTCCCTCATAATTTTGTAAACCTCTATAAGGTCACCCCTCAGCCTCCGACCCTCCAGGGAAAACAACCCTAGCCTGTTCAGCCTCTCCCTATAGCTCAAGTCCTCCAACTCTGGCTTCGTCCTTGTAAATCTTTTCTGAACCCTTTCAAGTTTCACAACATCTTTCCAATAGGAAGGAGACCAGAATTGCACGCAATATTCCAATAGTGGCCTAACCAATGTCCTGTACAACCACAACATGACCTCCCAACTCCTGTACTCAATACTCTGACCAATAAAGGAAAGCATACCAAATGCCTTCTTCACTATCCTATCTACCTGTGACTCCAATTTCAAGGAGATATGAACCTGCACTCCAAGGTCCCTCTGTTCAGCAACACTTCCTAGGGCCTTACCATTAAGTGTATACGTCCTACTAAGATTTGCTTTCCCAAAATGCAGCACCTCACGTTTATCTGAATTAAACTCCATTAAACTTCTCTGTCCATTGGCCCATCTGATCAAGATCTGTTGTAATCTGAGGTAACTGTCTTCACTGTCCACTACACCTCCAATTTTGGTATCATCTGCAAACTTACTAACTGTACCTGTTATGCTCGCATCCAAATCATTTATGTAAATGACAAAAAGTAGAGGACCCAGCACCAATCCTTGTAGCACTCCACTGGTCACAGGCCTCCAGTCTGAAAAACTACCCTCCAGCACCACCCTCTATCTTCTACCTTTGAGCCAGTTCTGTATCCAAATGGCTAGTTCTCCCTTTATTCCATGAGATCTAACCTTGCTAATCAATCTCCCATGGGGAACCTTGCCGAATGCCTTACTGAAATCCACATCGATCACATCTACCACTCTGCCCTCATCAATCCTCTTTGTTACTTCCTCAAAAAACTCGATCAATTTTGTGAGATATGATTTCCCACTCACAAAAGCCATATTGACTATCCCTAATCAGTCCTTGCTTTTCCAAATACATGTACATCCTGTCCCTCAGGATTATCTCCAACAACTTGCCCATCACCGATGTCAGGCTCACTGATCTACAGTCCTCTGGCTTGTCCTTATCCCCTCCCTCCTTCTTAAACAGTGGCACCATGTTAGCCAACCTCCATTCTGCTGGCACTTTACCTGTGACTATCGATGATACACATATCTCAGCAAGAGGCCCAGCAATCACTTCCCTAGCTTCCCACAGAGTTCTAGGATACACCTGATCAGCTCCTGGGGATTTATCCATCTTTATGCATTTCAAGATATCCAGCATTTCCACCTCTGTAATTTGGGCATTTTGCATGGTGTCACCATCTTTTTCCCTACAAGTCTATATCTTCCATATCATTTTCCACAGTAAATACTGATGCAAAATACTCATTTAGAATCTCCCCATTTTCTGCGGCTCCACACAAAGGCCGCCTTGCTGATTTTTGAGGGGTCCTATTTTCTCCCTCGTTACCCTTTTGTCCTCCTCCCCTTTATACTCCATTTCTGTAGATAGTGAAACCAAAATTGCTTTCGTCTTTTTGTTTTGGATATTATGTTTAACTATACATACATGGGTAGCAAAAACTCTCTGGACTTCCACAATCTCTAGCCTTTCACCATTTAGAAAAATAAGTTCTGATCCATCTCTTTATGGTCGAAAATAAATGATCTTGTGTTGAAAGTATCTTTCATAATTTTACCACTCATTTGATCTGTAAATGTTTCTTTGTAATGTTATGGTCCCGTTCCTTCCTTGTTGTTATTGGCTTTCCATTGTTGTACCAAAGTTATTAATTGATACAGTGAATAGATGAGGACCCAACATAGACCCTTGTAGAACACAAGTAGTCACATCCTTCCAATTTGAATACACAATCCATTTTCAATCTAAATAAGAACTGAGAGAATTGCAGATGCTGTAATCAGAAACAGAAACAGAAGATGTTGGAAAAGTTCAGCAAGTCTGGCAGCATCTGTGCAGAAAAATCAGAGTTAACATTTCACATCCTGTTAAATACTACATATAAACTGAAAGAACAGTGGATGCAGTGGTTTTTATTTAGTATTTAACTCACTACCACATCTCTTCCAGTAAGCCCACCTTGAAGAAGTTCTGCTCCTCTCTCCGATAGGATTTCTGTTCCAATCTTTCTTCTTGCCCACCGCCATAAATTTTACTATCAGTCTTAGGGCTACATTCACATTTATCATTTTCTCCTTACCCCTTACACCCCCCCCCCCCCCCCCCCCTATCTTCTGCATATAAACTGACATTTTCCTAGCTACCATTCAGTTCTGAGGAAGGGTCACTGGACCTGAAACGTTAACTCTGACTTCTCTTCACAAATATGGTCAGACCTGCTGAGCTTTTCCAGCAACTTCTGTTATTGTTCTAATTTCCTTCTGCCTGATGAAGTGGATAATTTACTTTGAGTTCTGTTAATTTTAACTTTACCTATCAATCTTCTATTTGGAGATGTTTAACATTGGGAGAATGAATGTTTCTGAATACTTAGAGATGTTAATTGCATCCATAAACATTCTCCTGTCTATTACTTCAGCTTCTTCCTCCAAAGATTCAGAAATATTCATTCACCGTGACCTAATGTCCTTTAGGGAAGAAAATCTTCCATCCTCATCTGATCTGATCTACATGTAACCCCAGATCCACAGCAATGTCATTGATTCTCAATTAGGGATGGGCAATAAGTGCTGATTTCTCCACGTCCCATGAATGATTTTTAAAAAAATGACCTACCCTTTACAAATCCATGTTGGCTGTTGCTATTCAATTTAAATTTCTAATAACTCTCAGTTGCTCTGACTTATTTGTAGACCCCATAGACATCTCCACAACAGATGCTAGATGAGCAGTTCTATAATTTCCTGGTTTGCATCTGTCACTAAAGTACACACACACATGCATGTATGTGCACATAACATGCACACACTCTTTTACATAGCTTTATTTGCAATCTGTAATATAAAGGGATACTTCCTGAGTCAAGCTTTGAAAAATTATGGCTGAAGCAATTTACAATTTCCTCAATGCTTCCTTTAAATGTCAGGAATGGAAACCATGAGATCCTTGGGGTTTTACATTTACTGATCGATTTGCCTTTTCCTACACTGTTTCCCTGCTTCTGTTAATTTTAGTGAACTCAAATACTGAATGCTAAGCAACATTGTTAACTATCTATAGAATATACTAACAATCTCAAAATGCAAGACAAGAGTGAGTTAAAGGAATACATTTATGCCAAGTTCTGGGATGCAACAATAACATTGATGCTGTGGTAACACTCAGCTCTGATGACTTGTTGCCTCAAGAAATGCATCGGTCCTGTCTTGTTTCTGAATACTAAAAATTTTGCATCAAAATGCTCGGGGGGATTTCTCAAATTCTCAGTACTCTTACCTCCATTGAATTTCTTCCTGTCTATTAACTTTCTCTCTATGTGTGCTGCAACTGAACAGGGAATGGTTGAATCAGCTCAGCAGCATTAGTGTCCCTAATATAACCAGGTACAAGCTTCAATTATATTTAAATGGAATAACTTTGGTTCACTTGCTTCAAGCCCCATCTCCAAAATTTTCACCAGCTACTCTCAGTCACACTTTGATTCTAAAATCGGATGATCCTTGAACAGACACTTGTTTTCAAACTTCCTCCAATTATCTGAAAAATTTAGAGTTCTTCTAACTCTGGTCTTCTGTGCATTCTTTGTTTTCTTTGCCACTTCATTGCACCTTAAAATTGCTATGGGCTAAGCTCTGAGATTCCTTCCCTCAAACTCCATATCTCACAACTCCCTTGAAATACTCATTGAGCAATATTTCTTGGACTCAGTTTTAGAGCATGTTATTTTTCATCCTTCCTTAGTTGATTTTCTGTTTTTGTGTGATTACATATTTGTATAGTACCTTTGGGATGCTATATAATTAAAAGTTGTTTTGGGGAATCAGTCCCTTTTATGTATATAGTTGATTATCCCTCTAGTACTGCATCCAATTAATCATCTTCTCATTTAAGCTGTGATACTGTGTTGTGTGGCGACCAGTATGGGACTGTGGATAGCACTATACCTGAATTACATGTGCTTGCATACATCTCACGACAAGTAAAAGATAAATTGCCATAGTCTTCCAGATCACAGGGCTGCTTTCCCTTTTGTGAGAGCTGATGGGTGGTGAGTTTCACCTTAAGGTCACAATGCCTCAGTTGAATGAAGAGATTGAGAGAAGAGTCTTTCATGGTAACCTCAACAAGTTTCAATTAGCGAAATTACTCTCTGGCCCAGAGGTTCAGAGACCAACCTTTCCATTCTAAAGTGGCTCAGATCAGCAGCTTTAACTTGACCAGCCTTAGAAAACAAGCTTGTCGTCTTTCAGTTCTTGTGGATACATTTGCTATTGGAGCTGGTGTTTTATGTTTTATGTGTATAATTGGACAAAATTTTATCAAAACTGTCCTGTAATTATTTTCAAAAGCAAGCTTCAGTTTCTACATATAAGTCTTGATGAAGATCATAAAATCCCTACAGAGTGGAAGTCCACACCAACTTTCCAGACAGCACCCCACCCTTTATCCTGCAACCCTGCTTTTTCCACAACTAACCCACACATTGTTGGACTGCAGAAGGAAGCCAGAGCACCTGGAAAAAACCCAAGCCAACATAGGGAGAATGTGCAAGCTCACCCTAGAGCAGAATTGAACCCAGATCCCTGGCACTGTGAGGCACTAGTGCCAGCCACTGTGCCACCCATACCAGATGCTCAGTGTTTTCTGCGTTGAGTCTCAGTAAGTGAAACATGATTTAACAGGCTTGACTGGAGAATCACTTAAGTACTGTCTGGATACATTTTCTTCCCACATTGTTTTCTCAGTCTTTTGGTGTTTTTATTTCCCATTTTTATTTTGATGTTGTAAGTGATCTATTCCTGCACTCTTGTTCTCTGCACTGATAGACCATCCATCTCCACTAGACTGTCGCTACTAAAGGGTAGGCAGTCAGATGTGTCTTCTGCTTTCAAAGTTTGTCACCATGACAAATTGCTGTTCCAGCTGATACTTTCTGTTTGACACTTAACACAGAAAGATGGTCTAAATTGCACATACACAGCACTTTAACAGTCAAAGCATTGTATTCAAGAAGCACTTTGATCATGATCACATTGCTGTAAAATAATAAAACCTGCAATTGTGAGCGGCACTTTTGATGTTGAATGTCTTTTTTTATTTCTTTTGTAACTCAACAGCAGCAACAATTTATATTTATATAAGCACTTTAGTGTTGTCAAATGTTCCAAGGTATTTCACAGCATTGCTTTAAATGAAATATGGCATTGAACCACGAGATGGAATGTAACTCCTCATTATGCCGATATCATATTTAGGGGCAGAATTCTACCAGGCTTTATACTGAATTTAAACTCAGAGTATTGAATGTTTGTTATGTCCTGTGATGTGATTTACCATTATAAAATGACTTGATATATTATGCTAATTTACTTTAAATTTTAGAATTACTTTCTTTCCATTTTGTGTCACTCGCTGAGGTTCAAAGAGAGAGCCAAATTACACCCAGATTCAAACCCTGCAATCAACCAAATAAAAACATACTCAGTGAAAGTGACACTTGTTGTCTTCTTACCCGCTTTAGTATTGTGTCCTTACTTTCACTGAAATATGATTAGGATTTGCAAATGCTCTATATCACTGTGCTTTGCTCCTACAATGTATTTCACCCAAAGACCTTCTGAAAATTACATTATTCTTTGTATAGTGATTGGAGCAAGGTTAGCCATATGGGCATGATAGAATATGAGTTCTCTGATTGAGGCTGTTAACCTGTTCCAATCAGGGAGTCCTAGCTGACAGGCATAAACAGGAGTGTCAGGGGTTCTGTTCAAGCAGCTGGCTCTGAGTTAGCTGGGTCATGCACTCTTAGTGATTGGTTGTGGGTTGGTTCACTCCTTTCTGGATTGCTTCATAACATCCCAGCCTTAATGGGCAGCTGAATGGTCTATGAGCAAGATTCAATGTCACTCTGAATTGCTGAGACCTTCATTTTCCTGCTCCATTTTTGAGGGCTAACTAGTCTAACACAATGTTGAAACAACAAGAGCGTCATGAGGTGTCAAAATCACTCATCCAGTGATGGCCTGCGAAGCCATCATTCTGCAGACAAGTTTCTTAGCTCTTAAAATGTATTAATTGACACCAGGTTTTTATTTATCCTACTGGTGAAAGTGGAAGTAAATAGATTGAAAGGTCACCTGGAGTGAACGGTCTTCAAGCTGTTTGCAATTACAATGTCAATTTAAATGTGAGCCATTAGGTATTCTGCAACTCCAGGCACAGGGATAATTTATGCCTTTTGGATGGGAAACAGGAGCTGCACCCATTTCTCTGTCACATATCCAACTTGGAGAGAGTGTCACGGGCTTAGAGTTTTGACAATAGTGTCCCCTGAATTGGCCTGGGACCAACCTGTTAGTGTGACAAAAGACCCTTGAACCCACAACTAAAATCAGAGGCCTTCTGGCTTAGGAGGAGACCCCAGTCACAGTAAAGTATACATCACTGAAAGGTCAGTACAACAGCTAAATGCCACTTGCTAAAGAAATATGATAAAATGTCAACAGTGTTAGGTTAATGCTCTGGAAACAAAGGGGATTTTGGAGTGTTGGGGAAGGATAGAGAGAGGTCAGGGATGGGGGATATGGGCAAGGTTGTAGACCTTTGTCTGAGCCCTCACCCTACCACCTGAGGCACTGATGGTCTGTAGGCCTACCTGTAGGCACCACATCCTGCCACTGGGTGCCCATCTCTAGGAGATAAGTTGCCCCTCCCTGTCTTGTCATAAAACTGAAGAGCAACTGGAAAATCCTGGTGGGTCTCATTAATCCCAGGTTAGCATGGTTTTTAATCTGCCTAAAAACCTCTCACATTGTGAAGGAGGAAATCTTTCTGGGCTCCTAAATAGAGACAGGGACCAAATGACGACTGCTGGAGAGTCAGAATTGAAAAGGTTAGTGCTGGAAAAGCACAGCAGGTCAGGCAGCATCCGAGGAGCAGGAGAGTCAACATTTCACACACATTTCTGATGAAGGCTTATGCCCTAAATGTCGAATCTCCTGCTCCTCAGATGCTGCCTGACCTGCTGTGCTTTTCCAGCACCTCCTAAACAAAGACAGTCAAAATTGTAAGAGGCTGGAAACAAAGTTAGGAAAAGGGGAATGCTGGTCAGTCTCATAACTCCCCCAGAGATCCTGAAAATCATGTGTGTGTAGTCTCTGGGCTTTTCTGGAAAGAATATACGTCATTAGCCTCATTTGATGTCATTAGGTATGATCCAAAGAGTGCCTGAGATAAAATAGAATGAGGGAAATAGATGATGCATATATTTATTAAGGGTTAATTGTGTGCAAATTGATTGTATAGATATGGAAGCCAGTAATCATTGGGTGAGCTTTTTAAAAACAGTGCTAAATTGAAATAAAGCTCTCACTAAAAGTGTGGGCTTAGACTCTGCTTAAATACAGTTATCTTCTGGTAAACAGTACCATTCATCAGGCTAGACTTTGCACACCGGCAGATTTAAAATGAGTGTATGTCTATGAATGCTGCAAAGATGTAATCTATAACTCTATCAAGGAAGATGAAACTTGACTGAATTATTTAAACTGGAATTTAGGCTTATCCTGTTCACATTGTAAGAACTGTGTAAACATTAATGAGAAAAGAAAATAACTCAAAATTTGTTTTGGCAATTGAACAATTATTACTCACTTTTGCTTGGACTTTTCTTTGCTTGTTTCATATGGACACCATTTTGTCCATATGAAACAAAATTTACCTTGGGTGTTATGGGATGAATGTACCACAATGCCTGCTATTTACTTCTACTGACTGCAATCAAACTGAATTACATAACTGCGCAGAACGGATGATAAATTGCTTATCATCTGTTTTAGGTCTCCCCCAAGATCACTTTCAACCCTCACAAATAAAAGACGGATATGACATCCCGCCTTTTTGTATGCTGAGAATAAACATGGCAAAACATCTCTACCATCACAAGCTATCGGCTTGTAGAGTCGGGATATGACCAGTGCAAAGACTTCCATAGAGACTTTAGTATCAAACTGGGTAATGTAAGATATATTAAAGGAAAGAAAGATAGGATTTAGTAAGGGAAAAACAAGCAAAGGACAGTTGTAAATAGAATTAAATTGTCCAATAATTGTTTCTGATTTTAAATGAGGAGGTACACATGTATCAGAGAAGCCTTAATTAATACAATATCACGCTGTCAAAAGTGTTCATAGACTTGAACTTTTTTGTGACGAGTTTCCTTTGGAATTATTATGCAATTCCAGAAATGTATCACTGCTTAATGCATCTGAAGAGTGAGTCAGACAGTGAGATAGCATTTTCCCAAAGTGGTATATTTCAGCAGCACCTTTCATAATCTCTCTGTAGTTGGTGACACATCTGCTTTTACCTGAAGTTGCCCTTGTATTTGTGCATAAGGAGCCCGATGAGCCCCATGATGACTATAACAATGTGTTTTGTACATTTACAGCATTTTGATTTTGTTCAATCTGCTTGAGTTTTTTGGCCTTTGAATCAGCCCTTCATTGTACAAGTATCTCTCCACTGCTGTGATCTCATTTGTAGAAAATCACCTGTGCTTTACCCACATCTAAATCTGTTCTGCTCACCCACATCAAATTCCACTCCACCCCTCCCCACCAAATATTTCAATATTGAGGTTAAACAGAAACCTTTCTCAGTATTCCCATTAACCAGATATATCAGAGAAAAATAAAGATTGCGTCTATCCGCACCTCAAACTTCATTCTAGTAACCTCACTTACTTTTTGACATTTGTTATTTACTGAGTAAGTTTGCGGTAACATATAGAATGTTGATTGTAAAAATGGAAAACCATATTCATAAAGCTCTTATAAAGTCATAGAATCCCTGAACTGTGGAAGCAGGCCATTTGTCCATTGAGTCCATAGTGACCCTCTGAAGAGCATCCCTCACAGACCACTGCATCCCTGTAACCCTGTATTTCCCATGGCTAACCTATCTTGCCTAGACATCCCTGTATGCTATGGGAAATTTAACATGGCCAATCCACCTAATCTGCGCATCTTTGAGCTGTGGGAAGAAACTGGAGCTCTCAGAGGAAACCCACGCGCACACAGGAAGAATGTACAAACTCCACATTATCTTCAATCTTACATTTTCATGACTTTTGCGAGGCATTGCATTGACTCCACGTCCCCTCACAGCGCTACACCACAAATAAGGAACCTTTTAATGCACATTTCAGTAATTTTTGTTAAAGTACAGTGGGTTCTGCTATAACGTGTATTTCTTCAGCACAAATTGGCTTTAAAGTGATTGAAGAATTTAGATTCTTATTTTTAGAATGTGAACTGTTCTTACCTGTATTGGCTATAACACAATTCCTGCCCCCATTAGTTAAAATAGCGCAGATATTGCGTGCTTTTCTTATAATGCGAGATCACACAACAACGGAATAATCACATTATATCAGAACCGACTGTATCTCCAATGACAACTGGTACTGGAATCATGTGAGAATTGGTCATGAAAGACCTGATATTGAATCTGAAATGACTTGCTATCGCTTCACTGAAGAAAGCAATGTCAGTAGCAATTGTGGCAGTTAATTGATCAGACTGCTACTTCCTTTGATGAAAATAATTCTCAATTGTCATCAATTTGTATTGCTTACTCTATCAATTTGTGTCTCCCTTTGTATGTCCTGCTTTTACTGCAGTAAAGTAATCATATGTGGTGAAGAAACAAAGGCAGACAAAATTGGATTAAAAAAGAACAACGAACAGTGGATACTGGAAAACTGAAACTAAAACAAAGTTCTGGAGAAACTCAACAGATCTGGTAGCATTTGTGGAGAGAGAAACAGAGTTAACACTTTGAATTTGGGATTACACTACTTTGGAGTCATATTGGGCAAAAAATGTGAGCTTTGTTTCTTGCTCCATCGATGCTGCTCGACTTAGTGAGTTTCTCTTGCATTTTCTGTTTCCATTTGAAAAGAAATTTGGTTCCCTTTGGTCATTTGTGAAATAACTCCTGAGCTGAAAATGTGTTGCTGGAAAAGCGCAGCAGGTCAGGCAGCATCCAGGAAACAGGAGAATCGACGTTTCGGGCATAAGCCCTTCTTCAGGAAGAAGAAGGGCTTATGCCCGAAACATCGATTCTCCTGTTCCCTGGATGCTGCCTGACCTGCTGCGCTTTTCCAGCAACACATTTTCAGCTCTGATCTCCAGCATCTGCAGATCTCACTTTCTCCCGTGAAATAACTCCACAGAGGCTGGTATCCCATCACCAAGTCACCCTTTATTTACGTGTGGAAAGTCCTTGATCCTGGTTGAGCTCCCTCAGAGCCAGCTTACAGGGTGAGCAGAACCTCTTTTAATTTGTCAGCCAATGCTCCCCGATTGGACCAGATTAACAGACTCAATGAGGGAACTCATATTTTATGATGTCTACCTGGCTGACCTCATCATAATCAATACAGTTTGAAATTATTATTGCAATAACCACTCTGAGATGTTCCAGATGATGCATGTGGAAAACAAATACAAGGAATAGAATCAGAGAGTCATTCAGCATGGAAACAGACGCTTCAGTTCAACTCATCCATGCTGACCAGGTTTCCCAAGCTAAGCATCAGGAAGATGAATACACAGCCTCTTACTGCAGAACCTGTTGAATGGTTGACCTGGTAAATGGAGAAAGTAGTTCCCTTCCCTTCATGCTCTAACTCATGGCCCCCATTCGTGACATTTGCTTCAGCCATTGAGACAAACACTGAGACAGGCCCAGTGTAATATTGTGAGCTATTAGTTGGTGAAGGGGAACAAAAAAACAATCAGTTCTCCATTCTTTTAGGTTCAATTTTTACATTCTGTTTTCAGTCTTTTAGTAACCAGGGAGATATTTATGTTTGTGGGGTGGGTTTGGTTAGAGACTGTTGTGGCACAGCAATGGCATCTCTACCTTGGAGGCATGAAACCAAGGTTCAAGTCCCACTTGTTCCAGAGGTGTGTAATAACATCTCTGAACAGATTGAATGGAATGTAATTTTTCTAGGGGAGGGGGGCAGGGAGCATTTGGGGGAACTGGTGTACAGAATTATAAGTCAAAAATCTTATTAATGCATTTCTTTATTATTCGGAAGACTCCTGTTGTTTTCTAATGCTTTTCCATTGCTATCTCTGCTAAGCATTTCAAAATGCAGTAATACTGTTAGACAAGCCCAGCTGTTATTCCCAGAGCTGGTGAGGAGGTTCCAAGCATTCTGCTTCTAACCGTGTTTACAGCCACTGCATTATGCATACAATTAAGTTAACCCATGTTTACACATTCCAAAATCACAGTTCACAGAACCAAATGAACACTTCAGTGAATATTCACTTGGTATAAAAAAGCCGTTTAAGAATATCAGCCCAGACGTCACAATTGGCAGTGAGTGAACATTTGTCTTTCACCAAGTTTACAGATTCTGTGGGATTTCATATTGCAATCTGCAGCGTTTTGAGACAAAACTGTATAGATTAGATTAGATTAGATTAGATTACTTACAGTGTGGAACCACTGTTCTCAGGGTATCTGAGATCTCTGTTAACACAGTGGGTTTCTTCCACATTGATTTGAAGCATTCTACCTAAGACCACACAATTTGACTATGAAAGGCTTTGATGGCAATAATGCAGAAAGCAGAAATTCCAAAAAAATGTCAACTAAGACACTAGTCCGTGACCACTTGCAGCGCAGTTCATAGAATCCCTACAGCGTGGAAACAGGCTATTTGTCCCAACAAGTTCAGATCGACCCTCCAAAGAATAACCCATTCCCTTAATTAAGGCACTTAACCTATACATCCCTAGACACAAGGGGCAATTTAGCGTGGCCAATTCACCTAACCTGCATGTCTTTGGAATGTGCGTGGAAATCAAAGCACCCGCAGAAACCCCATGCAGACTCAGGGAGAATGTGCAAACTCCACACTGTTGCCCGAGGCTGGAATTGAACCTAAGTCCCTGGCATTATGAGGCAGTGCTAAACACTGGGCCATCCTGCCTTGACTAGAATATCCTATTGAAGTTTGTCATGTGTGCGACGAAGCATGTAATACAGTGAAGTCAAGCAGCATCTCATGCCAATTTGGCACAGTTGCATGTTTTGAACTTTGCAGATCAGGGAAGCCCTCTCATTTAATCCTTCTCAGTCTTCATGTTTTTAGCTGCAGAGAGAGTCTCTCCACTATTGTCATGTAAAAACATCACCATGACATTCCCAACCTACTGCTTTTGATATTCCTTTGCAGATACAGAGTTGGTGGAAGAATTGTTTTCAGTAATATTGGGAGGTGTTATGAAAGTTTTCAATTTACAATGGATTGTTATTTGATCTTGACAGGAAAGTCAGAGCAGCTGGAAGACATATGAAGGAAAAAAAAACACCTGCTTCAATTTTGGAAGCTATTGTTGCAGTTCCTCTTGAGCAGTCACATGACTTGTAGATGAGGCAGCAGAAAGGGGACTTTATGATCTGAAGGAGGAGGGTGCTCTTAGTTTAAGGCCCTACCCATCAAGTGTCATTTGAGAGCACTTTTGCGACCCCCTCTAAAGCAAATGAGCAGGATCTGATGAACTGACATTTCACAAACATAGATGGTCAGAGAGGATATTTGAAGATGCATTCATAACCCCCATCACCTCATGTGACATCATTGAACTATTTTCTACACCACAACCAGGTCCTCAGGGTGAGATGCCAGAAACTGAACCATGGATACCTGCAGCCATTCCTTTTACAAGGTGTATTTTGAGGATCTCCGAGCACAATGGTTGTAAACCTGGAAGCCCTCTCGATGTCCTATTGCTCTTTCCTCACCAACCAAGTCTTTCCTAAGATTACCATATGCTCACACACCTATGTACACATGTATATTTTTCCATTTGTACATTCTTACACTTGCACACTCTCATTTTCACACACACATGTTCAGATGTTCACACACGCACATGTTATCTAATGCATTTACACACGTCATGCTTGCACATTCACATGCACAAGCTCACACATTCACTTTGAGCTGCATGCTAAAATCGTGCAGAAGAGCAAATAACACTAAGTTTGTGTTATCCAGGAGAGGATTAGTTGTGCAATGCAATATCACATCTAGTCAAAGCTTCTGCTGTTAGTCTGTACAAGGGTATGCAGCATCATGTACAGCAAACAAAATAAAGGGAACAGTAGAAAAGATGGAAATGAATGAGAGAGGGGAAGGTGAAAAAGAAATGTTTAAAAATTAATTTTTCAACGATGGCTACAGTCTAAAGGAATGAAATTTTAAAATTAAAAAAAAAGGTTTTTCCACATCAGGGAAGATTTTCTGCCAGTAATTGAGACTTGTTGCACTATTAAAAATTCACTCACACTTCAGTGGCGAAGCCTTAGCCTTTTTTGTGTGTTTAGTGAGCAACAAATGGATAAATATTACAATTTGACATCCATCATTTAAGAGACTGGTGAGTCTTAATATGATTCCAGCTGATGGCAATATTGAATAAAACAGATTTCAGTGTGAAATCTGTGTTGATACATCATGAAAGTGGATTGCTGTTGGAGTCAGCCATTGAACTTATGTGCATACAAAACTACCAATGTCCTTTTTGGAAAAGGACATATGTTTATTGCATAAAAGAAAGAAATGTATTAATTTAGAAAAATATCAACAAACAGAAAAACTATCAATCCTTTTCCTAACAATATTCTTTACAAACTTTAAACCCAATGAAGTATCCCTTCTACCTTAAATCCATAATTTTCTGATTACCCGATGAGTTCACAAACATTTTCATTTTGTGACTTTTTATATATTCACCAGATACGATTCCTACCATTAATGTGTCTCTTAAAGATACACAGTTACTTTACTGAGTTTTTCTAAATGATCTTTAAGAAGAAGCTTGGTTTACTTAGACTGCTGAAACAATTTAAAAACTTCTTTCCAGCTCTAAATGGTTGATCAGCCGCATTTGAAAAACTGTCCTTCTAGAGTCAGGAACTGTTGTTTTCAACTGAAACTAAATTGTGGCCCCAGTCTGTCTTCTGTATATAATAAAATGTTAAATTTGTATGCATCTCATCAATGAATTCCCTTGATAGATCAGCTAGTTATTTAGCTTAGGTCATATGCTGTCTTGGAAACAATGTTTGATGTTCACTGTTCAAAAATGACTTTCTGACCGCTTTTTCTTAAAACTTTCAGTCACAGGATTAAAGCCAAAAATCCATTCACCTCTACTTTAACATAAACTTAAAAATGAAAATAGCATCTCCAACCATCATCAGCTTTGGGGAAGGAATTTTGAAAGCAATTCCTGATATTCACGATTACTCCAAGTATGTAGCCACCATGATGATGATGAGCACTGTTAGCCTCTCCTGTATTCTTGCTCCTAAATCTTGGTTACTTATTTGTATGAGGTAGAAACAAAAATCAAAAAATAACATCTGCTTCAGGCCCGTGACTGTTAAGAATGAGTTCAGAAAATTTTCACAACAGTCAGAACAGAAGAGAGAATTGGCAATGACTTAGCACAGAAAATAGTAGAAGTAAGAAGTCTGTGATTTGTTATCAAGTCCAGGGATGCCTCACAGCCCTCACAGTCCATTTTCAATATTTGTGTAACCCTCTCGGACATCTTAAAATGAGCCTGGGAATGAGGGGCAGATTTTGAGTGATTCAGTGAGGCCATTATGAGTTTCTTTTCTGATGGTTGGCTCTTCCTTCCTACATCTCAATCACCAAGGAAATACATTTTTATGAATCAGTGTAAAATCTGTGGGAAAATAGTCTTTGGGAATTTTGTAGACTTAGGCACTTTGTGTGTTTTTGTCTGAATTGTAGTGGGACAATATTCAAGGAACAAAAGCTCTCACCCTGTTACTAAAGGATTGTATGTGTTCTCGTTCTCACTTAAGTCAGAAATGTATTTAAAGGCCTTGTTTATGAATGACTTGATTTTTGAAATACTTGTTAATCATTGACCATCTGAATTCCTTTCTGAACATATTGAAGATATTTTTTGACAATTATCTTCTGTGGTCAGTTGAATTCCAGACACCTTCAGAAACCTTGATTTGTAATTTCCAAATGTGAAAAGCCTTGCATTTCCTTTGTGATTTGATATTTTTGGTTACAGAAAGAGAATCTTATTGGGTTGGAAAAAGTGCAGATTCCTGTCACCCATATAACTGCTAGGAGAAAGTGAGGACTGCAGGTGCTGGAGATCAGAGCTGAAGAATGTGTTGTTGGAAAAGCGCAGCAGGTCAGGCAGCATCCAAGGAGCAGGAGAATCGACGTTTCGGGCATAAGCCCTTCTTTAGGAATGAGGAGGGTGTGCCAAGCAGGCTAAGATAAAAGGTGGGGAGGAGGGACTTGGGGGAGGGGCATTGGGAATGCGATAGGTGGAAGGAGGTTAAGGTGAGGGTGATAGGCTGGAGAGGGGGTGGGGGCGGAGAGGTTGGGAAGAAGATTGCAGGTCAAGAAGGCAGTGCTGAGTCCGAGGGTTGGGACTGAGACAAGGTGGGGGGAGGGGAAATGAGGAAGTTGGAGAAATCTGCATTCATCCCTTGCAGTTGGAGGGTTCCTAGGCGGAAGATGCTGCCTGACCTGCTGCGCTTTTCCAGCAACACATTTTTCAGCACCAATATAACTGCAGCCAGTTAAATAATGCTCAAGGCTTCAATAAATAACAAATGGACAATGTGTGTGAGAAGGTTTTGGATGCAGGAAGAATGGGTTTAATTGAGAACAAAGGTTGCCTTGAGAGTTAAAACCAACCCTGTGATTCATTCAGGTATTTTGAATGATTTTGGAAACGTTGAGCAATGCTTGAGATTTATGAGTGTGGACAGAGCCCTAAATCACAATTAAATGCTAACCTTAACTCACTGCAGGCTATCTACTGAGCAGAGTGAGAGCAGTAGGATGATACTGGTGAGAAGCGACTGAAACTCATTAGCTAACATTTGCCCTGAAGTTATATGGTATCTTACAGCAAGCACTGTCACACCAGCGTGTGTCTGCTTTTTTCTCTCCCCACCCCCGTAGAATGTATTGAGATATTGTTAAACTTACATCTGTGTCCTAAGCAGCAGAAAGATATTGTTTTTTTAAAAAGTTTTACATTTGCTGATTCCATTTCTACTGTATGACTGGTTGTAAGAGTATTGCAAAAGAAAAGAATGCAAAGATGAAGAAACAGATTTGTAAAGTTGAATGCATGGCAAAGGAAATTGTCATTTTCTGACTTCTTTTAAAATCCTTGCAGGGCTTTTGGGTAGAATCTTCTCGTCAGCTTTCTAGAAATGTTTCTGCGCTTCAAGTTCACCATTGCGTCTTCACCATAGTAAGTCAAGTGAAAGCTCTGAGCTCAGAGCCAATGAGAAACTCAGTTTAGATCTGCCTATAATCTGATTAGCCACTTCTTTCTGCTAAGTGCAGCCTGAAATAATATTTTTGAAGCTGTACCACAAAGTCATTTGTGCAGAACTAATTTATTGGAACAGAGAAGAGTTTTCATTTTCCAGTCGTTGACTGTTGACCACAAGCTGTGAATGTGTTCAGCTGAAAACTTTCGGCTCTTAGCCCTCACTCTCTTATCAAATGCATTAACAGCTCTCTTTCACTGTTGCATAGTAATACAGTCTATAATTAGCAACACTTCTGTCTGCAGATATGGAACACCTCACTTTAGTCTTCCATGTCAACTACATCATGATAATCCCTGTTAACTAACTCCCTAGTCACAGTTTACCTCTAATAGAGAAAGGATGCAAATTTCTTTGCTTGTATTATATGAAGAATTAATGAAGATAAAGTAGATCTATTTGTGTTAGTGCAGTAGTTGAGTGGAAACACTTTATAGGAAATTCATATTCAATTATAGAGCCATCCATAGTTTATGTAATAAGTTCCTGTTAAATATATTATATACACATTTGTGTAGCCAAACATTGAACTTAATTCAACCCTATTTCTCTCAAAAGTGTTTCAGTCCTGTAAGAACTATAATTAAACTCCAAAAGCATGATTAATTCAAATTATAGAACATTCTACACAGTGCTAAGATTTCAGGTTTCATTTCATTTTCTCCAATTTCTTCTCAGAATGTTGATGTTTCTGACAATGTGAGCATTTATTGAAGCACTGCAGCACTTTTATTTTTCATTCACAGGATGAGGCTGTCGCTAGCAAGTCCAGCATTTATTGCTCATTCCGAATTGCACAGAGGAGCAGTTAAGAGTTACTCAAATGGCTGTGGGTCTGGACATGTGGCAATAGTGCTCCCGTAATGATTTTAAATGAAGAATTATAGACTTGTGAGCCAGCAATAATGGAAAATGCAGAGGCAATATTCGGGATGCTGCAGACATCATGGTTTTCATGGAACATTGCATGTAATGGTAGTAGCTGTTTGAGAGAGGGAGGTTCTGTCAGCATAACTTTAGTAATTTGATGCCGTGAATTGCTGCAATTTTCATGTACAGTTGTTGGAGGAGTTGGATGTTGAATGCAGGTCAGGGGGTGCTGATGAAGCAAATTGCATTGGCATGAATTGTGTTGACCTTGAATGTTGCTTCAGCTGCACTCAGGAGTTGAGTATTTCATTATACTCTTGATTTGAACTTCATGGTTGATGAACAGGCACTTAGACAACAAGAGCTCAGCCCCTTGTCATCGGAATCCCAACTATAAGACCAGGCCAAATGCTTTGGTACACTTTGGCAAGTAACTCAGCTCCTGATCTCTGTGATAAGATTGTGCCTGAGGACAATGGAAGTGGGGGGATTGGCTGCTGTGGTACCTCAAAGGGAGAAAACTTGACTTTCATTTGTTATGGATGATCATTGCCTTTCATTTATATGGCACAAAAATGATAGCTGCTTGTCAGCCCAAGCCAGAAGCTTTTCTTGATCCCAAAGCTGGATGGCCCTGGGCCATTTTATTGTTGACAGGATTGCTAATAAAACTTAAAACTCTGGAATTATCTGTGAACATTCCCATTCCTGAAAGTATTATGATTGAAGGCCACTGTAAAAAAACAACTAATTATTCCATGAGGAATTCTTGAAGTGATGTCCTTGGGCTGCTATAACTGACCATCGTTTTTAACTATGACTCGCGCTTCCCAATATTTATACCATTATAATTGTTTTTGTTTAATTTGCTGGGACTTCCTGTCTGCCATGATTTTTTCCAATAGAATCCTGACAGTGTGGAAACAGGCCATACGGTCCAACAGGTCCACACCGACTCTCCAAAGAGCATCCCACCCAGATTCACCACCCCATCCTTATAACCCTGCATTTCTCATGGCCAATCCACTGAACCTACACATCTCTGGACTGTGAGAGGAAACCCATGCAGACACAGGGAGAATGTGCAAACAGACAGTCGCCTGAGGCTAGAATTGAACCCAGGTTCCTGGCACTGTAAGACAGAAGAGCTAATGACTGATTCAGTGTGCCATGGCTGCCTTCATCTCCCCCTTTCATAGTTATCTTCTATGTCCATGAAAGGATGCAATTCTTTCCTGCAGAATTTTTTTTCCCTCACAAAAACTTGATATGTTTAACCTGAGGGTCACCATGCCTCAGATGAGGAGAGGGACTGAGAAGTAAGGACCTTCATGGTAACCTTCACCGATGTGGGAATTGAACCAGTGCTGTTGGGATTATTCTACATTAGAAACTGCATGTCCAACCAATTGAGTTAACTACGTCTGCACGTCATTATAACAGAGACTAGCAGGATGTGTGCTTCTCATCCTGTGCATAACTAGATGGGAAAAGAAAGAAATACATTCATGAGCAGAACATCACTTTGGCTGCAGCAAAAGAGTTTGAGATGGACCAGAGTTGGGTGGCAGAGACTTACTAACCAGTTTCCTGCACAGGCCCAGTGTTTAAGTAACAATGTCTGGGGATAGAGTTGGCCTCCAACAATAATTTGAAAGTGTTTTAAGGGTTTATTTGGAGGTTAACATGATTTGAATGGGAATGATTGCAGAAGGGGGAGTTCTCATCATTTCAAAGACGTCTCCTTGATTACATTCTAGGGTTCATAGCAACCGATCTGATTTTAACCAAAATAATTAGTTCTTCTAATATGCAGTTGGTGAGGAATTTACTTCAGCTTAACCATTAATAATGAAGGAATTAATGGGGAAGCAAAATTAGGTTGCAAGAAAGGAATCTCTTGATTTAGTCTGATTTAATATTTTAGTCTTTTACCTCTGTCCTTGAGAGTCTCAATTTTAAAGACTTCATACAATAAAATTCAGGAAATCACAGAGAAGATTCATAACTTAAATAGTTAATCATCAACAGGTAATTAAGCTTCTTTTCAAAGCTTCTAATTCACCTGAATTTAAAATGCATTTATGAGTAAACCAACTGAAGGACTTGTGGGCAATTATATTCTATAGAATTTAAGGGAGATTAATCAGTGAAGTTACTGATATTTTTCATTTCCTCTTCGCATTGTTGAGCAACAAGTCAGTAGTAAAACACATTATGGTTTTGTTGCTGACATCAGAAAGGACCTGACTAAAAACTGTCTTAAAAATTGCATTACTGTTTTAAAATTAGCTTTCGTCTGATTTGATTAATGATTTTGCTTGACTTGCTGAACAGTAGTTTAATTCCTCTTAACTTCTCCAGGTTACTGCTTTTAAATACATCAAGAATGTTTTTGTAATGTGCAATGCTGATATGAAAAGAAGTGTTCTTAGTTCTTCAAGTTGTATTGATGTCTGGACGATTTTGACAAAAGACAAAGTAGGATGAATGAAAACTTGGACAAACATTCTCCTCAAAGCAAGCACTGCTTTAGATGTTCATTTGTGACTGCATCACCGGGTGCAAATCAGTACCTCTTGCCCACTATGTCTATTAACACATTTGAAGTTGATGACTGTAGAGTTCGAATTCTCTTTTTTTCTGTTCTTGTCTCTGTGGGCTGGATCTAGTCATCACCATGGCATCCTGTCAACAGCTGCCAAAGTCATCAAAGGGTGCGCAGGGGTTTGACCTGCTCCAGAGATCCATGGAACCCACAGTGGCCTACTTTGAGTTGCAGTCATGTGATTGGTTGCTGCTAAGGCAGCCATCTCTGTCAAAGATGACCATGCATCCCCCAGGACTACAGGCTAATCAGAAGGCTGGCACTTTAGTAACCACAAAGTGCCACTAGAAGTAGTAGACACTGTTGAGATAACCCCATGGAAGAAGAGAAAGCTGTGGATCGATCCCGGCCTCCCACATTGGCAGGTTGGGTCTGGGTTACCAACACCAGTCAAGCAGATCCTGGCAAAAGGATCTGAATGGGAATTGGTGAAGGCAGACCACACAGTTGCTGCAGTAATGGCTATTGTCACTGGGTGGTCACCTTGTATGATAAAATGCCAGTGGTGGTGGGAAGAAGCACTTAATTTGCTTTCACATTGACTTAAAGTACAATTAGGTAAAAACAATGACTGCAGATGCTGGAAACCAGATTTTGGATTAGTGGTGCTGGGGTCTGGATTAGTGGTGCTGGAAAAACACTGCAGTTCAGGCAGCATCCGAGTACTGCTCCTCGGATGCTGCCTGAACTGCTGTGCTTTTCCAGCACCACTAATCCAGAATTAAAGTACAAATAGATGGGTAAGCAGTTTGCCACCTTCTCTGTGACTCCTAAAATGGCAAAGTGAAAGTGGACCAGGCACACCTTGCCTTTCTGTGCCCTTTTCCATATCACCCACCTCCCTCCTCGCTCATTCCCAGCTGGCTGACAAAATCCAGCCTGCCTTATCTCTCCAGCTCAATCTCTGATACAGTTTTCATCAGACGTTTGGCTATGGGTCTTTGGGCAGCTTATAGTTTAATAAATTGGGGAGAGCAGAAAATCCATTCTTTTCTGTGCCAACATTAAGAAAAAATAGAATTGTTTAAAAAGACGACTGAATTAAGCATTCTGCTGCAGTCCTGCTGCGTTAGATATTACAACAAGGAGAAACCTTTCTTGACCATTTTCAAAATGAAGGTGATTGGAGTACAGACCAGTAACGCAGTCACATTATTGATCTGGTCTTTGTCCCTCTCTTTTGATCCAACTTACAACTTTATTGTGTCTTCAACAAAGAAAAAGTTGGCTGTTGTGCCCTGGAGATGCTCAGGGTAGAGACAAGCAAAATTAATGCAGTGAGCAGAACTGTAGGTGAATAGACAATTCAAGAAAGATGAAGTAACAGACTTTTGGGGAGAAGTTTTAAAACCTCCAGATGAAGCAACTACAAGATGGCAGCACAGTGTACTGTCCCTGGACTAGAATGATCCCAGCTAATGTTCTGGTTAAAATCCCAGGTTCAAATTGCAACATGGCAGAAGTTGTATTCAATTAAATACAGCTGGAATATAAAGCTAGCCCCGGTAATGTTGACCGTGACACCATGATCCATTACCATAAAACCCCAATCTGTTTTCCTCATATTGTTTAGAGAGGAAATCTGTACAACAGCATGCCTCAATCTTAGCTGCCTTCTGAAAAAGAATTAGCAAGCCACTCGATTGTAGCAAATAGAGTTGAAATATTCCGTAAAATAAGAGGAAAAAAGCTAAGAGCCCTGCTGCTTTCTTTGGAACAGACAAAAGTGGATCAACAGGAGTTGAAAGTTGGACAGTGGACAAATCATGAGAATGAAGAAAATCAAATGACTGCTCTACAGGGGGCACGGTTGGGGAGTGGGATGAAAATCTATTTCGACCTAGCAAGTTTTATTGTGGAAAATAAAAACTGGAACCAAGCAAAGTAAGCAACCAATAACATTTATTGAATTAAGTAGAAAACTGCATTCTCGAGGTTTCACTGTTAAATTGTAGTTTTAAAAAATAATTTTAACAAGATTAAGGGAGAACCTAAATATTGTAAAGAAATTTGAAATGTAAATATTATATTAACATAATGGGAACATATCCACCAACAAATAAAGGGTCAGAGGTTATTCAACAATAATCAGCAGCTCATAAAGTCATAGAGTCATATAGCAGGGAAAATTAGGAAGCTAGGAATACATCCCTACATCTCAGGGAAGGTGGAATGATTTTAAGCATTTTGTCATGAAGCTACAAGAGTACAAAGAGCATTCTTAATAAATTTATTGATTTCTAATTGAACACGCCTGGAGGGACCACAATGTGCACGCTCTGGATGAGCTTGATACCCTGAGAATATCTTCGAGAATTCCACCTCTTACTGCCCATATGCAGATTTCAGAAGATCACCAGTTTAACAGGAGTTATGCATGTAACCAACACCATGCCATTACAAACAGTTCAATAAATGCCAGGCAATGACATATGAAGCCAGTTTCACAGCATTTAATATGATTTGTTTGAGAGAAGAACCACAGAATCCCTACAGTATGGAAGCAGGCCGTTTGGCCCATCATGTCCACACTGACGCTCTGAAGAGTTGAAAAGTGTGGTGATGGAAAAATACAGCAGGCCAGGCAGCATCCGAGGAGCAGGAGAATCGACGTTTCGGGCATAAGCCCTTCTTCAGGAATGAGGCTGGTGTGCCAAGCGGGCTGAGATAAAAGGTAGGGGGGGAGAGAATTTGGGGGAGGGGCGCTGGGAATATGATGGGTGGAAGGAGGTGAGGGTGAGGGTGATAGGCCGGAGAGGGGATGGGGGTGCAGAGGTCGGGAAGTAGATTGCTGGTCAAGAGGGCGGTGCTGAATCCGTGGGTTGGGACTGAGATAAGGTGGGGAGAGGGGAAATGAAGAAGCTGGAGAAATCTACATTCATCCCGTGTGGTTGGAGGGTTCCTAGGTGGAAGATGAGGCGCTCTTCCTCCAGGCGTCATGTGGCCAGGGTCTGGTGATGGAGGAGGCCAAGGACCTCCATGTCCTTGGAGGAGTGGGAGGGGGAGTTAAAGTGTTCAGCCACGGGGCAGTTGGGTTGCTTGGTGTGGGTGTCCCAGAGGTGTTCCCTGAAACGTTCCACAAGTAGGCAGCCTGTCTCCCCAATGTAGAGGAGACCACATCAGGTGCAGCGGATACAGTAAATGATGTGTGTGGAGGTACTGGTGAATTTGCGACGGATATGGAAGGATCCATTGGGGCCTTGGAGGGAGGTGAGGGGGGAGGTGTGAGTGCAAGTTTTGCACTTCTTGTGGTTGCAGGGGAAGGTGCCGGGAGTGGAGGTTGGGTTCGTGGGGGGTGTGGACCTGACGAGAGAGTCGCGGAGGGAGTGGTCTCTCCAGAACGCCGATAGGGGTGGGGAGGGAAATATATCCCTGGTGGTGGGGTCTGTTTGGAGGCGGAACGTTTCCGGGAACACCTCTGGGACACCCACACCAACCAACCCAACCGCCCCGTGGCTGAACACTTGAACTCCCCCTCCCACTCTGCCAAGGACATGCAGGTCCTTGGCCTCCTCCATCGTCAGACCCTGGCCACACGACACCTGGAGGAAGAGCGCCTCATCTTCCGCCGAGGAACTCTCCAACCACACGGGATGAATGTTGATTTCTCCAGCTTCCTCATTTCCCCTCCCCCCACCTTATCTCAGTCCCAACCCTCGGATTCAGCACCACCCTCTTGACCTGCAATCTTCTTCCCGACCTCTCCGCCCCCACCCCCTCTTTGGCCTATCACCCTCACTCTCACCTCCTTCCACCTATCGTATTCCCAGCGCCCCTACCCCAAATTCCGTCCCCCAAATTCCCTCCCCCCCTACCTTTTATCTCAGCCAACTTGGCACACCAGCCTCATTCCTGAAGAAGGGCTTATGCCCGAAACGTCGATTCTCCTGCTCCTCGGATGCGGCCTGGCCTGCTGTGTTTTTCCAGCACCACACTTTTCAACTCTGGTCTCCAGCATCTGCAGTCCTCACTTTCTCCTCCCTGATACTCTGAAGAGCATGGCACCCAGACCCACACCCCCTACCCTATCATCCTGCACTTCTCGTGGCCAATCCACCTAACCTGAACAGTTTTGGACTGTGGTAGGGTAGGAAACCGGAGCATACAGATACAACAAGAATGAACAAACTTCACATAGACAGTCGCCCAAGGCTGAAATCAAACCCAGATCGCTGCTGCTGTGAGGCAGCAGTGCTAACCACTGAGCCACCATGCCTCCCCAGTGAAAGAATACAGCAGCCATTATCTTAATGAATGGCAGAGTTGGCTTGAGGGGCTGAACAGCCTATTGATTCTATTTTATATAGTCATATAACATTCCAACTGGCAATAAGAACTCTCATTCCTCTTTTGTCATCGGTTTGGCAGATAGATTATGATGTTAGAAATGGAATGAAGGCAGCAAATGTGGTTTTCACTCACTGCTATGTGCACTTCTATTGCTTAATAATGGGAATGTGAGATGGTGATGAAATTGGTTTCAGACGGGTGGGCTAATTTTAACACAGACACTCTTAAACTGTAGCCTTCAGTGGGAATAGAAAGGGATGGGTTTCATTCTCTTCCACATCATCATCTAAATGAGTTCTCTATTTGACATGGCCCGTGTCACTTGATATGAAATGAAATTGTAGACTGTATAAAACAAATATGATGTGCCACATATATGATGTGGCATGGAGGCTCAGTGGTTAGCACTGCTGCCTCACAGTACCACAGTCCCAGGTTCAAATCCCAGCCTTGGCTGATTGCCTGTGTGGACTTTGCACATTATCTGCGTTGGTTTGCTCCAGATTTCTCCCACAGTCCAAAAATGTGCATTAGGTGTTATTGTTGTGGTTCTGTTTGCCGAGCTGGGAACTGGTGTTGCAGACGTTTCGTCCCCTGTCTAGGTGACATCCTCAGTGCTTGGGAGCCTCCTGTGAAGCGCTTCTGTGGCCTTTCCTCCGCCATTTGTAGTGGTTTGAATCTGCCACTTCTGGTTGTCAGTTCCAGCTGTCCGTTGCAGTGGCCGGTATATTGGGTCCAGGTAAATGTGCTTATTGATTGAATCTGTGGATGAGTGCCATGCCTCGAGGAATTCCCTGGCTGTTCTCTGTTTGGCTTGTCCTATAATAGTAGTGTTGTCCCAGTCAAATTCATGTTGCTTGTCATCTGCGTCTGTGGCTACTAAGGAAAGATGGTCGTGTCGTTTCGTGGCTAGTTGGTGTTCATGGATGTGGATTGTTAGCTGTCTTCCTGTTTGTCCTATGTAGTGTTTTGTGCAGTCCTTGCATGGGATTTTGTACACTACATTGGTTTTGCTCATGCTGGGTATCGGGTCCTTCGTTCTGGTGAGTTGTTGTCTGAGAGTGGCTGTTGGTTTGTGTGCTGCTATGGGTCCTAGTGGTCGCAGTAGTCTGGCTGTCAGTTCGGAAATGCTCTTGATGTATGGTAGTGTGGCTAGTCCTTGGGGTTGTGGCATGTCCTCGTTTCGTTGTCTTTCCCTTAGGCATCTGTTGATGAAATTGCACGGGTATCTGTTTTTGGCGAATACATTGTATAGGTGTTCTTCTTCCTCTTTTTGCAGTTCTGGTGTACTGAGTGTGTTGTGGCTCTTTTGAATAGTGTCTTGATGCAACTTCTTTTGTGTGTGTTGGGGTGATTGCTTTCGTAGTTCAGGACTTGGTCTGTGTGTATGGCTTTCCTGTATACCTTTGTGGTGAATTCTCCATTAGGTGTTCTCTGTAACATCACGTCTAGGAATGGGAGTTGGTTGTCCTTTTCTTCCTCTCTCGTGAATCGGATTCCTGTGAGTGTGGCGTTGATGATCCGGTGTGTGTACTCTATTTCTGTGTTTGTAATTATTACAAAGGTATCATCCACATATCTGACCCAGAGTTTGGGTTGAATTTGCGGTAAGACTGTTTGTTCTAATCTTTGCATTACCACTTCTGCTATGAGTCCAGAGATGGGTGAGCCCATGGGTGTGCTGTTGATTTGTTCATATATTTAGTTGTTGAATGTGAAGTGTGTTGTGAGGCACAGGTCCAGTGGTTTGAGTATGCCATCTTTGTTGATAGGTTCAACGTCCTGTTGTCTGTTCTGTATGTCCAGCAGGTTGGCTATTGTTTCTCTGGCTAGGGTTTTGTCGATAGAGGTGAACAATGCCATTGCATCGAATGAGACCATGGTTTCTTCCTTATCTATGTGTATATTTCTAATGATGTCCAAGAATTCCTGTGTTGATTGTATAGAGTGTCTGGATCCGCTGATCAGGTGTTTCAGTTTCTGCTACAGTTCTTTAGCCAGTTTGTGTGATGGTGTCCCTGGTAGCGATACTATGGGTCTGAGTGGGATGTCTGGTTTGTGCACTGTAGGTAGTCCATAGAATCTGGGGGTGTTGTTGCTTTCAGGTTCTATTCTTTGTAGGTCAAACCTGGTTATCTGTCCGTTTTTTTGTAGGTTCCACAGTGTGTTGTTTATCCTATTGGTGAGCTGTGGGGTGGGGTCAAACTCCCTCTTTTAGTAGGTGTTGGTATCTGCAAGTAGTTGTTGCGCTTTTTGGATGTAGTCTGCTTTGTCCAGGATGACCGTCATTCTGCCTTTGTCTGCTGGTAGTATGATTATGTTCTTATCGTGTCTTAGTGATTTTAGTGCTTCCCTCTCCTTGGTGTTGAGGTTATGTGTTTGACTTTTCCTTGTTATCAGGGGTACGATACTTTGTCTCACTGTTTGTTGTGTCTCTTGTCAGTCCATTGTTCCTGAGTGTGCATTCTAGTGCACTTTTGTAATCATTAAAAACACAGAAATAGAGAACACACACCGGATCATCAACGCCACACTCACAGGAATCCGATTCACTAGAGAGGAAGAAAAGGACAACCAACTCCCATTCCTAGATGTGATGGTACAGCGAACACCTAACGGAGAATTCACCACAAAGGTATACAGGAAAGCCACACACACAGACCAAGTCCTGAACCACGAAAGCAACCACCCCAACACACACAAAAGAAGTTGTATCAAGACACTATTCAAAAGGGCCACAACACACTGCAGTACACCAGAACTGCAAAAAGAGGAAGAAGAGTGTATTCGCCAAAAACGGATACCCGCGCAATTTCATCAACAGATGCCTAAGGGAAAGACAACGGAACGAGGACATGCCACAACCCAAAGGACTAGCCACACTACCATACATCAAGAGCACTTCCGACCTGACAGCCAGACTACTGCGACCACTAGGACTCATAATAGCACACAAACCAACAGCCACTCTCAGACAACAATTCACCAGAACGAAGGACCCGATACCCAGCATGAGCAAAACCAATGTAGTGTACAAAATCCCATGCAAGGACTGCACAAAACATTACATAGGACAAACAGGAAGACAGCAAACAATTCGCATCCATGAACACCAACTAGCCACGAAACGACACGACCATCTTTCCTTAGTAGCCACAGATGCAGATGACAAGCAACATGAATTTGACTGGGACAACACTACTATTATAGGACAAGCCAAACAGAGAACAGCCAGGGAATTCCTAGAGGCATGGCACTCATCCACAGATTCAATCAATAAGCACATCGACCTGGACCCAATATACCGGCCACTGCAACGGACAGCTGGAACTGACAACCGGAAGCGGCAGATTCAAACCACTACAAATGCCGGAGGAAACATCACAGAAGCGCTTCACAGGAGGCTCCCAAGCACTGAGGATGTCACCGAGACAGGGGACGAAACGTCTACAACACAAATTCCCAGCTCGGCGAACAGAACCACAACAACGAGCACCCGAGCTACAAATCTTCTCACAAATTAGTTTTTTTGGCCATGTTAAATTGCCCATAGTGCTAGGTGCATTAGTCAGTGGGAAATGGGTCTGGGTGGGTTACTCTTCGGAGGGGTCGGTGTGGACTGGTTGGGCCGAAGGACCTGTTTCCACACTGTAGGGAATCTATCTAACTGTGGAAGATGGGTTTGTGCTAATAGTTCCTTACAACACTAATTTACACTCTCAGTAAGGTCAAAACCTGCTGCATAGAGAGGCAAGATATGGTGTGGAGGCTTACCGTCCTACTCCTGTAAACTTCCTAACAACAGGGTCAAATATTACAGTGATAGATCAGATGAATCAATTGCCTTACAGGATCAGAAATGCAGCAAGAAATAGGGCCAAATGAAAAGGAAGAACAGTATCAAGAAAACTTTACTTCATGGCAAATCAAGCTTGGCACTGAATTATCTGTTTCTGGTCCTATTTCTTATGCCTTTATAAAATAAGGCTGACAAAAGGACAGAAACAGATCAGCCAGTATCTTAATGAATAGGAAAGTTGGCTTGAGGGACTGAATGGCTTACTCATCCTGATTTGTATGTTCATATAAAATTGCTACTGGCAATAAGAAAAACAAAACAAGGAGTTAATGTTTCCATGTCTGTACCAAGCTGAAATGATTCATACCAATTCAATAATTGAGATATTTTCAACATATTAAAACAGTTCCATAGGTGTTCCATTTAAGTTCTTATATGTAATCATTTCATTTATTCTAGTAGTTCTAAATCCGAACTAAAGCAATTCATTCAGCATTTCTTATTCAAGGACAGAGGCTGAATTGGAATATACATGTGTGTCATTTTTGTGTGTCTGGACTTCCATTTTTATTAGATCAGCAGTGACATTACATTAGCACCACCTAAGAATGCAATTGGGACATTACTTGGAGTGAGACCCTGTGATTTGCACTGAAGCTCTTTAGTTTTAGAAGCAAATTCTCTCATGATTTTGCTCTCAGTCAGCTAACAGTTATTTTATCGAGCCAAACCCCTGGCCACGTAATATCAGTTCCCTGAAGCAAAACATTTTGTGGCATCCAGGCAAACTAAAAGTAATTTGAAGGAAGTAAAAGATAACTGAAGTTAAAACAAAAATGGTCTCAGTTTGATAAGGCACTTAGTTAATGCTATGATTGCACTGTATAATAAGTAAAAGCAGAATGTGCCTCTCTCCAGCAGATATCCTTGTCCACATAGGTTTCTAAGTTTCCATTTAATAGCAAAATTTCTCTTCAGGATTTAAACTCAGTGAGATGGTTAGTTTCCTAATGCACTATTTTAACTCTTGTGTGGCATTTCCAATGAACAATGCCATGAAGCCTCACTCACCAAAAGGAACAATCGAGGTAGGTGAATGTTAGGTACCAGGATTGAAGCCTGGCTCGGCTGAAACCAAGCTGCCGCTAATGAGTTTTCCACGAAAGGGATGCCCTGCTTCTTATCTGCAAGAGCTGGTTTCAATTTGGAATCGATACTCCACTTGAAAATTGGATGAAAGACAAGTTGAGTGCACCTTGACAACCAAAACCACAGCATCACCTAGTGTTATAAGCTGGCAACTACAGTGTGACGAGAAAATAGTTCATGCCTTCCCAATATGTTGATGCAAAAGCAAAGAACAAGGATGAGACACAAATCTTTTCAGATAGAATGTGTGATTAATATATTTTTGAATTCAATGTGCCTTTGCCTACAATCTTTCAATACCAATTTAATACCACATCACATATAATGAGGGAAACCAAAGAAATGTTCTCCACAGAGGGGAAATTACATCATGACACTGAGAATAAATGTTCGCCATATATTAACTATGTAGGATATACATGATGATGAGCAAATGGCAAGCAGTCTGTAATTATTTGATTGGTTATTGACCACAGCAAGTTTGTACAGGGTTGTCTTAACAGAGCTCTGCATTTTGGTGGAAGTAGAGAGGATGTTTCCACTGCCGGGTGAAACTAGGACAAGAGGGTATAGCCTCAAAATTAGGGGGAGCAGATTTAGGACTGAATTGAGAAGGAACTTCTTCACCCAGAGGGTTGTGAATCTGTGGAATTCCCTGCCCAGTGAAGTGGTTGAGGCTTCCTCAGTAAATGTTTTTAGAACTAAGACAGATAATTTTTTGAACAGTAAGGGTTATGGTGAGAGCGCGGGTAAGTGCAGCTGAAGCCACATAAAGATCAACCATGATCGTATTGAATGGTGGAGCAGGCTAGGAGGGCCAGATGGCCCAGTCCTGTTCCTAGTTCTTATGTTCTTATGATGATATTCACCCTTTACAAAATAGAATGCGTACTCCATCATGAGGTGCAAAAAATTGGACAAAATAGAATTCTGAAAGATCTGATGATTGGGATTTACGTATTGCAAAGGAAGGAACAATGGGTCCAATATTCTTTTGTCAATCTACAGAAAGTTGTGTAGTTCAGCAGTTACTTACTGAATCATTTGCTACTCCATAATAATAATTGGAACGAATGTTCTATACTCTGTATTCATCTGAGCAGGACTTGATAAACACATATGGACAGCTTTGCAATTTAGCCTTCAAAAACAAGCAATATAAGTTCCAGATTACTCGGTTTCAACCATTTTGTAGAAGAATCTTTTGAAGATAAACATGGCTTTAATAAAAATGAGAGGACTAAAGAACTTACATTTACATAACTTGCAATTGTACAATGTCAAACATAAATTTAAGTTATTTACATTTTAATTCCGTTTATCATATTTCTGAAAAACCCAAAGCACTTCAACACCAATAAATTATCTGAAAGTGTGGTCACTTTGTTAAAAAAAAACTGCAGGCAATATTCTGCGAAGTATCTTTTATTGTTCAGGAAACATTGTCAGCCAGACTATTGGAAGAACTCCATTGTTCATTTTCAAAATGCACCAAGGGATCGTTTTATGTCTGACTGTAAAGACTGATGAAGCATCACTCTCACATCTCATCCACAAAAATGGGATCACTGACGAAAGGAGATACGCTTCCTACTCCCTCTACTTTGAAGCTGTATCATCAATCAAGTAGCCAAGTCTTTGGAATGGAATTGATATCACAATTTCCACACTGAGAAGTGTTTGTAACCACTTCAAAAAGCCTTAATGGTGTGATCCATCTGTTTTTCTGCATTCTCATTGTATTGAAATATAGAATTATTATAAGTCCACAGAAGCTCAGATGTATTATTATCTATTTTCCTTACAGTTACATTTTTTACAAACACTTTAAAAATACAATCATTTAATCTTAATTTAAACAATTCTTAATGTATCCAGTATATTCTCCGATTCTTTACCCACAGCCTTGATTATGAACATTGACCTTCATCCAGGTTTCAACAATAAATGCAACTCAGTGGCATCTGACTGCAGGTAGATACATGTTGAACTGACTGCTTTTGGATTCTACAATGGATTCCACTTGTGCAGAAATCGATACTACAGAGAAAGGAAATTGAAAAGCTCATCATTGTAGCTCGTTGGATCCTTCAGTGATGAACAGAATAGTGGTGTCATTTTAAATTACTGATATTCAGTCCCAGAACGTTGACCAGCTAATCTACTTTACTTGAACCCATGGAAGTAAAAATCTAAAAATACTGAGAATTGAACTGATAGTGGAAGGAATATGCTGCAATTGGTTTCATGACTTAAATTATATCAAGACAAGAAATGTGGAATCTGAACAGGGATCTGGAAGTGTGTTCTGCTGAGTAGTATTGCTATAGCAGAATGGGCCCAAATATTGAGCCAGAATCCATGTTGATTTCTATTCGATATTTGTCTGATGTGATGATCACAAATAAAAGCAGCAGAACAAGTGGTGGGAGTAGTTGTGAAGCCTTAATCCCACAACAATTAAAACATGACCTTTGCTATTGATCGCATTGTAGCAGTTGACAAAATGAAAATATTTTCAATTTAAAAGTCTGAATTGATAAATTTAAAATGATTATATTGTTGCAGATTTTGTTGATTTTCTTTTTCAATCAGATTTTTTCCAACCTTCATCTCATAACAGAAATGAAAAGAACCATAACTTCAAAAGTCAATGTTCATCTTTTATAAATCTAAACTCAACGAAATACAATTGATTCCTTTCCACTGGAAAACATATATTGGACTAAATAAATAGGTAAAACTGTAAGATGGTATTTTCTCAATAAATACACCCAAATTGACCTCCTGTTAAATGATTTTTCATCATTGCTGGGTTTCATATTTTGTTTTTCTTCGAAGGAGTTCATTGGATATGTTTAGTACCTTCTTAAATATACAATATTCCTGAATTCATGGCTTTGTTTTGTTTGAATATGGTTCTGAAATATCATTTTTGATTCTTCCATGGACTGTGGATATTGCTGGAAAGACTAATATTTACTCTTTATTGTTGCACACATCGAGCTGTTTAAAGATTCAGAATATATGCTTGGTTCAATTTATGGTTTATGAGATAGACATTTGTGGAAAATGTGCAATTGTAACAATGGTACACATTTCATGAAAATAGAAAAAATAAATTGGTCTTTGTCTTACCTATCGTGCTAATTTGAAGCCAGACAGGGTAATATTGGAGATCTCAGAACTGATCTATGTTTTAAAGAGAACACATTGCTTGAGTCACATTTCTGATTACCGTTCGCTTGTAATTGCTGGAATCTGCATATGTGGAACAAGATTAGTTCCTGAAGCCCTCTCCCTACTGAATTAAGTAACCTTCTATCTTCAATGACACCTGAAAAATTGACAGTTGGTGAGTCATTGGATGACATAAAAGTGAGATAAGATATCTAAATTAAAAGGTGGTATGTTTATTTCCATTTATTTTTGTAATATTTGGTATCTGTGAGAAAACAGGACCCATTGTTCATCATGTCACTCAAAAGTGTAAATTTTGAATATAATGGAGGACAATGATTAAGTAGATCATAATTAGTGTTTTCATTACAATTGGTAAATATTTTTTCTTGAGTCTTCTGGGTTAGAGGAGCCTTTTAGTTAGTGGTGACATTTTCAGTCTTATTCGTACTTTTTAAATTGGATGGTTGGTCAATAAATAACGATGGAGAAAGTGAGGACTGCAGATGCTGGAGCTTAGAGCTGAAAATGTGTTACTGGAAAAGCACAGCAGGTCAGGCAGCATCCAAGGAGCAGGAGAATCGACGTTTCGGGCATGAGCCCTTCCTCAGGAATCCTGAGGAAGGGCTCATGCCCGAAACGTCGATTCTCCTGCTCCTTGGATGCTGCCTGACCTGCTGCGCTTTTCCAGCAACACATTTTCAGCAATAAATAACCATATCAACTTCAATTAAAAGAACTTCACGGAACAAATTTGTGGATGAAACTTCTGAATTACAAAGTTTAGTTCATTGCTGTACTTAGGTCCATTTGCAATCTTAACATCTTGCTAACAACCATGACTGCAAGAAGCAAAACCAAAATATTTAAGATGTCTGGACGGCATGGGCAAGTTTGACTAAAGGGTCTGTTTCTCTGTTGTACATCTCTAAGACTCCATGACTCTAACAACATTCAGGCATAAGCTGTAATAATAAAAATAATACCTGTAACAGTAATTAGCAAGCAATAAATGCAACACGCAAGTGTAAGACAATAGCAATCTGCTACAAAAAAGGGCCTTCTTGTTATATTCAGTGGCATTTGCATTGTCAGATTTTCCACCAACAACATTGTAGTGTTGAGGTGGGGGGTGACAACCACATAAGTGCCATGGTTACTAAAGCAGTTCAGAAGTTGGAATTCTGCAGTGAGATCTCTTGTACTGATTGCAACTGAATGTGTACACTTTCAACAGCACTTGAAGCTCATTACTGTCCAGAACAAAACACTTTACTGGACCAAGTCCTCCACCCTTAAACATCTATTGCTTCTACTAATAGCATATCGTAGTTGTTGAATGCACATTTTATAGGATTTACTGTAGCAAACAGACAAAGTTTCTTCTGCAGGACCTCCAAATCTGTAACCACCACTGAGAATTACAAGAACTAGAGCTGCTTTGGTACACCATGTGTGTGTTCAGCATGGAGTGACAATCGCCATTGAGATTAGGACACAGATGATTATTTGTTCACTTTTTGGTGGGTCAAATTTCTGAACTGATAGCCTGGAGGGATTTCTTAGTGAAGATTCACTGCCATCTTATCTGGGCATCTGCAAAACCTCTAGACTTGCCAGTGAATCCCAGGAATTACCAAGGATAACACAAACATCACTACAAATGCTCTCTCAATAGTGCCTGACAAATGGAAGCTTGCCAAATAGTTCAAATCCCGAGGGGCATCCAAAAATAAGCTCTTCAGTGATTCAAATTACTATAATTCCCTAAATAATGCTTTCACTGTTATTAAAAAAAAACCTGGATATGGTAACATTTTGAGTCAAGCTATCAAATTGGAATTTTTAAAAGTGCAAGTTTTTAAGATCAGACAAATGTTGCTCTGAATGAATAGTGAATACAATTTCTATGCTTTTGAGTTTAATTCTAACTTATATTGAAGGTAAATGATTGTGAGATAAGTGAAGTTTCTAAGATGCTCTTCTTTCTCCACATCGAACAATGTTGCTGCTGATAATTTCCTGTTGTTTTCAGAACTGTGATGATGTAACCTGGCAGCAGTTAGCACACTTGAACAAAGTGCTACTTGTTCTTTCAATTTTTTGAAACGTTTAAAAGTGGCCGCTTTTGATTAATAGGAAATGGTTGCCATGGTAAAAATTGTGATGTGAAGAGACATTTTGATACCAAGTACCCAGTCAGGTCAGAGGAAAAGACACAAAAACAAACTGTTTTTTTTCTCTCTCCCAGTAACATGACCAAAGTTCTCCATTGGCTTTTAAATAAGGTATTTGCCCTGCAGATGTCAGCAAGTGAGCACTTGATTTATGCATTTTGTTACATAGTGGAAGTTTGGCCTCTGAACTGGCTTTCATATTGATGAATATCTTCAAGTATAACTCTCTGATGCCAACACAGATTAAATGCTGGTTTCCTAAACTATAATAACTGCTAGAACCTGACAGTTGCTGCAATAAGCTGTATTGATACAAGTGAACTTATGGGGGCTGCCTTGATGGGAATTATTGCTCAGATAATCTTGGAACAGCATTCTATAGTAAAGGGAATTTGTTGATACCTTGGTGCTTTGAAAAAACAGTTTGTGAGATATGCGTGTTGCTGAATAGGCTAGCATTAGCACTTGTGACAGCGGTGGTAAGCTGTCTTCTTAAACTGCTCCTGCCCATGTGTGTAGGTCCACTCAAAATGCTGCCAGGGAGGATGTTGCAAGATTTTGAACCAATGACAGTGAAGGAAGGGTGCTATTGTTCCAGATCAGGATAGCATGTAACTCAGCCAACTTGTTGGTGATGATGCTCCTACATGCATCTGCTGTGCTTATTAATTGTAATACATGATCTTCAATACCGTGAAATCCATCACTAGCTTTTTTTTCTATTACATGCAATAACATAGCTCCACTAGGCAAAACATCCTAATGTTTTGAGAACATTCAGGCATGAACTGTTAAGTGATGAGTAACATTCACACAAATACCGGGCAATGACTAACTCCAATAAGAAAGACTCGGACTATTTTCGCTTGATAATCACCGGCATTACGAGCACCATCTACACCATCAGTAACCACCATTAAGCCAAAAACTGAAATTGACCATCTTCTGACTCCCAAAGTTCTTTTACCATCTACACATCAGGCATGTATTGCACAACACTTCAGCTGCCTGGACGAGTGCACTTCCAACAAAAATTCAAAAGCTCAACACCATCCAGAGGAACAAGCCCATTTCATTAGTACCCCAGTCACCCTGTTAAATATTCATTCCCTTCCCTGTCAGCACACAGAGACAGAATTGTAAACCATCAATATGATGAACTGCAGCAACCAAACAAATACTTTAAGCAGCACCTTCCAATCTACAATACCCACCAACTGAAAACAAAATAAATCTGGTAGGCATATGGGAACGCTACCCCTCCAAGTTCCCTTCCAAGATATCAACTAGACATGGAAGTTCCTGAATCATGGCTGGATCAAATATCCTGGAACTCATTCCCTAACAGAAATGGGACTTGGATATTATGACGTTGAAGAGTCCAACAGACATTTATTACAATGTTTATGTATTACATTCTTCAGACATATAATTGTCTGGGCTCATTTGAAGCTATATTACACTGGAGAAGCATATCTTCTGTACAGTGTCATCATAGAAATGCTATGGCACAGAAGGAGGTCATTTAGTCCATTGTGTTTGCGCCGGCTCGTTAAATGAGCATCATTATTTTGCAGCAATCTGCTGCTTTTTCCCCAAACACTTGCACATTATTTTTATCTAAATAATTATCTGATAACCTCTTGAATGCCTAAATGCTACCTATCTCCACCACACTTCCACAAAATGCTTTCTGTAAATCCTTGCATTGCTCTTGATTCTTTTGCAGATTACTGTAGGTCAATTTTATTTTGCTCCTTTTCATGAGCATGAACAGCTTCTCCATATTTCCTCCATCTCGACCACTCACAAAACCTCTAATTGGATCTACTCTGAGCCTTCTTTTGTCCAAGGAGAACTGTCTCAACTTTCCCACAGGCTTTGATAAGGACTAACACAAGAGATTAGCATGTGTTGTACAACACTTCAGCTGCCTGGATGAGTGCACTTCCAACAAAAATTTAAAGCATGTGGAATTGGCGATAGTGTACTGACATGGATAGAGAACTGATTGGCAGACAGGAAACAAAATAATAAGAATAAACAGTCATTTTCTCAGTAGCATCTAGTGCGGTACTGCAGTGCTTGGACCGCAGCTATTCGCAATATATATTCATGATGTAGATAAAGGGGTTAGATTTAATATCTATAAACTTGCAGATGAGTCAAAATTGGGTGAAAACACTGTGAGGAGGATGTAGAGATGCTTCAGTATGATTTGGACAAAGAGATTGTGGGCAGATGCTTGGCAGGTGAAGAATAATATGAATAAGTGTGAAGTTATCCACTTCGATAGCAAAAACAGGAAGGCAGATTATTAACTGAATGGCGATAAATTGGGAAAGGGGAGGTGCAACAAGATCTGGGTCTTTTTGTACAATAGTCACTGGAAGTAAGCATGACACACAGAAGGTGATGAAGAAGTCAAACAGTATGTCAGCCTTCATAGTGAGAGGATTAGAGTACTAGATTAGGTATGTCTTCCTGCAATTATACAGGGTCTTGGTCAGACCACACCCAGATTATGGTGCACAATTTTCGTCTCCTTATCTGATGAAGGATGCTCTGTTTATAGAGGGAGTGCAACAAAATTCACCGGACTGGGATAAGAAGTGAGATTGCATAGATTAAGGCTATGTTTTTTAGAGTAAAGAAGATCTAATTAAAAACCGATACATTTCCAACAGGACTAGACAGGGTAAATGCAGGAAGGATGACCGGAGAATCTAGAAACAGGTATCACATTCGAAGGGTACAGGGTGGAGCCTTTAAGGCTGAAATGAGGAGGAATTTCTTCACCACAGAAAACAGTTATATCCAAAAGATTCAAAGTTTTCAAGAAAAAATTACATATTGTTCTTAGGCTAAAGGAATCAAAGGAACTGGGGAGAAAGTAGGAATAGGGGGTACTAAGTTGGATGATCAGCCATGATCATAATGAATAGCAGAGCAAACTTAAAGGACTGAATGACTTATTCCTGCACTAATTTTCTGCGTTTTTACAATTGAATTTCCTTATCCCTGGAACCGTTCTTGTAAACCACTTCTGCACTTTTTCAAATGGATTCGCATTCTCCCCATCATGTCGTTCCCCAGAACTGAACATAGTACTCGAGCTGAGGTCTAACAAGTGTATTAGACAAGTTCAAATTACCTCTTGCTCTTGTATGCAATACCACTATTAGCAGTGGACACTATTTGCAGTATCCCTCCAAACCCTTCCTATTCATATACCCATCCAGATGTCTTTTAAATGTTGCAATTGTACCAGCTTCCACCACTTCCTCTGGCAGCTCATTCCATACACGTACCACCCTCTGTGTTAAAAAGTTGCCCCTTAGGTCTCTTTTATATCTTTTCCTTCTCACCCTAAACCTATGCCCTCTAGTTCTGCACTCCTTCACCCCACGGAAGAGACTTTGTCTATTTATCCTATCCATGCCCCTCATGATTTTATAAACCTCTATAAGGTCACCCCTCAGCCTCCGACACTCCAGGGAAAGCAGCCCTAGCCTATTCAGCCTCTCCCTATAGTTCAAATCCTCTAACCCTGGCAACATCCTTGTAAATCTTTTCTGAAGACTTTCAAGTTTCACAACATTCTTCCAATAGGAAGGAGACCAGAATTGCATGCAATATTCCAAAAATGACCTGACCAATGTCCTGTACAGCCGCAACATGGCCTCCCAACTCATGTACTCAATACTCTGACCAATAAAGGAAAGCATACCAAATGCCTTCTTCACTATCCTATCTACCTGTGACTCCACTTTCAAGGAGCTATGAACCTGCACTCCAAGATCTCTTCGTTCAGCAGCACTCCCTAGGGCCTTACCATTAAGTCTCTAAGTCATCCTAAGATTTGCTTTCTCAAAATTCAGCACTTCGCATTTATCAAAATTAAATCCCATCTGTCACTTCTCAACCCAATGGCCCAGCTGAACAAGATCCTGTTGTAATCTGAAGTAACCATCTTCGCTGTCCACTACACCTCCAATTTTGGTGTCATCTGCAAACTTACTAATGATACCTCTTACGTGCAAATCCAAATCATTTATATAAATGTCAAAAAATAATGGACCCAGCACCGATCCTTGTGCCACTCCACTGGTCACAAGCCTTCAGTCTGAAAAACAACCCTCCACCACCACCCTCTGTCTTCTACCTTTTAGCCATTTCTGTATCCAAATGGCTAGATCTCCCTGTATTCCATGAGATCTACCCTTGCTAACTAGTCTCCTATGGGAACATTGTCAAACACTTACTGAAGTCCATATCGATTACGTCCACCGCTCTACCCTCATTAATCCTCTTCGTTACTTCTTCAAAAAACTCAATCAAGTTTGTGAGACATGATTTCCCACACACAAAGCCATGTTGACTATCCTGAATCAGTCCTTGTCTTTCCAAATACATGTACATCCTATCCCTCAGGATTCCCTCCAACAACTTGCCCACCACTGATGTCAGGCTCACTGGTCTATAGTTCCCTCGATTGTCCTTACCACTCTTCTTAAACAGAGGCACCACATTAGACGACCTGCAGTCTTCCGGCATCTCACCTGTGACTATCGATGATACAAATTACTCTCTGTTTCCTGTCACTCAGCCAATTTTGTTACTCCTGATTCTTTCATTTCTACAACACCAGATTACTGTCCAACTGGTTTATTTGGGCATACAAGCTCTCGGAGCACTGCTCCTTCGTCAGGTAGCTACTTGTGTGATTTTTAACTTTACACACCCCAGTCCAAAACCGGCTCCTCCACACCATGTCTTTGACTAGATTAGATTCCCTCATTGTGGAAGCAGGCCCTTTGGCGCAACAAGTCCACACCGACCCTCCGAAGAGTAACCCACTCAGACCCATTTCCCTCTGACTAATGTACCTAGCACTATGGGCAATTTAGCATAGCCAATTCATGACCTGCACATATTTAGAGTGTGGGATGAAACCGGAGCACCCGGAGGAAAACCACGCAGACACGGGGAGAATTTGCAAACACCACACATACAGTCACCCAAGGCTGGAATTGAACGTGGGTCCCTGGCCACTAAGTGCTAACCACTGAGCCACCGTGCTGCCCTACCATGTCTTTGGTTCCTATAACTTTCTTCACAATTCTGTTGTACGACCCTGTATCAAATGTTATGCTTCAAGTGATTTGGGGTAAGGTGGCATCTGAGGACCTCAGGTGAATGCTTTTGAGATACTAGTGTTATCATTAGTAAGTCTTTGAAAAGAATACTGATATTTTGACTGAGTGATATGTCATTTTTGAACAAAGTCTGGACAGAGCCTTTTCTGCGAATTGATGTTTTATATTAAAAGAATTGTCTTTTGTGTAAGAATATAATAGCCCTGAACAAAATAGACATTTTTTGATGAATTTGGTTTTAATAGTGAGATGTCGCTGGGTTAGTATTTAATTTTCAATCCCTTTGCTCTTGAAAATGTGGTAATGAGCTGCAGTCCATTTGGTGTAGGTGATGCCAATTGGTCCTTTTAGTTTCATTCTATTTTTGAGAGATTTTTTCTGCAGTTTGATAGGTCATTTCAGAGGTAATTAAGAAACAATTACAATGGTTGGTGGCTAGACCAAGTAAAGACTACTGTTTTTCTTTCCTTAATGACATTTGTGAATAGGTTTGTCATACAAAGAGAAAAACAATCAACAATAGTTCATGTTACTCTTTAGACTTTAATTCGAGATTTTTACTGAATTCACTTCATCTGCCATTGAGGGATTCAAAACTCAGTCCCCATAGGATTATAAATTAAGGTAATCTCTGGATTACTCATCCAGCAACAGTAACACAATGCGTTGTCTCTGTCAATGAAACCAATTTGATGAGTTTCAAAAGATTTCCTTCATGCAAGAACATTCTAAATTATGTTAATAAATCAATCAAAGGCATGGCTCATGCTAAAAATTGCACTGGTATCCTAATTAAAGTGATTGGTTGGTTCTCTTGTTAGTACGTCTTCAGTATTATTCATAATGTATTAATGTTTGTTTCTACACTTCTTTGATGGAGCCTAATATAGGCAGATAGAAGCATGATGCCCAGAACTTTTCTGAGTTGACAGTCACTGAGTTGAAATTGCAGGTCATTATTTAAAAAGGAAGAAAAAGTGTTATAAGAAGTATTTTTCCCCTATATTTCATGCATAGAGTTTCTTTTCTTCGGACATTGCAGACAGCTATGAAGAGATGGCTTGGAATTTCCCTATTTCTAGTTTGTCTGGTCCCCATTTCCATCCTTCTCCACTTTTCTTCTTTCCTGGTCTCAAGTTTCACCACAAATGGCTTTAATTCAAGTTAATTTTGAGTATCAGTTGGCTAAAGGGTTTCCTTTTCACATACTGAGAGCTCAGAGCAGCACCTGGAGAATTTGCTTGATGGGGTAACCATTTTAAATATATTGCAATAACTATGCATTACTAGCATTGATGATTTACAGCAAAGTCTCCTAAAAAGACTGTAGAGTACAGCAAACAAAACATGAGACTGAAGCCACAACAAAGGTTCCTTACAAAGACAGTTATTTCTCTCACAATAAAAAAAATGTGCATTAAGTCGAAGTGGTCAAAGCTGTGTGGCCTTGAGTCAGGGAAATGATCCCATATCCCCTTTTCCAATTTGTTTTGTTGGTGTCACTTGATTCAGACTTAAACATTTTTTTTCTGATGAAGAGTCACTGGACTCAAAACATGAACACTGCTTTCATCCCACAGATCATGCCAGACCTGCTGAGTTTCTCCAGCAATTTCTGTTTCTTTATGTTTCAAGTAATCTGTCCTACTACTTTCAATATTCATGGACAGGGCAAATTTAGATCAAGTACAGTGGTCTGCCAAGGTGACTGAAACTCACGTTTTACCACTGCTCTCCCAAGTCTTTGCTTCAAGCTAAATTCCAGGTAATAAATAATGACTCAGAACAATCTTACTGCAAAAAGCTTCTTTACTGGTACGTACCAACGAAAATAATGGGTGAGTGAGTTAACAGGAGCACAAATGAGATTGATGGTAATCTACTCAAATTGCAAATGCACTAAGGTGTTCTTGCGGAAGGTATAATGGATTGTCAAGGCAGATAATGTCTTTCTCAGCGACATTTATGTTAGTTTCCGTCATTTCCATGAATAAGACAGGCTTTTTTTTATTTTGTGTTATTATGGAAAGTGAACTATCATGGCTTGGGTGATTTAATTTGGGCTGTTCCCAAATAGAGGAAAGTTATGCTGAATTACAAAGTCCTCTTCAAACTGCACATCATGCTATCTTGTAAATCCTGGACTTCTCTCCCTACTGACCTTGTAGGTCAACTTGTAGCAAATGATCTGCAATAGTTCAAGAATGCAGCTCACCACCACCTTCACAAGGCCAGCGAGGAGTGGGCAATCATTGCTAGCTCAGCCAGCGATGCCAACATCCATGAATGAACACACAAAACAAAAACATCATTGGTATTGTAAAGCCTAGCAAGAGGCCAATTGGGTCATTGTGTCAATTTCAGAACTCTGAAATGAGTCTGACTTCTTTGCTCTTATCCCATGGTTATGACTTTGTTCCCCTTTATCCAACTGCCCCTTGAAAGTTACAATTGCAGTTTCTTCCACCATTCTTTCAATGCAAGAGATAAGTGGAAATATTAGAATCCAAACCAGATGGTGAAGTGCAAAACAAGGCACCACTCCTTTCCTTGATCACAGGTTTAATTACAGAATGCAGCACTATTGATCTGATTGCTAAATCCATGACCATGTAGAGGTTTTTTATATAAAAACAATACTCTTTTAATCGCCCTTTTTTGGGCATGCTGAGATGCACCTGCAGAGTAGGTGAGACTTACACTTGGAAATTATGAGTCAGCGGGACACTAACACTGTACTACATGACCATTCTGATACATGTTATCAATATGTTTAATGAATCTGCTTGAATATAAGATGACAATAATAACATTACTGTGCTAATAAACCTCTCAAAATTCTAATCCGTTTTTTCAGACATGTTACTGACCAGCACTTCCTGAAGTGGCACTTGAACCCAGATCTTCTGGTCGAGCCAATGTAGCACACAAGACTTAAGATAGTTTAAGTCAACCTGTTCGGCCATCCGTCTTTGGCAGTTGGGACTTGAACCCAGTCCTTCTGGCACAATGGTAGGGGCATTACCACTGCACCACTAATAAAATTTCTTTATTAGTCCATGCCTAAACATTCTAACACACCTCCAGGAAATGCAGGCCTTGGATCTGGACCTTCTAAATCTATAGTAAGGACATTCCCACTATGTGCCAAGACATGTCGAGGCTCACAGATATTATCTGATTTTAAATTCCAGCAGCTGATGTAGTGGAATCTGAACCTATGTCCCCGATCATCCAGCTGTTCTACTTGTTTCTGTGCTTCATGCCATTACTAATGCACCATCATCCCTCCTCCTTTTTATGCTTTCAGATATTTTCTAGCCAACCTACTCTAGCACACCTCTGGACTAGACTAGTGTCCCTACCACTGATCTCATGGCTCAGTGGTAGGGACACTAGCACTGCATTATATGAGCCTTCTTTCCGTGGTCTCAGCTATTTTCTTATTAACTTGATCAAAGATGTTGTGACAGATCTGTTTGGCAGGTGGGCCTTAAACCCAGATTTCCTGGCTCAGAGGTGAGGACACTACCAGTGCAACACAAGACCTCTTTTTTTTGTTTCAAATCTAGAAATGCTGTTATACCAACAAACATTTCTCCCATCACCATCATCTCCAGATCATGCATAGCATTTTTCTTCATTTATTGACCACCATGAGAAAATCACCCATGTTTTTCAAATGATTAATTTACATCCAAAAACACTTTTAAGAGCAATGCAAACAAACAAAGGAGAGTGAAAGAGGGCTAAATTAAAATGGAGTAGAAAGAGGAGATAAAGCATGTTATCTCTGCCGTGTCCCAACCACCCCCTCTATGTTCTCAGTTCTAATTGATCAATGACCATCCCATGTGCATCTTTAACAATGTAATAAACCATTTGTTAACAAATGGGGCCTTTATTCAATATCTCTCTGAAGTACAGAATCCTTGATCGTGCCATAGGCTCACAGTCACACATGGAAATGCTAACCAAGTTTATCTTCCTCAGTCCAGGAGTGAAGTATGTATTCATAGCCTTCTGCCTTGGTATTATGAGTGGTGCCAACTGTGCCAAACTACAATTTTTTTTATTTTTAATGTGGTAAAATACTCAGTAAGCCATCGTCTCATCTGAGGCGGTTGTGTGAGGTTTCTAAGATTATTCTTGCTGATTATGTTGTTGGTCTTGAAAGCTCTCTACTCATCCTGACGGAACACCACTCTTCAAAACTCTCATGGAATTGATTTTCTTTCTGCTTGCTTGAAATGGGTCAACACCTGTTTGGCTCTTGGTGAAAATCAACATCCTGCCACATTGCTGCAGTGGCCTCTAACACCTTCTCATTTGTAAAAGCCTCCTATCTTTTCAGAAAATCTACTTCCTTTTGCTTTGTGATTATTAGTGTTGACACATCATTCATCTCTTCTTGAAATTACAGCTTGTTAACAGCACAATACATAATTTCAAACAATGGGAAGCATCAGTTTTAGTTTTGGCTGAAAAATCATTGTGCTGATAATTGTTCAGAGATCTGCTTAACCATTAATAAGATAGGCAAGTATACCACTGTAAACTTGTAGTGATAAATTAGAAGTGACAACAGCAGAAAATTGCAAAGCACTTGATCCCATAATGTACTAAATGCTGCAGGTTTCTAAACAACATGCTATGAACCTAAAATCTTCTTGTTTCTTCCAGTGTTATGTACAGGCATGCAAGGAGATCAACGTTTTTATGTATTAACATCTGGCTGTAGATTAATTCCTGATCACTCATTTACTTATTTAATTTTATCTTGCTGTCAAATTAAAACAATGAAAATATTTCTTGGTGCAATAATGAGGGGAGCAATATTACTCTTTATGTGAACTGAAATGCCAGAGCTCCCGATAAATTTAAGTAGAGGTAAAATACTTTGCTATTTTGATACAGTTTGCTAGCTCCTTTGGAGTAAAATTCACTGTATTGAACATAAGTTATTTCAGGGGAGACTCTTTAATGACCTCAGTTGGAAGTCTTCCAACAATATATAATGGTTACATACCTTACATTCAGTTATGAGTGGGCAACCATTAGCTGTTCAGAGCTCCTCCTCATTTCAGTCTTCAGATCAAATCTTTAGGTTATTTTCCAAATTTTATGCAAGCCTCATTAGTCTTTATATTGTATTTACTTTGCTTTGATATCAAATTTCTGGTTTTGCTTATCGTTTCTGTGGAAATTCCTTCACCCAATGACATTGCACAATGTGCTGTTAAGGCTACTGATTTTGTTGCTTGCTTTGCTTGCTTATGACCTAACCTTTCACCATCTTCAATTCTGATTCATTTAACCAAGACTGACAGCAGCCTTGTGATTAGGGAAAGTTAGTGGGCAAGTCTTGGAGGAAGTGCAAGGCACAGCCAAGGCTTAATTTATGAGGAACGTTTCTTCAATGGTATTGGTCAATTCAAAGATAGGCAACACAGATGTTATAACATATGAAATAAAATAAATTATAAATGCCACTAGTGTAATGAAAAACATGAAGCTCAGTTGTAATTCATGAGATTTGGGAATTAAAGCCGAGTTTTGGAGATCAGACTTGACTCATGTGGCTTTGTTCAGATGAAACAATAAACAAATGGTACTCTTTAGCTTTCATATTTAACATACATCCTTTAATATTTTAAAAGCCTAAGGTACGTGAATTTCTACATTAGCAGGGCGTATACCAATGCTAACATGGAGATGTTCAGTGGGTGTGTGAGAAACATGTGGAATAATGGAGCATGGTTTGAGGGTGTGGAATTATTAGAAAAGTGTCTAGAGACATTTCTCACCTTCTGTTTCCAGCAGATAACATCATTTTTTTTCTGTTTATTTGCTTCATAGGGTTAGATTTTGCAGTGGTAATAGTAGAAAAACCTTCAGTATTCAGCATAATTTCCTCATGAAAACTGACAACAACTTCAGGAGTCAGGAGGTAGTACGGGGGCTCAGTGGTCAGCATTGCTACCTCACAGGGCACTGGTTTGATTCCAGCCTTGGGTGACTATCCGTGTGGAGTTTGCACATTCTCCCCATGTCTGTGTGGGTTTCCTCTGGTTGCTCCAGTTTCCTCCCACAGTCCAAAGATGTGTAAGTTAGGTGGAATAGCCATGGGAATTGCATAGTTTTGGGGACAGGGTTTGGGTGGAATGTTTTTCAGAGGGTCAGTGTGGATTCAATAGGCAGAATGGTCTCCTTCCACACTGTAGAGATTCTAGGAGTCCACACATATGTGGATGTCCAAAGGTTGATCTACTGTTGTAATTCTGTGCTGTCCCAGAGTGTACCAAATTTCCAACTACCAGAGTAAATTCCCAAAGCAATGAGCACATTTCTGAAAAGTTCAATTTTTGTGCTGGTAGTTTCGTTTTAAAAACTGTGGAAAGTAGTGTACTTTATAGAATGGGGTGTAACTCTGATACTATCATCATCGTTGTGTTTGCTTCTGATGTTACTCCCACCACTCTAGTCTACAGGCTGGAATGAGGGAGAGAGCACAACTGAAACCACCAATTTAAGTCTGTCAGCCAGTACCATTTTAGGAACATGCAAAAAAGATGAAGAAACTTATATAATAAACTGATTGTGTTTGAAGTTAGCAGGGAATACAGGGGAATAATAAGCTGCAATTAATTTATTGGACTAGTACATGATGCAATAATGCAACAATTGGTCATTGACTCATATTGTGAAAGACTATAAAAAAATGCATTTATCAAACTTGTGTGTCACTGGCCATGTACTGTCCAAACTTAATTACCCTTTAGAAGTTGGTGGGCAACTTCCTTGAGCTGCTGCAGTCTATATGGTGTAGGTGCACTCACAATCCAGAGGAGGGGTGGGGGGGGGGGGGGTGGGGTTGGGGAGTTGCATATTTCTGACCAATCAAGGAGCAACGATAGACTTCCAGGTCAGAGTTTGATTGATACAGATACATGCCCATGATAAGTGTTGCTGTGTCAAGGCCTCCTGTACATCATGTGAACAATCAACCAATCTGGCTTTCAACACCTCAAACTACACCTTCTCAGTAGTTGCCTCTGCACTAGAATGTTGCCTCCTTTGATGCTCTCCTCCTGTAGAATACAGTTCAGGCAAAGCTCTCTGGTCTAGTTTTTCTCAAGTTAGTAGACAATCAAACTTAAAAGGGAAGGATTCCTATGTAAAAAGAAGTTGTGGCCCACCTGGTAACTGCAGAAATTGGTTAACTTGTGCATTTTATGAGAGCAAATCACAGCTTCAATTTTGCATTAACACAGTAGAATAGAAGTCACTGCTAAGATTAATCATACAGAATTATTATAAAGGGATAGGCCTGGAAAGCTGAATGGCCTGGTACCCTTCTGGATTCCCCTGTGTTCTGATATTTGGGAGTATTTCTGTATGTTGCTCTGCTGTGTTGCAACATAATGGAAACACGTTGACTGGTGAATGTAACACTTTCTGATCCCAGTATATCTAATCCAAGTGAAGTGCCTGACATTGCCAAATTGAAATTATATTAGAACCAGGTTAAATGCAAACGAGCCAATGCAATATGTGCTCCCAGCTGCCATTGCAGCAGTTTTGCAATACTCCACCACCGATACAATAAGTGAACCTGGCAGCAGCAGAGCCTCTCTCTTAGATTTGAAGTATCCCATCTGACAATTGGCTTTCCAGTTCTAACCATTATATGAGATTGCGTCTCCCGTTAAATGTAGAAATGGTAACATCTGCTGCCAGGATAACTTATTGTCATGATTTGTTTATTTAGTGCACTGCTGCCATTTAGTGGTGATAAAAAGGTATTTCATTAACGTAATCAGCTGAATGAATTCTTACATTTTATATTTATCAAATATGAAATTTGAGTGTTGAGAATAGAGGCTTAAAAAAAAAATTAGCATACAGCCAGCAAGTATCAGCTTTCCTCACTGATGCAACGATTTTCACATGATCAATCCCAGTAATGTACCTTTACTCGAAATATAAAGATATACTCCCCAATGTCAGCACAGGCTTGGAGGGTTGAAAGGCCTGTTCTTGCATTGTGTTGTTCTTTGTTCTTATATTTTCCCCATGTTATTTTCTCCAACATTCTCACTGGTCTCTCTGTATTTTCTTTTATTCATTTAAGTTAACTCTCACTGAAAGCTAATTGAGACAGTTCAAACAATTACTGCTAATAGGGGAATTAGTGTTCGTTTTCACATCCTCAGGTAAAAAAACTGCACCAATGGTTGCTTACACGTAAATTACAACTTCATTCAGCACTGAACCTGTGATCTTCAAGAACTTGTTTGCTAAACACTTGAAAAAAATAATGTTTTATGGCCTTTGAAAGCATTCAAGTGGAACTGCAAATACACTCATCATCTTCAAATACCTTCACATAGTAGAATCACAGAATCCCTACAGTGTGGAAACAGGCCATTTGGCCCAACAAGTCCACACCGACCCTCCGAAGAATATCCTACCCAGACCCATTCCCATTCCCGATTACTTGCATTTCTCCTGACTAATGCATCTAACCTACACATCCCTGGACACCATGTTCAATTTAGCGTGACCAATTCATCTAACCTGCACATCTTTGGACTGTGGGAGGAAACCGGAGCGCCCAGAGGAAACCCACACAGACATGGGAGAATGTGCAAATTCCATGCAGACAGTTGCCTGAGGCTGGAATCAAACCTAGGTCCATGGCACTGTGAGGCAGCAGTGCTAACCATTGAACCACTGTGCCGCCCCCTAAAAAAATGCAATAATGTGATGTCTGTTCATTGGATAGAGTTACAAAGATGGAAAGAGCAGACAAAACAGGGTAATCCAAAAGTCCCCTGTTTTGTATTGCCACTGGGATGGTTTGGTTCAACCAAAGATAATACTGTATATGCTCTGGCTTTAACAACATGGTGTATTTTCAACTCTCATGGCTTAAAAAAAAAGCAAAGAGGGAGAGGACAAAATCCCAAAATATAAAAAAAAGTGTTGCTTTTTCATTGTGCTTTTTATGTAACTTAGAAAGTCATGTACTACACTTCTAGCCACTGGAGTTGAGCTGTGAGTGTTCAATCAGCAAATGCGATGGATACTTTTCACATCAGAAAGGCCTTTCAGTGACAATGAGACAAAGGGTGAATGAATTATTCTTGTCCAAGGCATAGAAAGAGCAGCCTTACTTTGAAATTGTCGTGCAGTCTTTTACAACAATGTCATCTATTAGACCAAGCAGTACTGCATCCATATGTTCCTCGAAAAATAAGTTCACATGTAAGGTAACCTTGTGTTTCGTTAATGAAAGCAACATGAACTGGGTGAACTTGACACTACAACCTTTTAAGATGTGTTTTTGATTCTCTTAATCTGTGAATACATTTAGAGCAGAGCTTTCCTCTTGCCCAATGCAAAGATAACCTTTAACTTCAGCATAGCTAAGAAGGTTCCTCAAAGTACAACGAGATCTTGATCAGATGGGCCAATGGGCCGACGAGTGGCAGATGGAGTTTAATTTAGATAAATGCGCGGTACTAGATTTTGGAAAAGCAAATCAGAGCAGGGCTTATACATTTAATGATATAGTCCTGGGACATGTTGCTGAATAAAGAGACCTTGGAGTGCAGGTTCATAGTTCCTTGAAAGTGGAGTCCTAAATATGATGTGGAGATGCCAGAGTTGGACTGGGGTGAACCAGGTTAAAAAATCAAATGACACAAGGTTTATTAAACCTGCTGGACTGTAACCTGGAGTCCCAGATAGACAGGATAGTGAAGAAGACATTTGGTATGCTTTCCATTATTGATCAGTACATTGAGTATAAAAGTTGGGAAGTCATGTTGCAGCTGGACGTGACATTGGTGAGGCCACTTTTGGAATACTGCGTTACTTCTGGTCTCCCTGCTATAGGAAGGATGTTGCACAACTTGAAAGGATTCAGAAAAGATTTACAAGGATATTGCTAGGGTTTGGGGCGGGGGGGGGGTGGGGGCATTGAGTTATAGGGAGAAGCTGAATAGGCTGGGACTATTTTCCCTGGAATGTCAGAGGCTGAGGGTTGACCTTAAATAGGCTTCTAAAATCATGAGGGGCATGGGAAGGGCAAATTGCCAAGACCTTTTCCCCAGGGTGGGGAATCCAAAACTAGAGGGCATAGGTTTAAAGTGACAGAGGAAAGATTTAAAAAGACCTAAGGGGCAACTTTCACATCTGGGGGTGGTGCATGTATGGAATGAACCACCAGAGAAAATAGTGGAGGCTGGAAATTACAACATTTAAAAGGCATCTAGATGGGTATATGAATGGAAAGGATTTAGGAGGATATTGGCCAAATGATGGCAAATGGGACTGGACTAGTTTAGGATATCTGGTCAGCACGGGCGAGTTGAACCAAAGGGTCTGTTTCCATGCTGTACAGCTCTATGTTTCTGTGACATGCACTGAAGAAAAATTGAGTTCTGAAACTGCATTCATAATGAATACTTATATTGTCGAACCATATTTTTGACCTTCTGTTCAGACACAAATTTGCTTTTGAGTAAACCAGTGGCATTTGAATGCTATCGTTCCTGTATTTATTTCTTTGGTTTAATTGCCAAATGAAGTAACTGTCCTTTCCATGGTAACAGCTTGAGTCTACCTCATCATTAAATGTAGACAGATGAATTGGACAATGGAGTGTCACTCCTTGTGCTGGTCATTAGTTGAACAACCAGAAAAGAAATTGTGATTTCAGAATATTGTTACTTCTGTCACAATTAAATCAGATGTTAGAGAATCACTTGGTCAATCTGTCTGCAAGGCACATCTCTGGAGTTGTATTCATACTTCCACTAAATAAGATGGTAATCTGACAACTAAGAATAATGAACAGTTTGACATTCCTGTAAATATTAAAGACTTCAAAGCCTCATTGCGAGCAAGCTTGTGACATTGGTTTAGTCCTGAGAACAGGTGAGAAAAAGTAATCCAATGACAATACTGTGGATACTGGAAATCTGAAATAAAACCAGAAATTGCAAGAAATACTCAAATACTCATGTTGATTCTGTGAAGAGAGAAATAGTAGAAACAGTCATCATATTTTACATGGATGATTTTTCACCTAGTTTCCATATTGAGTTTTCCTGACGACTTGATGTTCGGTAAGATCATAACCTGTGGTGAGTTGGGCTTTTGCCCGAAACGTCAATTTCCCTGCTCCTCGGATGCTGCCTGAACTGCTGTGCTTTTCCAGCACCACTCTAATCCAGAATGTGAGGTGGGCTGTTAGCAAGGCATTTAATAAACAATGGCCTTCGTGAGTTGGGAACTCGCCTTGTGAGAATCTCACTGTACTGCTTCCCAAAAGCCAACAAGATATGGTGAGATGACCCCAATGTCAAAGTGGAGCTTGCCAAACATCTCACCACAGTACACAACTCTTCGACCTCTATTTGTAAGTTCGCATCAAGAAGTCTCACAACAGCCCCAAGTTATTGAACATCAAAGGAAGGGTCCAACAATGAAGGAACAACATGTGTAATTTTTTACAAGAACACCTTAAATACTCCCTCAAAAATTCCCACAGTGTCTTAATTCCTCCTACCTTCTGTTTCTCTCAAAATCAAAAATAGTTATGAGCAAACTTCTGCTGTAGACAACAGAAGAATGAGTCTGTGTGATCCAGGGCAGATTCAAGCACATAACAATCATTTACACGTGGAAGGTAATTGCAAACAAGTTCAAGATCTATCATTTGTAGTTTGATCTCATGTTCTCTTTCAGAAAGTAATAGCTGTATGGTTTTGTTTAGACCACTCATGACAGTAAACGGAGTTGAGATACGAAAGTGCAGAAGCCTTTTCTTTTGGTTAATCAATACGAAAAGCTTTTAGATGAATACCGTTGCCCTTGGATGTCTGTGTGTGTGTGTGTGGAAATCTTTGTCAAGAGTGGTTGCAAAATGCCTGATGTAACAGCTGAGGCTGTGTTCCTATATGGGGTGAAAATGTGTTGCTGGAAAAGCGCAGCAGGTCAGGCAGCATCCAAGAAACAGGAGAATCGACGTTTCGGGCATAAGCCCTCCTGAAGAAGGGCTTATGCCGAAACGTCGATTCTCCTGTTCCTTCGATGCTGCCTGACCTGCTGCGCTTTTCCAGCAACACATTTTCAGCTCTGGTCTCCAGCATCTGCAGTCCTCACTTTTTCCTATATGGGGGCCAGTCCTCACATGTGCAACCATATAACAAGGCTGAGACTGCAATAGATCTGAGACAAAAAGCAAAGAAAGAATAAAATAGCAATAAATAAAGTCTGGCATTGGATCGATAAAAGCTAAGTAAATGGAGCAGAGGATCAGTTCTTCATATATCAACTTGATGCCTGGAGTCTGTGCACTCATGTAGAATTTAGATTTCTCCTCCACCTATGATCATCTTGTCTATCTTTTTAGTTTTACTTCTGGCCTTCACACAGGTGGGAAGTGAATAAGATGTTAGCCCACTGATCCGGTATGCTTTTTGGGTCATTGGAGCTTTTGCAGGACTAAGCTGTGGTGAGGCTCCTGCTTAATTTTTCTTTGAGAGGTGTTTTTGTTTTTTTTTTCAGTTTCTTGCTCTCCCAATAATCCCCTTCTCCCTGTAATTCTCTCCACCAGCCTGTGGAAAGATAGAAACCAAGTTTGCTCTTCTGTCGAAAGAGTACATTTTTATTGCCCTCTGGCATCAATTTTCTTTTTGCTGAGTCTAGAGCCAGTCTGATTATCAGTGGTAGAGCTGCTCCAAACAGAAGAGGCACTTGTCTTACATAACAAGGAAGTTTATTGCATGATTCTCATAGAAGTGGTTTGCATTAACATGCTGACACTAATTACTTAGGACTTTTGGAAGCTGTGCAGAACACACTTGCTAGTTTTGGGGTCTCATAAAATCTCAAAACCTTCAACCCATCATCTGTTCAGCATCATCAGATGGGGTGAAGCTAAATACAATATGAAGACTCACAGCTTCTTCTGTGCACTGAAGTTCAGTGATGGTGATGACTTTTACAGACCCTTTGAGTGCACCTCATTTCTGTGGTAGAAGTTTCTGTACGTGTGGTAAAATTTGAAACTTAAACTGCAAGCTGCTTGCTAATTAATGGCTCTCTCCCTTTGATGCATAGTTTATATCACAGTTTCTGTCAACCAAAACTTCAAGCTAACATGCAACTTTGAAGGTTTCATTTCAGCCTCTATCAAGCTGTGTGGAAGATGTGGAAATGACTCTGAACATGATTAATTGATGGAAAATCCAATATAGGTGATTACTTTTGAAATGAAGTGCGCCTGTATATTTACAAAAGCTGGAGAGGTTTAGCTGTTGGTCCCAGTTGTATTTTTGTGAAAAACAAATCTTTTGCCAACCATTTAATTTATTAATAAGAAGCAACTTTAGATACTTATGAGTAGTTGATTTTGAATTTTCCTTTTTTGAGTATTTTATCTGTAACCATTGATCAATTGCATTGTGATTTGGTGGATCTTAATCTTGACAGAAATTGTTTCCTGCAATTTTAAAAGGGCATGATCAGCATTCTAAAGCAATTTGGAATGATATGAGGAAATGAATGATCACTTTAGTTATTAGGTAGGTAATCAGCCAGAGTGTATAAGGGACTGTAAGTATCTCTCCATGTTTGGGACAATTGGGTACAGAGCTTGAAGGATTCTATTCTACATAAAGCCTGGTGAAAGTGAGGCAGCAGGTGCAAAGTTGACCTGAGCTGGAATAGAGATTGAACCCAGACTGTTGGTGCTATTCTCCATCACAAACTTGTCATCGAACCAACTGAGCAAACTGACCCCCTTTATGTGTCATATTGTTTTTAGTTTTAGAGTGGATATCTGTGCCACAAACTTCCTTAAGCTGTTTTTGTTATGAAGGACATTATTAGAAGTGGTTTCCAGCTTTCACAATGAATTAGTGTTAACGCCCTCTATTGCCAATTTCTACACACTCTGACATCCTCCAAGCTTTGGTGTCTTTGTGTTAGCTTCAGCAACCACATCAGTAGTCAGTGTTGGTTTAGCTCAGTTGGCTTGTGAAGTAATGTGATGCTAATAGTGTGGGTTCAATTCCCCACTCACTGAGGTCACCATGAAGGACTTTGCTTCTCAACCTCTCCCTCACCTGAGTATGGTGGCCCTCAGGTTATACCGCCATCAGTCATCTCTTTCTTAGGAGAGAACAGCACTGTGGTCTGGTAAGACTATGGCACCTTGACTTGATCAATAGTCCAACTTTTTTCATGCAAGTTTCTAGTCTAGATAATGCAGCATCAGCAAACTGTGTGCCACTGGACACCATCACATCTGAGCTGAGGACCCACTTTCTTACAGCAGTGACTGGAAAGAAGGTGGAATCAGACTGTTCGTGTTTTAAGTGTTAACCCACACTCTCCCTTTTTTCAGCACAAAGCACATTCAGCAATTACAGTACTTGACCGCTGCTTTCACTGAAATCAGCTCACTCAGCACAAGCTACAAATTGGACATGCAGCCTCTAGTCTGAAATCTTGGTGCTACATCAGTCTGTGCTTTTATCTGCTTTTATGTCAGAATCTTCAAAGGAATCATATCACTGTCTTGAAATTTCCTTGTGATTCTCTTATGAGTATTTTATCAAATTGATGGATGTTAGCTTTAGGGGAGGGAAACAAAAGCTTATTACTTCAATTTTTTTTTTCTGGAATAACCCAGTAGGTAAAAAGGACGAGAGTGTTCTAGTCCCAGTTTTCCAATTGCCTGACAGGCTGCATGATTGAAGCAGATCACAGAAGTTAGCAACACAGAGCAATAAAACACTGGGTTCCCAAGAGTTGGCTGGGAGATATCTTTGACCAGTTTCAACCTGGCTGGATATTAAATTTAACTATTGTGATTATACTCTCATGTAAACTCAGTAAACACAGTAGTCACTCCTATGACTTGAGTGAAGCTGCCTCTTACTTATTATAGGTTGCTTTGTGCCTGAGATTGAACTTAGCGTCATAGAGTCTTAGAGATGTACAGCATGGAAACAGACTCTTCGGTTCAACATGTCCATGCCTACCAGATATCCTAAATTAATCTAGTCCCATTTGCCAACATTTGGCCCATATCTCTCTAAACCCTTTTTATTCATGTATATATCCGGATGCCTTTTAAATGTTGTAATTGTACCAGCCTCCACCACTTTCTCTGGGAGCTCATTCCATACACGCATCACCCTTGGTGAAAAGGTGGCTCCTTAGGCCCCCTTTTTTTTTAAATCTTTTCCCTCTTGCCTTAAACCTATGCCCTCTGGTTTTGAACTCCCCTACTTTGGGAAAAAGACCTTGACTATTCACCCTAACCATGCTCCTTATGATTTTATTAAATTCTATAAGGTTGCCTCTCAGCTTCTGGTGCTCCAAGGAAAATAGCCCCAGACTATTCAGTGTCTCCCTATCACTCAAATCCTCCAAACCTGGCAACATTCGTGTAAATCTTTTAAGACCGTTTTCAAGTTTCACATCTTTCCTGGAGGAGTGAGACCAGAATTAAATGCGGTGTTCCAAAAGTGACCTGTCTGGGGAGTTAGGCTCAACACAAGTTGCTTCTAGCTAACACCAAGGAGGAATCTGTCCTATTTCAATCATTGTATTGATTTTGACTGTTGTGTATGTATGTTGTAATATATTCTGTTGCTGAATAATTGAAAAACAAAAAGTTTCCTCTACCAGATTGCTTCAGTTCCTCATATTGTAAAGGGGTGCTTCCTGAATTGTTTTGGTTTCCTCATTCCATCTGCCACCATGTTTCGCAGCCATGTTAACTATTGTTTTAATTAGTTTTTCAACTAATGCAAATTGATCTTCATGAATCTGACTTTTCCTGCTTTCAAAATATTTTGCATGAGTTTTCAGTATACATACTGTCAAGTCTCTGAGCTTTTTCGACTTTAGTTATAATTTAATTTCAGTGTAGAAATCTCAGATGATATGGATTTATTGTTTCCAATGCAAATGCATTTTTTTCTCAATATTTTGCTACTGGTGTTATGGCAGTAAATCTGCTATAGCTTCATACAAATGGTCAACACTGCATTATAAAGAATAAAAAAAAACTAATTTGAATACTTTATGTTCTCATTTTCAAAACAGCAATTGTCAAGTGCCATTTGATGTTGCAATGGCCACAAACTAAAACTTTACATCGCTCTGTTCACCATATAAATTATTTCCCAACGAGGTGCTTTTAACTTGCTTTGAGTCCACTGAAACTTCCAACATGCCTGCAAAGCCCGCCTCGAGGAAAGTAGTGGATGATTCAGAGCATAATACTTTGGAATCCTGGTGAGATCGTCTCCTTTTTCTTCCTACTTTCTTGCCAAGAATGTTGTTTGTGCAAAGATCACAAGCAACTTCAAAGAAGATTCCTAATTAGGCAGCCTTTCCAGCTTACAGAAGTTTAGAGATGTGTTAATGCTCTGTAACACTTTCATATTTCATTCCAACATTCTGTTGAATATTTTCTACCTTTTTTAAATAATAGCAGCTGCACGAAAGAAAGCCCTTCAATGAAATAAGTGACCAACTATAAGTGGATTCTATTCAGAATCATAGCGCGCAGCATAGGAGGATCATGATTGGTGCATTGTAGCTGTCATAGCACTTTGTAAGCAAAAGCTTAGAAAGCTCGAGGAACAGAATTGAAGAGTGGGGATGTTATGTGAAACGAGTCTCAAACCATGGTTAAATTACACTCAGGGTGGAATTTAAAATCAGGTGGTGGAGAGATGAGTTGGGTTATTTTTCTGATCAGATAAAATCTAAAGTAGGAAGGTTCATGATGGTTGTTCCAACATCAATTAGGTGCAAGCAGTGCCCACTTAGAGGCCACATCTTCAATATTGGTTGGAGTCTTTTCACCCAGGCAACCCAAAATGCAAACTCTGTTGTAATTGTTCACAGGCTCCCAGGGATCCCTTTATCAAAATCATTCATTGCCTGATGGATTGATCTGGCATCAGAGTGAATGAGGGGGAGCTCTGAGAGGCATCCCCTTGCTCTTGCTGATGACTGACTCCACCATCACTGGTGAGTCCCATCCTGTGCAACCTCACCTAAGTTCTGGGCCTCTCAGCAATCCTTGGGCTCTCCCTTAGTACATTGCCAGCTGGTGTTACCACTTCCACTGACATTGCCTGCAATGTGCAGTTGCTGGTCTCGGATTGCTTGTTCCATTTTTCATTCACGGGATATGGACATCACCGGCCTAATTTCCTAAAGGGCAGCTAAGAAGCAGCCACATTGCTATGGGTCCAGAGTCACAGGTAGGCCAAACCGGGTAAGAACGGCAGTACACTTTGCTAAAGGGTATGAGTGATTTTCTGACAACTAACAGGGGTTTCATGGTTGTCACTAGACTCTTGATTCCAAATTTCATTTTATGAATTCAAATTCCACCATCTGCCAAGGCAGGGTTCGAACTTAGATTCTCAGAACATCTCTGGATTAATGTGCAACCCAATATCACAATGAATGGTCAAGTAAATACATTTAGGTGTACATTGGACAAACATGGAAGGGAGAAGGGAATATTGTCTCGTAGTGATAGACAAGGATAAAGAAACTTGTGTGAAGTATTAATACCAGAATGGAACATTTAGGTTTCTGTGTTATATAGCCTGTGGAATCTCATGCAGAATCTATTGTCCCTTCCCTTAACTGTTCTCTGAATGCAAAAGAAAATTAATTTCAGCCGAAGCATAACAGCTCAAACTTTAAACTGCAACATTCTAAGTCAGTGGTAATGAACTACATTAGCAAGGCAGGGTGAATTAACTTAGAATCACACAAATGTGCCACAATTTCTTGGCACAGTCTCATGCATCTGTCCCTTTCTCCCAAGCATCATGTACATGATTAAATGTTTGCATCTCATTACTAAGATGAGCTGCTTATTAAAATTTTGAACATACATTTGACCCCAAACACATGATTTTTAAGCAAAGAACTCATTTAAAAATTGTAATTGCTGGGAAGGAAATTGCTCCTTCATTTTGGAATCACAGCTGCCTTGTGGTTTTTATTAAATAAAAAAAAATCAGTTGCACCCATTGGAGGATGTTTGGCACAGGAGAAACAGCAGTTGTGCTTTTTTTTTGCATAATGTAAAGAACTTTGCAAGTACAATGATAAATATTGATTTTCAAGTTGTTTCACCACTAGTGTATAGGAGAATTTTCCTCAATTTATATTGTTCAAGAATTTGTGTTTTATTTATATAGTGTGTACACAATACATGACTTCCATGTGGTTCATTAAATTAGCATTTGCATGACTAACTGAATTTTCTCATAATAAGCATCCTCCCCTATTGTGTTGTGCTAAGTAATGTGTTGAATTAATGCTGATTTTTTTTTTGCTTTGCATGATAATCTTTGAGATGCCATACTTCCCCTGATACTGAGAACACCTGCCGTGCCATAGACATGGTTTCAGTGCCTATGAATATATTTGTATATTGCTAGAAACTCTGATCTCTATTTTGATTCTTTGGAAGGTGTTATTTCTACAGAATTTAAAATAATAATATTAAAGATGTCAAAATCATTTTCATGAAATCATGATAACTTTTTTCAAAGTGTACATGATAAAAGTAGTTGTAAATACTATAGGTCTTGAGGTCTGAAATTCCTTCCTTTACAACCCCCTAGTGAATGGAAGGATCACCCAACATTATTTCAAACTTTCAAACTTTTCCTATAAAAAAACAAATAAAAAGCAACATTGGGTAAATAGTATTCCAATAGGCAACGTTTACTCTGAACTACAGAAAGGTTTTCCCATTTTGCACATCCTCCCCCCGCCCACCGGTTAGACTTTACCCTGTCCATCAAATTGATACTTCATTCTCCAGAACATGTTCAATACTTGTCAGAGCCCCTGAATACTTACTTCCTTTTTAACTACTCAAACCAATAACTTCTGATCCCTTTCACAATGACAATTATGATAGAGATCGTCCCTCAAGCCAAAGTTCGTCAAGTCTTCCAGCCTTGTTCAAAGTTAACAATCACACAACACCAGGTTATAGTCCAACAGGTTTATTTGGAAGCATGAGCTTTCGGAGCGCTGCTCCTTCATCAGGTGGTTGTGGAGTATAAGATTGTAAGACACAGAATTTATAGCAAAAGTCGTTGTAAATACTATAGGTCCTGAGGATGGAATTCCTTCCTTTACAACCCCCTAGTGAATGGGAGGATCACCCAACATGATTTCAACGTGAGGGCATGGTGGTCTTTTTGAATGGGTGGCCAGGCTAACGGGCCAACACACAGGGTGCAATGGCTAACCCAAAAATCTTCTTTGACAACTCGATTGGCAACCAGCCAGCCGGGCACACCGTTTTTGAGCTAAGCAAGGATGCTGTTCCAAAGACTGCAGAGAACCTCCGTCGGCTGTGCTTAAAGGAACAAGGTTCTGACTACAGAGAATCAGTTTTCCACCGAATAATTCCTGGCTTTATGTGCCAGGGTGGAGACTTCACAGCTGGCAATGACACTGGTGGCCGCTCCATCTATGGTCCCAAATTTGAGGATGAAAACTTCAACCTCCGCCATGAAGGCAGCGATATATTGTCAATGGCTTAGCTGGGCCCAATACAAATGGGTCACAGTTCTTCATCTGTACTGCAGAAACTGAATGGTTAAATGAAAAACATGTTGTGTTTGGAAAAGGTGGAGAAGGGATGAATGTTGTGAAGGTAATAGAAGCTATGGGATCAAGAAATGGGAGGCCAAGTTCCCGTGTTGTCATTACTGACTGTGGGGCGATGCAATGAAGAATTCAAAAGAGCTACTGTATGTAGTCCACCCAACTGATGACCAAAATCTCTCCATCTCATTGTCAGAAAAGTGAAATTCAAAGATCACCAATTGTTTGCCACGATTAGTCATTCATGCTATGGTGTAGTTGGGCTAGTGATATGGCAGTGCTTTGCTTCATTCAGCTACTGGACCAATGCTTGTTTTATAATGGGAACAACCATCCAGATGTAATCATTGACCTTTGCCTTATGCTGAATCACTACATTCCAATAAACTAAACAGTTGTCACCTAAAAAGTAATTGCTATAAATTCTGTGACTTATGATCTTATACTCCAGAACCACCTGATGAAGGAGCAGTGCTCTGAAAGCCAGTGCTTCCAAATAAACCTGTTGGACCTTAACCTGGGGTTGTGTGGTTGTTAACTTTGTACACCCCAGTCCAACACCGTCATCTCCAAATCAAGCCTTGTTCAACTTCTTACGAGCTTGGTCACTTCAACTTTCTCATGATTTCCTCTTCAAACTCTGCATGGTGAACAATAGGGACAATCTCTCCATGTTCTCTGTCAGATCATTACAGAGTTTCACTGTGAAGTTCAGGGATTTCTTAACAAAAACTCTGCACATTGACATTGCAGTAGCTTTATATTACCTGTTGTTCTGTCAAAGTCCATCTTAATAATTGTATGATTCACATGGGCTTTGAATCCAGTTGGTAATGCTGATTGAATTTCTGTTGGGGCTTGAGTGGATGTTTAATCAGCAGTTTTATCCTAATCATTTATTAAATTTGACATTCCCAATCCTTCATTGAGAGAATTTACGGCTACTCATCTACCCACAGTCATCACCGATTTCCATTGCCATGATTCTCAGGTGTGAAAGTCTTCACCAGATATGGGTAAAAACGAAACTAAACCATGAAAAGTTGTTGTCACGTAGAATTCAGATCAGGTCACATATCTTCTTCATTCCCGCATTTCATCCTAAGGCAAAGAGACAGACTCTAAAACAGTCTTAACAACTTTGTACTTATGATACCCTGAGCCTCATGCCTGCTTAAACATTTAAAATTTAATCCTGACTAACCTCTTGATGACCTTTTTTTCAACTCCTGTATGGCTTCACATTAAAAAACAGTCTGAGAATGCCTTAAGTGAGGTGTTTTTGATGCTTTGCCTGATAAATATGAAGCAGAACCAGAAGCTATTGTAGATACAGTCAAGACAAACCTTCTACTCGCAGTGACTAAATAAATTTGAATGCAGGCATTGAAGAAGGAACATGGAGTTACTTGTGTGGCATCCTTTATTTTCGATGGCTTGGATAAGAGATTTACCAAATTCAGTTTACCATGAATACTCATGGCTTTTCACCAACTGGATAATATTTCCTCAGGTTCTACATCTTTGTAAAGTCTTTTGAATTTTCATGTGATTTTGACGAGGTTTTTATAAGTGAAACATATGTCTTTTCTGTCATTCCTCGCTCCCTGAAGATGAACAAAATACCTCAGTAGCTGGGTGATCCCTTCTCCAGAATATTCACAAGGTTCATCTGTTTGAATTAATAATGTGGGTCAAACTAAACAAATTCTTTTCAGTCCGAAAACTAAAGTGCCAATGTCCAGCAACATTACACTAAATCATTAGTGGGTTTCTGAGACTAGCTCTGAGAGAAAGAGTTGGACTTCAAAAATCTCAATTCTTGAATTGTAAGAGGTAAACGTGGGGTTACAGGATAGTGTGGGGGGCTGGCTCTGGGTGAGATGCTCTTCAGAGGATCAGTGCAGATTTAATGAGCTGAATGACCACTTGCTGCACTACAGGGTTCATATGATTTTATGAATTTGATTTCTCTCTTGGGCAGATTCCTATGCAGAGTTTGAAATAGCTAACTGCAGGATGAAAAGAAAGTGCTGGTCAATGCATTGAAGACTTCTCAGCAGATTAATGGAATACATGTGACCAGGAAGAAACATCTGTTTTAAAAGTTTTTTGGACAGTGATGGCTAATATTTTAGTGAATTAAAACCATGGTCCATAGAATTGCTATAGTGTGGAAGCAGGCTATTCGGCCCATTGAGTCCACACCGACACTCTGAAGAGCATCCCACCCTCTCCCTGTCACCCTGCATTTCCCATGGCTCACCCACCTAATTTGCACATTCCTTGACATTGGGCATTTTAGCATAGCCAATGTACCTCAGTTGCTTTTGGACTGTGGGTAGAAATTAAAGGACCCAGAGGAAACTCACGTAGACATGGGAAGAGCATGCAAGCTTCAAACAGATAGTCACTTGAGGGTGGAATCAAACCCAGGACTCTGGTGCTGTCAGACAGCAGTGTTAATCGCTGAGCCACTTTGCTGCCCCTTAAACACTTTTTGATGAATGACTCATTTAACATAGATTCATATTCACAAATTGTTCTCTGTCTAAATTATAATGCTTATTAAAACATAAAATCAGGGAAATTGCTGCATTGCATTTTGATATATAAAATCAGTGAAATGGGGGTGTTTGCTTGTTGCTATAATGTCTGTGTATCCTTAAAGTGGCATTTGATATTGACACTAAAATAATTAATGGCTATTGTATCTGATCAATGATTGGTGTCTCAGAAAAAGATACAAATATTTACATATTAGCAGAGATAAACTCACAAGTCGCTGTACTGCCGAGTTAATTCCACTGGTTATAACTTTTAAAGGAGGATTGCATGTATTCTTGTCCACAAATGAGATGTTCACATATCTTTATGGTCGAGGTATGAGCAAAATGATTAAATATGGAATCCCTGCTTCTGCCTGAAGCTTTTAAACAAACCATACAAAGTGAAGCAGTGCATATCAAAGTTTTTAGGGGATAAGCTTTATTAATTAGTGTTAGTAAAATCCATTTTTGCTTTCTGAAGCAGTCTCCAATTGGAAAGCTTTATATTTCAAAATGTTTTGTATAAGACCTGTACTCGAAGCGGTTTGATTCATGGACACCCCGTAAAGACTTGATGAACCCTCAGATGTTCGTGAAAGCTCTGCTAGCTTCAGACCATCAAGTTTTAAACCCGCATAAAACAGAAGTTGCTGGAAAAGCTCAGCAGGTCTGGCAGCATCTATGAAGAGAAATCAAAGTTTACATTTCAGGTCTGGTGATCCATCCTCAGAACAGTTCTGAGAAAAGGGACCCCTCCCAAACCTGAAACGTTAACTCAGATTTATCTTTACAGATGCTGCCAGACCTGCTGAATTGTTCCAACAATTTCTGTTTATGTTTCTGCAGTTCTTCTGTTTTTTTTTCAGTTTCAAACCCTGTTTTGTATCTGATGTTGTCCTGATCATTTTTCTTGCAAATACAGAGCTATTCCTTAAATCTGCTGATTTTGAGTAACTCGCTCTTGTATTTATGAGCTTTGATACCAGGTGAGAGAGGGTTACAAGCTGGAAATGTTTGAAGTGGGGATCAGGGTCCCAAACAACCATAGGTACATCCTGTACCATTTATGCAGCAGTAAGTTTCAATGTATCTGTGCCACATTAGGAAGAAATGGTCAGATGTTTTAAAGTATTTAAACCAAACTCCACAGTGCAAATAATTGTTACTGTGAATGTTTCAAAGCTGAAGAAGCAAAGTATTGGATCTAAAACTACAGGTGGCACAGTGGTTCAGTGGTCAGCATTGCTGCCTCATAGTACTAGGGACCCAGGTTTGATTCCAGCCTGGAGTGACTGTTTGAGTGGATCTTGCTCTTTCTCCCCCTGCCTGTGTACGTTATCTCCGGGTGCACCAGTTTCCTCCCACAGATCAAAGATGGTGGAATAGCCATCCTAGATTGTTCATAGTGTCCCAGAATCTGCAGGCTAGGTGGGTTAGCTGTGGTTAAGGGGTCGGATGGTCTTTGGAGGCTCCACAGTGGAGTGATTCTATGAGTCTTTGAAAAGGTAACTCTGTTTCTCTTTCCACAGATGCTGCTTAACATGCTGAGTTTCTCTTGCATTCTATGTGTTAGTTTCAGGTTTCTAATGTTTGTAGTATTTTACTATATATTCAAATTTTGCTGTTGATATCTGAGTTTCCCAGGGACACGGAAACATGCCCATTTCTACCTCCACACCAGAATTGATTGAACAGCAGATCTTAATGACCAAGAATGTCTATTTCTACCCCATGCCCCCAAGTGAAGCCTGCTCAGTTCCTCAAAAATACTTTAGTTTACCCTCATGCCTTTGTGGCTACACTATCTTGCAATAATCACTGACTTTTCATCCCCCTCTCCCATTCAGCCTTGATCAGGTCTCCACTCTAAATAGCATCCACTTTCTCTGTCTCCTTCTGCATCCTCCCCACGTCCCAATAAAAGTGCAGTTGCAGAGCTAGGGATCTGGATTTGATTCCAGTCTTAAGCAACTGTCTGTGTGGAGTTTACATTCTACCCATGTTGGCATGGGTTTCCTTCGGGTGCTCTGGTTTCCTCCCACAGGCCAATGATATGCAGTTTAGGTGAATTGGCCATACTAAATTGTCCATAGTGTTTAGGGATGTGTAGATTGAGTGCATTGGTCAGGCGAAATGTAGACTAATAGAGTAGGAGAATGGGTCTGGGTGGGATACTCTTCAGAGGGTCAGTGTGGACTTGTTGAGCCAAATGGCCTATTTCCACACTGTAGGGATTCCATGATCTAATCTTATGCAGCAGTTTGAAGGGTTGATTTTATTTTCTTTACTGCAAATTTTATTTAAGTTAAAACAAAATCAGAAGTTGAGTTCTGGTTTTTGGACCTGAAACATTCACTCTGATTTTCTTCCAAAGATGCTTTCAGAACTGTTGAGTTTTTCGAGTGATTTCTGTTTTTGTTTCTGATTTCCAGCCTCTGCAGTTCTTTCAGTTTTTATGTTTAGTTATTGCTTAACAAAAGTAGTGAAGCTGAAAAATGTTCAAAAATATATCATGAATTCAGAACTGATCAATTTTGACTTAAATATGGAGATTTCAATCATGTTGTGACGATCTTTGGTTGAAACCTACACTTCAGAATTTGGTTATAAGCATCTGTAATTTCAGATGCTTATAATTGAACTTAGTGATCTGTCATTATGAAATCATCAATAAATTCTTCACTTTATTAAAAACAATCCATTATTCAGTTAATATCCATTATTCACAGCATTTTTCACATTTTGTTCAAAGCATCAAGACAAAATATTTCTATTTTATTGCTAATGGAATTTTCCCACTTTTTTTTCAAATTACTTTTAAAAGGAAAATAAATTCTGAAAGCCATTATGGAGGCTGGTAATTGCTTAATAAGGCAACAAACAAGACAGTAAACGTTCCTCATTGCAAACAAATATAACGAGCATTTGCTAATCCCCTACTCCCAGCTAAAGCACCGTCGGTGTGGATAGAGGTAATAAAACCTCAATAAAACAAATACACAACAAGCAGAAATACGTTGATACTACCAGGAAAGATTAAACTATATTAAACATCTGAATCATCAAAAATATTTTCAGTTAAACAATTGTGCTGCTGGTGCCATGGGCAAAATTGTTTACTCCATGGATACGCTTCTTGAGTTTTGACATTTTTAACATCGTACGAGATGAGTTGATCAATACAGCTAAACATTAGATTAAAATAAAGTAAAATACGCTTGATTTTACAATTTTTCTTTAAGTCTGAGCCCACCTCCAAAGTGATCAGATGAACCATGTGATGGAGTAACCGGTTGAGTAAGCGAATCCTTCTTCGCTTAATGTGGAGTTGCCAGTGTTGGACTGGGGTGGACAAAGTCAGAAGTCACGTGACACCAAGTTACAGTCCAACAAGTTTATTTGGAATCACAAGCTTTCAGAGTTCTGGTCCTTATTCACTTCCATGACAAAGGAGCAGCACTATGAAAACTCGTGTTTTCAAATAAACCTGTTGAACTGTAACCTGGAGCAGTGTGACTTCTGACTTTCTTCATTTAAGTGTTGGATAATTCTTTCCTTACCCTTGAAAAATCTTGGTGCAGTCAAAGACTGTGATGTATTTGTCCCCATTAGTATGAACAAAATATAAATCTTCCACTGCCGAAACCAAAATAAAAATATATATCAGGAATTCCTGATGAAATCTTATGCCTGAAACGTTGACTCTCCTGCTCCTCGGATGCTGTCTGACTTGCTGTGCTTTCTGAGCGCCACACTTTTTGACTCCTTTTAGGTTGGGATCGACAGAGCCTGCTTTGTCAGGTATAATAGAGGAAAACTACCTGCTAGCCTAATGATTTTTTTGTTTTCTTGAGTAAGAAACAGTTTATTGCATGACCTCAAAGAGGTGAATGTCAGACTTGTGTGATAGATGTTATGGCAAATACTATGGGGAATGGATAATAGGTCTATCTGCTTTGATATTCAGGGCTGTTTTCCCTTTCCCCATCCAAATCCTAATGACATGTAGTATTTTCCCAGATGACGATTCCTTGTATCTTGTAATATTTGTCACCTCATCAGTATGTGGTACTGGGCAAGAGTTTTCTTGAGTTAGTTTTCTCCCACCATTCTCCTTTTTCTTTACTTTCTCTAGGGTTTATCTAGTGCTTATTGGCAAAGAATCAATTGTTAGGGAATATCTATAGAAGAGGCACTGCTCTTGGATAACAGAAAAGGTTTTTTTGCTACACCACTGAAAGTACGATTACATTTGTTTTTACATATTGGCCAAAACATTAAGGAGCTGGTGCAGACTGTACTTTTAGGGATCATTTCTATCATTTTCTTTTACCAGAGAAATGGGTTTCTACCATGTTTGGTCTCACAAACCATAAGGAGAATTTATGGTGTTCAGTTCTGATATTCAAGTTGACATGAAGGTTGCTTTTAGCAACTATAGTTCTCTATTGATGAGTGTTTGTTCTCTCTTACATGGAGAGTTGGAGGAAGACAATGCAAATGTATTTGCTCCCTCCAAAAATCAGCATGGGATTCTTTGGGGTTTTCTAAAATGTAATATACTTTATTCATAAACAATCTCACTGTTTAAATACATTGTCACAAATATAATTCAGTCCTGTACAGTATCATGTCAAGTAAACAAACATTTGTGTTGACTCTGGCCCAACAAATCTTGCCTCCATCCATAGACTCTGTGAGGTACCTTTATAAAGCATAAAAGATTCTCAGTCTTCTGATGTATGCACTCAACCACTCCTATGATGGTAATGACCTGTTGTTTCAAACCGTTTTTGTAAATGACATTGAGAAGATACATAAAAGAAATCTTCGCATTTTGGCTATGTCACAAATGAAAGCAAACGCAATGTAAAACTGATTGCTGATGGATCTTTCTGCTTTTAACGTATGCAAATAGAAATAAGACAAGTAAAATCTGATTGGCACATTTAGTTTCTTATCTCAAACTGAAAACATTCCAAGTTTTGGCTTGAATACAGTCTGTAAGTGGGTTAAATCTGGTCATTCTTTATGCCTTGCTCATTATTTTTAAAACAACATTTATGGAGTTGTGCAGGACATTCAATAAGAGACAATGTAGCATAATGGTACAAAATGCTCTCTGAAGTGGTGTTAGAAATTCTGTAGGTGTACATGTTTCTTAGAGAAATTAAAAATGGGCACTAAATGCAACACTGATTTCAACAATGATAGAGGACAATCCAAAAATCAGACTGCATAATTTACAATCCAATTTGGTTCAACTCTTAAACTTGCATTTCTCTATATTGAATTATCTGTGGAAAATGTTGTTCCAACTGCACAAGATTTCATTTATAGATCACCACATGGAGGCTGAAAGTATCTGACATCTTCTGAAGAAAGAGTCATATCAGACTTGAAACATTAACTCTGTTTTGCTTTCCACAGATGCTGTCAGATCTCTTGTTTCTCCAGCACTTTGTTCTTATTTCAAATTTCCAGCATCCACAGTATTTTGCTTGTCTCTAATATCATTTTGTTTGACATGACAGATGGAATAATTATCTCTTGGTCAAGAAGAGGGATTTGTTTGAAAATGCTGAAGTGCTGTGCGATGTTGAATGTTATATCACAACAATATTGCAGACGACAGGGCTATTTTATGCAAGTTTGTACACTAAGTATGAAGCTGGCAATTTTAGGGAATGGGAAGATTAATTAAGATTTAATTAACATTACCACAAGAACATGAAGATTGTTGTTTCCACTATGGTCACATGGAGAAGATGTTAATTCAAAACTAAGCCTGTTGTTGAATTAGAATTCAAGACACCTTTTCCTTGTGGATGATGTGTATTCCTTGTGGATGATGCAATCACACAGCTCTTAACATCCCCAGTGCTACATGTTCCCCCTTTATATTTATTTAGTCACATAATTAATCAATTAATTCCTTAATAGCTTAACTTTTGCTTCACTGACATTCCCATTTCTTTTTTTTCAATAAAACTTTTAAAGAGCGGCAACCTGTGTTTGAACAGAAACTAATGAAAAACAAACAATGAGATTTTTTTCTTGTATTTTATATCTCATAATACAATTAGATATTGCTTTTCTTTCTGTAAACAGTAGAATTAACATATTTGCAAAATGATTCTAACAATTAATTTTCTTTGTGTTCTGATAAATTCTCATATCAGAAGGCATCTCTCTTTTGTATCATGTTTCTCATATTTAGATAACCCTGCATCTGTTCATGTCTGGTCCTTGTGATTGTCCAATATGTATATATGTGAAGTGCATAGTCTGTCATCACTGTCTATGACTTGCTTAGACTCTGTATGTGTGTAATTAGTTTCAATTATCCTTGAGAAATGTATGACAACAGTTAATGTACTACATATAAAATTACTGGTTTTTCCCATCACTACTTATAACCTTATCCAGAACTTTCCAATCTTTTATCCCTTGTCTTTTGTAATATACCAGGTCCCACTAGTACATCTTATTTTCGGTGGCCTTACATGATTCTATTAGCCTGGAAAAATCTTCCTGAAGTCTCAGAATTATTGAATGTTCTTATCCCTGCTTTTAAGGCATTCAAGTCTTCAGATAATGTCAATTGTAATCATTTCTCAAGCTGGAGTGATCACTTACTATCAAAAGAATTTTGGATTTCTCCCAAAACATGAGATGACAGCCTGTAGTTCCCAAGAATTTGCAAATGAGTTCTTTACATGGACAGCACATACCAGGGTCATTGTTAACTGACAACTTGATTCTTTCAGTAAAACTTTATGAAGCATTTCATCAATTAAGTAGATTTTTTTTTTCACAGGCTCCATCACTATTGCCATGTTCATTATTCAAGTTCATATTTTCACACTCATCCCCAAATTCAGCACTGGCAAATTCCCCTCTTCATGAGTTAGAATTTTTGCCAGTGCCATTCATCCTGGACCGATCCATTTCTCCATTATCTTGTCCATAATTACTCCATGTTTTTCCCTCTATGTTATTATTTGTTCACTAAATCTAGTTGCCATATGTCTGTGTTTTTTTCATTTATCCCATTATATAAAGTCTATTGCCACAACATCAGAAAAATCTCGAGCTAATGGGAGACTCATTATGGGCCAGGATCATGTATGCCTTTTTAAAAAAATAGATATCACAATCACCACTGTTTTTTTAAATAAGTTTTGTGTATATTTCATGCCTTACTTCTCCATCCTTTCGCAGGATATTTTAAATTTGTAAGCTGCTGGAAGGTCAAACTGCTGACGTAGTTTGAAGATAATTAGCTGTTTCCCTTTAAACTCCTATCTCTTTGTGCCAATAATACCCACTGATATGGATTGGAGAAGTTAGGTCTGGACAATGGAATACAATAATGTTCAGATTGTGTAAACTGTAAATGCACTGACTTCCCCAAAATAATTAGTTTGTCGTGTTCCATGTCAAGATTCATTTGATACTTTTCAATAGACTGTTCACTCTGACAGTGTGGATATTTCATTTAACACTACTTCTGTGCTGATAAAGTAATTAACTGCAGCTATTTCACAGGGAATGACCATTCTTTTGAGTGAGTTCAATGTGTTGTCAACACCAAGCTCTGAAACAGGTGGAATTCTCAAACTCCTTAACCTTATTTAGTCTTTATTATTCCATTAACATTTTAATCAATCTACACCCCACACTCTAGATGGACACCGAAAACTGCATAATTGAATGAGTCGGTGACTAAAAACATTACTGGACTGCAGTTTCTTGTCAATAGTGCAATTCTTTCTGCCTGATAATTGTCGCCATTTCCTCCTTCCAAACTTTCCATGTAATTTGGAAAACCTTTTTGTTCTGTAAAGACACATAGAGAAGACTTGTTGACCATGTCCCAAAGCTATGGTTGCCAGTTCCTTTCAGATGTATCTCCTTCCTTCTTCTGGTTATGATTCTCCCTTCATACAAATTCAAGCAGCCTATATCTGAGACACCTCTATTCCTTCTACTACTGAATCCTCCATTCTTTGTGTTACCTCTGTATGTCTCATTTAAGCCATGTACATTGCTGGGAATGAATTTCTGCCTGGTATTTTGTTTTAAGATTCCTGTTATTTGTTTGAAAAGCATGTTTCTTTATGAAAGTTTAACATTCAAAGTCAATCCATGTTAAATATCTTAACACAGTCAATAATTTAAGGCATTCACAAAAGTAGGAATCTCCAAGCAAAATGTTTGCAATTTTGCGTATGGTCTGTCAAATTCCATTATATGTCCTTCTGTAGAATACCTATTCTGATCTCTATATTTATCCACTTATTACCATGGGTTGTCTTTATTTTAGTAATGTTGTCCATGAATTTTAATAGATTATCCAAACTTTCCTCAATGGTTGCCTATCTACTTCACCTTTGTAGTTTCAGTTCATAATTTCCAATCTGCACATTTAAGCAACCATGATTTGTTCCCAATATTAACTCTTAGCTAAGTTTCATGGTATGGTGTGTTATGGTGCAGTGGTAGTATCCCTATGTCTGAGCCAGAAGGTTTGGTTTTAAATCCTCCTGCTCCAGAGATGTGTCATAACTCAAATGGGCAGGTTGATTTTAAACAAAACTGTTATGACTTTTTTTAAAAGTTTTTTTGTGACAGAGGACTTAAGACAGCTTTTACTGGTGAATTGAGTTGCAAATATTTTGAATCAGCCTTTTATAGAGTCATGCAACACAAAAACAATTACTGAGGTCCAACCAGTCCATGCTGACCATAATCCCAAACTAAACGAGTCCGAAATGCATGCACTTGGCACATATCTCTCCATCCAAACATTTCTTATTCATGTATTTATATGAATGTCTTTTAAATGTTGTAACTGTACCCACATCTAGCACTTCCTCTGGATGTTCATTCCACACATGAACCACTGTTTGTGTAAAAACAGAAATGCCCCTCATTTTTTGATAAATCTTTCTTCTTTCACCTTAAAAATATGCCCCTCGTCTTGAAATCCCCTGTATTAGGAAAGTCACACCTGCCATTCACCTTAGCTATGCCCCTCATTACTTTATAAACCTCTACAAGGTCACCTCTCAATCTCTTATGCTCAAGTGAAATAAATCCCAGCCTATCCAGCCTTCCTCATAACTCAGACCCTCCATTATTAGCAATGTCCTGGTAAATCTCTTCTGGTCCCTCTCCAGCTTGATAACATGTTCCCTCCCAGTTCGGGAACACTTCAGCGGCCAAGGACATTCAGCTTCGGATCTTTGGGTGACCGTCCTCCAAGGGGGACTTTGGGATACACAATAACACAGAGTCACCAAGCAGAGGCAGATAGCCAAATTCAGTACCCATGAGGAAGGGATCTGGGGTTCATGTCACACTGCAGGTGACCGCCCCACAATATATACTCTCACACTCACACTCACATACAAGTACACACGCACGTTCACATACAAGTACACACACGCAGTTACACATGAGCACATTCGCACAGACCCTCTCAGACACATACTTACACTTACAATCTCACCCTCACACAGGCATGTACTCCATCACACTTGTGCATGTGCTGTATCAAGCACACACATACATACACACACGTGCACACACTGTCTCCCTCTCTCCCAAACACACAAACAGACACTCTTTCTCTCTCTCTCTCTTTCTCACATGCACACACACTTGCATCTAAGTCTGTGGGGTAAATGTGCATTTGCAGATTTGTATTTGCAGATCCATTCTATTTTGTTCAAAAAGCTCACAATCTGTAGGCAGTCAGTCCATGAGACATTTTATAAATTCCCACTCTGGAAATAGAACCAATCTGACTCAAGGTTGGAATACAGACAGATTCTAACCTCACAGCTTTAGTGCATTGACTAGGCTGACTTGTCACCTTTTTTTATAAAACCTTAAGTTATCTCAGGAATGTGACTTGAAAGAAGTTCTGGGATTTACATATTAATGAATTGAAACCTGCAACCCATTCTAAGTGATTCAAGACTTAACAGTAATCTAGGTTTTTCCAATACATTGCATCAATTGTATGACACTTTGATCTTTTACTATAAATTCTGTGTCCTGTGATCCTGCCCCACTGGCTACCTGACAAATGAGCAGCACTGTGAAAGCTTGTACTTCTAGATAAAACGGTTGCACTACAACCTGGTGCTGTGTGATTTTTAACTTTATCCACCCCAGTCCAACATCATGTTCTGAGATAGAATCCCAACAATGTGGAAACAGACCCTTCGGCCCAACAAGTCCACACTGACCCTCCAAAGAATAACCCACCTCGACCCATTCGCCTACCCTATATTTACCTTGACCAATGCACCTAACCTATCCATCCCTGACCACTATGGGCAATTTAGTATGGTCAATTTGCCTAACCTATACATTTTCTCTGGACTGTGGGAGGAGACTGGAGTACCCGGAAGAAACCCACACAGATATGGGGAGAATGTGCAAACTCCACACAGACAGTCAGCCGAGGCTAGAATTGAACCAGGTCCCTGGCGCTGTGAGGCAGCAGTGCTAACCACTGAACCACCATGTCACCCTCACACATCTCTGGAGCAGGTGAGACTTCTACCTGGACCTCCTTTCCTAAAGGTAGAAACATGACTACTGCTCCACAAGTGCCCTTACTTTTCTTTGCAAGTCACAACATTTTTCTTGTTGCACATTATCTACTGAATCAATGTAGATATTTCGAATCAATCTGTTCAAATCAGTTATGACACACCTGGAGCAGGTGGGACTTTAATTTGGAACTTCTGGCTGAGGGGCACCACAGGGAACCCACTACTAAGTTAGGTAACTCGTACCATCTCAGTACCACCTAATCCCCTTTATATGTAGCAGTTACGTGATTAACCAGTGAACCACAGTCGGCAGCTTCACTCTTCATGTGCTTCCAGTTGGATTATGAGGTTATGTTTTTCAAGATGCAGGCAGAACAATGCACACAAAACTGAATGCAAATGGTGTGACATGATAATTGAAATTTAGAGCACTGCTATCAGTGTCTCTTGCTTTTCAAGGTGAGATGTTTGCAGCACAAGTGTGGGGCCCTTGCCTCACATTGTCACACTAGTACAACATGTACATAATCCCAATTTAAATAAAAACACAGGTTAAACTTAGAATTAATGTCTCTGTACATTACTCCAAGATTAATTACAGTGAGCATATTTAGAAGTTAAGGAAAACATGCCAGCTCTTTGGTTCATCCAGTTTCAAAGCTTCTTTTAAAAGATAGGTCCAAATGTAATAAACACTTTTTTTTTCCCTCTTCTGTCCTTTCGAAAATGCAGGCAGAGAATGCTGATGAGCTCAGTGGATTTGGTGGGGGAATTAGTAGGTTACAGTGGGATATGAAAGAGGGATGAATATGTTTGTAACCCCAGTGCTTCAAAGATAATTATATTCGGATTTAAATTTCAACTTCCCAAGCCCAAAAAGAAATAAATCTTTGTGAGGCTGCTTCCAAGCAAAAACGAAATACGGCAAAGGAAAAAAAAAGTCACTGCCAAAGAAATTCTCTGACTAGACAGTGAATTTGAAAATAAATCTTGACAACCTCCAGCAAATCACAGAAAAATGAAATGAATGATCTTTCTGGCTGTATAATTTTAAATATTTTAATTTAAACAGTGAGTGGTGAGATGTTATTGTCTTATTTTTGCATTCTTTGTAGAATTGTGCATTAAAATATAGTGAAAACCTGAGTGATTTATGATGCTGGAGCTTAAAGCATTCACAGGCAGACAAAGAGATAATAAACAGCAAAAATACAAGGCCTCATCAACTTAACAATTCCACAAATGTCAATAATGTTTGAGAAAGTGAGCAGGTTCATGGACTTTATCAGTTCCAATCCATTTATTTTCAAAGCATCATAAAGGTGTCTGAACTGTAAACTTGCATTGAAAATACAGAAGCCTCAATGATTCATTCAGAGTATTGTGGGTTTGTAATGCCTCAAATGATGATCTAAGACATGCCTATTCTCAAATCTGCTTTTGTATTTAATACTGAAATATTAGCATGAGACCAAGGTTGATTATTGAAGTGACAAGTAACTTGGGAGATTAGGATAATTCCTGTTGACAGAGGGGAAGTCTTTCACAAAGTGGTCAGCCATTTTGTGTTTGGACTTGACAACACGAAGGAGACTGCATTGTGAGCAGGGGATGCTGTGGACTGGATAGAAAGAAGGCTTCACCTGCATGGTGTGTTTGAGGAGGGAGGCGGTGAATGGACAAGTGTGACATTGTCTGTAGTTGCATGGGAAGGTGACATGGGGGAGTGAGGATGCATTACAAGTGATGGAGGAATGGACAAGAATGTCACACATGGAACAGTCTGTGTGGAAATCTGATAGGGGCAAGATAGGTTTGATGGTGATATGGTGCTGGAGGTGTTGGAATTGGCAGAAGATGATCCTTTCAATGAGGAGATTATTTGGATAGAAAGTTGTCAGCAATCACTCACTATCGAACCTGATTATCCACTGAGAAAATTCTGTATCACTGGTCAAACGAGGAACATGCCTTATGTGGGTCATTTTATAACATGGGGATAGTGCTGCACATCAGCAGACACACTGTCCTTGACAGAAGGGAGATCAGTTCAAGTGGTAAGGAAACTAAGACCACTGGGAATCTCCCTTTCAATGTAATCTTCATTTGCCATCACAGCTGCTGATATCACACATGTACCTTCTACCTGGAAAGGGCTATTGAGGACTTCTTTTGGATTGCAATTTGTCTGGTTCTTCCCCTTTGACCTTACTATCATGGCTGGCTCAGCCAAGAGTTGAGAATTCATCTCAGGCACTGCTCTTGGAATCAATGAGTACTGGAATCTCACCACTGCAGCATGGTGGCAATCCACAAAAAGATAGGGAGTGGAAAGCAAGGATATGTGGAACTCTTTTTCTTTAATACATTCATGAGATGTGAGTGCCACTGCCTGGGCCAGCATTTATTGTCTGTCCCCAGTTGCCCTTGAGAAGTTGATGGTGAGCTGCCGTCTTGAATCACTGCAGTCAACATGCTTTAGGTTGAGCCACAATGTTGTTAAGCAGGTAATTGCAGGACTTCGGCTCAGTGACGATGAAGGAACAGTGATATATTTCCAAGTCAGGATAATGAGTGGCCTGGACAGAAACTTGCACATCATGTTTTTTCTATGTATCTGCTGCCTTGGAAATTTGGTGAATTTCTGAAGTGCATCTTGTACATAGTTCACACTGCTGCTTCTGAGCATTGGTGATGGAAGAAGTTAGTGCTTGTGAACATGGTGCCAAACAAGCGGGCTGCTTTGTCCTGGATGGTTTCAAGCTTCTCGAGTATGGTTGGAGCCGCACCCATCCAGGCCAGTGTGAAGTATTGCATTGCACTCCTGACTTGTGCCTTGTAGATGATGGACATGCTTTGGAGAGTCAGAAGCTGAGTTACTCGTTGCAGTACTCCTCGCCTCCTGCCTGCTCTTGTGGCTACTGTGTTTACACGATATTCCAGTTGTGTTTCTGGTCAATGGTAATCCCTTGGATGTTGACAGTGAGGTTTCAGTGACGATAACACGATTGAATGTCAAAGGGCGGTGGTTGAATTGTCTCTTAATGGTGATGGTCATTGCCTGGCATTTTTGTCGAATGGATATTACTTGCCACTTTCTGGATCAGTGGTGCTGGAAGAGCACAGCAATTCAGGCAGCATCCGAGGACAGGCAAAATCGACGTTTCGGGCAAAAGCCCTTCATCAGGAATAAAGGCAGAGAGCCTGAAGCGTGGAGAGATAAGCTAGAGGAGGGTGGGGGTGGGGAGAGAGTGGCATAGAGTACAATAGGTCAGTGGGGAAGGAGATGAAGGTGATAGGTCAGGGAGGAGAGGGTGGAGTGGCTAGGTGGAAAAGGAGCTGGGCAGGTCGGACAAGTCCGGACAGGTCAGGGGATCGAGTTTCTGGAGGTTAGAAGCTAGGATGAGGTGGGGGAAGGGGAAATGAGGAAACTGTTGAAATCCACATTGATGCCCTGGGGTTGAAGTGTTCCGAGGCGGAAGATGAGGCGTTCTTCCTCCAGGCGTCTGGTGGTGAGGGAGCGGCGGTGGAGGAGGCCCAGCACCTCCATATCCTCGTCAGAGTGGGAGGGGGAGTTGAAATGTTGAGCCACTGGGCGATTTGGTTGATTGGTGCGGGTGTCTCGGAGATGTTCCCTAAAGAGCTCTGCTAGGAGGCGCCCAGTCTCCCCAATGTAGAGGAGACCGCATCGGGAGCAACGGATACAATAGATGATATTAGTGGATGTGCAGGTAAAACTTTGATGGATGTGGAAGGCTCCTTTAGGGCCTTGGATAGAGGTGAGGGAGGAGGTGTGGGCACAGGTTTTACAGTTCCTGCGGTGGCAGGGGAAAGTGCCAGGATGGGAGGGTGGGTCGTAGGGGGGCGTGGACCTGACCAGGTAGTCACGGAGGGAACGGTCTTTGCGGAAGGTGGAGAGGGGTGGGGAGGGAAATATATCCCTGGTGGTGGGGTCTGTTTGGAGGTGGCGGAAATGTCGGCGGATGATTTGGTTTATGCGAAGGTTGGTAGGGTGGAAGGTGAGCACCAGGGGCGTTCTGTCCTTGTTGCGGTTGGAGGGGTTGGGTCTGAGGGTGGAGGTGCGGGATGTGGATGAGATGTGTTGGAGGGCATCTTTAACCACGTGGGAAGGGAAATTGCGGTCTCTAAAGAAGGAGGCCATCTGGTGTGTTCTATGGTGGAACCGCTCCTCCTGGGAGCAGATACGGCGGAGGCGGAGGAATTGGGAATACGGGATGGCATTTTTGCAAGAGGTAGGGTGGGAAGAGGTGTAATCCAGGTAGCTGTGGGAGTCCGTGGGTTTGTAGAAGATGTCAGTGTCAAGTCGGTCGTCACTGATGGAGATGGAGAGGGCATCAATGTGGATTTCAACAGTTTCCTCATTTCCCCTTCCCCCACCTCATCCTAGCTTCTAACCTCCAGAAACTCGATCCCCTGACCTGTCCGGACTTGTTCGACCTGCCCAGCTCCTTTTCCACCTATCCACTCCACCCTCTCCTCCCTGACCTATCACCTTCATCTCCTTCCCCACTGACCTATTGTACTCTATGCCACTCTCTCCCCACCCCCACCCTCCTCTAGCTTATCTCTCCACGCTTCAGGCTCTCTGCCTTTATTCCTGATGAAGGGCTTTTGCCCGAAACGTCGATTTTGCCTGTCCTCGGATGCTGCCTGAATTGCTGTGCTCTTCCAGCACCACTGATCCAGAATCTGGTTTCCAGCATCTGCAGTCATTGTTTTTACCTTATTACTTGCCACTTGTCAGCCCAAGCCTGGATATTGTCCAGATCTTGTTGCATTTGAATATGGATTTCTTGAGTATCTGAGGAGTCAAGAATGGGCCTGAACATTGTGCAATCATCAGCGATCATCCCCACTTCTGACCTTATGATGGAAGGAAGGTCATTGAGGAAGCAAACCACCACCCTAAGGAACTCCTGAAGAGATGTTCAGGAGCTGAGATGACTAACCTCCAACAGCTACAATTAGCTCCCTCTGTACCAGGTATGATTCCAACCAATAATGAGTTTACCCCTTGATTCCAATTGATTCTTGTTTTGCTCGAACTTCTTGATGACGCACTCGGTCAAATGTTGCATTGATGTCAAGAGTGGTCACTCTTACCTCACCTTTGGAATTCAGAGTTTTTGTCCATGTCTGAACCAAGACTATAATGAAGTCTGGAGTTGAGTGGCCCTGGCAGAACCCAAACTGGGCATCGCTGAGCACGTTATTGCTGAGCAGATGATGCTTGATAGTGTTGTTGATGTTGCCTTCCATAACTTTACTGATGATTGAGAGTTAACTGATGGGTCGGTAATTGGCTCGGTTGGATTTGTCCAGCTTTTTATGTGCAGCATATGCCTGGGCGATCTTCCACATTGTTGGGCAGATGCCAATGTTGTAACTGCACTGGAACAGAACAGCTAGGAGAATTCAGGAGTACAAGTCTTCAGTACTATTGCGGGAATGTTATCAGGACCCGTAGCCTTTGCTGTATCCAATTCCTCCAACCGTTTCTTGCTATCACTTGGAGTGAATTGAATTGGCTGAAAACTGCTGTCTGTGATGCTGAGGAACATTGGACAAGGCTCAGATGGATCATCCGCTTGGTGTTGCTGGCTGAAGATTGCTGCAAACGATTCAGCCTTATCTTATGCATTGATGTGTTGGGCTCTTCCATCATTGAGGAAAGGGATATTTGTTGAACCTTTTCCTCCAGTGAGTTGTTTAATTGTCCACTGCTATTCATGACTGGATGTGGCAGGATTGCAGAACTTAGATCTGATCCAACCATCTTTTGTTGTTCTGGGGAAGAGGAGAGGGCAGAAGTGCAGTAGGTGGCTTGAATATGGTTGAAGGTCCTGTCAGCCGCAATGGGTTGGGAATGCTTGCTTGAGAAAAAAGGAGGTCATGTCCAAGGCAGTCTGGTGGAGACTGACATTATTGAAACCGATCCAATGGTGACATATAAACTGGGAGAATAAATCTGAATCCTAGCAAGAAGCAGGGTGTGAGCAGGTGGGGTAAAAGTAAGTTTGGGAGGCAGTGCGCTTGCAATGTTGGAATATCGGAAATGGAAACAGCAAAGTTAAGGAAGGGAAAGAAATAGAAGAGTCAGAGATAGACGAGGTGAAGGTGAAAGAAGGGTGGAAATTGAAAAATAAAACTGATTATTTTTTCTATTCTGGATGAAAGCAGCAAGCAACACTGTAGACACCATCAATGTACTGAAGAAAGAGTTGTTGGTGGGGCCCTGAATAGGACTGAAACATGCAATGTCCCATAGACCCCATAAAAAGACAAGCAAAGCGAGGACCCATGTTAGTACCCATAGCCACATCTTTGATTGAGAGAAAATAAGATGAGCTAAAGAAGGAGTTGTGAAAGTGAGAACAGTCTCAGCCATGTGAAGGAGAGTAATGGTGGACAGAAACTACATAGGCCTCTTTTCAAGGAAGCAGCAATGAACCTAACGTCATCCTGATGACGGATGGACTTGAGGAAGGACTACACATTCACGGTGAAGCTAGGACCAGAAAACTGGAAGTTTGGTAACCATTGAGTCAATTTGTATCATTAGAACAGCCTGAAATCAAAAAGTATGCAAATGTGGAGACATTTGGGGGAAATCAAGTTTTGGAAACAGCATCTTTGTCAGATTCTGTAAAATGTTTCACTTCAATCATTTTTACTTCCATGACAAATGTCTTGAAAAGCTAAATTGTGAAATCAATTGAATTTTAGTGCAATTTATGTCGCCTCTTTGTGTCCATTATGTGCTGGTCAGCTGTATGCTTTCCAGTTTTGCACTGTCACTAATCTAAGTATAAGTGGAAACTTCCTTTTCACAGTCAATGAAGCAATGGTATCAACAGACATGTTGTCACACAAACATATCTGAATAACAAGCAGAATTTTAAGAACTGGATTTAACAGCATCTGACTCTGGTAAAAAAAATCTTAATTATGCTGAAACAGTGCCTAAAAAAAAAAATTACATTTCCATGCCAATTAAAAAACAGTTTTATTTTTGCAGAATTATTCACTTAATCCACAACTGGAAAAAGTATTTGAGAAGTGCAAATTGGTGTATCCTACCTGAATACTGCCAAATGAGGCTTCTGACTTGCTGCAAACAAAAGTCCATCACTGTGTAGATTACAAATACAATTTCTTTGGCTCCATTTATCTATAATAAAAATAGAAATGATATGTAAGCACACATGACATCAATTCATTGGGTGATTAGGAGCTGAACGTTATGTCCTGAGACTATTTTATTCTGGCTATCTTTAGAAACACATTAAGCTGCAATTCTCTTCATATATTTGAGTTCACAGTGAAAGGATCAGGGCCTGAGTTATTAGAGGAATTTTTGTCTAAGTTTGTTCAATTGTGCAGAAATATTTATTCTCAAAAGCTTGAGCCTGAGCCATGTCTGTCGACGCAATGTTCTCTGCTGTTGTTCCAAACATCACATGTGACAGATATAATTTGAATGACACTGATATGGTTGTTATCACTGCTACAGTAGTTTCCACCCATTTCTTAATGCTGATTTACAGGTTAAATTGTCCCTCTTGATACTTGAGTTTGTAGACATCAGAAAGGAGTATGCTTTCATCAATGAAATTCAAAGCAAAGGATTGAAGTGAAAGCACTTAATAAATCTCACACTATCTGATGAACTGCAACAGAGGTTCAATTATATACTTTAGTTACTGCAGCCGAACTGTGCATGGCAACATTTACATCTGCAATAAATATCTTCAATAAATCCTTCACTATGTTCGATTGCCTATGTGACAGAAGGCTTTATGCCACTGAAAAGCTGTAGATCCTTCTTTGATTGATCAAATAGGTCCATTATAGTTTGTAAAATCAAATCTAAATCATCCCCTCAAGTGTTTTTCCAGATTCCAGTACCGTCACCAAACCATTGATTTATTCTGTGGTTATAAATCAATAAGGAGTTAATGGGAATATTGAAGTGTATAACACCCTGACTGACAGAATTGTCCTTGTTGATGGGTAAGCCTGAGTGTTATAAGGAAATGTTGGACAAATGAAACTTTTATTTTTGAAGCACTTCACTGAAAAGTAACCTAGTTTCAAATTTATGTTCTTCCAATCTATTGAATTTCAGGGCCTATTTCTTTCTGCAGTGAGTCCCCTCATAGAACAATGTGGATAAAGTGCTCCTCTGTAATCATGATGTGGAGGTGCCGATGTTGGACTGGGGTGGACAAAGTCAGAAGTCACACAACACCAGGTTACAATCCAACCATTTATTTGAAATCACAGGCTCTCGGAGCACTATACCTTTGTTGGGTGATGAAGGAACAGCACTCTGAAATCTTGTGATGTCAAATAAACCTGTTGAACTGTAACCTGGTGTCATGTGACTTGTGACTCACTCTGCAGTGTTTGCCTAGACTTCATTTTATTTAAATAGAATGAAATGATCGTAAAGTGTTTACTGATTAGCCAAATCTCCATCGACTCCCTAAAACAGTAAACTGGCAAAATGTGACCATTCCTCAGGCAGCAATAGAACACAAGTGAATTGGCATAGTTTTTCAACCTTGACTTCAAATGGAGGTCACAGCCTATTGACATCAAGGAAACATTTGACAGAGTGTAGCATCAAGGGGCCTGAGTGAAACTGGAGGCATATGGGAATCAAAAGGAATACATTCCATCAAATACTGGTTGATGTCATTTCTAGTAGATGATTGTAGTTGTTGGAGCAAAATCATTCTTCTCCAGGACATCACCTGAATATATTAATTGACAACAAAGTTTAAATCTGGGATCATTACTCCTCTCCAATGAAACCGTGAGCCCACCATTCTGTGTAAAGAGCCTCACTTCCCCACCTTGAAAATTATTCTCCAAGATTTTTGAATTTGTTGTTGCCTCTCAGAGCCTTGTCCTGGAACTCCATAAAATGCCTTCCAACTGATTTCTGCTTTTCTGTCTCTGCTGAAACAGCTCTTGTCAATGTTACAAATGCCATTCCACATGGCTATGATAAAGGTAACCTAATCCTTCTCCTCCAGCACCATCGAGCAATAGACTTGACAAATGCTACATTGTTAAAAAAGAACATGCTGGATGTAGGCTGGGGTAGCACATGTGAAGCAGCAAACAATGTCTTTCCTTTGGATTAATATCATAAAAGTTTAAGGAAAAGTCTACTCATTGGTAGGCACAGTTTCAATACCTTCATACCTAAGGGAATTAATGAATGTTGGAGAGATATCGACCAAATGGAGGTGAGCAGCAAGAATTATACAGCATTGATCATGCTTTATTGACTGAGGTGTTTTTCTCTTCAAATTTTATTGTATGTATATCTGAGAAGCAGTAGATGTATTGTATCAGGAATTTCAGTGTGTACAGATTCATAGCAGTGGCATGATGGCTCAGTGGTTAGCACTACTGCCTCACAGGACCAGAAACCTAGGTTCAATTCCAACCTCGAGCGACTGTCTGTGTGGAGTTTGCATTTTCTCCCCGTGTCTATGTGGGGTTGCCTCTGGGTGCTCCAGTTTCCTCCCACAGTCCAAAGATGTGCAGGTCAGGTGAATTGGTGTGCTAAATTGCCCATAGTGTTAGGTGCATTAGACAGGAGTAAAAAAGGAATGGGTCTGGGTGGGTTTTTCTTCGGAGGTTAGGTGTGGACTTGTTGGGCTGAAGGGCCTGTTTCCATGCTGTAGGGAATCTAATCTAATCATTTCTGGAGGCATGTGGCTGGGAATTAGAAAACAGAATAAGAGTGGTTAATGTGTTTTTTGATTCCACAGAAGTGATCACTGATTTTGTTCCTTTATATAAATTGGTCTCAATTTATGGAATGAAAGTTGTGGCATGCTGAATGGTCATAAGGATAGTAGGGTAATGTTTAGATACCTTAGCAGAATGCTAAGGACAGGTAGCAACACAGTTCAACATAGAAACTAATAAAGATTCTTATTTTAGGCAAAGAAAAGCTGAGGGGTCCTGTGGCAGGGAGAAATAAGTCTGGTGTAGACTTGTCCAGCAGAATGTCTCACATTGGCTGTACACGTTGTCTTCTCCTGTCTGATTCAGTGATACTTTAATGAGGCACTGCTGGAGATTTTGTGTTGTTTGAATATGAAAATCATTAAAACCATTTGACCATTTGTCAGGCACTTTTGACATATAACCTCTATAATTAGATATTTGGCAATGTTCTCATTTGGATTGTTGAGCAAAACCTTCGCACAACGATGAGGCATCAGTTTAAAATAGAGTAAGCAGCCCACCAAATTGGACAGTATAAAACTCACGTTATGTCTGAATGCAGACCAATATTTTGAAATTATTTTTGCATTATCATGTTATGATAAAAATGTTTTCTAACATTCACATTGCAAAGCAAGTAACATTTTCATAGTGATGTGATTATGTTTTGGAGCTCACCAGCATGCTGTAATGATATGCGCTGTGATAATCACTGATTATAGGTTGCAGACCCAATCCTTTATTATCAAAATAATAACTTGGACACAAAACAATCCTTGATGCTAGATGAGGATTGAAGTAGACAAGGATTAAGATGCAATCCTTTCCTACTCTTCACTTTCTTCTTGGTAGAATGTGGTAAGATGGAATATTAATGCTTATTTTACCCCAACAGACTTCTAAGTCACCATTGCTGGGTCTGTCCTCTCCCACAGCCAGGACAAAATTAACAGAGGTGGAGGAACAATGGTGTACAGTTGAGCTGGAGAGAGTGACTCCAGATGTCCTCAACTTTGATTCCAGGCACACAGGTCAAACAGGGGCAGAAAACTGTATAGAGCTTAACACAAACTCTTAACATTCGCTTGTGCCTGTGTTTTTATTTTTGTCGCTGTATACCTATTATTTCTGTATCTATGCTACTTAACCTGATCTGCCTGTATTGCTCGGAAGACAAAGCTTTTCACTGTGCTTCAGTACACATGACAATAAATTAAATTAAATTCAATTCAATTCATTTCAATTCAATTCACCTTCAACTAATGAATCAAAACTTACCAATGTTGAACACCACTTGGAGGAAACACAAAGGACAGCATAGGCACAGAATGTACTCTGGGTAGGGTATTTCAAAATCTATCACCATAATCTGCGCACTTCGATTGTCATTGACAGAGCTGGCTATGTGCAGACTAATTCGCTCAGAGAATGCTTACATTTGGCTGCAGTGGTTACTGATGGATATTGCAGTCTTGTTTGAATGATACTCATCCTGGGCTGACACAATTGAAATTAATGAAAACCTTCATGAACTCTGAGTTTGTGAGAGAAACAAATCTGCAGTGAAAGTTCACTGAAAACAAGTAATGTCATGTACAGCTTCAATTGTGTTTAATTGCAATACAGGCATTACTCTCAGGGCAAACTTCCTCAGGCTGGAGGACTAAGCAAGATAGAAACCAAAAACACCTATCAAAAAGCTATTTGGATCCATTACATTTGTTATTTTTCTTTGTGATGACCTTTGCTCTCATTAGAGAGAGATGACTGGTGGTGGTTTCACCTGTGGATCACCATACCTCAGGTTGAGAAGGAGAGTCCTTCATTGTAACCTCAACCGGTGTGGGATTTGAACTCATGCTGTTGGCATCACGCATCTAGCCAAATGAGCTAGCTAACCACTTCACCCAAGATTCAGAAAGGTTTGGTTGAGTGAAATAATGAGGTATTGCTTTCACTAGTAAATTAGAGGAAGCCAGTTCAAGCAATATGCACAAAAAAATTGAATGAGTGGCAAGAAACCATTTTTAATAATTAGAAACCGCTGTTACTGCTGAAATTGAGTCTATAATTTATAGAAATTTTAAAAAAGCAGAAAAGCTGGAAATGTGCAACAAGCTAGCAGCATCTCTCAGGAGAAAAAAAAGGTTGATGCTTCAGATCAATGAGCTTTCAGAAGAGCGTGTTGGAAATACTAACTCTGTTTCTCTATCCACAAATGCCTCTGAGTCCACTTGAATGTTTTCCAAAATTATCTGCTGTCATTTCAGTCTTCAAACATCCATGTTCTTTTACTTATGTTGTCATTTAGAAAATTATTTGAAAAGGAATCATGGTTAATAAAAAGAAGATAATAAAATTACTTAGTGATCCATGGGCAAATCACTGGTACTTTTTAGAAGATAGAACATGAGAGCGCAGTACAGTTCCTTCAGCCCTTCATGTTGCACCGACCTGTGAAACCAATCTGAAGCCCATCTAACCTACGCTGGTTACCTCTACTTCCATTCTGGTCCATTTGCCTATCCAATGACTATTTAAATGCCCTTAAAGTTGATGGATCTACTACGGTTTAATAACTCAAATGCCTTAAAATTAAGGACCCAACTAATTCCCTCATTCTGTCCTTGCTGCCCAAGCAATGTCAAGCTGTTTCCTGGTAAGTGGTGTAGAAGGCAAATTCAAACATTCCTGATCATCATTTGTTTCATTGAGAAAGATTCCATTTGCTTTCCGCTGCCATCTCATCCTGTTTTGGTTTTAGTTTTGATTGAGTGGACCTGTCTGATTTCTGAGCCAATCTACTTCCACTAGCTCTGGATATAACATTTACATTATGTATCATTTTTGTTATGTCCTTTCACTGTTGTCTTATAACTTTCATAGCCACAAAACTATGTTTTGGGGTTGCACAGGGTTAGAATATTGAACAGTACAGCACAGTACAGGCCCTTTGGCCTATAATGTTGTGCCAAGCATTTATCTTAATCTAAGATCAATCTTACTTACACCCCACTCAATTTACTGCCATCTGTGTGCTTGTCCAGCAATCGCTTAAATGTCCCTAATGTCTCTGACTCTACTCCCACTGCTGGCAGTGCATTCCACTCACCCACCACTGTCTGCGTAAAGAACCTACCTCTGACACTTCCCCTATACCTTCCTCCAATCACCTTAAAATTATGACCCCTTGCGATAACAATTTCTGCCCTGGGGTAAAGTCTCTGGCTATCTACTCTATCTATGCCTCTCATTACCTTGTACACCTCTATCAAGTCACCTCTCTTCCTTCTTCTCTCCTGTGTGAAAAGCCCAAGCTCAATCAACATCTCTTCGTAAGACATGCCCTCCAATCCAGGCAGTATCCTGGTAAATATCCTCTGCGCCCTCTCTAAAGCATTTACATCCTTCCTATAATGAGGTGACCAGAACTGGACACAATATTCCAAGTGTGGTCTAATCAGGGTTTTATAGAGCTGCAGCAAAACCTCACGGCTCTTAAACTCAATCCCTCTGTTAATGAAAGCCAAAACACCATACGCCTTCTTAGCAATCCTATCAACTTGGGGGGCAACTTTGAGGGATCTATGGATGTGGACCCCGCAATCCAGCTGTTCCTCCATACTACCAAGAATCTTGTCTTTAACCCTGTATTCAGCATTCAAATTCAACCTTCCAAATTGTATCACTTTGCATTTATCTAGGTTGAACACTATCTGCCACTTCCCAGCACAACTCTGCATCCTGTCAATGTCTTGTAACCTGCAACAGCTCTCAACACTATCTACAACACCACCGACATTTATGTCATTGGCAAACTTACTAATCCATCCTTCCACTTCTTCATCCAAGTCATTTATAAAAACTACAAAGAGAAGAAGCCTAAGAAAAGATCCCTGCAGGACACCACTGGTCACTGACCTCCAGGTGGAATACTTTCCATCCACTACCATTTGCTGTCTTTTTGCGGCCAGCCAATTCTGTAATCAGACAGCCAAGTTTCCCTGTATCCCATACATCTTAACTTTCTGAATGAGCCAACCACCGGGAATCTTATCAAATGCCTTTCTGAAATCCATATACACCATATCCAGTGCTCAACTTCTTCAACTTGTGTCATCACATTCTCAAAGAACTCAATAAAGCTTATGAGGATTGATCTGCCCCTCACAAAGCCATGCCTTCTATATTTAATCAAACTATGTTTTTTCCAAATAATCATCAAACCTATCTCTCTGTTCAAGGAAGGGAATAGGGAAATCCCTGGGAATTACAGACCATCCAGTCTTACGTTTGTGGCAAGTAAGGTACCTTTCCAGTACCTTACTTGCCACAGACGTAAGATTGGATGATCTGTAATTCCCAGGGATTTCCCTATTCCCTTAATTGAACAGAGGAACAGCATTCACCACTCTCCAATCATCCAGTTGCATCAATCTTATTTTCAAACAGAATAATCTTAATATATGAGTTTAAAGCTGTGTCTTTTTCATGAAATATTTTTCCAGATCTATTTGTAAATGCATTTCTCATCATTTTGTTTTGTGAACTATATCACTTTTCCTTCAGTGTTTCTGTAGCGTTGTTCCTAACAGCACATCGCAGTTCAAAAACATGGCCTTGATATCTCGAAGGCACGAAGGGATGAGCAGCAAATGTTGGCCTTGTCAGCAACGCTCACATTCCATGAAAGAATGAAAAAAAACAGATTGAATACAAGGACAATGTGAACTCATTGGACTGAGAAAACTGTGTACAGCAATAACAAATAAATAAAGAGATGCAAAGAACGATAAAATAACAGGCAAAAAACCTTTGGTGTAGCAACAGTTAAAAGCAAACATTTAGAATACTATAAAGAAAATGATTGGTAAAAGGGAATCTGGTCCCATGAAAGATATATTCAATGATAATAGAAGTTACGGAAATGCCCAGGCCAGTTGAATGAATATTTCAAAACTATTTGCACAATGGATGATCAGGATAAAATACTAAGAAAATAAAAAAGGCCTTAAAATAAGATATAGGGGAGAACTAAATTGATTTTAATTTAAAAAAAATTATGATGCTGATTATAATGGATCACATACAATGGAAAAAATCCACAGGACATCATGGTTGTGACTATTGGGTATTAAAAGCAGTAGCAAAGAAAATTGCAGGTGCATTAGTCATTTTTAACAAGTTCAGGAATTGTGCATTCAAATTGGAAAATTGCAAATGTCTGTGCTATTACAGGAAGAGTGAATCAAAAAAACGACAGACCTATTAAGGTCTTAAAATGATAAACATATTCACTGGTGTAGATTCTAAGACACTGTTCCTGATGGTGACAGAATTCAGAACAAGGGGGAATGAAGCCATTTTGGAGTGAAATGCACAAAGAGCTTTGGAAATCTGGAATTCTTTCTCCGTGAGAATACCAGTTGGAATGTTCAGAACTTGATTGAGTTTTCCTAAGTAAGGATAACAATGGAAAAAGACAAAAGATGGTCAAAGGAAGTTCAAATATAGATCAATGATGACCAAATTTGAAAATGAAACTGTTTCAATGGCTCAATAATCATTAATTTTGGTTCCTATAATCCCATGTTGGAAATTTCCTTTACTTCGTCTGTACATGTTGCTGAGAAGCTGCATATGGATAAAAGATTGTCCACAGACATGGGTCAACTTCCATACACAAACGAAAGCCTCACATTTTATTTCTGTCATTATCCTTGATTTGTTGCCTGCGTTTGGCCCATATCCATGAGACCATAAGACATAGGAGCAGAAATTAGGCCATTTAACCCATTGGGTCTCCTCTGCCATTCAATTATGGCTCATAAGTTTCTCAACCCCATTGCCCCTTGATAGCAATGATACTCAAAATCCTATCTGTCTCAGTCTTAAATATACTTAATAACCTGGCCTCCACAGCCTTCTGTGGCAATGAATTCCATAGATTCACCAATCTCTGGCTGAAGAAGTTTCTCCCTATCGCCATTCTAAAAGATCTTCGCTTTTCTCTAAGGGTGTGCCCTTGGTCCTAGTCTCTCCTACCAATGGAAACATCTTCCCAACTTCTACTCTGTCCAAGCCATTCAGTATTCTGTATATTTCAGTTAGATCCCCCCGCATCCTTCTAAATTCCACCAGGGTACAGACCCAGAGTCCTCAAACATTCCTCATATGTTAAGTTTTTCATTCCTGGGACCATTCTTGCGAACTTCCTCTGAACAGGGCCAGAACATCCTTCCTGAGAGATAGAGCCCGAAATGGCACACAAATAAGACCATAAAGCATAGGAGCAGAAATTAGGTCATTTAGCCGAAACCTTTCCTATTCACGTACTTGTCCAAATGTCTTTTAAATGGTGTAACTGTACCTCCATCTATCACTTCCTCTGACAGTTCATTCCACATACAAACCACCCTATGAAAATGTTGTTCCTCAGATCCCTTTTAAGTCTTTCTCATCTCACATCAACCTTGATAAGGTCACCCCTCAACCTCCTACGCTCCAGTGAAAAAAGTCCCAGACTATCCAGCCTATCCTTATTACTCAAACTCTCCCATTTTGGCAACATCCTGATAAATCTTTTCTGAACCCTCTTGAATTTAACAGGACTACCAGAACTGTAACAATACTCCAAAAGTGGCCTTACCAATGTCCTGTACAACCTCAACATGATGTCCTAATTCTTATACTCAGTAGTCTGAGCAATGAAGGCAAGTGTGCTAAATGCGTTCTTAACCAGCCTGTCTATCTGTGGTGCCATGTTCAAGGAACTATGTACCTGAACCTTTCAGTCTCTCTATTCATCAACACGATCTAGGGCACAACCATCAACTATATAAGTCCTGCCTTTTTTTGCCTTATCAAAATGCAATACCTCACATTTATTCATATTACATTCCATCTGCCACCCTTCATCCCTTTGGCCCAATTGATCAAGATCCCTTTGTAATTTAAGATAACCTTTTTTCACTGTCCACGACACAATATGTTGTCAACCATTAGAACAGTGCTGAATCTGTCTCTGCAAATGATTCAACAGTACCACACTAAGATTTTACATAATATTGAGAAACTACTCTCTCATCACTAGTAGTTCTCTGTTTAAGGTAAATATTTCTGTGCTGGAGCTTCAGTATGAACTTTCATCAATGATTCACATCAACAAATCTTGGATCAATAAATAGATGGTCCCTTCCATTCTTAATCCCATCATTGCATTTTAGTCTTTATTGCACTAGTTTATTAATCTTTCCACTACTAGCCATACTCATGGTCTCATGGACATAATTGTTTGTAAAGTTGCCCGTCAGAGTCAGTTTTGTGCTGCTGTCTGCATCCTAAGAAAGGATTAAGATTATCTGAACTAATTTCATAATGGCTCTTACAGTTTTAAAAAAATTAAAGGATTAGAAATCTGGGATGTATTCTGTTGTGCGCATCAATTGCTACTACTGTACACTGTCATCAGATATTTTCAATAGTTATAATTTCACACTTGCTGAGCTGTTAAGAGTTGGAGCTATCATATCCTAGTGTAAGATATTTCACATGAAGTATGAAACTTCGGGCAAATCTTCATATATACACTTCCATATACACCCTTGTAAATGTGGAGTAAATGTTGTCAGGAGGGAGTGAGGAAAATCAGGAAACAAAAACATCAGGCAACAGTGTTTTTTTCATATCCTCTTGCCTCTCCTAAAGGTGAGTTGAGTCTTTTCAATAATCCATTTGTCAGCAATGGGAGAGCAGTTAAGGTACACTAACGATTTGCCACCAGTGGATATGTTACCTATAGTATCTGGGACATGGCAGCTCAGAGGAGGTAAGTGCTCTGTAGAAGGTTATTAAAGACCATAACTGAAATGCATCTCCTGGAAAAAGTGGAAAACTGAGGTGAGCCAGAGGCAGGGACTTCTACTGACTGGAGCAGCTCTTCGAGGCTGTTTTTACAGATAATTGTCTAGAAGATTGCTGCAGAAAACTGTCATAACATAATGGAGTTAGAAACCACTTTTTTTTTTCAGAGGAAGCAACTCCAGGTGGTCATGGATCAAATTTCCACAGCGTTGTTCAGTCTGCAATGACCCTTTAAATTTGCATGTTGTATGGCAATCTCAATTTGTTCTTGCATTTGGATGACAGTCTCAGAAGCAACTTCTTAACTGGAAATCTTCTGGAAAGTTCAACTGAAATTAAAGCAAGTTTAAAGTTTCAGTTTGATTACTTTTCTTCCATTTTGAGACATCATCAACTTGAAATGCGAATTTTGTTTTTCTTTATGAACAGCGTTTGAATGGCACAGTGGCTCAATGGTTAGCACTGCTGCATCACAGCACCAGGGACCCAGGTTCAAATCTAGCATTTGGTGACTGTCTGTGTGGAGTTTGCATGTTCTCCCTGTGTTTACATGGGTTTCTTCTGGGTACTCTGGTTCCCTCTCACAGTCAAAAGAGGTTCAGGTTAGGTGGAGTGCCCAAGCTGAATTGCCCATAGTGTCCAGGGATGTTTGGATTATCCATGGGAAATGCAGGTTTGAAGAGATAGGGTATGGTGGGATGCACTTTGAACAGTTCGTATGGAATTGTTGGGCCAAATGACCTGTTTCCACACTGTATAGATTCCATGTTTTTTCTCACATACATGCTGTCTCTTAGACATGCACATGGCCATGCAGTACAATTGGGCTAAATGTAAAGTTACACATTTCAGTTTGAAAAGCAGAAAGATACCTTGGGAAGTGTGGAGTGCAGCAAAGGTTCATTGGGCTAAAACTGGGGATGGTAGGGCTCTCTTCTGAGGAGAGATTTGTTCAATTTGGGCCTGTTTACACTCAAGTGTAGAAGGATTAGTGAGGATCTGATTGAAATGTTTAAAATTCTAACATTGTTGAACAAACTAAATGCAGGGAAAATAGTTGGGGAGTCTAGAGTCAGGAAACACAATCTCAGGACACAGGGTGGACCTTGAAGGACTGAGCTAAGGGAAGATTTCTTTATTAAAAGTGTAGGGAATCTGTGGAATTCTTGATCACAGATAGCTGTGGATGCTAAGTCACTGAAAATAGTCAAGAAAGAGAGAGTTTTTAAATATATTTTAGAAACATCAAGGGTATGGTATGAAAGTGACGATTGAGAAAGAGGACCAACCACAATCCCATAGAATAGTGAAGTGAGCTTGAGGGGCCAAACAGCCTATTCCTCCTTGTTTCTGTGTCCCTATACAGCTGTACATTCCCCAGACCTCTTTCTGTCACTTGATATGATTCTAATAAAAGATAGATTATCTTCTCTGAGACATTTTTTGGTTAATCCTGCAGACAAGTCTAATTCTGCATTTGTGAACTTGAAGTTCATCAAAGCTTTAGAAGAATCCAAATTGCATGCTCATTTATAAGTTCCATGGCCAGAAAATTTATCATTCCATATGGAAACATTGTCAAAGTATCTGTAAATGATATGGATTTTTTTTTGCTTTATGTACCAATATTAGTTCAGTAATTTTAGAGCTGTATGCAGAGAAATATCACTTTAAGGTTTGTAAAAGTGTAAACAAAAAACAATGCAACATTTTCTGATGATACGAGACAATAACTGGTTTATAAAATCTGAGACAATGGGGCTATTTTGGTTTTCTTTGTCCCAAGTGCAATTCAACACTTCCCCAGCAAATTCATTGAATAATTTCACTGTGAACTTAACTGCTTTTGTCTAAATTAAGATTAGTTACAAATGACTCTGGTTTAAAAATTGCTAGAGTAATACAAACAAACATTTAAAGCAAATGACTTACATTGTAGTTTTGCTGTCATACAAATGAGTTCAAAACTATTTTTTTCTTTTCCTTTACAATTTCAGTGATTTACTGTGGTTTAATTATGCTTCTATTATCAGACACTTTTCTATATCAATATGTGTTGGCATGTTATGACACGTACGATATCTGAACTACACAAATTTAAACACAAAGCAGGTGAGGGAACAAAAGGACATAATTTAGTTGTCAATCTTTGAGAACGTTTTGCAATTATTAAACAATTGAATTCAAAGAGAAGAAATCAATTGTTGTCACCGTAAATAGACTCCACATTATCATTGACTAAGATGTTTCAGACACTTGATCATGTTCTTCAGTCAGGTTAAAGATGTTTGAAGTGATTATAATTTTTCTGGTCCAGGAAGTGGTTGCAAACTTGACTTGATAAATCCCAGATTGAAAATCTCAATTTTGAGATTGTATGGATGGTCTGGTTTCTCAATTAAGGAATAAAGAAAATTATTTATGTCAATGTTTACTGGGGGAAACAAAATCCGCTGGAGACTTAGAAGAATTTTTTCCACTGTAGAGTTTGAAGGCATACAAGCTATCTTTGTTGACTTTCACTCCTCCAAGAAATATCCATTTTCCCGACATCAAGTCCAGAGGACAGGAAATGGGTTAAAAGTTGTGACATTTTGAGAAGTCTTACCGAGGAGTCTGAAGGTGGAAGCCAACTCCTTGCTATTTGTGATAGAGGGTGGGTAGGTGGAGCAGGACCAGAGGATGGCACTTTCCTCATGGCAGCCAATAAATAGACATCAGGTTCACCATCCTATTGGGAAGAAGATGCCCACCTCTGCTGGCTCAATCTAGAGTTGGCAGCCTGGGTTAGTGATGGCCACTCCTGAAGCTGTAGGATGTTAAAGAGGGCACGTCCTTGCAGACATGTTCTTCAAAGAGGTCAATTTTCTTTTGCATTCCAAGGCCAGACTGGCAGGCCCTGGCAGTTGGGTGGCTGCATGTGTCCTATTCCCTTTGGTGGGCCCCGTTAATCCCAGCAGGGACCATGGAGCAACTTAAAGGAAATCAAAGTGACTATGTGGAATCCAAGCTCCTGAGAACTTGCTAGCTGCTACTAGAAAGCCTGGGTCACAGTTGGCTGGCCGAAATCCTCCCTCAACACTGTTTGGCTTACTACTCCTGTACTCAATCCTGCAATATGCTGAAAGCCAGTGGTCTAAGTGGCTTGGGACACCAAAATCATCCCAGTGAGGTGTTACATACAAGACAGGTTGACAGACTGAGGTTTAGGAGAATCTAATGGAGCTTTCCTGATCAATGGAAATTTCCCTGATCAATGTTTTCAAAACAATTTATTGTAGTGTATCAATTTAGTTGCCAAATTAATGTGTCACTTCAGGTTCCTAATTGTTGGGAGATTAGTTTGTACTTAAAACTGAACTACCTTCCAATCTAGGAAAAATTCAGCACATCCGGCATTGAGGCAAAAATCTTAGGATGTGGCTGCGTCATTTTTGCTTATTTTTAAAAAAATCTTCCCAGCCCTCTTTTCTCGGCTTCCTATCATTGTCCCTTTTCTCAACTCTCTAAGAACATCACCAATAATTGAATGCTTAATATTGTGTTTCCTCTTTTATGGAATGACTCTTCTTGGCTTTCACATCTAGAAACAAAAGATGGACCTTGTACTTAAAATTTTGTCCGATGTTTACATATAATTTCACGGGGGTTATTGTTCGCTTCTTTGTGTGACCAGATATCCATTATTGTCAGGAAGGCCAACACTTCCATCACTCTCTTCCATCACCCTCAGTTCTGATTGGAATGTCAACTAAAGGCAGACTAACACTTCTGTCGTGCCAAGCTGCCTTGAACATACACGACTCCTACTTGCCTGCCTGACATTGTTTGACATCACATAGAGTCACAGAGACGTACAGCACAGAAACAGACCCTTCAGTCCAACTTGTCCATGCCAACCAGATTTCCCAACCCAATTCAGTCCCAACTGCCAGCACCCGGCCCTTCCTATTCATATACACACCCCCATGCCTTTTAAATGTTGCAATTGTACCAGCCTCCACCACTTCTTCTGGCAGCTCATTCCATACATGTACCACCCTCTGCATGAAAAAGCTGCCTCTTAGGTCTCTTTTATATCTTTCCCCTCTCACCCTAAACCTATGCCTGCTAGTTATGGACTCCCCCACCCCAGGGAAGATACTTTGTCTATTTGTTCAGAAAGCTTCTCTTTCTAACGGCTGACTTTCCCTCTTTCCCCAACTTCAGACCCTTCACCCCACTGCCACCTCTGGCAAAGCAAGGAATCTAGGCTGATGTTGGGCAGGGAGACCTCAACATTATTTTTAAATAACTTGCATAACCTTGAACTCTCCTGATCAACTACCATATCCTTATGTTATTTGGGGTTATGATATGCTAATGATATATAGTAACGTCGCATGAACTTTTCCTCTCTTGTTAACAAGATTAAGCTACAATGAAAGGTTTCTCAAATAAAGTTTTCCTTACGTCAGACTTGAATGATTTTTTAACATCACAACACAAAGATATAACCCCAACTCCCAAGTGCCTGTAAAATTCAACTTTTATAAGCCTGTTGCTTGTTTATTTCAGCATGAATATGTGATAACTGATTTAGAGTTTATCCTAGTGTTTGAAGAGGAGTGGATCAACACTTCCATCACATTTACAAACAGGATCAGGATTGTTATATCGCTTTAGTGAGCAAACAACTAATTATAGCATTAATTGCAATATTTCCATCGTTAACCCAAGAAGGCTAACATGTAATTTTCATACTATAGATGCACAGATAAAACATGCTTTTCCCAGCAGTGTAGTACATGAACTCTACCATAAGTTAGATTTGTATATGCAGATGTGTACATTATATAAAGGCAAAATATCACTGTCATTTATGGTTCATTAGCTTACTATGCATTTTGTTGTCTTTTAGAAAATGTAATGTTTCCAATCTGTGTCCAATAATTGCATAAAATGCTAGTATTTAAGTGAATATTCATATGCTATCAAATAATCTGCCTCATGTTTAAATACTGACTAAATTAACTGTGTAGAGCAGTAACCATTAATAGTGTATCTTTGATAACGTCAGTGAATTAATGTTCCTTGTAGCCTATGAGAGGGATTAATCTGATATGCATTGATTATATCTTATTACATACACAAATCCTGAGGGAGCTGGGGTTTTGATGTTTAATTGCATTGTATGCTCTGAAAGCATTTAATTATACGTCAAAGGTTATTTAAACCATATAATTCATTGGTAAGGCAGAACATTATGTGAAATGTTTGGTCACCCTGTTGTTCTCAAGCTGCTGATTCATTAGAGAGAATACATAAACCAGATATGGATAACTCTGGTCAAGAAACAAGGTGCCCAAAACTAAACTCTCTTTTACTGATGGAACATTAAGATCCATGTGCACGAGAATGAATAATTGAAATGTGGAGATGAAAACAGATTACTAAACCTGAATTGTCATTACAGAATAAAGGTAAAAACAATGACTGCAGATGCTGGAAACCAGATTCTGGATTAGTGGTGCTCGAAGAGCACAGCAGTTCAGGCAGCATCCGAGGAGCAGTAAAATCGACATTTCGGGCAAAAGCCCTTCATCAGGAATAAAGGCAGAGAGCCTGAAGGGTGGAGAGATAAGCTAGAGGAGGGTGGGGGTGGGGAGAAAGTAGCATAGAGTACAATAGGTGAGTGGGGGAGGGGATGAAGGTGAAAGGTCAGGGAGGGGGGGTGGAGTGGATAGGTGGAAAAGAAGATAGGCAGGTAGGACAAGTCATGAGGACAGTGCTGAGTTGGAAGTTTGGAACTAGGGTGAGGTGGTGGAAGGGGAAATGAGGAAACTGTTGAAGTTCACATTGATGCCCTGGGGTTGAAGTGTTCCGAGGCGGAAGATGAGGCGTTCTTCCTCCAGGCGTCTGGTGGTGAGGGAGCAGCGGTGAAGGAGGCCCAGGACCTCCATGTCCTCGGCAGAGTGGGAGGGGGAGTTGAAATGTTGGGCCACAGGGCGGTGTGGTTGATTGGTGCAGGTGTCCCAGAGATGTTCCCTAAAGTGCTCTGCTAGGAGGTGTCCAGGCTCCCCAATGTAGAAGAGACCGCATCGGGAGCAACGGATACAATAAATGATCCCTCACCACCAGACGCCAGGAGGAAGAACATCTCATCTTCCGCCTCGGAACACTTCAACCCCAGGGCATCAATGTGGATTTCAACAGTTTCCTCATTTCCCCTTCCCCCACCTCACCCTAGTTCCAAACTTCCAGCTCAGCACTGTCCCCATGACTTGTCCGGACTTGTCCTACCTGCCTATCTCCTTTTCCACCTATCCACTCCACCCTCTCCTCCCTGACCTATCACCTTCATCCCCTCCCCCACTCACCTATTGTACTCTATGCTACTTTCTCCCCACCCCCACCCTCCTCTAGCTTATCTCTCCACCATTCAGGCTTTCTGCCTTTATTCCTGATGAAAGGCTTTTGCCCGAAATGTCAATTTTACTGCTCCTCGGATGCTGCCTGAACTGCTGTGCTCTTCCAACACCTCCAATCCAGAATTACAGAATAAAGCACAATATAAGCAGGTCTTGATTACATTGGTGTGGTAATTGTTTTGCTTCACATAGAGTAAGGGGTTTCACTCAGAGATTGGGCTAAAGCAATTCATTTATTCTTCAAAAATAAGCTGTTGAAAGATTCACTTGAGACTGGATTGACAGTGCCAAATATTATCATGGAAGCAGATGGTGAATTGTCAAGAGACGAGTTCCTAAACAGTTGGAAAAGCCCAGTTCGGCAAAGAAATTGGTCAGAATTGAACCATGAATGCACTGCGGACTGATTATCCATTAAAGTTTCTTCTGGGATCTACAAGCATCACAGGGAGATATCCAATTTGACATGTTGTCTGTTAGTTACTTGTTTCTCTCCAAGATGTTGAATTGGACAGAATTTTTCAATTTTATTATTAGTTCATGGAACAAGGGCCTGTTTGAATGGGTCAGCATTGAGCCAGGTGAGATTTATATGTTCTGTCTGATGAGGTGGACTGAATGACCCAGTTACTTCCTCAAGAGGTGCTTCATGTTGAGTTACAAATTGAGAGAAGTCCAGTGTAACTGTGCTCATATTAACCGTGAAATTCTGCCTGAGTTGACTTCTTTTTTCCTGATTAGGCTGATTAATATTTGTTATAACTAATGAATGGTATCACCATCGTGAAGTTAGTTTTTCATCACGTCTGCACGCATTTTATGACGAGAGAAAAACAACAGTTTCGATGGGTCTGACTCCTTGGCTGCTATCTCATGGGCTAAACAAAATAAACTACAGCAATAGGTCAGCAGCTTTGGAGCAATCTATTCAACCAGTCCCCTAATCATGTCATTACTCCCACTTCAAATAAATCCCTTCACAATTTCACAAATGGTTAGTTGAAGATTTCAGGATGTTAAGTGTTTTTTTTTAAATCACCCACATGTGGTTCTGTTCACAAATGCAAAAAATGCAATTGTAAGTTAAGGAACAATTTGCCCTGAATATTTCTAAGTTCCTTTTATACAAATATAGATTCTGCTCATTATCTTTCTTCTGAAACCTTTCTGGTGATAATGCACCTCTTGGAGCGCATGAACAATTCTATTCTTGAACCACAGGAGGATTGGGACTGCTGTGCAAATGATCCTTTGATAAGATGAAGGGAGGAAAGGTCCAATGAGTGAAACATTTTGTTAATTCATTGTCAGTAAGATAATTGTTTTTGTTATTATTAGAATGTTAATAAAAATATTGCCAATAACAGGGACACTCAAGCAAGCATTACATGAAGAACAGTATTTTGCAGGTTATGGTTGGTGAAGGTTCGTCATCCCAGCTCCAGAGCATCTTTGAATGAGTTCCGCAGAGCAGTATCCTAGGACCCTCAGCTGCTTCATCAATGACCATCCCTCCATTATAAGGCTAGAAATGGGGATGATTACTGATGATTGCATAATGTTCAGCATCATTTAGCATTTTTCAGATTCTGAAGCAATACTTATCCAAATGCAACAGATATGGACAATATCCAGGTTTCGGCCAACAAGCGGCGAGTAGCGTTTGCTCAACATATTCCTGATGAAGGGCTCTTGTCAAAAATGACGATTCTCCTGCTCTTCGGCTGTTGCCTGACCTGCTGTGCTTTTCCAGCACCCCACTCTCGACTTTGTGTGCACATGCCAGGCAATGACCATCTCCAAAGAAGAAGAGTCTAACCATTGTCATTAAAAGTTTCTGCTATTCTTTCTTAGACCTGGGCATTAACTGCTAGGCCAGAATTTATCACGTATCCTTAAGTGCCCTTGCAGTCCACCTACACAGATGTACGCACTGTTAGGAATGGATTTAATTGTACTGATTTACTGCAAATTTTAGAAGAAGTGTCACTGTGTAATGATCTCAAAAACATCAGAAGAATTTAACAACACCCTTGCATGGGGAACAAGCTTAGAGGCACAGAAGGTCATGTGGTCGGGCAAGAGTTTGTAGGTGGAGATTCCTCCACCTTCTCAATCCTTGCTAAGTCTAAACCAGAAAGTCTTTTGAGCAGCAGAATGCAAATTTAGGCTCTTCAGTTGCTATTTAACCTGACATCCCAATTCCAGTGATAGTCAATCAATTACAGGCTCAGGAATTAACATGCAGAAATTCTTCCCATTAATCCATGTCTGATTTGCCTGTGACATTTTAAGTAAGGACACTCATTTGTAAGTACTCTGTACCCAACTATAGAAGTGGACATCAGGAAATGGACTGCAGGAAACGAGTCTCCACTCCTCATTGTTAACTTCCATCCCCATCTTGACTTGCACCCTCCCTCGCTTATCTAACTTTGGACAGTACATCACTATTCTGGTGGCAGGTCCAAGGACAATATCAGCAGTGGCTACTGCTGCTGATGGTGCTGCCTTTACTGCAGGGCTACTGGCCTCTTATTGACCAGCAGCTCTCAGCAATCCAAAGATGTGCAGGTCAGGTGAATTCCTGACGAGGGACTTTTGCCCGAAACGTAGATTTTCCTGCTTCTCGGATGCTGCCTGACCTACTGTGCTTTTTCAGCACCATTCTGATCTAAACTCTTGTTTCCAGCATCTGCAGTCCTCACTTTTGCCTAGGTCAGGTGAATTGACCATGCTAAATTGCCTGTAGTGTTAGATGCATTAGCGAGGGGTAAATATATGGTAGGGGAATGAGTCTGGGTGGGTTACTTTTTTGACGCTCAGTATGGACTTGTTGGGCCGAAGGGCCTGTTTCCATACTGTCGGAAATCTAATCCTATGTTTGGAAGTAAAGTGATTTAATAACTCCAGGGAAGGATTTCTGCTGCTAATGAGTGACCATATTCCATTGGACCTACCAGAGATCAGGCTGGGGTTGGTACCACCAGAATTCACTGATGATGGTGGTGGACCCTGACATGCCTATTAAATGCCTATAATTTCTCTCAACATTAAAACACATCTTCCCCATTATTGTTTTTGTAGACAGAGAGAAAAAGAAAATTACTGTGTTAAAACATTTAATTGCTGCAATGTTGAGATAGATTTATGTATTCCCAAATATTTTTGGTAGCATCAAATATTGGAACTATTCCTGTCATTGAATGGAGCTTATTGATAAACATAAAACTATGCAACTCCTATGTGTGTTCAGTCCAAATTTGTGGTGGAAATAATGGTGATATTAACAGTGTTTACCTTTATTGACATCCAAAGTGAATTGCAACTTCTACTGATGGCATATGTCCAGTTAAATATGGAAATTGAGAATGTGCTGTCCAAGATGTTTTGTTTCTGCAAACACTTTGCGTGCATGCTATCTGACTTGGGCACACACGATTGAAGTAAAACACCTTGAAGTTTCTCAATGATTAAGACCAAGACAATTTCAGCTTTATCCATTCCAGTGCAAGTATGCTGTTAATGGTGTGATAATTTCTAATTAATATCAAGCAAAAATTCAATGATAAATACCACTTTACATATTCTCATTCTCTCGATTTTAATTATTGATGGAGATTTTTAAATAGCTACCCTTTTCTCTTTGGCAAACATGAGGACTGCAGATGCTGGAAACCCGAGTCTGGATTAGAGTGGTGCTGGAAAAGCACAGCAGGTCAGGCAGCATCCAAGGAGCAGGAAAATCGACGTTTCGGGCAAAAGCCTTTCATCAAGACTGAAGGCAGGAAGCCTCTAGGGTGGAGAGATAAATGGGAGGGGAGTGGGGCTGGGGAGAAGGTAGCAAAGAGTACAATAGGTGAATGGGGGTGGGGATGAAGGTGATAGGTTGGAGAGGAGGGTGGAGCAGATAGGTGAGAAGGAAGATTGACAGGGAGGACAGGTCATGAAGATGGTGCTGAGCTGGAAGGTTGGAACTGGGATAAGGTGGAGGGAGGAGAAATGAGGAAACTGATGAAGTTCACCTCCCCCCACCTTACCCCAGTTCCAACCTTTCAGCTCAGCACCATCCTCATGACCTGTCCTACCTGCCTATCTTCCTTTCCACCTATCCACTCCACCCTCCTCTCCGACCTATCACCTTCATCCTCACCCCTGTCCACCTATCGTACTCCTTGCTACCTTCTCCCCAGCCCCACTCCCCTCCCATTTATCTCTCCACCCTGGAGGCTCCCTGCCTTCAGTCTTGATGAAAGGCTTTTGCCCGAAACGTCGATTTTCATACTCCTCGGATGCTGCCTGACCTGCTGTACTTTTCCAGCACCACTCCAATCTAAATCCTTTTTCTCTTTGCCTCTTAATCATTTATTTTCTCCTCCCCCTCTTTTTATTAATTTCTATTCTCTGATGTTGTATTTTATTGAATATTCTGACACTTCCTGGCTCAGACACTGCATTGATTGCAGTTGCTCTGTTGGTCACAGTTGGTCTGTAAAGTTGTATAAGTGACTGATATTAACACTTGTAAAGCCCAGTGAAAGTCGAGGGAAAATGTAACACAGCAAATGGCTTGAGCTGACCTCTGAAAATAAAATTTGGTCCAACTGGTTACTAAATTATACCTTCTAAACTTTGAAACTGAGCGTGGACCAGTAAAGCTGGCCTAATTTGTCAGAAATCCTTCCATTTGTAAATAATGGCAAGATTTTACTGAATTGCACTGATCAGAAATTAATTGAGGGTTGCATTTCAAATCAAAAGGAATAGATTTGTTGGGTAAGATAATTAATATCAATAAAGTATTTCTGCCATATTAATTTTAAGTTGGTGACTTTCCTACAAATGCAATGTCATATTTTAACATTTGTAATATAACAGTTATCCCATGTTTCTGTTTAATGGTATAAATTTCTGCACCTAAATGTAGATCTGTAATTATCAGTGATGAATTGTTGCATCATTGTTTTGCAACTCTTAATTCTTTCAGTTAATTGCCGTGAAGCCATTAATCCACCTTTTGTTTCACATGTTCATGTGATATAGATATCTATTGCCTAACTCAATAAGCCAATGAAAATGTAGTGGTGAAGGGGGATTCTTGAACAGTCTGGTGGAAATACTTTCATGGTGCTGCTTGGTGAATTTTGGAACCTTGAGCCAGTGAACATGCAGGGATGATCATATCGTTCCAAGTCAGGAAAGTGCATGACTTGCAGATGAAATTCAACATAATAGTGTTCTCACATGTCTGCTGCTCTTACACTTCTAGGTAGCAGAGGTTATGGGCTTAAAAGGCACTATCAAAGGACTCTTGGTAAGTGGCTCCTGTTCTTCTGAGAGATGGCATGCACTGTAGCTACTGGGTCCTATGGTAGAGGCTGTGATACTTACCAAGCTACTTTCTCCAGAGTGGTACTTACATTTTTGACCGTTATTGGAGTTTCATTCATCCAAGCAAGTGGTAGTATTCCCTTTCATTCCTAACTTGTGCATTGTAGATAGTGGACAAGCCTTGGGGAGTTATAACGCAATTTAACAGCTGAAAAATTCCAGTTAAATTTCTGATCAATGGCAATGCCAAGGATAATGATAGTAAGGGAGTTCAGCATTCAATTGAATGTGAAGGGAAGCTATTAATACGCTATCTTGTTCAAAATGGTTATTACTGATGCTTAATTGACATGAATGTTATACCCTAAATAACATTCGCGATTTCCTGTGTATGGACACAGGCTGAGGAATTATGTGTCTGAAGAGTTGTGAATGAAACTAAGCTGCAAACATCAGCAAATATCCCTGTTTTGACCATAACTAAAGGCAGGGTCAATAATGAAGTGGCTGAGGATGAGTGGGCAAAGGACATTGTCTTCGACAACTCCTGTACTGATTCTGGGAGTGAAGTAAATTACCCCCAATTATTAGAACTGCCATAGGTTTGAACAAGACTGCTTCTCTATGCAGGACCTCCAACCAATACTATACACCAGGTACATTGACGACATTTTCTTCCTCTGGACCCATGGCGAGGAGTCACTGATTAAACTACACAGTGATATCAACAAGTTTCATCCCACAATCAAACTCACCATGGACTACTGTCTACTATCTGTCTCATTCTTGGACACATGCATCTCCATCAAGGATGGACACCTCAGCATCACACTCTACCGCAAACCCACAGACAACCTCATGATGCTATACTTCTCCAGCTTCCACCCAAAACAAATTAAAACAGCCATTCCCGATGGACAAGCCTTACATGTACACCTGATCTGTTCAGATGAGGAGGAACGTGACGGGGACCTGGAAGTATTCAGGGATGCCCTCATAAGAACAGGATACGATGCTTAACTCATTGACTGCCAGTTCCGATGCATGCCACAGCAAGGAATCGCAATGACCTCCTCAGGAGACACACACATGCTGCAACCAACAGGGTACCCTTCATTGTCCAGTACTTCCTAGGAGCCGAAAAACTACACCATGTTCTTTGTAGCCTGCAATACATTATCAATGAAGATGAACACTTCACCCAAGACCTTCCCCACACCTCCACTTCTTGCCTTTAAATAGCCACCAAACATCAAACAGATCATTGTTCGTAGCAAACTGCCCAGCTTTCGGGATAACTCCATACAACCTGTCTCGGTAGATGCCACAAGTCGTCTCAGAGTGTGGACATGGATACCACCATTACATGTGGGGACACCACCCAGCATGTACTTGGCAGGTACTCATGCAACTCAGCCATTGTTGTCTATCTTATATGCTACAGGAAAGGATGCCCTGAGGAATGGTATATTGCTGCAGGCAAGGATGCCCTGAGGCATGGTACATTGGGGAAACCGATCAGAGGCTATGGCAATGGATGAATGGGCACCGCACAACAATCAACAGACAGGAGTGTTCCCTCCCAGTTGGAGAACACTGCAGTGGTCCAGGACATTCGACCTTGGACCTTCGGGTGACCATCCTCCAAGGCGGACTTCAGGGCGCGCAGCAGCGAAAAGTGACCGAACAGAGGCTGATAGCTAAGTTCAGTACCCATAGGGATGGCCTCAAATGGGACCTTGGGTTTATGTCATACTATAGGTGACCCCATTGCACTACACACACACACACACACAGACACTCCTACACACACACACAGGCACTCATACACATACACACACACAGACACACAGGCACCCCCCACACACACACACACAGACACTCCCACAGACACACACACACCCCTACAGATACACACATTCCCACACTCTCAGATGCACCCTCTCACAGACTTAGACCCCTTTACTCTCACACACACACGTTTTTGGGGTGAGTTTTTACATGCCGAGTTACATTGTACTTTGCTCAAAAACTGCATGAATCCACGTAAGATTCTGTTCATTCATTTTTTTTAGATTAGAATCAGTCTAAACATTATGACACAGACAGCAGCACACAGAGGTGCTAATACCCAATACATTATCTGGACTGACACCAATTGTTCAAGTTCACCTGAGAAAGTAACGTTTAAAAAAAATATGATTTACCTATGAAAGAAGTGAGACTAACATGGTCATTCTAATAGATGGGAAACAATCAAAGTGTTTTTCAATGTATAGTTTCAGTTACATCACACTTTTGCTATAAATTTTGTGTCTTACAATTGTATACTCCACAACCACCTGATGAAGGAGCAACGCTCCGAAAGCTCGTGCTTCCAATTAATCCTGTTGGACTATAACCTGGTGTTGTGTGACTTTCAACTTTGTACACCCCAGTCCAACACCGGCATCTCCAAATCACACTTAGGAAAATGCTGCCTTGACGTCAAGAACAGCCACTTTCATATCAACTGCCAAATGTTCCATTTATTATCCATATTTGATCCAAACTGTAAAAGAAAAATCTAGAATAAGAATTGATAGTAGGTTTATTAGTAAATGCAATTTGACAGCATTGCAGAATATTGCTTCCATCACTTTGATTGAGAATATTCTAACTGCTTTATATTTGTCCAGTCTTTTCATGAACAGAACCCACCATGATAATCATCCATTTGTCAAGTTGATGCCAGTATTGTAGCTGTATTTGAACAGTATAGGTAGATGTTCCTTTCAAATTAGTGAAGATTTTACTGTTTGACTAGCTTATAAGTTTGAAAATTGAGGTAAGCATTTGATTGACAAGTCACCTAATCGTCCTATGTGTGACATGGTGTTTGTTCCTTTAATAGATCAAGGTGCCACAAGTGTGACATTCTGCAGCTGCTGCTTTATACTGAGAAGACACATAGTAAAGATTTCAACTTCTAAAAAAGCCTTAGCTCGGATTTGATATCTTTGTCCAGAACTGCAGCTCTGGATGCTCAATTCAGATTCATGTCGTGTCTACATGTGTCCTGTACATAATTTTCCTGGATGCATTAACATAATTCAGTCAGCTGAACAACTTGTATAGTCATCTTCTGCTGACATTACTTTCTGAGCAGTAACTTTTCTTCAGATCATTTTTGAACATCAGGATGAATTTTAAATGCGTCACTGAGGTGCATAGAATCATAGAGATATACAGCTCAGATACAGACCCTTCAGTCCGACTCGTCCATGCCAACCAGATATCCTAACCTAATCTAGTACCATTTGCCAGCACTTTGGGATATCCCTCTAAACCCTTCCTATTCATATACCCATCCAAATGGCTCTTAAATGCTATAATTGTACCAGCCTCCACCACTTCCTCTGGCAGCTCATTCCATACACGCACCACTCTCTATGTGAAAAAGTTACTCTAAGGTGCCTTTTATATCTTTCCCCTGTCACCCTAAACCTATTCCCTCTAGTTCTGGACTCCCCCAACCCAGGGAGTAGACCATGTCTATTTATCCTATCCATGCCTCTCATGATTTTATAAACCTTGATAAGGTCACCCCTCAGCTTCCTACTCTCCAGGGAAAACAGGCCAAGCTTATTCAACCTCTCCCTATAGCTCAAATCTTCCAACCCTGCAAAATCTTTGTAACTCTTTTCTGAATCCTTCTGGTGGGAAGGAGACCAGAATTGCATACAATATTTCAAAAGTGGCCTAACCAATGTCCTGTACAGCTGCAACATGATCTCCAAACTCCTATACTCAATGCTCTGACCAATAAAGGAAAGCATACGAAATGCCTTCTTCACTACCCTTTCTATCTGCGACTACTTTCAAGGAACTATGAACTTGCACTTGATAACATCTTTGTTTTAAAAATAACATTTTTATGTTATTTGTATGTGGGTGTTGATAATTTCTTATGGTTCCTCAGTTTTTCTTCAGCTCTGATGTTGACAGAAAATGTCATGGCTAATTGTCAACAGCTGTAAGAGTGGTTCCAATTTCTGAGGGTTTCATTTTGACTCCTGAAGAAGGGCTTATGCCCGAAACGTCAATTCTCCTGTTCCCTGGATGCTGCCTGACCTGCTGCGCTTTTCCAGCAACACATTTTCAGCTTTCATTTTGACTGTCAGGTGATCAACTGACATGTCAGTCATTCATCAAAGAGTAGGGAGAAACATCAATCACTAAATGTGCAAGTCAACTGGTTTCAATCCAAAATGGCAGGCTTGATTAAAATGACTGTGACTTCGCTGTCAAGGTCTATACAATTACTGATGGGAGTGTGAGGCTGATATTGGGCAAGTGCAACAAGTTAGCACTGCTGCCTCACAGAGCCAGGGACCTGGGTTTGATTCCAGCCTCGGGCAACTGTCTGTATGGAGTTTGCACACATTCTCCCCATGTGTGTAGGTTTCCACTAGGTGCTCTAGTTTCCTCCCACAGTCCAAAAATGTGTAGTTTAGGTGGATTGGCTAAATTACTCATAGTATTCAGGGATGTGCAGCTTAGGTGCATTAGCCATTGGAAGTGCAAGATTACAAGGAGAGAGTAGATTACTTACAGTGTGGAAACAGGCCCTTCGGCCCAACAAGTCCACACCACCCCGCCGAAGCGCAACCCACCCATACCTCTACATTTACCCCTTACCTAACACTATGGGCAATTTAGCATGGCCAATTCACCTGACCTGCACATCTTTGGACTGTGGGAGGAAACCGGAGCACCCGGAGGAAACCCACGCAGACACGGGGAGAACGTGCAAACTCCACACAGTCAGTCGCCTGAGGCAGGTATTGAACCCGGGTCTCTGGCACTGTGAGGCAGCAGTGCTAACCACTGTGCCACCGTGCCACCCACAGTAGGGCTGGATCTTGGTGGGATGCTCTTCGGAGGGTTGGTGTCGAGCTGTTTGGCCGCATGACCAGTTTGCATACTGTGGGGATTCTATATGATTTGAAGTGATGCGGACGGAGTGAGATCCTTTTCATTCTAATTTGACTTTTTTTTAGCACAGAGCAAGTAGAAATAGGATTACAGAGTGAGGAATAAGCATCAAGTAGTGACAGATGAGTGAATAGTGGGGTGAAAGATTAGTTCAAAAGGCAAAAGGTCAGGCAACTGAGAGAGACAGGGAATTTGAGAAGGGAATGTGTTGTGAAAAGGTAAAGTACATTAGGAAGTGAGAGATGCAAACACGAGGAAGAATGAGCAAGTCAATATGGGAAAGAATGTCCTGTGGTCCACATATTCCTCACATACCTTCACCACAAGTGAATATTGGAATTCCATCCACTAATCAGGAGATAAAGAAAGCAACAAAGACAATGAGATGGGAACAGTTAGAAAAGTGAAGCAAAGATTTTAAAGGAGATAAACAGCATGGAACAGAAGCAAAGTGGGAGATGCAGAAACAGTGACACAAAACACTTAATGTTATCAAGTGTGCTACCTACTTTGTGGTACACATATTTGACTAAGAAATGGCAGGCAGACTGTCAGTCTTTCAAAAGGGAACTGACTTACATTTGTATTCTCAGCCTGTTTCACAGCTGAAGGCCACAATGGTCTTGAGTTTGTTTGGTGCTTTTCTAAATGTATAAATATTGAAAAGCCCATAAAAACACTTTCACTTTAGAACAGAATTCTTGGGTCTGAAAGTGACAGAAAAAATATTCTTCACACAAAACCCGAAATTGTTGCGGATGCTGTAAATCAGAAACGAAAACAGAAATTGCTGGGAAAGCTCAACAGGTCTGGCAGCAACCGTGGAGAGAAATCAGAGTGACCTTTCCTCAGAACTGGGGAATGGTCATTGAACCCAAAATGTTAACTCTGATTTCTCTCCACTGTTGCTGCCAGACCTGTTGAGCTTTCCCAGCAATTTCTGTTTTTTTTGTTTCTCGTCTTCACACAAATTAAAGCATCATTAATAAATTAGTTTAGAAGATCTACATCCAGCTATAGCATAATGCTTTAAATTAAACTTTATAATCAGATTTTGAAATTACTGAGCAGCCACATGTTTGACTTTAAATTAAACAGCATGTCAAAAGAGATACCTCAAATTTGAGTTTGCATCATTGAGGTGTGCTGCAATGTTCTAAAAAAAATTGATGTTAGTTTTTGAAGACAAGACCACCTCCAAATACATAGCAAGAGGGTGATCTTGGAAGGAGGATGGGTGGTAATGGTGGGTGAATGCACATGGAGAAAAGTGAGAATAATGTAAGTTCTATTACATCTGCAGCACCACAAAACAAATGCCATAAAACTGTACCAGGCCAGCGATGATAGATTTTGGAAAGCGAACATCAGTAATACAGCCAAGACATTGGCCAGGTGACAGAATGTAGAGCACAGGAATTGATTTGAAACCACACGATGATTACCAATTTAAATGGAAAAGCAACCAGCTAAATAAATGACAAAATATCAAAATATGCCATTGCTCATGCTTGACTCAAAATCCCAAGCTAAGTCCTGGGCACAATCACTATTAAACTGATATGGTCATCACAGCTGCAAGATTCAAGCTTTTGTAGTACACACAGACACACTCCATTAAGTTTAATAATCCCACAGCTCAGCAGGTAATAAAATCATTCCTCAAGAAATGCCCCACAGGCATCGTCATGTTGTGGGCAGACATTCTCCTCACAGCACTTAAGAAAATAGTTGTGTGGGAGTATTAGAATCCACCACATCTAGCAATTTGCATTTTTAAAAGATGCTATTAATTCTTCTACGGTGATACTTTTGTGATCCAGCAGAACAAGGGGTTGTTAGTACTGACATAACTGGGACACCAGATGGTTAATATCAGCTTTCAAAATGGAAATAGTAACCATCAACATTAGTAAAAATTTGAAGTTTACTTCAAGTGAAATATCAAACAAACAATCCTCCAAAAGGTGACCACTGTACTGCATGTCACTTAATGTGCATTTCTTATATAAAAAAGGATGCACTTAGAATATTGTTGGACACCATTTCTTGCAATTGTAAAGAAAACGAAGTGATAACCTTTAGTTTCCCTACTTCTTCTCTTTATAGGAAAGGACCTAAACTCAAAACTCCAGAGACTTGAATCTTATAAGAATAGCAAGTTATATTGGAGCAATATCTGAGTATGTGGATGTTGCGTATTGTTGTAAAACTTTATCATTTGGCCAAATTGGCCTCTGTATTAGTTGATGCACTTTTTCTAAAAATGTCAAAAGTATACTTTATTCATAAAAATTATCTTTGTATATATGCATAGTCATAAATGCAGTTTGGTTCTGTACGGTAGCATATTAAGGAAATAACATTGGAGGTTTGCACTATCCAAACAAATGAAAAACATTTCTTACACATACAAGACTCTATTTACTTGTATTTGAGACACCAGAAAGTTCTGGTAACTAAGCAGACCCCCATTGAACTTCAGAAAGGACTCAATGATGGTTTTTCCCCACTGTCCCTTGGCAGCAGCTGTCCCAAGCTTTGGTGCATCCCTCAGCACAAGAATCTCTTTTTTTATTTCAAAAATATACTTTATTCATAAAAAAAATCTCATATATACAGTCACAAATGCAGTTCAATACTGTACAGTATCATAGCAAAGAAACAAATAAAACATTGAACTTTGACTCTCTATGTGTGGGTTGACGCACACAGAACATCAACGTCTCACTCTCCTGAGAAGCTGCACATGTTCAAGCAGTTGCTCTATTCTTCTTCAATGCCAGAGAATTTCTCAGTGACTAGAACTACCTTAGATATGACACTATTCCATTGAAGGACTGCAGCACTGAGTATGAATCAACTGTGGACTCATTGTTGATGAGGTGCAGAGAATTCCAAATCATAGTTGAACACATTTGTTAAATATTGCTTGAATGCGAATTTGCTTTTTCACTAAGCCAGTGGTGACCATTTCTTGCAAATTGGATTAAAGCAAACTCGATGGTCAAATTGCTCCTTAAGTCTTTAGTGCTTGGTTCTCAAAAAAAAATTGCAGATTACATTTAACAGAAGTCTAAAACTAGAAATAGCAATTAACTCCTTTACTGAGTTACTTATATTTTAAAATTAGCTATGTTTTCCTGGAGTATCTGCTTCTATTTTATTGTCATCTTAAGACACATGATGTATCTTTTTAAATCTTCTTTTATCTTTATTTGCTTCAATGTGTAACGTAAAATGACAGTGCCTGAGTGAGATCCAGGAGACTTCACATTGACACCACTGCCACCCATCTGCATTGCTTGCTTCAAGTCATGTGTGCCCCCATCAATTACAATCCAGACCCAGCAGCCCTTTTCAAGCTCAGTTTGCTTTCATTGCAGTAATCTTCATGAATGCACGTTCTCATCTGTTTCAATCATGCCATCGGTTTGCTCATTTTCGCTCCTGAATGTTGTGTATCATTACTTGTCTGTTTTTTTGGCCTGCTGTCAGTCTTGGCTCAGTTTCAGACTTAGATAAATTTTAAACCTTCCTGTGCCCTTGGCATGTGGAAATGCTGCAGTCATGTGGTAATGGTGCTCTTTTCCAGTGTCAATCTGATTCATGGTTTTGAGGTGCATTTCTTGAATGTATTTATTTTCTTACTTGCTTGTGCTTTCATGCCTCTTGCAGCATTTGCTCTTAAATACGTAGACAAGTTACTCCTTGTGTATTAACAATATGTGTTGATATTCATTACATGCTGTGGGAAAATAGATGAGTGAATATGTGAAGGCAACAACCATTTGAGCTACCTAACACTCAGAACTTTGCTCAAAAGATATAACAGTGGTATATGAATGCCCTATGATCAAAAGGAGATTGCTTTCTCAACTTTCTGAGAACAAATAAACCCAGCATAGACTGGTGCTGCTTCTATCATAGTTGGCAAAGGACAAGCCATGAAGAGTCAGACACCCCAGATAGGACTTGAACCCACAACCCCTGGCTTAGGAGGCCAAGGCCTTAACCATTAGGCCACAGAGAGCTTTTGCCTGAAGGGTTGATTTTCCTGCTCCTCGGATGCTGCATGACCTGCTGTGCTTATCCAGCACCACTCTGATCTAAACCAGACTTCTATCATAGTCATTTAAATGTAGACTAATGTAATGCTTGGTTTTCCTTGAGTTGGAAGAGCTGAAATTAAGATTCATACAAAGAATTTAAAACAGGTCTTTTGCTGTCCATATTTGGTGCAAATCTACAGCAGTGTAAAGACATGGAACCAAAGACAGCATGTGGAGTGCCTTATTTTATATAGCAATCTGTTACAACCTGGAATGCACCATCTTAAAGTGGAGTGGAGAGAAATTTAATCCTGGCTTAAAAGAAAGAATTGGATACCCATGTGAAGGAAAACAAATTGCAGGGTTCTGGAGTAAGAATGAGGAGGTAGAATTTGTGAAATTCCTCTGACCATCAGCAGGCATACACTTGATCGACCAAATGACCTCCTTAAGTCCTGGAACCATTCTATGATCTACTAGGAGTGCAAGGATTTTGTAATCATGTGGATGTAGAGTTGTCAAATATTACACATCCTTGAATGATTGCAGTTGTTTCTTTTAAGTTGTGAGATCATTATACCCTCTGGAAGTGGTGGGATTGATCTAAAAAGATGATCTGTCCCGAACTCTTCAGACAAGATTAAATGTTGTTATTAGAGGAAAATGTCACTTCTTTTGGGTGTGTCTGTAATGAGCATTTAGTTTCTTCTGAAAGGCTTGCAATGCGTGATACACTTGTCATCTGGAAGCCAGAGTTCAAAACTTGTAACTTAACAGAGCTCTCTGCACACATTTCTTCCTTCTGCTTCAATGTTGTGAAATCTGATGCACAATGTAAAAGGCCGACAACTGCAAAAATGATGAGCTTTCTGTGTGAAAAATTGCCTGTTACTTCCAAATTCATCTATTTGACAAATATTGGTGAACTTATGGAGAATGAATCAAAATGTAAAAACCTTTTCTTCCAAGTAAGCAGCCACAGATTAGCTGCTCGTTAACTAGTGAAAAAAAAATTGACGGTGATATTTTCCAATTCCTCAAATTGAGGGAAGAGTTAAATTAATTAAAAATATGCTTTCTGCAAATCTCATATTTCCAGCAAGACAGAGCTTGATGCATGCTGATTCTGTCTATGCTAGAAGTTTTACTTGCATTTTGAAAGATAAAACCAAACAAATGGATCCAGTGGTAGTACTTAACATTTGGGAAAATGTACTTAACATTATTAAATGATCTGGTACTAGTACTTTATCAAAATTTCTAATGAAGACACTGCTTAGCAACTGAACACATCATATTATATAGAAATGGCTTTATTTCCCTCTAAAACTGGTACTTGTATTTTGCAGAATAATAATGCAAACATTGATACTCCGATTCATTCAAAATCCAGTTTATTGCATAATTGTGGTTAACAGTCAAGACCTCAGAACAACTGTGTGCGTCTACCAATGTACACTTAGGAAGTTGAAAAATACAATGCATAACTCCTAAAGGAAATTTACCCTTACGGCAAGCAACATTGAAAGATTGCAAGATGCTGGGGATGTCAGCGTCAATTAGCAATGCTGTCCTGTCCTTGTTGCAAACCTATGTATAATTAGGTATTTGGTTCTCACCGACATGTTAATGTTGTTTCTGTTTTCATTCTTTATTAATCTCTGTGTGGGAGTGTTCTTGGCAGTTACTGGCCTCAACACAGAGCTGGCTTCATTAATAATCATTCCTCTTGATTTCCTTCTCAAGAGGGTTCCAGCTCCCAATCTGTCCAAATCGGTCATGGCATTGACTTCAATTCCTGAGAGTGTACTTGGCCATAACCAGTAAACATCAAACACTGGTTTAAGGTCATTTATCCTTGTTTATGTTCAGACAGGCAAGGTTAAAGACAGTGCACAAAGGTAAAAAGCTTTTGGTTCATTTTTGATTGGGCATTGATGTAGGATCACTATTGTAGGTGAATCACTTTGAACCATCCCTCTCAAAGGCTGTTAAGTCATGAAAAATGAATGTCATCTGGCTTTGTGCTCGTGTATTTGACTGAATTAAAATGTGATATGATTAACAGAATGTACTGAAAGCAAAAAGGTAATCAGTTAAAAAGTCAAATTATGAAAAAAAATGTTAATGCTACAGCATGCTAATCCAGGTAATAATCATTGTATGCAGATTTGTGCTTCAGTCTGAAAACTGCTCTGGGAAATTTGTTTGTAAGAATTAACATTGGTTCAGCAAATGTCTGCCAACACTGACCTGAAATGTGAAATGCTTTCAATAAATGTTAAAAATTTAAAGTACTTAAAGTGGTCAATTATGTAACGTCTATAAATCATATCAAAATACATTTTAATTGTAAATTTCATTCTTGTTTGGAGTAAAGCTTTTCACAACACGAGAGATTAAAGATCAAAGGCAGGCCATTGAGCACAGCATCAGATGTACTGACAGTGTCCGGCCTAGCAATGGGTGGTGGGTTGTGGTTGCTGAAGCATCGGCAAAGAATTCTGGAACTTTCCATAATTGCCATTGCATCTGTTCATTCTGGTTAATATGCAGCACACTGGCAAGTAACAAAATCCTGAGCAGCGAGTTCAACACTATAACTGACTCAAGGGATTATTGTGTTATTTATAAGCTGGTTCGGCAATTCTTTCCTGATTTAAGAGGTGGAATTTTTTCAACTAATCTCCAATGCATTACGGCAAATAGCAAGCACCATGTCAACTAAATCCTTTGAAAAGTAATTAGCTTTCCTCACAGGACAGTGGAGGGACACCAATTTATATGGATAGAAGCAGAGAGCTCAATATTCTACTGCTAAAATGCAGTTGTATGTGAATTTTTGGCTCTTTATAGCCACATCAAATTGTTGTCTCTTCCTGGAGTCGTTTGCAGGCTAATTGTTGTTGTGCAGATTGTAACCTAACTAAGGAACAGAATCCAGCAGTTTTTTTTTAAAGAAATGTGATGTTTTATGTCAATTAAAATGATTTTCTCTCAGGTCACTTTCTCTGTCTATTGAAAACATGATTGCTAAACCTGCTTACTTGGCAAATAACTTTAAATCAGAGATTGATGGATATTTGTTATCCAAGTTTAGTGAAGAATAAGGCAAAAGTTCGATCACAGATCAACCAAGATCTCCTTGCCTGCAGACTCAATAGTCCACTGCTGTTCCTATGTCATCTGAATGGGAATGGAGATGCTTTGGAAGGCTTCAGAGGCAACACTAGAATGTTCTCTGTTATATTAGTTAGCACAAGTTGTCCACTATTCTAAAGATGTTTTGCTTGAAGGAGCATAAAGGTGAGTGAAACCAATGAGTTTTGTAAGCCAGACGCTTTCTAAATTGTTATGGAATCCCTACCATGTGGAAGCAGGCCATTCGGCCCATCAAGTCATCACTGACCCTCCGAAGGGCATCCCATCCATAGCCACCCCTTAGCTGGTAACCTTGCATTTCCCATGGCTAATCAACCTTACCTGCACATCCCTCGATATTATGGGCAATTCAGCGTGGTCAATCCACCTAATCTGCACATCTTTGGACTGTGGGAGCACATGTAGGAAACCCACACTGACATGGGGAGAATGTGCAAATTCCATACAATTGCCCAAGGGTGGAATGCAACCCAGTTCCCTGGCTCTGTGAGGCAGTAGTGCTAACCACTGAGCTACCATGCTGTGCTATTATATAATTGTAAGATGACTTTCATCTAAAGATTTACTTTCATGAGCTTGCATGTGGGAGTAAACTTCAATTTCAAATAATGCTCTGTACATACTACTGTAAATCCGTTTACAATGATAGCTAAGATTCTCTTTTAAAAAAGAGGTAGAATATTGAAAATGTGTATATTTTAAATATTAAGATAAGATTTTGATTTGCTATTCAATGTTACTTTAAGCCGTTCAGGTTCATAACAGATTTACAATGACAAATTGAATTTAATTTGTATCTTTTCACATTGGGCTACATAAAGAGGGAGTCAAAAAGTATAGTGCTGGAAAAGCACAGCAGGTCAGGCAGCATCCAGGGTGCAGGAGAATGGATCCTTCAGATAAAGGCCTTATGCCCGAAACGTCGTCTCTCCTGCTCCTGCCTGAATGGCTGTGCTTTTCCAGCGCCACACTTTTTGACTCTGATCTCCAGCATCTGCAGTCCTTACTTTCTCCTGCATAAGGAGGGAATAAGACAGATAATCAACTTAAATGATTGGTGAAACACGTTTCATTAGCATCTTAAAGGATGCTCAAGAGCTGGAGATGTTTAGGGGGAATTTTTGATCTTGGCTTCTCAGCTAAATGTTTGACCATCAACAATGTGAAATTTGGGGTGCTCAAAAGTCTAAAATTAGATAAGTGCACAACCTTTAGAGGGTTTAATGGATACAAGAGATAATTGAGATGGGGAGAAATTTGGAAAGAAAATGTTGAGAATAAAATTGACGTATTGCTTACTTGTTAGCTAATGTCAGGGGTGATGGGTGAGTAAGGATGTGGAAACCTGGGTTTTGGATGATCTCAAATTTATATAGGGCACAATCTAGAAGGTTAGCCAGGAATACATTAGAACGGCTCCATATAAGAAAGACATGAGTGAGGATATCAGTAACAAACTAATCAAGGCAGGGAACAAGGTTGTTTGATGTTACTGAGGTGAAAATGGATGCTGTTAGGGATTGCAGGGATATGCAGTCAGAGGCTCATCTTAGTTTCAAATATAACACAATGGTTACAGACAAATTGATTCAGCCTTGGAGACATGTCAGGAAGATTAATAGTGGCCATGGAACAGAATAAGACAATAAATTTCTGAAGAAACTCAGCAGGTCTGGCAGCATCTGTGGAGAGAGAAACAGACTTAATGGTTCAAGTCCAACATGATGTAGCTTCAGCCTGAAAAGATGCCCGAGGTGGGACACTAATAAAAAATAAGAGTGCCAGCATTGATTCATAGAGTTCATGATTTACTATTGTTAACCAGTGAATCTCAGCAAGAAGCGATATTTGTCTTAGTAACAAAAGGTAGTTTAGTGCAAAGTAACATTAGTTGCAAATTACAGTGGCTAGTTAGATTAAGTCACTAAGACTATCAGGAGCCAGTGAAGCTACATCTGAACCCACAGTGATTTTGGGTTTGGCTCTTTCTTCTCCCACCCAAGACTGTATGACATTGTGAGAGTGGTGCAGCCTAATGCAGTCATCAATATTTATCCTTTCCGAACCATTGCCTTATCTAAGCTTTTTCACTGTAGTTCACATTTATACATTCAGTTATATATTTACACTTGCCTTGACCCCATCTTTCCACTGCAAAGTCTCTGACTTTCTAATTTGAGGAAACATGAATAATTTCACCTTTCTTCTTCCAGAAAACATTTTCTTTGGCCTTGGCAGATTGGTAAATCTTCAGCAGGAGGCCCGCTGATCTTGATTCTTATAATCTATAAATCATTCCTGTCGTGGATGGTCTTTAATCTCTGGCACGTCCTTTTCAGGGAATGTCATACTGCTAAATGGTGGTTGATACATTACCTTATCTGAACGATCCTTAGTCCCCTGAATTTTTTTTGCAGAGTAATTCATTTCTATTAACAGAGGTAGATGCCCCATATCAGCTAGGGGACCTTCAACTTCATAAATGTTCATCCTGAAAACAACAGCACTATTGAAACCAAGTAGGGATTTTTTATTTAAAGGTCGGATATAATTACCCCTTTACCAGGTCTCCATTAAGTGCCATAATGCCAACACAATTAGCCACAATTAAGCTCTTGCATGACGAGGGTTTTCTTTACAAGTGAGCAGTCATGTGAGAGAGAAATGCAGAAAGGATTGGTGAGAATTTATCAATTTATCAAGAGTCCATTGGCTTGTGCTAGAAGAAATTAATAGGCACAATATTGAATACCTTTCATTGTCTTGCATTTCATTTTTTATGTAGTAATTGTCCTCTGATTGAAATGAAAGTATTATCAGAAAGCTTTGCTTAGATTAATGTTTATGATCTGCTATATGTACATGTATAGATGACACTTGTTTGAAAAATACCCTGACACTTGAGCCTTCAAATGCAGACTATGACTGTCTCTGAAATCCTCTTGACAAACACTAATACCCTGGCCCAACTGATCCATGGAAGCACACTACATTCTTCTATTAGGATGAACATTGATCTCATTTTACTCAAGTGTGTCCTTGGACTGTTATTGTTGACCAAATTTCGCTGAGGTCTTAATGTACATTGCTTGTAGTGCATTTACTAATGAGGAAACCATATAAAACACACTCTGAGCAATACATCCAACAGTATGCTATGCTAACAGATGTATAATGATAAAGTGGTTCCAGCAAACATTATTCTTACATATGCCCTAGATAAACATGTGTTAAAGTACGTAGTGGGGAAGAATATGAATTGCATACTAACCAGGGTTACAAGTGTACACCATCACACAAACTGTTTTAGTGAAGGTTATTGTAACTGGAAGCATTTATCAAGAGCACAGTGAGGGGACAACAAGATTGCTTCCTCCCACATAGGTCAACAGGTTTCAGCACTCATTATATCATTGTATAGTCACTCGACTTGAAATGTCCTAATCTAAGTGAATAATTAACTTCAATGGGACACTTGCAGTGTAATTGTCTGACTGGTTCACCAACATTTAAACAAAAATAATCTGGCAACACAACATTTGCATCCTAGTCCTTCAGTACTTCCATGTCAGTTAATGTTTTCTTTCAGTTTTGGTTGGGGAAATTGAAATAGGATGATTTCTCCATGACATTCCTCCCTCCTACATTTATTCAAACATTAAAGCTTGAGCGATTGTGAATGTTAGTACTGGGCCATGCAATATTCATAACATTGATATTTTTTTCAACTTTTAAAATAATGCGGAGACAGTTTGTGAATTTAAATGTGATTTTGGTGATTCTTGATTTTAAATGTGTCATCGATTTTAGAGCAAGTTTAGATTCCTCCCAGTGCTCAAATATATAACATCTCTCCCAAGCATGCATAACCAGATGAAGCAGATGAGGGAGAAAGCTGTAAAATTCCTGGAGCTTACTAGATATGCATTCAAAATGATCATGAGTGATCATCTCTATCAACTCCACTTTCCTGATCTCTGTATCACTTGATCCCATTGACTCCAATAGAGCTCTAGTCTTCAATGCAATTGAGAACTAATCATCCACCTTCTTCTGGGGTAAAAACTCTCAAGGCTAAACAACCCTCAGACTGATTGTTTCTCTTTCTCTCTGGTGTAAATGGTAGATATCATTTTTTACAACAAACCAGTTATACCTAGTTCTAAGCCTTCATTCAGAGAAAGCAATTCCTTAGTATCTGTCCTGCTAAGACAAGAATCTTTGGACTGGAGTGTCAGCAACTGCGATTGACTCCTCGGGCATTGAATCGTAATCAGTGTCTCTAGTGTTATCTAACCAAACCTAAAATATAAGTGACATATAGTCCCACTTAACAAATATAGTGGCTAGGAATAGTATGCAGGGTCTCAGTGATGTGTAGCACATTTCACTTCAATTTTAATATTTTCAGTGCCCCAAGTTGAATGAGGCTGATGTAAAAACATTTTTCTTAACCTTAACAAATCCTCTGAAAGAATCAATATATCTTCTAGATCCCATTTAAAATAAGTTTTCTTGGGATTCACCATGATAATATTTATCAGAACTCATCGCAAAGGCCTATCTCGTTGGGAGAATTGGAATCTTATAGCGACTGTCCATATTTCCCATAAAGAATTCATCCTGACTCTCTGTGTCATCTAACGCAGGAACATGCATGATTGCTATGGAATGTGTTTAATTCTTTGTGCTGCTGTGGTTGTGACCTGGTCTCCCCCTTTGCGCTTACGACCCACAAAGGCTGGGTGGGCTGGTATTCCACCAGTGGGGTTCCTTTATGATGTTTCTTGTTTCATCAAGTGCCTGCCATTGTATTTTCTAAGTGCTTATTTCTTGCTGACGATTTTCTGTGATTTTGCACTATAGCTGATTGATTTTTTTATATTTCTCGATGCTTATTGTTGAGTGAATTCTCTGTTGTTGGCCTTCTGTTGCATTTTTTTCAGTTTTTATCTGCTGTAAATGCCTTGTTCAGCCTTGAATGCTGTCTCTTTCTGCACCTCCCTATATTGGTAAGCTCCTCATCAGGTATTTCTCCTATTTCTGTGTCTGGATTACGGGATCTCTGTTTGGGTTCGTAATACCCTTTGCTTCTATTTCAGTGGGTTCCCACTTGCTATCCAATAGGTAAGTACATGTACAATCACAAGTAAACTTTGACAAGCATTTACAGTAACTATATACAAAGCATGGGAAGAGGAGACATGCAACTGTAGCCTGATGGACTCAGGGGCCTGTTTAATGGGACCCAATATTAAAATAGCAGATTAATTTGCATTTGCTCAGTAGTGTTATAACATGAGGTGAATCCCTCTGTTAATTAAACTAAGCACCCAGAAAAGCTCGCCTCGCCTTGTAAACTATTAAAATATGAGTGACAGATAACTTCCAAATTCCACTATTTAAAGAAAATAACACCAATTCTGTAACTCTAAAAGTGAATCTAACAACAACTACTCACAACTCTAAAGCCCCCTTTCTCTTAACTATCTGCCTCCAACTCTATAACAATATACTGTTCCAATAAGACACTTAGTAAAATTACATCAGCTTAATTTCAAAACCACATAGCCACTGCCTTCTATGACTTAACTCTTCAGGTTGCTGAATTCCCTGGGTCATCTCCTTTCTTTTTACTGCAAGTAAGTTTCATATGAAAAGGTACTTTTGAGTGAGAGCGGTTCCTAATTTCGTGGAGAGCAAGAGGTTAGCTCTCCATGCATTTTTGTCTTGATGGCAGTTGCTCTCTGACCAATTTTCAAAATGCCCACTTTTTAATCCCACCAACATCAGATTGTCTCACTGGTTCCATGTTAGTAAAACAATAAAATCAAACTGATTGGTTAAATTCAAATTGTTGTCAAAACAGCAACTAAAACTCAGGTATCCATTTCACAGCCAAATTTTACATACTTGCAATTTTCTAGTACACTCTGGGACTGCCATCTAGTCATATACACAGGTGCTTGTAAGCTCTCAGTTCAGAACGACACTTACTCTTTCTTAAAGGTACAGTCCACACCTTCAACTTCATAACAGTATTATCTTGGTGTAAATACATAAATAGCCCTTTACGCCACCCTTCAAAGATTGAAGAACAACAATGTGCTCTTATATAACTCATTTTAATGTCTTAAAATGCCACTAGATAATTCAAATGAACGTATAATAATAAAATTTGATTCATAGTCACTTGCAATATTTGGGTTGATGCATAAAGGCTGGATTGAAGAAATGAGTTAATGGAGTGGTAGTTAACAAAGGTAGAGGATTAGCATTGTATCTTATGTTGTGGAAAGAGACAAATCAAGTAGATTTGAAGGACAGAACAACAACCAACAAAGGAGAAAATTTGGCTAATAACCTGAGCCAACAAGGCGGCCAAGAAGGAGAGTTGCAGAAAGAACAAGGTGTGATATTGCTTTCAGAGCACAATGCCATGCACGTTGGGACATTGTGAAATGTATGAAGAAGCAGAGAGGCCTCATTTAGGGAGAAAGTGACATTAATCCCCCAACCCCAACCCACCCACCTCCGAGCCAGGTTTCAAGCATCACGTTGATACCAATATGGCCATCCACAATAAAATCATGGATGTGAGCAAGTGAAGATACATTCTGGAAGTTAAGGCAGAAGGATGCTCCATTGCTAAATTCATCGTGTCAGTACTGGGAGGAATGGGGAGAAAATTGGCATGTACTGGTTGGGTCATTTAGGAAGTGAAACTGAACTTTCTTTGCAAAACATACAAATTAGTAATGACCAATTACGTGTTCCCCAGATTTGATTTTTCCAGCCAAAATCAGAAGTCAGGTGACACCAGCTTATAGTTCAACAGATTTTTTTGAAATCACAAGCTTACGGAGATGAAGTGACCTCAACTGATGAAGAAGCTTCACTCTGAAAACTGACGATTTCAAATAAACATCTGGGGTTGTAAACTGGTGTCATCTGATGTCTAATTTTGTCCACCCAAGTCCAATGCTGGCACCTCCACATCTTGACTTTCTGGTGACAGTTGCGTTATTTCTGTTGGAAATCTCGTTGTTTCAGAGGGCAGAGCTGAGAATGACTGAGACACAACACACAAAACCTCTTAGGTCCCAGTAGCGCAGCCTTCATTTGTCCCATGCTGGTTTCAAAACGCAAACAAAAATAAAACACAAAGAATTAGGCCTCCAGAATATTTGTACAATGCATGAATAAAGAAAATCCTATTAGTATATACCATTAAATAGAAGTGCTTAATTTTAGTTAGAATGCAAAGACAAATAAAAATTATTATTTTGTTTAAGGAACATGTTTAACATATGATTCAGATTCAAAACAACAAAATTAATACAAATATCTTGCTGTGACTAAATTTTATAGCCAAGTCATTCTGAGGGACGTGTTTAATAATCCCTGTGCTGACGCTTTGAACTTTTATTATTTACTTAACATTTACAGCCATTCATCCAACTTAGTGTTGTGCAGTATATTTCAAATTAAGAGCATGTGTCTCTCCTTAGAAAACATACCTTTTAGATCAGAAAATTGCAAAATTCCATCATTTAAGAAAGGTCAGCAGAAGAAATCAGGCAATTTTAAACTGGTTAGTCTAACATTAATTGTGGGGAAAGCTAGTGAAATCTATAATCAAGGATATTGCGACTGAGCTGATCGGAGAGAGATGATATGGATTTGTAAAGTTAAGAATCACACAACCCCAGGCTATAGTCCAATAGGTTTAATCAGAAGCACTGGCTTTCAGGGTGCTGCTCCTTCATCAGGTGGAAAGGAGCTGTGCTCCGAAAGCTACTGCTTCCAATTAAACCTGTTGGACTATAACCTGGTGTTGTGTGATTTTTAATTTTGTACATCCCAATCCAACACCAGCATCTCCAAATCATGGATTTGTAAAGGGTATGTCATGTCCAATGAACTATTGTTATTCCCTCAAAAACTATCAACAGGGGAATGTGCATGGATGTACTTTTTTTGCAAGATAAATTTATTAACCTACTTAGGCCCTTAAGTGATAGACCATCCAGTTTGAGTAGGGTAAAGGGTTAATGCTCCAATATAAAATAAATAGCTTTAATCGGGAATCAGATAAAAGAAAAAGTCACATGGCAGCAGACTCTGGTGAAGGATGTGTTGTTTTGTGCTCAGCTGGACAGTGCTGGGCAATGCAAAGACTGAACAGAAAGTGAAACAAACAAAAGAAATCTCACTAACAACTTAGATTATTACAGTATTTTATTAATTAGCTCAGTTAGCTGGACAGTTGATTTACAATGCAGAATAACACCATCAACACTTACTGAGGTAACCATGAAGGACTTTCATTCTCACTCACTCCCCTTGCCTGAGATGTGGTTATCTTCAGGATAAACCACCACTGATCACTTTTCTTGAATGAGAGTGCAAACCAATGGCCCACTAGATCATGGTGACTTTACCTTTACCCAGATCCAACCATTCTTCTTTCAACCATCTCAGTCCTAATAGAATTTGGACTAAAAACAGATGAGTCTGATTATTTTGCAAATTAATTAAAGCTAGGCGCAATGGAGATCCAAAGAGATTTAGCAATCCATTGACACAGATCACTAAAATGTAGTAATCAGGTACAAGAGATGATTGAAATTGCTTTTGGAAATATGGACCTTATAACTGAAAGGCTAGAACAAGCACACGTTTTGCTGAGGCTGTACAATCCATGCTTAGACTATATCTGGAATTTGGTGCATATCCTGGATACCACACTTTGGTGTGGATATATTCTGAGAAGTACAGAATCTCAGAGTATTACCAAGGCATTATAGAAGTTTCATAGAACCCCTACAGTGTGGAAACTGGCCATTTGGCCCAACAAGTCTACACCGACCCTCTGAAGAGTAACCCACCCAGATCCATTCCCCTACTCTATTATCCTGTATTTAATTCCTGACTGATGCACCTAACCTGCACACCCCTGAACACTATGGACAATTTAGCATTGCCAATTCACCTAACCTCCATATCTTTGTGACTGTGGTAGGAAACTAGAGCACCCAGAGGAAATGCATACAGACAATGGGAGGATGTACAAACTCCACACAGACAGTTGTCCGAGGCTAGAATCGAGCCCAAGTCCGCATTGTGAGGCAACAGTGTTAACCATTGAGTCACAATGCCGTATGTATTCCTTGGTTTAAGGACAGGCAACAAGTCATTTTCCTTGATCAACACTTTCCAAAGCTTTGATTTCATTCACCTAAATTAACAATAACGACATCTGGATGGGAACGCCATCACCTGCAAGTCTCTTTCCAAGCCACACAGCATCCTTGCCTCAAAATAGATCACTGCTCATTCACTGTTACTGGATCGAGATTCCGGAACTCTCCACCTAAACGATTGATCTTTCCAACAGATACCACAGCACTTCAAAATGGTAGCTCACCATTATCTTCTCAAGAGCAATTTGTGATCCGCAATCAATGCTGGTCAAGCCAGTAACCCCCACATCGTGCGAACCAACAAAAAAAATTGAAAGACATAGGTTTTAAAGAAATCAGTGCAGCAGATGATAATCTTCATTCCAGTAGAAAACCTGGACAAAAGAGAAATAACATTAAAATTAAAGCCAGGCTATTTCAAATGGATGTAGATCTATTTCAGAGAGAAAACAGAAAATGCTGGATCAATTCGTAATTTTAATCCTGAGATTAATAAATTTTGCTTAGCCAATAGTATGAAGGGATGTAGATTGTGATGGGATACAGGTCAACCATTAAGCTCATTGAATGATGGAACTGATTCAATGAGAGGAATGGCCTAATCTTGTACCTGTATTCCTTATTTTCCCCATTCTATACATTTCTTGGACATCACTGCACTGATGAAAACTTTAAGCATTTTCTTTGACTTACTTTTCACCTCTCTCAGTTCAAGTGCAATTGTCTATGATCTTGAACCAAACCACAAAATTAATGTTATGATCTAGCTAGAGGCCACAAGTTTTTTTTTTCAAAACAAAGAAATGAAATCCAAACAAAATATGAAAATTAAAGCCACAGGATTCAACAGATTTGGAATAAACAGCAAACTTCACAATATAACATTAGAACAGTAATGCATTCACAAACTTGTATTGTGATACCTAGAATAAACAAATGTTTCGTCTGGGTAATAGATTGTGCCAAACACATCACAGCGTACATCAAGTGATAAACGCAATCAAGCAAGAACCTGTGAGTTTACCAGTAACTCCAACCAGTTGTTACTAATATGAACTGTTACCAAATCACATTAAATTTCACAAAAGAACATCATTCTTCTCTTCCACAGATCTGACCTTGAAACCTCCTCTGTAGGGTCACTTCATCCTGGACTGCCAAAGGACTGGTCTTGTTCTTGTGAATCATCCTCGTTACTAACCTGGACTCTGAAATGTTGTTCCAATATTCAATCACATGCATAACTCCAGTGCTTCACCAGCAGCTGGCTTCACTGAACTCATCCTGCCCCTAGGTCTTTCCGCAAGCTCCAATCTTCTTTCATTATCTCCAGTGAACTCTCCCTGCAAAGTTTTAACACCCAAACAATTAGCTGTGATGAAGGGTTGATGATAACAGCTTCCTATGAGGCTTCCCTCAACACAGGGTCAATGACCTTTAGGGTTCTCAGCTGCCCAGGATCTCTGAGTTCTGATTCCAACATTTCACTGTGTAATAATTCAAATAACAACTTCTCCTGAGTTCCAGCAGTAGAGTGCTATCCACCTGCTCTTTATGCCTCACTGACTTTCCAACACAGAGTCTACACAGCTCAGACACTTTGCCAGCTGTGGAGTTAACTGAAGTAAGTATTCCTAAAATGCTATGTGCTCTTATCTATCTCCCACACTTCATCTTTTGCAAGGAATGGTGTCCTTTGAAATCCTGTTCAGTGGCTCTAGAACTGTGTAACCCACTGGAAGTGTTGCAGTAAATCCCTCCCTTATTGCTTAGCAGAATTGAATGTTGTCACCTATCTATTATTATAGACTCATAATGCTAAACAGTACAGAGGAGGCCCTTTGGCCCATTGAGTCTGCACCAGCAAAAACAACTCTAAATCTACACTAGTTCTACTTTCCAGCACCAGGACCATAGCTTTGAATGTTATAAGATTTCAAGGGCTCGTCCAAGTACTTTGTAAAGGTTGTGAGGTTTCTTGACTCTACTGGCCTCTCAGACAGAACAGTCCAAATACCCACCACCCTCTGTCCTCAGATCCCCTCTAATCATTCGGTTTTCACCTTAAAGCTATGTCCCATTATGATTGACCCTTCAACCTCAGGGGAACAGTTGCTCTCTATCTATTCTGTCCTTGCCCTTCCTACTCTTATACTCCTCGATCAGGTCCCCTTTCAGCCTTCGCTGCTGCAGAGAAAACATCCCAAACATATCCAGCTTCTCTTCATTGTTAAACTACTCCATCTCAGGTGCTATTCTGGTGAATCTCATTTGCACCTTCCTATAGGGTGGTGATCAGAACTGAACACAATATGGCAGCTGTGTTATAATCTGTGTCACAACTGATAAAGGTGAGTGCTCCCTTAGCTTTCTACTAACCTGTTCTGTCACTTTGAGCGATCTGTAGCTAAGCACCCAAGATCCTACTGTTCCTCTGAGGTCCTTAGTGTCCTGCTATTCTTTGAATACTCCCTTGTCTTGTTACCTCTTCCAAAGTGCATCATCTCACGCCTAGCAGTGTTAAATTCCATCTGCCCATTCCATCTGTATTTTCCTGTAATCAAAACCCTCCTTCCTCTCCATCATCCACTCTGCCAATCTTCATGTCACCCGCAAGCATACTTATCACCCTACCCTCTTACATTTCCTTCCAAAATGTCTTATAAATCATAAACAATAAGGGACCTAGCACTGACCCCTGTGGTAGGCCACTGGACACCAGTCTCCAAACACGCAAACGGTCTTCTACCACCACTCTCTGTTTCCTACCACTAAGCCAATGTTTGATCCAGCTTGCTGAGTTAGCCTAGATCCCATGAGCTTTGACCTTCTTTATCAGTCTTCCAGCAGCAACTTGTGGCCAGAAAAGAAATGGAAGTTTGGGTCAAAGCCCCAGTAATTTTTTCCCACAGCAGCATGAGATAAGATCTATCTGGACATGGGGATTTTACCACTTTGAAGCCTGCCAAAACCTCCAATATCTCCTCACTCCCTATGTCAATTTGCTCAAAAACCTCAGAGGCCCTCTTCCTGAATTCTGTACCTACATCGTCCTTCTCTAAAGTGAAGACAGTTGTGAAGTATTTGTTTAACACCCTTCCAATTAGTCCCTAATGGATCTGACCCTTTCCATAATTATCCTCTTCCCTTTGATATTCTTATAGAATATCTTGGAATTATGACATATTAATCATATAGCCTTTCCATTTATGCATTGCATATTTCATATTAACAAAACTAGAAAGGCTAACTCAAAAGGAAATATATTACAAGGAGAATTAACAGGATTTCAACATTGTGTCTTTAATCAAACTTAGTACCATCACTTTCTTCTCACACCCTCCCTTTAATCCCACAAAGAAGATTTCTGTTGACTCCACACCTCAAGTGTCATTCCTCTGATTCAGATTTAGGTGCAATTCCACTTTAACATTCATTTTCTGAACACATTTGGTATAATATATATTGAGACAATAGAGTCAAAACAACTTCTTTGTGTGACAACGATTTGTCCCTTTTTGATGAAAATCCCTTTTAGGTTTTAATGAAAATTGATATCCTTTTAGCATTTTCTTTGTTCTAATGAAACATGTTCTCATTTGATTTAATATCTGAACACTGAGATCTTTCACTTTTAGCCAATCCAAACATGACTCTCATTTAATTATTGCCAAGTGTTTTCCATGACCATCTCATTTCAGACTTTGCTTTTTCTGTCCATCATTTTTAAACTTCTGTATAATTTCCAAACTGCATCCTTGTACTCTATGTGGGGCTTTAAATGGTCTTTTAAGAACTGTCAATTAGCCTGGATTCCTGCTGTGTTTGCTGGGTCTCATGACTACCAAGCACTGTCAGTTTGGTGTTCAATGTTATTGATCAATGATGTGGGAAAAAGCAAAATTGTTCATTTTGGAAGGGAGAATGAAAGAAGCCAATATGATTTAACTGGAGAAAAACAAGAGAACACTGAAAGACAAAGGGACATGGTGGGACTTGCGCAAGAAATACAGAAAACTAGCTCACAGGTGCAGCAGATAATCAGGAAGGCTAATGGAATGTTGACCCTTCTTTCAAGGAAGTGAATATAAGAGTAGGGAAGCCTTACTGCTTCTGTATAAGGTGCTGGTGAGACCACATCTGGAGTCCTGCGAGCTATTTATTCCACATATTTAAGAGAAGATACAGGCATAGAGTCGGAGAGTCATATAGCATAGAAACAGATCCTTCTATCCAACTAGTCCATGCCAACCATGTTCCCAAATCAAACTAGTCACCCTTGCCTGCAGTGGCCTGTATCCCTCCAAATCTTTCCTATTTGTGTACTTATCCAAAGGTCCTTAAATGCTTAACTGAACTGGGATCCATCACTTCCTCTGGCAGTTCATTCCATATACGAAGCATCCTCTGTGTAAAAATGTTGCCCCATGTCCTTTTAAAACTTGCTCCTCTAACTTCAAAAATATGCCCCCAGCTTTGAACTCCCCTAGCTTGAGTAAAGCCCTTTGCTATTCATCTTATCTGTATCCCTCATGATTTTATAAACCTCCCTAAAATCAAATCCCAAACTCCCATGCTCCAGTGAAAGAAGTACCAGCCTATCCAATCTACCTTTATAACTAAAATAATCCATTTCCTGCAGCATACTGGCAAATCATTTTTGCATCCTCTCAAATATAAAGATATCCTTCCTCGAGCAGGCAATCAGAACTGCACACAGTACTGCAGAAGAGGCTTCACCAACATCCCCTACAACCTCAACATGACGATCCAAATCCTATACTCAAAGGTCTGAGCAATGACGGTAAACATGCTAAATGTCTTCTTAGTCAGCCTGTCTACATGTGACACAGCTTTCAAAGAATTATGTTCCTGAACCCCTAGGTTCCTTTGTTCCACAAAACTATCCCAAGCCAGACCATTAATTATATAAGTACTACTGCTTGTTTGTTTTAGCATAATTCAATACCTCACATTTACCTAAGTTAAACTCTATTTGCCACTCTTCAGCCCATTGACCCAAATGATCAAGATCTCTTTGTAATCTTGAACAACCTTCTTTGCTGCACACTACACCACTAATTATGGTGTTATCCGCAAATTTACTATCGATACATCCTGAATTCTCATTCAAAATCTTGCACTGGAGGCTTTTCTGAGAAGGTTCAATTGGCCAATCCTTCGAATGGAGAGATTGTCTGATGAGCAAAGGCTGAACAGGTTGGCACTGTACTCACTGGAGTTTAGAAGAATGGGAGGTGATCTCATTAACCCACATCAGATTCTTAAAGGAGTTGACAGTGTAAATGCTGAGAAGATGCTTCCCTTCATAGGAGAGACTAAGACTAGAAGGTACAGTCTCAGAATAAAGGAGCACCAATTTAAAACTGAGATGAGGAGGAATTTCTTCTCCCAGAGGGTTGTGAAGCTTTGGAGCTCCTTGCCACAGAGAACTGTGGGAGTTGAGTCCCTGTGCAGACTGAAATATATTGATTCTTGATAATTTAGGGAATCAAGGGTCACAGGGAAGACCCAGGAAAGTGGATTTGAGGAATGTTGGATCAACCATAATCTGACTGAATCCTATTTCATATAATTTTATGGACCATTCAAAGTCATTTTATGGTCTGAGTCAAAAATAATGCTTTGTTTTGCTGTTGTGTTGTCCATTGTTCTCTCTGGATCTACGCCATCAAACACAATGATTGCAGACTGCACTGTTTCAGCAATCTATTTCTTTAATTATCAGTCAGTTTAACACAAGAGTGTGAACTTACATCAGGTTACCAACAAATCTGCCCCTCCACTGAGAGTCATACATTAAAAGCACTGGTGAGGGAGAGCTGGCCAGACTTCAGTCACTCAACTGGGTCTGTCTTTCTTCTCTGAACTCCAAGCTCAGAGTTATGGTTCTACAATTACATTACAGTGTGGAAACAGGCCTTCGGCCCAACAAATCCACACCGACCCGCCGAAGCGCAACCCACCTATTACCCGACATTTACCACTTACCTAACACTACGGGCAATTTAGCATGGAACTGTAAATTCACCTGACCTGCACATCTTTGGACTGTGACAATGGGTTGTTCCTGCTGATATCTTCAAAACACTTGTTTTTATATGTTCTTTTGAAAGTTCCAGAAAGTTCAATTCCTAGTCAGGACATTCTAACTTTATGATCATCTATCCAAGGGTCATGTAGTCAAAATACATCAGTTTCAGTGCCCACCATACTGTTTTTAATTTTGTAGCCTGGATAACCACAAAGATCAAGGAGTATTCTAGCAGCCCTTAGCAGCAGACACCGACTTAACAAACAGTGCTTGTTCTGCTTTGCAAAGGAGGCTTTTGTTCCTGTGAAGTTGCTCACTTTTCCCCACTTTTAGAGACCTAGCTGTTAACCATTCTCATATAATGTCGGAATTAAGATGCAGCCATATGGTTAAACTTGTATGGTTTTCATACTGTCCAATATTGGCATGGACACATTTGTACTTCTGAATTAGTTCTTGGCTTAGCTGGTTTTCAAAGAGCCAAAGAGTTCATACTCCCAGAAACAATTGCTTATCCATCCAGCTTGCAGACTGTTTACTTTTGGTTGGGTGTTTGTGGGAGTCGCTGTTGTTCAAAGACACTCAAAGTTTAATTAAAGGCCTGATGTTAAGAAAGAAGAGGGTTCCCTGACTGCCTTTGCTGCTAATGACTCTCTATCTCTGTCTGTCTCTCTACCTCTCTATTCTGCTCCCACCCCCACCCCCTTCCTCGACCACTGCCTTCTCCCTCCCTCTTCTTCCTTGTCTCACCACTCCAAACCCACCACCTCTTGCTTTGGCCAGGGGTCCCCCTTTGATCCGAAACCTTTCCTCCTGTGTTTTACCAATAGTCAATCAGGACAGCTGCCAGCTTCACTTAGGTGACAGCCCTTGCAGGGTAGGACCTCTTCATTTGGATCCTTGACGAGGACCCCTTCGGCCTGAGAGGCAATTACTACATGATTCAAATTTAAAGTGTTGAGGCAGGAGTCTCACTACCTCTCCAGTTAATGAGAGAGAACTCGGTACCTCATTAAATCACATCCCTTGTGCAGTCTTCCAAAGGCCTAAATTTCCTGCTCAGATGCTCATATGACTCCCTTTGTGTACTCCTGATCTAAACGTAGGAAATTATCAGTCCTGAAATCTGGCCTTTTGCCTCCAACAAATCCTAAGTTGAAAAGTATCCTCTGTTCCTCCTCATCCCTCTCTACTTGTTTCTTAATTGTGTTTTGTGAAGTGGGTTGAATCAGTCAAAATGATATTAATCATTGCTAGATTTGTGTGAGTTTAACTAAGACAATACTTTTTCTATCACAGTTGTCAGTGGAAAAATTCAGCAACATGTTTTTCTGCTCTGTTCAATGATTCACTGAATCCTGATTAAAAATGTGCCGTGTTTGCTGTATGATAAAAGGGTCAGTGAAATAGCCTTTTCATCTTGGTCAGGCAATTTACGAAGAGTGGCTACTTAAAATAGTAAAGCAAGATATTTGTTGCTGTGGTTCTGTTCGCCAAGCTGGAAGTTTTTGTTGCAAACGTTTCGTCCCCTGTCTAGGTGACATCCTCAGTGCTTGGGAGCCTCCTGTGAAGCGCTTCTGTGGTGTTTCCTCCGGCATTTATAGTGGCCTGTTCCTGCCGCTTCCGTTGTCAGTTTCAGCTGTCCGCTGTAGTGGCCGGTATATTGGGTCCAGGTCGATGTGTTTGTTGATGGAGTTTGTGGATGAGTGCCATGCTTCTAGGAATTCCCTGGCTGTTCTTTGTTTGGCTTGCCCTATAATGGTAGTGAAAATGAGGTCTGCAGATGCAGGAGATCAGAGATGGAAATGTGTTGCTGGAGAAGCGCAGCAGGTCAGGCAGCATCTAGGGAACAGGAGTGTTGCTGGAGAAGCGCAGCAGGGCCTGAAGAAGGGCTAATGCCCGAAACGTCGATTCTCCTGTTCCCTAGATGCTGCCTGACCTGCTGCACTTCTCCAGCAGCACATTTCCATCTATAATGGTAGTGTTGTCCCAGTCGAATTCATGTTGCTTGTCGTCTGCGTGTGTGGCTACTAGGGATAGCTGGTCGTGTCGTTTCGTGGCTAGTTGATGTTCATGGATGCGGATCGTTAGCTGTCTTCCTGTTTGTCCTATATAGTGTTTTGTGCAGTCCTTGCATGGGATTTTGTACACTACATTAGTTTTGCTCATGCTGGGTATCGGGTCCTTCGTTCTGGTGAGTTGTTGTCTGAGTGTGGCTGTTGGTTTGTGTGCTGTTATAAGTCCTAGTGGTCGCAGTAGTCTGGCTGTCAGTTCAGAGATGTTCTTGATGTATGGTAGTGTGGCTAGTCCTTTGGGTTGCGGCATGTCCTCGTTCCGTTGTCAAGATATTTGTCAAATGTGACTTGTAACTTGGCAAAACAAAAATCAGACTATTTGTAATTGGATTTCTGCACTAATTCAATGTTGGAACACTTGGCTCTTTATAGGATGTTAATGCTTCTGACTAAATGATGAACCAAACTAAATAGATAGCTTCAACTGTATACTGATGGCCAATCCACACAGACCTGGTGTAACGAGAACTAATTGTGGAGGACAGTAAAGGAAAAGGTGGCTGATATCAGGCTAAACAGAGTAATGTTGAACATTTTCTCTGTGTGGGAGATTATGAAATTGATGTTTTCTACTTGACTCTCTCTAAAAGCACAGAGACTACTTGAAGAACAAATTTCTTTGTCATATTACTTTTTTTTTCAAATTCTCAAGTCTGAAAACCTAAATTCTAATACCTGATGAATGTGCACAGCAATGTTGATAGATGGCAAACTCTCATTATTGAACTCCTAATGAAGCAAACATGTTGTTATAAATTGCTTTTCCCCTTGATATTTTTGAAGTAAACATATCTACAAATGTCAATCTGTTGATCTTTCAACTAGGTTGATAGGTTCTGTGTCAAATGATTCCAAAATGGGCAATTTGAAGAGCTTAGGTTGGTTATTATTGAACAACAAAAGTAATTGGAAATAGCCTAAACAATGCTTGCCATGAAGGTGTGATGTCGAGGTGCTAGTATTGGATTGGGGTGGACAAAGTCAGAAGTCACATGACACCAGACGAGAGTCCAACAGATTTATTTCAGATCACAAGCTTTTGGAGCTCTGCTCCTTTGTCAGAGGATGAGGGAGCAGTGCTCCAAAAGCTTGTGATTTCAAAGAAGCCAGTTAGACTGTAACTTCATGTTGTGGGACTTCTTATTATGAAGATGAATCTGCGGTCCCTGCATGCTGCCTCAATTACAGTCTAACGTATAGGCCTTGACGAGGCAAATCTTAAAGAACAATCTGCTATGAAACAAAGTAAACGTTGCATTATTTTTGGAACAAATGCCGAAACGTCAATAACTGTTACATTAACAAGGAATTATATCACAACTATACAAGCGCTACTAATAACATGAGTCACCAGGCATATTCAATATGATCTTACCACAGCTGTAATTTGACTTTCAACCTAGCCACAAGTATTATCATGGTGTAATAACCAGATTGAAGATCAAAAACTATTAAAGGAGAAAAACAATGCAAAAGACATTTGACATTTCAAATAATCACTTTCTATTAGTTTGTTTGTGTATGATTTGTTGACAATTCTGCTGCAGATGCAGTATATCACAAACACGAGTATCTTTGACCCAGAGGTTCAGAATGACCCAAAATATTGCACAATTATATACAGATTTGACCAGAGCTATCTTCATTAGGTCAGCATGTGTTTGGTTTGAACACCTCCACCAGCTTTTTGCAGTACTCAGTAAATGTCAGGTTTAATGAGATTTTAAATCTTGACAAAGAGCATATTGTTTAGACAGTCTATTTCCACTAAGGGCTCTGACATTTAATCAGAAGATGTACAGCCAGTGATTTCAATGAAGAATCTAGTAGGTTTTTGATTCATTGTCAAGTCAATGATATGGAAATAAATGCTGAGGCGAGAAGACATATTTACATATTGAATTAAATATTTGATAATTAACTAAAAGTACTATTTGAAGATTAATGTTCAAAACCTAATATTTCTGTTGGTCAACAATTGCAAACTGAATAATCAAAACATCCTTAATGTTTGAATTAAAAATAAATAAATTATTGTGCCTCTTTGTTTCTTTTCAAAATTGACAAGCTTAAAATATTTTGAAAGAACTATTGCATGTGGATATATCTGTGATTGGAGCATTGAGGACTGTTGTCAGCACCCTCTACTCATATGATGTCAGACGAATTCTGTATGGAGCAGCTTAGGAACTCAAAGTAGTAAATCTTAAAATTTGTTCTCCTCTAAGTCTCTGTAACGATATGTATCCATTTTGTGATAATCCTTAAAAGGTCGATGGGGAATCACTAATTAATCTCCCTGTGGAACTTGTTGAGTATGAGTTCCCTTAGTAACTTAATGGCCTGCCCTGTTGGAACTCATCACCTGAGCCCTTTATAAAGCAGACCAAAGGATGAGTCTGAAGAACTGTCTGTCCTGGACTGGTACAAGCCTATGTACACCATGAGTAGTCACTCTATTTTGATGTTCAACAATAAATGATGTCCTTTTCCAGTTGAGCTTCCTGAGTTATTTACACATATAAATCAAATAAGCAATAAACCATATCCTGGTAACAACATAAACTCTGTGTTAGATCAGGAATCAGTTTTTCTCCATCACACTAGATCAAATTGGTGTTGTAGTTTCCTACATTCAGGGTCATAGTAACAACCTTCATCATAAAGAACATCTTGTGTATGCCCTTACAACAAGAACACACATATATACATTGTTCATGCATATTAGTTGACAGCTAAAATACTAGCTCAAAAATAGAAGAACAACAAGGGTGATCTTTTTAAGATGACATGTGACCAACCCCCAAAATGTGGCAGATCAGAAAGAAAATGCTGAGAAATTTCAGTTTTTGTTGCTCAGCCTGTATCGATAAAGAGCCAAGAATGAAAAAATATTAATTCCCTTTGTTGCTGGATATCTGTCAGTATGACTGATCTGTCATTGTGTCAGCAGCTTAAATATGGTCACTATACATAGAGGAAAGGCAAAAAAAAAAGTAGGATGATTAAACAGAAAAGACTACACATATTAATTAGGAATTAAATGATTAAATGTATAAGTTGGTTTTAAAAAATGTTTAGTTAAAAGTAATTGAGATTTTAATTTGCATTGTAAAATCTCTGCTTCCATTCAGTTATTGAAAAGTCTTATTTAATTGTTAGATTTTGCACTCCAGAATTCTGCATTACTCTTGTGAGACAGGTGGTAAATGCCAGAGAATGGAAGTACACACTATCCATGCAATTTACCTAAGTGAAATTGTATTTAATTGTATTTAATTGAATTCTTTGCATTGGGGCATTATGAGCTTCAGAACAAGTTTAAGAAAACCATACTTCAGGTCAAGAAAGTGTCAGAGCAAGACCAACAACCTAACATTACTGGAAATCTGATTATTGTCAATATGTAAACACATCTGTGCAATCAGTAAAGAATATTTCAATTTCAAAAAATTGTATTTTTCTTTTTAAAATTAACATTTTTCAAGTTCATTCAAAAAAGCAAATTGCTTTTATACACAAACTTGCAAGTCTCTTAGTAATGTTCATCTAATTATTCTGACAATGCAACTCTCCAAAAAAGTGAAGTTTGCTATCAGTTAAGATCACGTGCCCAAGTCAGAGAAAGGAGTTTGAACCTGTAACATTTGGATCTGATGTTTGTATAGCATCAGCAAAGATATATTGACATCGAATACAAAATGTTCCATGATAATTAATGATAAATATGAAAATGGAAACCAAAATATTTGTGTTATCTGACAGAGGTTAGGAAATTCTGTTATCTTCCACCATAATTTGAAAAATGAAGCTTCTCCTCAACAATATTCTCGCAACTTTATGACAATTGGAAGTTAACAAAATATAAAGGCTAAAAATATTCAAAGATGCAGAAATTTACAGTGATGTGAAAGTGAATTCTACCTCATTCTAAAAATGAAGATCAGTGAAACAGCTAGGTCAGTGTTGTTGAATAAAGTTGCTCTTCTGTTTCTGCAATTAATTCACTGGTCTTTTTGAAAATCAAACAACAGCAAATTTAGTGAATGTAAGATTATACATCCACCTACACCGTTTACATGGAAATTAAGCAGTTGTTAACTGTAGATATGTAACTTGTATGATCACTTGAGATTAACAGTAATATATAATAAAGACTAAAGGCCATTAAAAGTTGTATCACAGAGAAAATGAGTAAAATTCAAGAGATAGTGATTAAATGTCTTCAGACTGGTCTCACAAATGCAACCCAATAGGAAAAAAAGGAATGGATTCCCTTTTCCTGTGAATACCTATAAATTATGACACACAGTAGAGGTTTCCTGTGATTTTGCTTCTTGTGAATTAGATAATGCTGGTTAGGATTATTGTGCTGTGTAATGAGCAAAGCATTATTCTAATGCTCAAGAACTGTGGAGTTGAAAGCAAAGAAATATCTAACTGTTCAATATACACAAGTGCAAATCATTCATGTTTAACTGTTTGAAAAGTGGATTTGAGTCACTGAGTTGTTGATAGTTGCAATACAAAGTTAGGAGTTTACATTTTATTCACATATTTTTCTCACGTTTTGAAGTATACTTTGCATGTGCATTGAAGTGTATTTTCTGGAATGTGCTGATGCTTTCTTTTTACTGCATTGTATTTGAAAAGTAGATTGAAAATTGAGAGTATTGTGCTGGAAAAGCACAACAGGTCAGGCAGCATCCGAGGAGCAGGAGAATCAGAGCCCGTGCCCGAAACATCGATTCTCCTGCTCTTTGGATGCTGCCCGACCTGCTGTGCTTTTCCAGCACCACACTCTTCACTTTGATCTCCAGCATCTGCAGTCCCCATTTTCTCCAAGTTGATTGAAAAGCCTAGATGAAAGACCAAAACATAAATGCACAATAATATTATTGTTTGAAATAGTGGGAGGCAAGCCAAGATATATTCGGAAATGTTGTGTACTTTTATGTTGAGCAAACAGTGTGAGAGGAACTCAGCAGATTTAGCAGCATCCATGGAGAGAAGTATAGTTAACATTTCTAGTCTGGTTTGACTCATTTTCAAAACTTTGAAAAAGAGTGTGTTTATGTATTTGTGAAAGAGTTTTAAATTTTGATAACTGAATAATGGCTGACAATAGGTTGAACTTATGGAGTGTTCAAGTCATCAAAAAGAGAGTTTTCAGTGGTTTTGGTAGAATTCATAAAAAGTGCAGTTAACTCAGAAATGAGCTGGCGATATTCAAGATGCTGCGTGGATTGTGTAGTTTACAGCTGTAAGACAGTTAGAGGAGGTTTGAAGGGTAAACATACTGAGCAGAAAGCTGAGGACACAAGAAATCTCAACACCTCCACAAAATGTTGAAGGAACATTCAGACCCAATGTTAATACTTCACGTTTTGATAAGTAATTCACTTGAGTTTATTGAGGCTGTTAGTCAAAGCAAAAGAAGGCGCTGTGATTGTAAGTAAAAGCAAATTGCTGCAGATGCTGGAATCTGAAACCATAAGAGAAAATGCTGGAAAATCTCAGCAGATCTGGCAGCATCTGTAAGGAGAGAAAAGAGCTGATGTTTCGAGTCTAACTGACCCTTTGTCAAAGTTTTGACAAAGGGTCAGTTGGACTCGAAACATCAGCTCTTTTCTCTCCTTACAGATGTTGCCAGACCTGCTGAGATTTTCCAGCATTTTCTCTTTTGGTCTGTCATTGTAAGTATTTGATTTAGATTACAAGTAACTGAATTAATTATACTTTTGTTCTTTGTGTAACCGACTATTGATATAGAATGTATTTGATGGTATTTGTGTTACTTGATTTTTGTTTCATATTTTATTTAAATCATGAATGTTTTGGCTTCATTTAATGGATAATTATCTGGGTTGAGACTTGTTGAAAAACAATCTCTGCCTTTTGTTGAAGCTTTTTGTCTTGCACTCATCTGGACATTCTGCAAGAGTATAGATTCAGGGGGAATATTTATACTGCAGGAGAAAAAGCGCTTATTTCTTGGCAAGTGGAATATGATTGCATGTTTGAGGAGAAAGTGAGGTCTGCAGATGCTGGAGATCAGAGATGGAAATGTGTTGCTGGAAAAGCGCAGCAGGTCAGGCAGCATCTAGGGAACAGGAGAATCGACGTTTCGGGCATGAAGGGCTAATGCCCGAAATGTCGATTCTCCTGTTCCCTAGATGCTGCCTGACCTGCTGCGCTTTTCCAGCAACACATTTCCATCTATGATTGCATGTTGCCATGGAGAGTGCACCCATTATTGCGGAATTACCAGGAACTGCCAACCTTCATTTAACTGCAAAACAAAGCAGATCAACTCTAGCCTGGGCATTTCCATGAAACTAAACTGAGTGAACAACTGACACCTACTTTGTTGTCTTATGACAAATGCTGTGTGTGTCCACATCTTGTTCCTGTTTGCAAAGTACAGGGCCCGATGAATTAATGTATGTAGTTTCTAGTACACAGACATGCATCATGCATCAAGCCTGACTGACAATTTTAAATTGTTTATCAGCATAACTCTTTCGTACATTACTCAGGATTATTCAGCTAATGCTGTTGAATTGCAGAACCACCTTGTAAGTTGGATATTGTGTTGATTTTTGCAAACATGCATGAGTTGGATATTGCCAGTGCCTTGCTTGCTGTGAATAGCCAAAGAGATAGGTGACCTGATTTCCATGGGAATATCTCTACAAATGAGAGTATAGTTGCAAACCAATCAGTACTCTCCTCTCATGTGGCATAAATTTTTCTTTCCCCTTGAATTGATACTCTTCAAATTGTTCTGATGAGTGCAAGATGTAAACTTTAGTGATGTCAGATACAAAGTATTCATTTAAAACCTCACCCATGTACCCTGCCTCCATTTATAAAATCTCCTTTTGGTCCTAATCTGCCCTAAACTTCTTTTTACTGCTCAATTGTCTGGACACTTCCTTCACTAACTAAGATTACCATGAAGGATTCTCCTTCTCAACCTCTCCCTTTGCCTGAGACTTAGTGACCCTTAGGTTAAACCACTACTTGTCATCTCTGTTTGATGAGCAAGCAGTCCTGTGGTTTACTAGGACTATAAAAACTGCTGCCATGTTGGCTTGCACTGGGACTCAGCTTCTGCGTGGTACATTAGCTGCCCCAGCACAGAATCCTTCCCTGGTGCTGCTCTGAACATCGATGTAGTCGTGATGCTGCTAACCGCCAGAGTTCCATCTGGGCACACCAGCTGTCTCATGGTCGACCATCAAAGTCCCCAGCCGCTGTTGTCGCCACCACTGCCTTCATGACTGAGCTCCCTCTGGAAGGTAAGCAGAGAAAGAAAAAACCTGAAGAACTGAAAGAAAGAAATTTTAAAAAGCAATAAAAGAAGAAAGAAGAAGAAGGAAAAGTGGTCAGAACAGATCCCCTTATCATTGAATAAAATTGGCATCTTTGAATTTCTCTGCAAATGTGTTCAACTGGAGCCATCCTACTATTTGGTCATAAATAGCCTATACAAGACATGAAATTGCATCCATTCTATTTCTTACTGTAACTAAATTGATTCTATCCTTGAATTCTCCAAGACATCTATTCCCTCCAGAGCTGCAATACTTCCCCTCACTAATATTGCTACCCTCCCCCCTTTCCTTCTTTTCAATCTTTTCTGAAGATTTTGTACCCTGGAATGTTTAATACCCAGTTCTGGCTTTATTTGAGAAAGATCTGTTATCACCGCCACAGCATATTTTCATTTGTAGTCTGAGCTTGTAAATCCCCAGTCTTACTTATTATATTCTGCACGTTCATATAGATGCACAGTAACTCTGATTTAGACTTCATTATTTTCTGCCTTACTTTGACTTCACCTATGAACTTAATTTTCTCTGTGCAAGTGCTATCTGTCTCTCCAAGTATTTTGTGACTACTGACTGTCTTCTCTAATATTCCCTCTTACTTCCCATATCCTTACCAGATTAGTTCAAAACACTAGTAAGATTGCCCATAAGAAACTTGGTTCCAGCTCTGTTCAGGTTCAAGCCATTTGGTGTTTTGGATGATTTGGAGATAATTGCCAATATCAGGCAGCTACCAGTTTAAACACTTGAATAAAGGCAAAATACTACAGATGCTGGAAATTTGAAATAAACATAGAGAATGCTGGAGAAACCACCAGGTCTGACAGCATCTGTGTATAGAAAATACAGAGTCCATGTTTTGAGTCTAGGCTGCTTGAAAAAGTCATACTGAACTCAAAATTTTAACTTTACTCTTCTCTCCACAGATGCTGTCGTATGTACTGCATTTCTTCAGCATTCTCTGTTTTTGTGCCTGTTTAAGCAGGCTATTTTAACTTACTTAAAAGGATGTTTGTTTGAAGTCAGAATTGACTTTTTTTCTAAAATTGAACATGAAAAATAAATTACCACTTTGAGCCAAATTCCACGATATACTCTGCACCTCTGTTTCATTCAAGCAAAGTGTCCTTCACACTGACCATGCATCCTGATTGCAACTTGGGTGAAATAAAACTGGAGTGAGATGCTCAGCATTAATGTACAATAGGACAGAAGAGATCTGTGGTCTCAATGTTACTTTTTAAACAAACAATATTAAGATCTACTTTTTAATAAGCAGGTATTTTAATTATAGCTTCAGCAGTATGTTTTGGCTACGTACTCTAATTCACATTCAGAAATGTCAATTTTTTGCTGGGGAGACAGAGGGCTATGAAGCTAAACCTGCCCTGACCTGAATGATAATCAGGTGCTTGACTTTGTTCGTTAAAATCTAGTTTCTGGTCCCAATTGCAGTGTCATTCACTGCAATTTACAAAGACCTTGCATGGCCTCTTGTGTAATGCTCCAAAAGATATTGCAAGCAAAGTGCAGTTATTTCATTTTACACTTGTAATTAAATGTGCCCCTGGACTGTTGAAGACTAATATGTATGTCATTTTCAACTTTATTTTAAAATTGTCTGGATAAAGTAAGAGATAAATTCAAATAGTAGTGTTTCTGTCGATGAGTCAAATTCCCTTAAAGTATCTTTAAGCAATAGACGCAAAGACAATTTTCCAATTGAAACCCAATTTGCTGTAGAAAGGTTGGATCAGGGTAAGACCAAGATTGTATTTCCTCAGAGAGGCTCAACATTTAGTTGTTGAGAACAGCAACTTAGAAAATGCAATACTTGACACTTTGTGGAAGAGTTAGCCGAGCGTAGTTTGCATCTTGACGGGATGTGACAAATCTGCTTAAGACGATGGAAAATTTTCTCATCCACCTGAGAGGCTGAATGTCCAAATCAATGTTCTTTGGAATATTATTGATTACGTTTTGTAATTTATTTTCACATTGCCAGAACAAGAAGTGAAGCTATTGAATATCAAATATAGTCTGTTAAGCATGACAAATCAAACCAGCCTCAACCAGCCTGGGTTTATTAACTGATAGAACTCACGTAACTGATTCAGGGACAAAAGGAGTGTGACTGTGATATAGTTTATTATGTGTGGCATGAAGCATTTTCTAAAGGCAGCAAAGTCAATAACAAGTGCAATTCCTCTTTATTTCGAGGGCTTTCTGACAACTGAAGATGAATCACAGAACTACTTTCATGCACTCAGTTGTAATACTCTGTTTCTACCATCGATTCAGTGATGTCGTTCATAATCCTCACTTTTCTTCCACATTTTAAGGGGGCAATTACCAAAGATGTTTGACCCTTGGAGATTTGCATAGATCAGATCAGCTACTTCTCTTTACATCTTCAATCATAACAGAATCATGTATTTATATAGTGTTATTGAATTCGTAAAAGTTCTTCACAGGTGCATTATCAAACAAAATCTGATATCTAGCCACTAAAGGACATATTTTGCCATGTCACCAAATGCTTGGTAAAATGGAGAAATTTTCAAAAGCATCACAGACAGAAAGAAAGAGAGAGAGAGAGAGGGATGGGGGGTGGGAGGCGTGCAGTGGTTTAGTCAGAAAATTTTAGAACTATAAACTTTAGCTAGGCATTTAAAGGCCAGTGGTGAAGCTATGAAAATAGCCGATGAAATAAAGGTCATTGGAGGCAAGGGATCGCAAAGAGTCACAAGCTCAGATGTCTTCACATGTTAAGTTATTTGTAAAACACAAGTTTTGAAAAATTGAGATTTCAGAAAATAGGATTATGAACTGTAAGGGGATGCTTATTTATTTGTCTGTCTACTTGCTAATAGAGCTTGAGTATACTCAGTGCATTCATTTCCAAGTATTACAGGTGGAACAAATCTTCAGCAGCGGGTGTCAACTTCAGGGAGGGAACGGAGCAGGAGAACTGAAACAGTTATGCCAGGACCTCTAGCAGCAGATAGTGATGGTGAGGGAGGACAGCTGGAGCAGTCAAACAGACCCACTGGGTGGGAACAAAGGATATTTTGGGGAAAGGAGGATGCATGGAAAGAAAGAGCAGAAAGACAAAGGATTCATCAATCCAATGTAACCGATAAAGTTTATTCCATGAAATATCCTTGATTACCCTTAATTTCCATTCATATTTACCATAACTTGATATCAGTGGAATAATAATTCATGCTTCATGATCTTTGGTCCATCATGTGTTTGAGCCTTATATCCTCCTTTCTTTCCCCTTCCCAAGAGCTGAAGCTATGACGAGATTTGAAAATAAGATGTGAATTTTAAATTGAACCAATTTAGATCATTGGCTGAATGGAGTTTCATATAAATTAAGTTGGGAGCAGTGGAGTTCTGGATAAACTTTTGTTTACAGTAGAGTCTATGAGGAAATTTTGAATGAGACTAGAATAAAAGTGGCACAGTTTGTTTTTAATGAGCTGTGGTACGGGTGAAGATGCACAATACTTCTCAGGTAGAAGTAGACATTCTTGGCGAAGGAGAGGATGTTGTGTTGATGTTTTTTTTCCTGTTTCTAATAATCACACTCAATGTATCAAATGTTGCTTGTGCAGGGTGTGTATTTGTTTTGGTGCTCCGAAAAATGGTGGACAATATATTCACATGTTTTCTCTGAAAGAGAGCACAGAATATATAATGATGGATGTAGCGCATGATCCAAACGAGCAAAGGTGTAATTCTGGGAACATTGGAGACTGAACATGTGTGAGTCGATTAGTGATGTCAGAAGGTTTGGTGTTGTTGGGCCTGTATAGTGGTTGTGGTAATGTCAATTCAGAGGAATTGCTGTCTGAATACCTGCTGTTATGACCTTTATAAATAGATGCTGAAGTATTGGATGTGATTCAGTGATTTCACTCATTACTTCAGTTGCTGCTGGCTGGCACAACATTACACATGAGTAGTGTTTTTAATTTGAAAAATGACTTTCCCGTAAAAACCAGTAATTTGATTGAAAAAGAGCATATGGTGACATTATTTGACCTGGCCTGTCCTATTGTGAGACATCTGTTACATGATTTCTTCTGCAAAAACAGTGGAAGTTAAAGGAGCATTGCCATCAAAATCAGCCTTGCAGGCAAAGAGTATTATTTTAAAGCAGGTGGACAAAATATGAACCCTTCATTTTTTATTTGTCGTGAAATGTTGCAATCGATGACTAAGATCCTGAGTGGTTATTGCTCAAGAATGATAATAGCTGAATGGAATCAATAGAAGTAACATAATTCTTACAAAATTATGATTCATATAGGAAAATTGTCTTCAAGATTTTATGTTAATTCATAAACCAGGATGAGATATTTTTCTGAAATGCTTTTATGAAAGTATTCAGCCTCTTGTGCTGGAACACTGTCATTAACTCAGAGCTTCAGCCTCATTCTTGACCAGTAATTCTGCAAATAGTTATGTTCAAAAGCAGATTTCATTTGTTGCTTTTTTTTTGCTGTAAAAATTATGAAACCACACAACTTAAAATATGTTGTTGGATGAACAGACCACTGCTGTCAGGATCTGTTGGAAATTTTGATGAGTTACTTACAATCAGCACGGATTATATAAGCTTGGAATCTTAGGATTTGCCTTTTTGCATGAATGGCAAAGCAGAGAGATGAAGATCTGGTTTATCAGTCCTTCCAACCCCATTTATTTTACTGCATCTCCTTTTAGATTTCATCATGGATTTAATGACGCTGTGACAGTAGTCAGTGTTTCAAATTTACTGATGAATCTCAAAATATACTCTGGGTGGGGGAATTCAATGTCCATCACCAAGAGAGGCTGATGGATTAGTGATCAAATTGCTGGAAATCCAGCAATGACCTGGATAATGTCCTGTCAACCTGGCTTTGAATCCTGCCATGCAAGATGGTGGAATTTCAGCAAACATCTGGAGTAGAGAGTCTAATGATAACCATGAATTCATTGTCAATAGTGGGAAAAGCCCACCTAGTTCACTAATGTCCTTTACTGTGGTTGACACTTAATTGGTCTCTGGGAATTAGGAATGGACAATAAATGCTGATCAAGCCAGCGATGCCCTCACCCCATGACTAAATTAAGCAAAAAGAGTGGCACGGGGATATACTACTGATCAAGCTGGTCAGGTCCTAAAGAATATAGCTGCTAGAGTGGGTCTGAGTCGGTGGCTGGTAGTGAGGGAGCCAACAAGAGGGAAAAGCATACTCAACCTCATCCTTACCAATCTGCCTACAGCAAATGCATCTGTCCAAGACAATATCGGTAAGAGTGACCACCACACAGTCCTTGTGGAGACAAAATACTGGCTTCACATTGAGAATACCCCCGATTGTGTTGTGTGGCACTATCCCCTAGGACAGACTTCAAACAGGTCTATCAACTCAAGACTGGGCATCCATAAGGTGCTGTAGTCCATCAACACAGCAGAATTGTACTCCAGCACAATCTGCAACCTCATCACCCACAATATTCCCCACTCCAGCATTACCATCAAGCCAGGGGACCAATTCTGGTTCAATGGAGAGTGCAGGAGGGCATGCCAGGAACAGCACTAGGCATACTTAAAATGAAGTGTCAACCTGGTGAAGCTACCGAACAGGACCACTTGCCTGTCACACAACATAAGCGGCAAGTAATAGGTAGAGCTAGGCAATCCCAAAATCAGTAGATCAGATCTAAACGCTGCAGTCCTGCACAACTCATCGTAAATGGTGGTGGACAATTAAACAACTCACTGGAGGAGGAGTCTGCACAAATATCTCCATCCTGAATGATGGAAAAGCCTAACATAGCAGTGCAAAAGTTAGTGCTGAAGAGTTTGCAGCACTCTTCAGCCAGAAATGCCAAGTAGATGATTCATCTAAGCCTCCTCCAATGGTCTCTCGCATCACAAATATCAGTCTTCAGCCAATTCAATTGACTCCAGGTAATATCAGGAAATGGTTGGAGGTATGGAATACTGCAAATGCAATAGGCCTTGACAACATTCTGGCAAGAATACTGAAGACTTGTTCTCCAGAACTTGCTGCTCCCTTAGCTCAGTTATTCCAGTACATTTACAACACTGACATCTACATGACAATGTGGAAAATTGCCCAGATATTTCCAGTCCACAAAGAAAAAGGACAAATCCAGCCCAAGTATTTACCACCAATTCAGTTTACTCTCGATCATCAATAAAGTGATGGAAAATGTCATCAGCAGTGCTAACAAACAGCACCTGCTCAGCAATAGCCCAGTTTGAGTTTCACCAGGGGTTTTCAAGCTCCTGAGCTCATCACAGCCTTGGTTCAAACATGGGCAAAGAGCTGAATTCTAGAGGTGAGGTTAGGTTAAAAGTTCTTGACATCAAGAACATATGCAACTGAGTGTGGCATCAAGGAGCCCTAGCAAAACCGGAATCAATGGTAACCATCATGGGACGTTTATGGTTGTTGGAGGTTATTCATCTCAGCTCCAAGACATTTCTGCAAGAATTCCTTACAGTTGTGTCCTTGGCTAAAACACCTTCATCTGCTTTATTAACGACGTTCCCTTCACCATAAGATCAGAAGTGGGGATGTTCACCAACGATTGGAGAATGTTCAGCACCATTCCAACTCCTCAGATAATGAAACAGTCCATATTCAAATGTGACAAGGTCTGGACAATAGACAGGCTTCGGCTGACAAGCAGCATGTAACATTCGCACCACACAAATGCCAGGTAAACATCACCTCCAATTGGAGGCAATCTAACCACCAGCCCTTGACATTGAATTGTGTTACCATCACTGAATCCCCTACTAAGAACATTCTAGTGATTGCTAATGACCAGAAACTCAACTGGACTTGTCGCATGAATACAGCAGCTCCAAGAGCAGGTCAGGGCTAGGAATACTGTGGTGAGTAACGCCCTCCTGATTCCCCAAACCTGGCCACCATGTGCATAAGTGAGGAGTGTTGTGGAAAACTCCCCACTTGCCTGGATGGGTGCAGCTTTAACCACACTTGAGAAGCTTTACACTGTCCAGGACAAAGCATCTCTCTTGGTTGTGATCACAATCCACTCCCTTCACCACTGACACTCAGTAGCAGCAGTGTGTACTATCTACAAGATGCACTGCAATAGTTCACCAAAGATCCTCTGACAGCATTTTCTGGATTCATGACCACTTCATGCTATAAGGACAAGATCAGTAGATGCATATGAACACCACCAAAAGTTTCACTCCAAGCCACTCGTCATCCTGACTTGGAAATATATCACGTCACTGGGTCAATGTCTTGAACTTCCCTCCCTCAGGGCATTGTGGGTCACATGTAGATTGCAACAGTTCAGGAAGGCAGCTCACCATCATCTTTTCAAGGACAACTGGGGACAGGCAAGAAATGCTGACCAGCCAGTGAAACCCAGGTTCCATAATGAAAAATAATTCAGCAAAGGTGCTCTAAGATCAGTCAATTTGATAATTTCTTACTGACCTATTCTCTTAATCTGTACTTAGTTAGGTTACTGTTTTACCTTTAAGCCATGACATCTACCAGATTTACTGGGCTTGATGGTACCAAAACTTCACAAATTATTAGGTATGACGAAGAACCAATGGCTTATCATGCTATTATGTCTCCTATTGATGGTCAGACTGTATGGTGTCACAGTTTTAAAATCAATTCACAGAATTTTACAAGATTAAGGAGCCAGTGTGAGGGCATAAACTGGGTTCGGAGCTCTCACCCGCTAGCACTGTGTTTGCCATGGTAATTTTACCACAAGCTTATGTTCGATTAAGAACAGTGGGCAGCATCATGGTGCAGTCACCTCAGTTCTGAAACATCACCAGGTAATTAAAGAAAAAGCAAAATCATGGGGCTCTGTATTGGAAGGGAAGACTCCTCCTGGGAAATCATAAAGGATGTATTCTCTGCCCATGGCATCCTATTTATTTGCAGTGATGATTTCCTTCCTCAAGCCACTGCATTCATTTAGCTGCCGGCCTCACAACAGGGTGGGTGTGTGTTTACCCCACCATCAGCAAAATGCCGATAGTGTTGGATTGCCTTTCAGCGAGTTTGCTTTCGCGGACTAGCGCTGTGCATATACAATGTTGCAACAGCACCTGCAAAAATGCTGTGGGTTTGTGATGAGCACACATGCACAAAAATGTCTGCTGCTCAACTTGTAATGTATTTTACTGTTTTAAATAAATCAACTCACAGAGTTAATGATCCCTGATAAGTGATTGATTATTAAAACCATTACTAAACCATTGTCAGCACCATAAAATATCTGACCATGAGAGCATGTCAGGAAGACATAGCATCCCAGTGTGCTGCAGTTTTATTGAGTTACCCTTCACACACCCCTTAGTTTGACACCCAATGACTGGTAAAATTCTGACTAATCCCTTCTGAGATAGGTATTACAAAACTAACTTGCAAATTGATGTAACTTGTCATGTCATAAAGATTTGGTTGATTGCCAATGGTGCAGTCTAAGCAACAATCCAACTGATTATTTGACAGTATACTACTTAAAGGAAGCTATCTGTGCTGAGCATATCTAACCTGAATATACTATCCACTTGCTTCAAAACATGGTATCTACCATCTCTTTCCATGATGGGAAATCAGACTGTCCATCTTGCAAATTATTGTTACAGTTTGCAAGTGCTGCTACTTCTCTAATATTGTTGCTCCAGACAATTCTAACTTTGTCAAAGGCAAACAGTTATTTTTGGAAATGGATCAAGTTTCAAAAGATTAAAATTTACAACCTCTATGCGCTCCAAGTAAGGGATAGTTGCATTGGTCAAACAATTTTGTCTTATTTGCTTTGTCACGTCAGAGATCATGTGGGACATTAACTCTAAAAGGCAAATAGTTTTACTCAGGCTAAATCTAACAGTCAGATTTATTTCATATGTTTGTGAAGCATAAAGACTGATCAATCCACAAAGTGTAAAATGATTTCCTCTGAAGATATTTATATTGTGAGATGATTTTTGACTCCTGTGATACTCTGCCCCATCAATAATTACCTATACTTGTACACCAAATGGTTAAAAAACAAACACCTATTAATAAAACTAAGCTGAACACTATCTGCAATATCAACATCCTTTCTCCCCCAGTACTCCATCCCCACACTATTGTCTAAATGCTGCCCCCTCCACATTTCACATCAGCTTGGATGAAGAGTCATCCAGATTCAAAACATTAGCTTGTCTCTCTCTATGGATGCTGCCTAAGTCACTGAGATTTTCAGCATTTATTGCTTTCAGTAAGCTGAACACTCTATGTGAGTTGATCCTTGACTCCAAAAGAAGCTATTGATATTGACAGTATAAAATTTTCTTCTTGTTAATGTATTCCCTTATGGATCAGATGCTGAAAATTATCAATTTACTTACTTCCATTGTCCACAAAATACTTGCAAACATGAACACTTCAAAGGACGAAACTCCCAGCCACGAATAAACTTCATCCAAAAGGATTCTGAATACACCTGTTGTCATCGCAAATGAAAAACACACATTGAGCATTTTCTTGATCAGTGTAGTCTCCTATTATAGTCATTCCCCTTATAAAATGATAAAGGAATTATTGTAAAACTATCTGAAGCTAACTTTTGATATACATTCATTTTATATATACATTTTCCATGTTGAATACCATTTATGACAGTGAAGAGCTTAAGGGCTGAATGTGGACTTCAACTAAAAATGCTGAGTTCCTTTCAAATTTTTTTTAATCACAGACACAACTTTGACTTTAAACAATGCGGGTTTTGTTTCAAACAAATGTATTAATATTTGCATTAAAATGCACTGGAAAACCTTAAGAAGTCAGATGAGAGCTTAATTGGTTGGACCAAATGCTCCATTATGTTAGCAAGCTGGACATCACCAGGATAATTTATCTCTTATTTAGACAAGGCGAGTAATCAAAATCAAACAGTTGTTCCAAAAAAAAGCTGATTCTGATCATGGTACACAGCCTACGTTTTACATTTTTAGAACAAGATGTGTGATTCCAGTTAATATGTTCATATTACATTCTTCTATCTTCTGTCTTGATGTGGAATTACTGAATATCTATCATGATCCCTTGTCAAAGTCTTAGGTCTGTTCTTCTGAATACAGAGCTCATGTTTTACAATTGATGAACAAAGGGACTGGAGTTGGCATTTCTCTTCCAGCTATTTAGCATAAAGCTTATGAGAAATCCATCTTCACAGTGACTCAATATTTACAGCTGCAGTATAGATCTTCTACCATATTAACTGATTAAACTTCCTTATTTTAATTAAGTTATCAGCATGCTCCTTATGAGATGCCATGCTGTATTTTACACAATCTGGTTATCTCTGCATCTTGATTACTCAACTCTGAATCAGGCTTTGTTTTCCACTTGCCATGGGCTGGAGGGGGGGGGGGGGGGGAAGATTTCACAAATCTATTTTGTACTTCTACTAGGGGGACAAGTAAAGAAAATAGGACACAATTAGCGCAAAACACTGTATTCATCAAATAGAAACTTTATTAATCTACAAGGTGTGTTTTTGTTTAAATCCTAGCTAAGTAGTTTGGCATCTGTAGATTCATCTTCCTTATGATCAAACAGTGCTGCAAGGATTTCTGACCTCCTCAGATAGGCTGGATGAAAATGAGTACATATTTGATTGTCTAACATAAATTAATATCAAAATGATCAATTATTAGGAAGCTAAATGACTCTTATTCTTATATAATGTGGTTTGTAAATAATTTGTCAATAATTATTCTCACTTCAAACATGTGATAACTTCTACACAACTTTTGTACCTTTTAATTATAAATCCTCAGTATAAAACCATCCGCTCTGTGTAGTACCAGTTTGTTCAAACCTAGCATTGTCATGATGCAGATATATACGACACTGGCACCACATTTTTGGCATCCAAGCTTATTGCCTTACATATGAGCCTTGTACAGTCCTTGCTTATTAAATACATTATTCAGAGACTGAGCTTTTCCCTATAAAACTCAAAAATTGGCCTGGTTCTGTTTTCACTTGACTGATGATCGCTCTTAATCTCTCATATGTTAAGTACAAGAAAAGGTTTAAGCAAAACAACATTAAAATCATTCCAGATGCCATTGCAACATTGAGTCATTTTCCTTTTTCCATTGGACAAAATGAGACGCAAAATCTTGTTAGAAAAACTACCAGGCATGGGCAATAAATGCTGGCCATCGAGAAATGAACATTAATTAATTTTAAAAAGTGTTCATTTTTCAGTCCTCTTCCCACAATTTTTAAGCAAATTTTAAATACTTAGTCTTTAATTGATAACTTGTTTGGGGAAAATAAAGAAAAATCTCACTCTGGAAATTACTTCACCTCAGCAAAAACAAATCAGCTTTCAGTAACTGAAATATATTTCTGTTGAGTAATCCTCCTGTTTATCTGGTGGTGAGTCCTGTCGTTCTTGATAAGAATGTTGCAAGCATGATAACTATCTGCCCACGTTACATTAACTGTCAAATGGAGGAGATGTTTCTGTCAGTGTGTGACAGGTATATGTGCATTTGTGTTCACGCTCCCGCATTTATTCTGCTTAAGAGGTTTTTGACTGAAATTAATTTTGGTGAATTATATGCTCGAGCATTATCATTTTGTCATTTATAGTACTTAATTGTGTTGCACTGCTTGTTGATCTGCAATAAGGAGTTAATAGCTCCTGGCCTTTCCTCAATGTTTTCAAGGTGTAAAGACAAAGCTTTGAATAGGTTTTTTGGTACTTAGTGTTTTTAAGTTTCCAAAGCTAATATTAAAGAAGTACTGAAAGGTTAGGTTCCGTTCAAATTCCTATTGAGTACACCACATAGCTATTTCATCCTATTTTATTGCATTTTTTCACCTCTACAACTCAATTTCAACACATTCATTCTTCCATTCACTATCCTTCATTTCTGTCATGCTTGCATTATTAAAATTCACTTCCCCAGTCTCATTCCCTTTGTCAGATGTTTTAAAAATCTTTAATCCTATTTTAAGGTTCACCTGGGTCATGAACTATTTCCCAATTTAAAAGTGCCTTATCTTTCCTGTCCTACCGCCATGTCTATAAATAGATTATCTAACTGTGAATCTCATTGCTGTTTCTGGAATCCAGCTGTGTGAAAATGGAACACCCTTGCATTACAACAATTAACTGCACCTCTGAAGTATCTCATTGGTTCCAGTGTTGTGACACCCTAAGGCTTTGTATACTGCACAATGCAAACTTTCCTTCCTTTGCTTCCACCCAGGAGACCAATAGTTCATTTTGATTTCTAACAAAGAGCTGCAGATACTTGAATCATTGAACTATTCATTATGTGGAGTTGAATGCTGACTACAGTAGCAAAGTTAGATCTAGTCGTGTAAGCAAACAGTAACAGGCTTTATTGAATGTAATTGTGCACAGAAGACAGCAACAGAGGACATCTTATTTGGAGACTTGGGATGCAAACAACAGTTCTAGGGATCTGGCATCATAATAACAGTTCCTGTTGCATATCCTAAATAACTGGACTCAGAATAAAGGTATAATTACCTAGGTTCTCCAACTGCAAAATCTATGAATGTACATCATGATTATTGGCTGAATATTAAAATATTAGAAGCATCAAAGTTGAGGCCACTCCTGCATTCTCTTGGCATTCTCACCAATGTTCTCTTCAAGTTTAGTGAATAGGGAATACAGGACCATGCACAAGAAACAGTCCCTTTTAAGATGTTTGCATGTGTGACCGCACAGCAATATTATGACCTGCTCACTGCTGTGCACAACAAAGGGGGATTTGTGAAAATATTGACTCCCCCTCCCCATAATAGTCACCAACAGAGGCATTGAAAAATGGTCAGAAGCAGGAAGTGTGTATCTCCAAAAGGGTGAGAATAATTGACAAGTTATATTGATATATTATCAAGATAAACTGACTCTGCCCAAAACAGGTGGTCAAGCCACAGATATCTTTATCTTTTGCAATTTCTGCCACACAGCGAGATGTGTTTTGGCTTTCTAAATAACAACATTGATGCTGGGTGCTTTTAAACAACCTGCACAGGCTTGTTATGACACATTAATGGAGTGGGTGGGACATGAACCTAAACTTTCTGGATGAGGGGTAGGAACTTTCCCACAGCATCATTGGACTCCTTCCAAATGGTAAAGGGTATGCAATTAGGTTTGAATTCCACTCCACAGCCAAATGAAAATCAGCATTTTATTTGCTTAAAAAAGCTTACCTCTAACAGCATCTGACTACCTGCTGAAGTTGTTGCAATTAGAGAATATTTTATTGTCAAAAAACTGAGGAATGTCCAAGAGTTGAGTTTCATTAGTAACCTTGGGTGACAGCAATATTTGACGTGAAAAGTTTCTTTTAAGTTTACCATGTAGCTAGTAATGTTCGCAGTTTCCAATTTTAGAGAGCACTTAAAGATTCCTCCATATGGTCTGCCTTCTGTTTAATGACTAGCATTCAACCTGAACACAGATGGTTGACTCAACAGTGCTTGTCTAAAGGCCACATGACTTGGTGTCTGATTCCAATTACACCTGTGAATTTCAGAGGATCTCATCCTCTTGGATAGCTTTGGTTTGAAACTGAACCCAGCAAGCTGTCGAAGTATTCACTGCAGGACATGACACAATTGTGATTCAGTAAGTCAGAAAAATGATAAATCACCACCTTCTAATGACCTTCAAACTTGTACCTCCATTAACATTTCAGCTTATGGCTCGTCACACATAGGACTTTGAAAAATATGCCTCCGTTTCACGAGTATTATGGATTTTAAAGCTGTCAGGCCTGGCTTACTGATGGTACTATTATCTTTCAGTCAGCAGGTTCAAACCCCCCCTGCTCTAGAGATTTGTGCACAAAATCAAAGGCTGGTTGTTCTGTGCAGAACAGAGTGTGTTATACGTTTGGAGGCTTTTGAGTTGCTGAAGCCAAGGCCTAGTCTGACCGTTCAGATGAATGCAAAAGTATCTCATGCAGCATTTAAACTTGACAATGGCAATTCTTCTGATACCCTGATTAATATGTAGCCCTAAAAAAAAACACAGTAAAAAATAGACAATACAGTAATTTTAATTCAACGCTTTGTGACAGCCTGCAGCATGAAAAAATGGCTGCTGTGTTTCTGATTTTGCAACTGTGACAATGGTTCACAAATGGTTTATTTTCATTTGTTTCTTGGGTGTTAGCTTCCCTTACAAGGCTATCATTGAAAGCCCATCCCTAGTTGTTCTTGAGGCGGCATTGAGCCACCTTCTTGAATCACACAGACCAACCTAAGGTGGGACACCTGGGAAGGGCGATCCGGAATTTTAAACCAATTGAATGTGATTTAAAGTTAAGATGGTCCGTGGTCTGGAAGGCAACTTGCAGAAAGACTCCCACGTGTATATGCCCAGATTGCTGCAGCACATCTTGTAGATAGTATATACTGCTGAAACTGTGCATGGGTGCTGGAAGGAATAATGTAGAAGGTTAGATGGAGTGCCAGTCAAGTGGGTTGCTTGTTCCTGAATGGTCCATGGAGTTATTCTTAAGTGCTGTTGCAGAATATACTATCCCACTGAACCTTGCAGGTGGTGGACAGAATTTGAGGAATCAAGTGGTAGGTTAGTCATCACAAAATTCTCAGCCTCTGGTCTGCTGTTGTAAGTGTTATATTTATGAGCCTGGATGAGTTCAGTCACTGTTAATACCAGGATGATGATGGTTTCTGATTCCGTACTGATTATGCTGTTAAATATCAACAAGGGATGGATTGATTCTCTCATGTTTTGAGATAGTCATTGTCTAGCAGCTATGTAGCATGAATGTCACTTTCTGCTTGCCTGTCCAAACCCTGAGGCATGCAGGTACGAATTGCTTCAGTATCGGAGGAATTGTGAATGGTATTGCAATTTGTGCAATCAGTGAGCATTGTTACATGCTGTCCTTTTGAAGGAAGGAAGGAAGGCCAGTGATGAAGTGACTGAAGATGGTTGTGCTGAGGAACTGCTGCACAATTCTCTGGTTCTGAGATGATTGGCTTCAACAATCTTCCTTTGTGCTGGGTATGGTTCCAACCTTTCTTTTTCACCTGACTACCACTGATTTCAGTATTTTCTGGGGCTTATTTTCAAGGACGCTCATTCTCACTTTTTGAATTCAGCTCTTGTCTCCATGTTTGGACTGAGACCTTAATGAGATGAGGAGTCAAGTGGTCCAGATGGAATCCAACTCTGCATCAGTGAGCATGTTATTTTTGAATAAATGCCATCTGAAAGCAATGACAATGAAGTCTTCCATCATTTTGATGATGATTGGGATTAAAATGATGGGTTGTAACTGAAAGGATTGCATTTGTTGTTTTATATTGTGAAAAAGACACAGCTGTGCAATTTCAAACTTTTGATGTGTAGATGCTATTGTACTGAAACAGCTTGGCTAGGAACATGGCTTGTTCTGGATCACAAGTCTTCTGCCAGAATTTTGTCAGGACATCTAGTCTTTGTTGTATATCGTGCTCTAAGCGTTTCTCTTGATATCATATGAACTGAATCAAATTAGCTGAAGACTAGCATCTTTAACAATGTAGTCTTTGTATTAGGTATTTTTAGCTGAAGATGATTGTAAATGATTCAGCCTTGTCTTTTGCACGGACCTGCTTAGATGCCTATCATTCAGGCTATAGATGTTAATGGAGCCTCCTTCTCTAATTTAATGTATAATTGTCCATTCTATTCACAAATAGATGTTCCAGCAATGAAGGGATTTGCCCTGATCTATTGTATTACTTTACCCAGAGTTTGCTGCTTCTGCTGTTTGGCATGCATGTAGGCTTGCATTCTGACAACACCAGGTTAACAGCTCACTTTTAGGTTTGGCTCGCATACTCTCCCATACTTATCATTAAATGAGCATTAGTTCCAGATTGGGTCAAATACAGTTTTGCTTGAGATGGCCTACAGTGTACTACAGATGCCCAGTTTTGAGCTGCTAGATATTTTCTGAATCTAGTCCATTTTACATGGTGGTGGTGCGACATGTCAGTATGCGGGCTATTCTAATTGTGAAGCAGGGACTTTATCTCAAAAATGACTGTAATGATCACTCCTCCCAATTCTATAACTGACAATTGAAGCTTCAACAGGGAGATTTTTTAAGACAAGCTCAAAAAAACTTCTTCCCATTTGTTGATTCCTTCTTCATCTGCTGTGATTGATATGTTCTTTGGACTTGGCTGACTCAGTCAGTTGAGCTGCTATATAACAATAATAACAACAGGCAATGAAGTCTCGCATTTGGAGTCTATATCTGCTATCTTGAGGAATGCTTCCAATTTGGGTTCGGTGTGCCATACTGATTAATCAGCTAGGAAGGGTGGTAAATGGTAATCAGCAGGAACAATATTTAATCAGTCATGCTTTAGTGTTCATAAGGCACTTTGGGAAACCTTGGAAAAGTACCGTGTAATTGCAAGACCTAGACTAATTTTCTCACTCTCTCAGTCTATCTCTCTCTTTCTGCTTGGCTTCAACCTTCATTTTGTCCTCTGTTCTTTTCTCTCTTTCACAAGCAGGGAAGGCAGTCTCAGTTAGATTATTGATGTCTCCTAAAGGAAAAACTGCCAAGGGAAAGATCAAACTTGGCTGTCCTGCAATCAATGTTAAAATGGCCAACAAAAACTAACTTAATTACTATTTTACAAATAATTACGTTTAGCTGATGAGAGAGAATTAGGGTCACAGTGCCTTTTGTGTTTCTTGGATCCCTCTAGCATTTGTCATGGGTCATTGTAACACATGACTTATGGCCTGAAAATAACCTTAATTTGATAACTTCTCAATGATGCAGTTGTGAATGCAGGTTATTTCTATTAGTTATGACTGAGAAGTCAGTTAGGCCCATTGTACTTTATATCCATAGTTCCTTCTATAATATATTTGAGAATTTAGAAGTTACATGTGCATTTTAAATTTAAATGAGTGAAATTAATCAAGTCCAGTGCTGTTCCACTGGGGACATTGTAAATTATTTTCAGTACAGCTGTTGACTTCCAATTTTGATGATATTGGTGTGAAAAATACATTTTATCATTTGTCACACTTGATGTAATTAGCTCACAATATATATTTGAATTTGCATACAAAAATAAACTAGTGCTGTCTTAAAACTGAAAATTGGTACTAAAGAAGGTTTGTAATTTTATAATTTTCAGGCAAAGAATTGTACGTCACCTAATACATTTTTTTACTCAGAGTCTTCCTGAATCTCATGTCAATCAACTACTTCCAATGTGGTGATGAGATGATTGAACTCATCCTGCTTTCTATTTGGAAATACTTGTAAGCTGCTGAGTGTACCTCTGACTTGGGAAGTAATTGGAACTCCATCTCAATTCCTCCCACATTTCAGGACTTCATGTTACTATATATCAAAGCTTTGGTCACTTGTTGGCATGTATTACTTGTGAATTTGACCCTCAGCCTACCATCTGCCCTCTCCACCCAGGAATGGGAAAGGAGTAGGGAATACCATTCTATTGGCTCTAAAGTATTGTTGGCGTCTGACTCTCCTGATTGTCAGAGCCAACACTGGCCTTTCCCATTTTTGCACCTTCCTCTTAGACTGATTGGGGTCTTAAAAGCTTGCTTTTGGTACATTGTATTTTATCAGCTGCAAGCTGGTAACATCACAGGAGTAGATTGCTAGGGATGTTTCCAGACTGGGGCTGGGGGTTCCTTTCTAATCAGGTAAAATTTGCTTTTAAGTGGGTCTTATTAACCACACAGGCCTCCCCTATGGTAAGACTTGCCCCACCACCACACGCACCTACTTCCTCACTGACTGGGTCTGAGTGAGGCTAACCCATTTGTCTCCTCTTCTGGCCTCCAGTGCTCCACTTCATCCCAGCTCTTCCTGCAGTGGTCAGCACTGCTGCCTTACAGCACCTGGAACCCAGGTTTGATTGCAGCCTTGGGTGACAGTGTGTGTGGAATTTGCACATTCTCCCCATGTCTGAGTGAATTTCCTCATGGTGCTCCAGTTTCCTCCCACAGGCCAAAGATGTGTCGGTTAAGTGGATAGGCCATGCTATATTTCCCAAAGTGTTCAGGGATGTGCAGGTTAGGTGGATTAGCCATGGGTAATTCAAGGTTACAAGAATGGGCTGTGGGGGTGGGTTTGAATGGGATGTTCTTCAGAGGATCAGTGCGAGTTCGACAGGCCAAATGGCCTGTGTCCACACTCTGGCAATTTTATAATTCTATGAATCCAAGGAGTGGCCATTTTGCCTGGTGATGAAGTTGGACCTAATAGGCTGCAAAAGGTCTTTGATTGGTCTTTGCCCTGAAACCCAGCAGCTGCCTGACAGAGAGAGACAGTCACAAAGTGCTGATGGGATTTAATCACACTGAGGTTCCTTTAAATAATTGTTGAGCAATTGACTCTGAATCTCTGGCCTTTTAATAGGGTGAACTAATGCTGATTGCTATAACGTTCAGCACCATGTATTCAAAGATTTCTTTTGTTCTTACATTTATATTTAAGCAAAGTGATGGTATCTTTTTTACTGAATCCAGCTCCATATTGTTTTATAAATCTGCAAAAGGTAATGGCTCCCAAGGTATCTATTAATTCAGTATTCTGCATTCTGAAGAAGGTCTGCTTATGCTCAACGGTGCCAATCACAAACAAGGCCAGAAGATGTGGGATTATTTCACAAATTAAGTTTCAGATTTTAAGCAGCCTATATTGATCTAGCAGTGTTAGAGCTGGCCCCAAGGTACACTGAGGCTTGCAGGGGAAGTTGCTATTTCAGCTACAACCAATCATGTGCACACATGCTGCCATTGTATAAGAGTATCTTTCTGAAATGGTTGGCAAAAGTTGTTTTTCCAAGTCACAAATCACTTTATTGTGATCAGGTAACTCTGCCAATTTTCGTCACTTATGGCAGATTGCTGTATGCAGAAAATGATATGTACAGATTCCAAAATATCTAAACAGAATACATTTCTCACAATCTTGAAAGCTTGTATAGACTGAACATCTTCAGCTCCCTGGGGTACAACATTCCAATGAATTATCATTGAAAGTGTTGTGAAATATCTCTTCATTTTAATCCTAAACAATCAAGCACTAACCCTGAGACTGTCACTGTTCATTACAGACTTCCCAACCAGGGAAAACAGGCTCTCAGCGTACACTGAGTTAAATTCTAGAATTCTTACAGTGCAGAAGGAGACCATTCAGCCCATCAAGTCTGCACCAAACCTCCAGAGAGCATCTCCCCCAGGCGCAGTGCCCAACCCTGTCCCCAGAACCTGACATTTCCCATGAACAATCTACCTAACCTGCTCATGCTTGGAGCATGAGAGGAAACTGGAGCAACCCAGAGGAAACCCACACAGCCACACAGGGAGAGCATGAACCTTCTGCACAGACAGTCAGCCCCAAGGCTGAAATCAAACTCAGGTCACTGCTGCTGTGAGGTAACTGTGAAGCTGCCATGCCACTCTGGATTTTCCTTACCTTTCAATGAGATCACCTTTTTAAAAAAATACAGAGGATATCGGCATTTTTTTGCAGTCTCTCCTCATAAATTAGCCCAATGATCGCAGAAATTAGCCCAGTGATTTTTTTCTTGTGTTGTACTACATGTATGATAAATATATCTGTCCTTGGATACCGAGATCAACAAATCACAGAGTATTTGGTGTAGTCTCACCAAAGTTCCATATATATGCAGAAAGACTTTCTTACTTGTATATTTCAAGCCTCCTTGCTATAGAAGCTATAATGCCATTTACTTCCGTAATTGTTTGCAGTAACTACTTGCTGAAATTTTCTGTGATTCAGGAATGAGGACACCCAAATCCCGCTGAATTTCCTTATATTTTACTGTTCTTTCAGCTTTTTAAAACACTTGTTTTCTATTCTACTCATAAAAGTGGATATATTTTTTCCTTTTTTCTTTTTTAAACTCCATCCGACATCTTTTTGCCTAATTATGTAACCTGCTGAAATCTCTTTGCACTCACATGATGTTATTTTCGTACTTTCTAAATAAATAGGAGCAGGAGGAGGCGATTCAATCCTTTGAAATGTTTGCTGCATCAATTTTCTACCTCACTCTGTTTATACTTAATCCTCTCATCGATACAATTGATTTTTCTTTTAAACAGCAGAAATCCAAAACATACGCCATTGTGGTTCTCTGTTATGTTACCATCCTGTAAATGACCTGATTGTTGCAAACATTTTGTGCTTGTTAACCAGTGTACAATTGACAATGTATTAGCTTTAATCTCAAGAGCCCTAATTTGGTGTGACAATCCAGTTTATGGCAGTTTATGTCTTCTGAAAATTCAAATACACTAAGTCGACTTAACTGTCCCACAAGGTACACCTTTGGATAAACTCTCAGAGATTTGCAAACACTGCTCACTTTCATGAAGCCACCTTGACTGTGTTTGGCTTTATTTCAATTGCACTTTTCCCTTATTATCAAAAAAAATCTGTGTTTATTATCACACCTTGAAGATAATAAAGCTTTCTAAGATGCCTCATAGAATTTGGATGAGTAACATAAGGAGGTATTGGGGCAGATAGCCAAGAACCTGGGAAAGATAGTTTGTAAGGAATGCACTAAAGGAGAAATGAAAGGCAGAGAGGTTTAAGGAGAGAATCCCAGACTTTAGGAACCAGAAAGCAGGAATGATCAAAAGATCAAAATTGAATGAGCATAGATCTGTAAGAATGTACGGCTATAGCAGGATACTAGGATGAGGAAGAATGAGGCAAAGAAAAGATTTTAAAACAAGACTAAAAAAAAATAACAATGAGGTGTTGTTAAAGTGGGATCTAACATTGATCAGTGAGCATGGGTGATGGTGGATAATATTTTATATGAGTTCTGGCAATATAATTTTATTTGACCTCGGGTTAAATGAGGATAGATGGAAGGGCAAAGATGAGACTTTTAGCGGTTAAACTGATGTCATGGATTGGAATTGCGAGAAACCTACTGTCACTTCCTTTCTGAGCTGTTTTAATGATGATGTGGAGATGTGATCCACAGCTCATCTCAATGTCACATGCAACATCACACTTGTTAACAGCTGCATGTAGTTGTCAGGAAGAGGGATAGAATCATTGGGGAGGGATTGAAGTTTGTAGCAGGAACCCAAAAACAATATTGTCAGAAATGAGGGTGGAAGACATTGGGCTCTTTGCTTTACAGAAGAAACTCTGGAGAGTGATGAAGAACATCTCTACATTTCAGAATGATCCTAAACGGTAACCAGGGCATGATAGGACTTCAGGCAGCAAATGGCTAAACCAATTGCCCATGAGATATGTCTCAGTGGACAGAGTTGAGAGCTGCCTGGACCATATGACAAGGATATAAGATGGTGGAGACGTTATTAAGGTCTGGAGCAACAGAGGTAAAGACAGAGGTATAGGTAAGTAGATTAGTAGCTGCAAAAATGTCACAGTGACTGGATGATCAAAGGCAAGGTGTTTAGGAATTTGAAAGTGATATGAAAAGTTCATTTTAGACTTTTGGTTTCAGGTGTGGACACAGCAGAATATAGGGTTGTTGATGAAAGAGGTTGTATTATTAAACCAAATGTACAATACTTATGTTCTGTCCTGTTCCAGTTGTAATTTATTTCACTCATAATTCTTCATAAACATTTTGAGCAAAAATATTGTAACGCAATTGATGCTTCTTTAAGAGATTTTTTGGAACAATTTGCCAAGACAGCTGTTTGCATTCAGTGGATAGTCTGCCCCATCTGTTTTTCATCTGTGTTTTCCAGTAAACAATGTTACAATAGTGGTAAATATGGAAAATAAAATTATAAGTATCAACATTTAAATGTTGGACTTGAAACCTTGAATAAATTATAACTTTTTTATTAAGAAAAGCATCTAAAATGCTTATAGTGCTCTCTTGGCCACAGACTGAGGCAACAAACGCAGCAAATGGGAGAGAAACTGAACAGATCCGGCAGCATCTGTGGAGAAAGAAACACTTCAAGTTAATGTTTCAAGTTTGGTATAACTTTTCATCCAAAGAGTCTTCTTCCAGCATTTTCTGTGTTTGTTTCATATTTCTAACATTCACAGTACGTTGCTTTTAAAGAACAGATTGAGGCAAACTTAGTAAGACCCATATGGGAGAAAACAAAGCCGTCAGTATTGAAATTATCCTTTTTGTCGTTACACTGAAACCAGGCAGCTGAATTGGCATCAAGACATTCACATCTCCTGTTTAATCGAGCAGGGTGTTCACATACTGCAAGATGAAAGGCTCACCTACAAGTTTGCCACATTGCGAAGATGATAGATCTTTATTCAGGAATGTACACTAAACTATGGTCTCCGCCTTTTTCTTTAAACTTCCTAAACAGGAACCTATGTATAATTTTGTGCATGTGCAATTAGAAACTTTTGGTGGTGCCAACAAACACAAGTTGAAAAAATTTTATGGAATTTAAGAATTTTGAAACTGTATGACTTACACTATCCCTACCTGCACCAGGTACTCTGCATTTTAAAATTACCACCTGTGTTTGTGTGTGTTTGATATTGCTTTTGGAATTATTTTTCTCAATGTTAGTATGCAATAAAATTCTTTCTTTAATTCAAGGATACCTTATAATTGGCTTTTTATTAACATCTAATTAATTATATTGTAATTGATATGTGATATGCATGCTAAAAAGAAATCAAAAGATATATGTTGTGAGAGGAATTTTAAGAGAAGGACAATTCCTCCTCCTGCTCACCTCATGATAAGAACAGCAAGGAAAATCGATATTGATTAATAATTGCATTAGTTTGCCATTTTTCTTCAATTTCAGGCTTCAATAATATTTGAATTGGTTACAAAGGTTCACTAAAGTAAATACGTCCAATGTCAGTACTTATGTTTGAGAAATCCTTTCATCATTGAATAAAAGTTATCCTTCCAGAAATAGTTGCTTTGCTGTTTATGTATTTGTAGGTGCACCATTATAAAATATTACAGCTATTTCTTGGCTTGGTGATAAAACACATAATAAAGTAAAAGGCACATTTTTCACGAGTCACACTGGAACCAATTGAGCCAAGTGAGAATCCAGAAAGGAGGGCACCTTTAAACCCAGATGCCTGGAAGGAAACAGACCTTTTGAGGAAATCACTGATCCATATTTGTTGGAGGACATGTAGTGTATATTGTTGACCTGGTTACTTTGAATGTTTAGCTTATGAATGATCCTCCTGTATGTAAATCAGAAGTATTTAAAAATATGGTTATGTCTAGTTTATTCTTTTGTAAGTATCTTACCTCACCACAGGAAGAAAAAACAATCAAAAGCAACATGGATAATTTAAGTTATTCTGCATGATATAGCTTCTCATCGAGTTTGACTTGTTGGAGCACTTGCATTAAATATGTAGGAACAGACGAACTATAATTACAAAGTGTTCTCATGGTGTTGCTTGGGTTAATCTGGGTCCAGTGGTGGCAGGTGGTAGGTTGTTATTTTAAGCCCTGTACCAGATGGGTAGGTGCACTGATGACACATCCAGATTGGTCTCTCCAGTACTGGAAGCATCGTTTTCCTTCCCCGTGGTGTTCAATATTACATTAGCTGATTTTCATGTTATCTCAGAAGTGTTTTTGCTCACAGGTATGATTGTAGTTGCCAATAGGCATCCAGCTGTACCTCTTTGTTAATTTCCATTGTGAAAGTCAGGCTCACAAATCAATGAACAACTTCAACAATGTATCCTGTTAACAACTTGTTTTGCACAAAGGGAGAGAAACCATGGCAGAGCTTCTTAAATTGTTAATGGATTCCCTTTTTAAACATTACATCAATCCAAAATTGCTGATTAATGTGGCGTTTTGACTCAGTTGCCCTACTTTCCTGAGAGTTCATTGTGTGTGCGAACCACAGTCCAGTGTTTACCTCAGTGTGTGTGTAATTGAGGGATACGACACTATTGAAGGTGCTGCCTTTGGATTATGTATTGCTGCCAATTTTATCTTATGGAGTGGGTTGGACAGACACAGTGCATCAAGTAGTCTTCTGCAATTTACCACTTTGAAATTCTGTGAAAATGCCCTCGACATTTCTGCAAGAAGAGCAGTTCCTTAATATATCTTCCTGCCCCAACAAAGATGGCACTTTATATTAATCCAGATTTGTTTTTAGCAATTGACATCTGAACATCCTTTGGGTTCTTGCTGTCATTTCTGTTGCTGTGCGAAATAAGTAATTGACAGGCCTTGTTGTTCTAGTTGTTTATTGCTTCTAGAGGCTGACTTTTACAAATAGAGTTAACGCAATAGGTAGAAGAGAGTAAGCAGCCTCAACGGTACATATTACAAAAGTACTTTTAAATGCATGAAAGTCAGAAAGTGTAATGTTGAACACCATGGGGAAGGAAAATCAGCAATCTATGTGTAAACTAGCTATGGAATGAATGTAACAGTACTTTAGAGTAATTTGTTCTGGAATTGATATGTATCTGTGAGATGTGATGAGGTGCGAGGAATTGCAAGTATTTTTCTTAGCATTCTGTATGATTCAAATTAATTTTCTGATTGCCAACATCAGCTTGGATGTGCAATGCCATCTTATTCACATACTCTGCTAGTTACTGAAACAGAGCGATGTAGAATATTATTATCAGTGAAGCCTATGATTTGAACAGTCATGTGAATGATCGTGAATTGACCATGGTTCACAGTTTAACTTTACCCCTTTCTATTTGTAAATTTATTGCTTCAAAGATTAAGCTGCATGTGAGACTGATTTCAAAATAACGTATTGTTCTTTAACCATTTCTGGTTAAAGTAGGAGCATCACTAGAATTATTGAAATCAATCAAGGGGAGAGTTCTACCTTGGTCACAATGGAGTAATGATGAATAGGCAATAAATACTCTCATTTCTCATAACATTCTTGATCTTGTGCTGACAAAGACTATTTAGAGAGTTTCCTGAGGTAAAAAGAAACCATTCACTCTCTTTTAGAAACTGGCTGCATCTTGCTAGAGATTGCAGGAGAAATCTAGATTATGTGGTATATTGCATCAGTTCCAGTACTGACGCACACTGTCTCATGAATACATCTCAGTCAGTCCAGTCCTTTGCAATGCCTTCACACTGTAAAAAAATAAATGAAACTAATGTGGAGGAGGAAACAAGTAGATTATAGAATCATGTTGGGCACGAAAGGCACAAAATAAATGCTTTAATAGGTACAAGCTATTGGATGTAATGTCTGAACCAATAGAGTATCCTACTACAGTCCCTTGTGGTGCAGTGGTAGAGTCTGTCCTTATGAGGCTAAGTTCAAATGCTACCTGTTCCAGATGTGTGCCATTACATGCCTGAACAGACTGATTACAAATATTTAGACCATTTTCTTTTGCCTGTTGTATAACTTTGTATCCTTTTATTCAAGAATATAAAGGATATCCTGTTGTTAGCTTTGCATTGCATGGTTTGTTATATTATGAGAAACCCTGCATCAGGAGCAATACAACAGTGAGTGGACCCTATTGAATTCACATTGGTGACAGAAAATCCAATTGTTCATCATTATTGGAGTGAGGCTTTTATTATCTATCCCTTCATGAATATGTACTGTGTCAGGCATTTGAAACATCTATATTTTTTCTCCAAATTTGCGGATGGCACTTAACTGGTGGCAGTGTGTAATGTGAGGAGGATGCTAAGAGGTTGCATGGTGACTTGGACAGGCAGGTTGAGTGAGCAAAAACTCAGCAAACGCAGTATAATATGGACAAATGTGAACTTATCCACTTTGGTCACAAAAACAGAAAGGCAAATTATTATCTGAATGGTGACAGTTTAGGAAAAGGTGAGGTGGGATGAGACCTGGGTGTTATGATTGAACAATCGCTGAAGGTTGGCATGCAGATGTAGCAGGCAATGAGGAAAGCTAATGGCATGCTGGCCTTCATAATGAGAGGATTTGAGTATCGCAGTAAGGATGGCTTGCTGCAGTTATACAGGGACTTGGTGAGGCCACACCTTGAATATTGTATGCAGTTTTGGTTTCTTCATCTGAGGAAGGACATTCTTACTATTGAGGGAGTCCAGCGAATATTCACCAGGCTGCTTCCTGGGACAGCAGGACTGACATCTGAAGAAAAACTCAATCAACTGGGTTTGTACTTGCTGAAATTTAGGAGGGGAGGGGGGGAGTGGGTGGGGTGTTGGTGGTGGTGGAGTCTTATTGACACATATAAAATCCTGATGGGACTGGACAGGCCAGATGTTGGAGACGTCCAGAACTAGAATAAGGGGTAAGCCATTTAGGGCTGGGATGAGGAAGAATGTCTTCACCCAGAGAGTTGGGAACACATGGAATTCTCACCGATAGGAGGCTGTTCTGGCCAAGAGAGAGCTGGAAGTGGCCCTAGCACCTAAAGAGATCAAGGGGTATGGAGAGAAAGTGGGAATGGAATACTGAGATTGCATGATTAGCCACGATCATAATGAATGGTGGAGCAGGCTCAAAGGGCCAAATGGCCTACTCCTGCATCTGTTTTCTATGTTTCATCTCATCCTTACTCTGTGAATGAATTTACTCTTGTCTGGCTAATTGCACGAATGCTGGTAGATTCTGCTGCCACTTGATAGGTATCTGCTGTGTGGAAGCCTGGACAATTAGTTGTAATCATGAATGGAAACCTTAAAAGATGAGAAAGGAAATTTATACGGGAGCAACACACACCACATCCAAATGGAGGTTGGGCAACCTGGATATAGTCTGAGTTTGCAAACTAAAACCCTCCTGGTTTGTTTGACTTACAATCACACTGTAGTGTGTATATTGATTCATAAGATGGGAGTTCCATCAGTGTTAGACTTTAGCTTTAGTCTTGATTGACTAATTCTAAGATTTATGGTGTTTTTCTTCTCATGTTTTAAACACCTGCAGAGAAGGTGAAGGCTTTGATTGATCAGAACGTGGTATGAAGGAATTGATAGATCTCCAAGGAGAGGTCTCTGTGGATTGGAACTGGCCCAGCTGGTTACTGTGTCAGTAAACGTAAATCGATTCTAATCTTTCTGAACCTGAGTACTGTTTAATGTGCCCTGAGTCTAAATCAGGGTCATCCATTTTGTAATAATGTAGGCCTTCTCTGGAAGAGCACTTTTCAAAATTGGCCAAGAGAAAGAGGGTTTATTTTTCTGCTAGTCCAGTTGGAAGATTAATCCATTTACTTCAGGAGGTTGAACCGGTGGAGATTTAATCCCCAGCCTAATTAGGTTACCTGAGAATGTAAATGAAACAGCAAAATCAAACTGAGTTCTGAAGGATGATCTATCGCCAGCAAAGCCATGTGAGGAAATGAATATGAAACTAACAGAATGACACAAATATCAATATCTTCTCCATCGGCTCTACTTAATGCCAGTGTGAAACTGATCAGAAAGCTGCACACAATAACTGAACCAATAGTTCACCACTGCTGCAGGATCAGCACAAGATTGTATACTGATCGTACATAAGCCCAACATTTTTGAAATATTCTATGCTTTTCCTCTGATTACCTGACATCGTCCCGATGATATAGAAACATAAATAGAAATATAGAGGACAATCGACATGATCATGACTGATCATCGGGCTCAAAACGCAATCCCGCCAAACGCACCCCAAAGCTCTTGATCCCTTTAGCCATGAGAGCTATATCTATCCCCTTCTGAAAAATGACTTGAACCTTCAGAAGTCAACACTCTTCACCTCTGCCTCATCAGTGCCCTGCTCTGAGCCCTTACCAGTGAGATCCTTCAAGAACTTTTCAGCTGAAAATATTTTTGATGGCTAATGGATTTCTTCCTTTATGTGGCCTTTCTTCCTGAAGACCTTCTATCCTATGCCTGAGAAGGTTATGTCAGTTTATTTTGGTTGACTTCCAAAAGGTAAGAGCGAGAGTGCCTAACAACTTCTGAAACAACCTGGAAAAGGTCTTCTCACCATTCCCTGCCTTTGCATTCACCTTCTGTCCTACCACCTTTGCCTCCATTGGGACCATCTGGCCCAACCTTGTCCCATACCCAGAGTAAAGCATTATTTTTACCAAGGCAGATCCACTGAGTTTGGAAATTTCCTGACCCAAAACCCCACCATTCAGCAGTGAAATCCAGCCCAAGTCGCTGTCACTTCCTATGTTCTATGCAGCAATCGTTGAACAACTTCTGGAATCTTGTGCTCTGCATCATGTGGCAAACCGTGCTGAAGCATACTAACAATGAACTTCAAGCCAACTGCCATCTTTAAAGGATAAGAAAGTGACTGGTAGACTTATAGAATGCAGTTGAAAAAGAAAATATAGCTGATTGGTGTAAATATAAAGAAATAGCAGCGGGCTAAAGCAGCAGAAAGTGATGGAAAGAACAATTGGACTGATTTGGATGAAAAATGGACTGACTCTGTAATTGGTTCTGCCAGCAATATTATCCGATAAAGCAAGACACCATTTGATGATGTCTCTGCAATCAGGCCTAAATTGAAAAGGGAGGTGTTAAATCCTTGCTCCAGAATCCTGTCAAGTCAGCAGAAAAGCTGCTGTGAAAGGTTGTGCAATTGGAAGCCATTGTCATTAGCATAATACCAGAACTATAACATACCCAAAATATCATTAAATAAACTACCTTTTAAATTCAGTTAGGAAACATTGAGATAGCATGTCAGGCATAATTTGGTGTTCAACATTTAGCCTGAATGCTTCAAACCAAGTTTGAAATATGAAGTAATGGGTAACGTGCATAGTTTGTGCTCAACTCATCATATATAAAAGAAAATTTAATGTTTTAAAATAAAACATATGGAAGATTAATCATTTTTCAGCAACAGAACATCCAAGGAAGGAAATAAAATATACACAATGGTAATGCTTCATTCAATGCATTCTTACACATGTTAATTGTCTGGAAATCAAAACCATGGTTATGTCAATATTGCAAGGATATTAGTCACATTGATTTCTTTTATTTTACCTGAACTATAAGTTTGAGAAGACAAAAATATCCCCCAAACACTACTAAACTCACTGAATTTCTTGTACCTTTTAATTTTCTAATGATGCTATGAAGATATTTAGTAAAAACTTCAAGGTTGACTGAAGGGAAGGAGAAAAACATTGACAATTCAGATCATTCTGCTTTTATGTTATAATTTTACAGCAGCAGCCTGCAATCTTTCCACTGCTTTGTTGGCCACAGTTTTGTTTTCTTCTGTTTGGGTAAAAGATTAAACTGAGAGAAAATAATTCACACATCATTTTTTCTCACATCTATTTGATTGCATCTGAACTGTATGCTGCTGTGGTAAAGAGAGCTCCATTTGTCGTGCTGCAGTTTATTTTTGCAATGCATTTTAATCGGACACTGTCACAATGGACTGTGTTATAGTTGTGGTAAAAAAAAGTAAAAACAATGACTGCAGATGCTGGAAACCAGCTTCTGGATTAGAGTGATGCTGGAAAAGCACAGCAGTTCAGGCAGCATCCGAGGAGCAGGAAAATCGACGTTTTGGTCAAAAGCCCTTCATCAGGAATACAGGCAGAGTGCCTGAAAGGTGGAGCGATAAATGAGAGGAGGGTGGGGGTGAGGAGAAAGTAGCATAGAATACAATAAGTGAATGGGGTGGGGATAGAGGTGATAAGTCAGAGAGGAGGGTGGAGGAAGGTAGCAAAGAGTACAATGGGTGATGGGCGTCGGGATGAAGGTGATAGTTCGGAGGGGAGGTGGGTGGAGTGGATAGTGAAAAGAAGATAGGCAGGTAGGACAAGTCATGGGGACAGTGCTGAGGTGAAAGTTTGGAACTGGAGTGAGGTGGGAGAAGGGGAAATGAGGAAACTGGCGAAGTCCACATTGATGCCCTGGGGTTGAAGTGTTCTGAGGCGAAAGATGAGGCGTTCTTCCTCCAGGCGTCGGGTGGTGAGGGAGCAGCAGTGAAGGAGGCCCAGGACCTTCATGTCCTCTGCCTGTATTCCTGATGAAGGGCTTTTGCCCAAAACATCAATTTTCCTGCTCCTCGGATGCTGCCTGAACTGCTGTGCTTTTCCAGCACCACTCTAATCCAGAATCCTGTGTCATAGTTGTGACGAGGTCAGCCGGGTGGACCTTGTAGAATATGAGTTCCCTGATTGGCTCAACATTTTGTCCATGACAAAATGGCTGCCTGAATGAAGTCTTAATTAAATACACAGAAGTTTTTCCAGAAGGTTATGGGATTATCAAAGGAACCAAAACCTCTTTGCATGAACATAGGCGATATAGTTAGAAAGTTTGCAGATGACACTAAAATTGGAAGTGTAGTGCACAGCGAAGAAGGTTACCTCAGAGTAAAACGGGATCTTGATCAAATGGGCCAATGGCCTGAGGAGTGGCAGATGGAGTTTAATTTCTATAAATGCTAAGTGCTGTATTTTGGAAAGGCAAATCAGAGCAGGACCTATACACTTAAAGGTAAGTTCCTGGGGAGTGTTGCTGAACAAAGAGACCTTGGAGTGCAGATTCATAGATCCTTGAAAATGGAATCGCAGGTAGATAGGATAGTGAAAAAGACATTTGGTTTGCTTTATTTTATTGGACAGAGGTTTGAGTATGGGAGTTGGGAGGTCATGTTGTAGCTATACAGGGCATTGTTTAGGCCACTTTTGGAATAAGCTGGGGCCTTTTTTCCTGGAGTTTCAGAGGCTGAGGGGTGACCTTATAGAAGTTTATAAAATCATGAGGGACATGTATAGGATAAATGGATAAGGGCCTTTCCTTGGGGTGGGGGAGTCCAGTGCTAGAAGGCACAGGCTTAGAGTGAGAAGGGAAAGGTTTAAAAGGGACCTAAGGGGCAACTTTTTCTCGCAGAGGATGGTGTGTGTATGGAATGAGCTGCCAGAAGAAGTGGTGGTGTTAGTACAATTACAACATTTAAAAGGCATCTGAATAGGAAGGATGAAGAGTAATATGGACCAAGTGCTGGAAAATGGGACTAAATTAATTTAGGATAACTGGTTGGCATGGGTGAGTTGGACTGAAGGGTTTGTTTCCATGCTGTTAATATCTATGACTCTAGGTTGGCCAGAAAACAATTCCACTGTCCCACAAGGCCCACCTGGTGCCTTTGCTTTATAAACAAAGCTATAGGCAGAATTCAGAAGGCTGGAGAGCGAAGGAATCATTAAACCGGTACAGTTTGCGTAAACGACAGCATCGGTCGTATTGATTTTGAAGCCTAGCAACTCAGTTTGTCTTTGTGGGGATTTGAAACAAATGATAAACCACTTATTACAGATGGACAAATGCCCAATCCCTTGCATATAGGATTTGTACGCAAAGCTGGTGGAAGGGAGGAGCTGTCCTTCATGAAGTTGGACGTGAGACATACATACCAGCAATAGTGGTTAGATGAGGATTCCCAGAAGTATGCTACAAGTAATGCCCATAAGAGTTTGTACATTTTTATGAAACTGCCATTTGGGATATCATCAACCTGTGCAATTTCTTAGCAGACAATGCAGAACATTTTACACGGTCTATTCTGGATCGTCTTTTATCTGGACAATGTGCTAATAAGGGGGAAGACCAATAAAGAGCACTTGGAGAACTTGGACATTGACCTTAGGCATTTCTCACAGGTGGACATATGTCTTAGAAGGTAAAAATGTCTGTTCCAAGCACCTGAGTGACATACTTGGGCTACAGAGTCGACAAGATCAGGTTACACCTATTGCAAGATGAAGTCAAGGCAACCAAAGATCCCCTAGCACCCACATCGGTACCGGAGCTTAGATCTTTCCTTGGGCTGGTGAAGTATTATAGCAAATTCATGCATAACCTGGCCTCAATCCTTGCACCAAGTTGTAAAAAAGGGTCAGCCTCAGAAATGGCGATGAAACCAAGTCATGGCTTTCAAGAAAGTGAAGAAACAGCCATCATCCTCTGAGGTATTAGCAAGCTATAATTCCAAGCGGGATCTGGTATTGACATGTGAAGTCACAGTGTGCAGCATCAGGGTAGTATTAGCTCATAGGTGGCCCAACAGGGAGGACTGCCAATAGTATTTACTTCAGGGGACAAACTGAACCCACGAGAATGGCCCTGCACGGGTAAGGGGCATGGTTGATGTGAGATCAGGTCCAATAATGTATAATATTTGGGTAGGTGTAACAGTTCTGACCAAACATGTGGACCATATGAAAGCTACAAACTCACAAACAGGGTAGGAGCAAAACAGGCCTGGCTCCTTGGAAAGGCTGATGGAAGCTCTGGGTTCTCCCTGTCTGCCAAATGTTGAAGAGACTTTGGATCTGAGATTGGCGGATGCCTTTGCCACCTGAAGGCAAGAATGTATTTCTCTTGAGAATAAAGAGATGATCCAGATGCAGGAGGTGAGCTACTGGGTGTTACATGATGCCCGTCTCAAAGGCAGAGTTGGAAGAACCTGATCTGGTGCTAAAACGCCTCAGGATTAGCTACAAAACAAAATTGGCCTATGTCCTCAGACTCAGAGGGGGACAGATGTAGCAATGGGAATGAGGTTAGCCAGGTGGACCTCATAGAATATGAGTTCCCTGACTGGGGCTGTGACCACTAACCTGGTGTAATCAGGGACCCCTGGCTGACAGATATGAATAGTAATGTCTGAGGTTCTGTTCACTCTGAAAGCTGGCTCTGAGGGAGCTGGATCAGTGTCAAAGACTTTCTACATGTAAACAAAGGGTGACTTGATGATGGGACACTGGCCTCTGTGGAATTATTTCAGAGTGAGCCTTCTTTGAGGAATCATAAGAGTTAGTCATTGTGTTGCCCACCCTTCAAAGTAAATGCAAGTGATTATCCTTTATTGTCATAAGCACTCAATACAAAATACAATGAAAAGTGTGTGCCATTGCTAGTACTTAAGGAGCATTCACAGAATAATAAAAAACTTAAAGAGAGTCCAACCTTTCCTACTCCACTGCAACAACATACCGCCTCCAGTGTCCGACTCTGGGCTTCCCAGTCTGTGCCGTACTGGACAGAGTGTCCCACTCCGGACTTCCCACCCCACGCCATACTGGAGAGAATGTTCCACTCCAGGCTTTCCAGTCTGCGCCATACTGGCGAGAGTGTCCCCATCTAAGCTTCCCAGCCCACACCATACTGGAGAGAGTGTCCCACTCTGGGCTTCCCAGTCTGTGCCATACTGGAGAAAGTGTCCCCAATCTGTCCCATACTGGAGAAAGTGTCCCACTCTGGGCTTTCCAGCCTTACCATACTAGAGGGAGTGTCCCACTCCGGACGTCCCAGCCCACCCCATGCCACAGAGAGTATCCTGCTCTGGGCTACACCAGCCCATCCCATGCCACCATCAGGAGCCCACTCCATGCAGAAGTGAGAGTCTGCTCCAGGCTTCACAGACCAACCGACCATGTCTGCAGCCGCATTGCCTCGGAAGATGCCATCCCCGCTCCAGAGCTTGCCGAAGAGCTCTCTTTATCAGGTAAGTTTGAGGAAGAAAAGAAAGGGTAGAAGGAGAAAGAAAGAAAGAAAGAAAAATGCAGATGAGGAGGACAAGCCTGGGCACAGAAGCCCAATGCTTTCTTCTCCACTGCTGCCATCTTGTTTAAAGTCCACAGGATAAAATAAACAGCACTTTTTTTGAGAATTAGCCTATTTCATCAATATTATCTCAGAATTTTGATTGATAAAACAAAACAATCTCAACGATTATTCTTAATGTTTCCATTAATAAGGTTAAGGATGTGCAGGACATTGATAAAGTATCTTAAATAAATATAAAAGAGTTCAATGACATTGGGAGATGGTAAGGAGAAGACAACCATATTGTATATATAATAAACCAACTATCAAGAAAACTGTCTGCATTTTGTTTTCATGCTGACCAGCATTTATTACATATCCCCAATTGCCCAGAGGGCAGTTAAGAGTCAACCATATTGCTGGAGTCATATGTAGGTCAGACCAGGTAAGAACTACATTTTCTTTCCCTGTAGGACATTCATGAACCAGATGGGGTTTTCCCCAACAATCAACAATTAGACTCTTAATTTCAGATTTTTATTGAATTCATCTGCCACGGCAGGATTTGAACGTGTGTCCCTGACAGGGTCTATTGGATTAACTGTACAGTGATATTACTATTAGGTCATCACCTCCCCTAAAAAATTCAACTCACTGACTGGTTCAGGATCCATTTAACAGCATTGACTTGACTTTGATTCATCTATGCGAAAGTGCAGACTGCAGATGCTGGAGATTAGAATCGAGAGTGTGGTGCTGAAAAAGCACAGCAGGTCAGGCAGCATCCAAGGAGCAGGAAAATCGATGTTTCGGACAAAAGCCCTTCATGAACCTGCTGTGCTTTTCCAGCACCACACTCTCGATTTTGATTCATGTATACCAACACACTGATAGAACTTTGAAATTGATGAGGATATTTTTAGGAACAAAAAATGATCAGCATCTATTTGAACAATTCAATTTCAATTTATTGTGGGTAAGTGACTGGTCAGCTCCATGTTTTGCATGTGACACTCTTTTGGCTGTAACATGTGGTTGTGTTCATTAGTTGGTATATGTTGCACAGTGTGAGCAGTTTTAAAATATTACCAGGGAGTCCAGTCTCCCTTCTTAGGCATCAAACAAAATGGGAGTTAAATTAAAGCTGCCTACATGTCACTAATGTCCTTTCCTGCAATCTTTTTAACTTGACTCTCATATGATGTAGGTGGGTGTCAAACAAAGAAACAAATATTAACATCCTCTGGTGTTCAGCCAATGATTTAATTTTACCTGCCCATTAACAAGAGTGGCACAGCAAACATATGGTTCAATAAAACCTTGAGGAAGCTTTTATAGAAAAAAAGTAATATTCTTCTTACAGGATCGAGTGACAAAGGTGCTCCCCAGATCCCACAAAAAAAGATTTGCACCAATTGTCAGGCTGACTCCCTTCCCTTCTTTCCTGTAAAACTATCCTGACTATCTTCATCCACCTGATGAACTTCATTGCACGATTATCTGATTGATTGACTGGTAACCACCACCTTCCCCCCTTAGAATAAATGTGTTCTGAATTCTTCTGATTCACTTCATCCGTGACTGCTTTATCACTGTATTGGATTCTCTAACGTATGTACCGTCTTCCTTACATCAATCCTGTTAAACGCTATCATCATTTCAAAGATATCTATTTGTCTATTACACAGACACTTCTTCGCTGAAGAAAAGAATCACTATCTTTTAATACATTTGGATAAGTTAAACCTCTACTTCAGGAGCAGTGCTGAAAAATAAATCAGGCGGTGTTTTCTGGCTTTGTGAAAAAGTGTTCACCTTGATGATGAAAAGCAAAGTCCACAGTTTTGCGCAATTAAAAACTTTTATTGCAGTTCAAAGTTTGTGAAAAGATTTGTAGCTCGGGTGCTCGTTGCTGTGGTTCTGTTGGCCGAGCTGGGAATTTGTGTTGCAGACGTTTTATTGCAGTTCCTTGATTATATACAATACAGAACAAACAGAAGCATGTACAATATATGATTGGGTTACTGCAAGACGGTTTATAAACCAGCAATGAAGTGAGGTTGATAAGGATAGCTACATAATCAAAATTCACAACAGTCTGCTTGCAACAGCAAATGGAATTGTTGATGCTTACTAATTAGCAACAAAGATTATGCAACAAATCAAACGATTGAAAATGGAAGTGCCATTATTTTCTTCTTTTAGTAGAGAGGTGTTGTTTTCCACTATTTTGAATCAAAAAGCCACAGTATTGCAGCTAGACTATTGGAATTAGATGCAGCATCTTCTGAAAAATGGTGGGTGGTAATGTACTTGAAGAAATGAAGGTGACAAAATGGTGCTGAAGGAGAGAGAGCTACGTATTTCCACTTTGTAAGATGATGGCTTGTATCAACACTTTGTGAAGCATTGTCTTGAGTGGCTCAGGAAACCCACTCGTGACATGTAGGGTTTTGCTATCGGGCAAGACAGTGGGATGAGAGGGTATACAGTTTGCAGTCCTCTCAATTCTCTTGGCCTGCGTCTCGACCAGGCGAGCTTTTCTTTTCTGCTTACCTATTTTAATGCCCTTCTAAACAGCCAGCTTCCAGAGGTCATGGCCATTCGCGACTGGCTCCAATTGCTTTCAGTGTGACTCATCTTCATATCTCCATTTCAGGTGTCTTTGTATCAGAGCCAAAGGTGTCATTATCTGGTGGCTAGTTCACTCTGCAGAAGATCTTTGGGAGTTTGGCTATCATCCATCCAATGAGGAGAAAGTGAGGTCTGCAGATGCTGGAGATCAGAGCTGAAAATGTGTTGCTGGAAAAGCGCAGCAGGTCAGGCAGCATCCAGGGAACAGGAGAATCGATGTTTCGGGCATAAGCCCTTCTTCAGGAATAAGCCATTCCTGAAGAAGGGCTTATGCCCGAAACGTCGATTCTCCTGTTCCCTGGATGCTGCCTGACCTGCTGCGCTTTTCCAGCAACACATTTTCAGCTATCATCCATCCAATGGTTATTGTTGGTTTAGCAATGTTTATGCTGATGTTATTAGAATGCTGCAGCATCTCTGAGTTGATTACCGTGTTCTACAGAGTTGATGGGATTGTGTCTGAGCCAGCAAAGGTAGAAGCTATTCAGCCTTTTCTCCTGGCTCGCATATATTGTCCAGGTCTCGGTACTGTATAGGAGCGCAGTCTGGAAATAGGATTGGTAGATTGTCAGCTTGGTGCTCTCAGGTTGTTGTTGTTCCATACTCTCTTTACCCAGCGGAACATAACAGTCACAGCTTTTGCAAAACGTGTGTGGCTTTCAGGATCGAGTGACAGATGTCTGATAATTGTCGAGATCATACATATGTGAAGTTGTAAACAATCTCAGCAGCGCATTGTCAATCCTGGTAGGTGGCTGTATGGCGTAAATGTGGACCATGATATTTATCTTTCTGATGTTAATGGTGAAACAAACTCTTTGAAGGCATTCGACAATCTGTCCATTCGCCACTTAAGGAATGGAATACAAATGCGGAATCTGCTGTGTGGAGCAATTTGTTGAAGTCTCTGTTCCCTTTGGAAACCAGAATCTCACTGAACACTGTCTTGTGATCGAAGCAAATTTCAATATAAGCTTAGCCTAACTTCTCGACTTTTAAATTAACATTCGAGACATATTCTCTGATGCTGATGTTTTTTTTGTAAGAGGCTTAGTGACCTGTGTCAAACTTTGGCAGATTTGAGCTCCTAGATTTTTTTTCTTCCTCTACCTCATTTAGATTCTTATTTTCCAAGCAATATGTGAACTCTTTATTTGTCAGGCATTCTGTCATAATCTTAAATAATCCATTTTGTTTGGTATGTGCAGGTTGAGTTTGAAGTTCTTTGAAAGGGCAAACACAACTTAATTTCTATTTTGTACAGAGTGAAATACCATTGAAGCCTATTAATTGTGATGTGATGCCCCACTGGAAATGAAATGATCCTATTTATCAGTTCTATCATTGACACAGGCTTCATCAGGTCTGATTTAATGTAATGAGAATCAATTGTTGTCAGTGAAAATGTCCCCTGTAGAATAATATTTTCATTTGCTGATTCAATTGTCATGATTATCGGTGTAGATGTGTAGTCTGTTTATTTTTTTTTCTAATTGCTGCAAAGTAGACATTGAGATTCAAAGAACTTCAGTGAATTTGGTGTCAGCAAGCACTACGTTTCAGGCTGCAAATTCTGCATCAAGGCTTTCATTTTGTGTTTGTTGTAATTTTGGATTTATATACAATAAGGTAGTTATGGATAAGGACAAAGACAGACCAGAAATAAATTTCCTGAATTGGCAATGACTGATTAAAATAAGATAAGGCAGGATCTGGCCAAAGTGGATTGGGAGCAGCTACTAGCAGGAAAATGTATATCAGCACAGACATTCAAAAGCAGAATCTTGAGAATGCAGGATAAACCTAGAGTCGTAGGATCATACAGCATGGAAACAATCCCTTCGATCCAACTTGTCCCCGCTGACCATGTTCCTTCTAAGTCTTTCTCCTCTCACCTAAAAAATATGCCTTCTTGTCTTGAACTCCCCTACTCTAGAGAAAGAACTTGGTTATTCACTCTATCCATGCCTCTCATGATGCTATAAATCTCTGTAAGGTCACAACTCAACTTCCTATGCTCCAGTGAAATAAGTCTCAGCCCAATCCAGCCCCTCCTTATAACTCAAACCCTCCTGTCCCAGTAACATGCTTTGTAAATCTTTTCTGCACCCTTTCCAATTTAATAATATCCTTACTGTAGCTGGGTAACCAAAACTGTACACAGTACTCCAAAAGTGGCCTCACCAACATCTTGTACAACCGCAAAGTCATGTCCCAACTCCTACACTCAATGGTCTGAGCAATGAAGGCAAGCATACCCCAACACCTTCTTCTTTACCCTGTCTACATATGACACAACATTCAACCTGAACTTCTAGTTCTCTTTGTTGAACAACATTCTCCAGGACCTTACCATTAACTGTGTAGGTTCTGGACCTGTTCATCTTACAAAAATGTAACACTTTGCATTTATCAAATTAAACTCCATCTGCCACTCCTCAGCCCATTGGCCTAATTGATTGCGATCCCTTTCATCAAATATGATTATCTATTCTAATCGTATTTTACATCACTTGGCCCACAACCTTGTACGCTGTGGTGTTTCAAATGCTCATCTCATTAGTTCTTAAGTGTCTTGAGGCTTTGTGCCTCTATCACCCTTTCAGTTCCAGATACTCACAACCCTCTGGGTGAAAAAATTTTCCTTGAATTCTCTCCAAACCTCATGTTTCTCACCTTAAACCTGTAGCCCCTGGTTATTGACGTTTTGACTCAGGGCATAATTTTCTCCTTATCTATCCTGTCTATGCCCTCCCATTCTTTGCATAGCGTATTCAGATCTCACGTCAGACTGCGGTGCTCTAAGGAAAATGATTCCAGCCTATCGTGTTGGTTTCATTGCTGAATCTATCCAGCCCAGATAACTGTGGTGAAACTGCTCTGCACCCTCTCAAGTGCAGTCATATCCTTCCTCTACTGCATATAATACTCAAGCTAAATAACATTATACACAGATCCATCATATCTTCTTTTTTTTATATTCAATTTCTTGACTAATAAATGCAAGTATTCCATATGTCTTCCTAATCACCTTATAAACCTATCCTTCAACTTTAAATGATCTATGGACATGCACAACAAGGTCTCGCTGATCCGCTGCACTTCCTAAGGACCCGGCATTCAATGTATAATCTCTTGCCTTGAATCTCCTCCCAAAATGCATCACCTCACACTTTTTAGGATTAAAATTCATTTGCCATTATTTAATCCATCTGACCAGCCTGTTCATATTGTCCAGTAGCCTAATGCATTGTTCCTCAGTATTTATCACACCATCAATTTTCATATCATCATTGAATATACTGATCATACCTCCTACATTCATGTCGCGATCATTAAGGTACACAACAAACAGAAAGGGACCCAGCTCCAAACTTTGTGTTGCACCTCTGGATGCATATTTTCAATTACACAAACACCCTTTGTCCATCACCCTCTGCTTCCTCCCAATAAACTAACTTTGGATTCAATTAGTCAAGTTACCATGGATCCCAAGGGCTCTTAGCTTCTTATTCAGCTTGCCATGTGAGACTTTGCACAAAGTCTTACTGAAGTCCAACACCAACTGCATTACCCTCAGTTAGAAACGTCCTTGGAAGATTCAGTCAAATTTGTTAGATTTGATCTTGCTCTTACAAAGCCATGCTGAGTATCATTGATCAATCATTGCCCTTCCAATTGGAAATTAATTCTGTCCCTCACAGTTTCCAATAGTTTCTCTATCACACATTAGACTCATTTCCCTGTAGGTTCCTAGTTTATCTCTTACATTCTTCTTGAATAAAGGTGCCATATTAGCTTTTAATGAGCCCTCTGGCATGCCTCATGTGATCAGAGAGGATTAGAAAATTAACATGAGAGCCCTGCAAATTCCTCCTTTGCCTCCCACAGCAGTTTGGGATTAACTTCATCTCACCCTGGGGATTTATCTACTTTTAAACCTGCTAAAACAGCTATTATTGCCTTTCTCTCAATACTAATTTAAGTGTATCACAGCACCCCTCCCTGATCTTTATGTCAACAATTTCTTTCTCGGCAGTGAATACAGATGCAAAGTACCCATTTTAAACCTCTACTGTGACTCCGGTGACACTTTGGTTACTAATGGGCCTTACTCTTTCCTTGATATTTCTCTTGTCCCTAATATACTTTAAAAATACCTTTGGATTTTCTTTTCATGTTATCTACCAGTGTTTTTTTTTTAATATCCCTTCTTCACTATCCTAATTTCGTTATCAAGCAACTCTCTACACTTTCTACACTCCTCTTGGACATTTGTTGTTCTGAGCTCTTGGTATTAGCCAATAATGTATTTCCTTCTCCACTTTGCACAATCCTGTAATATTCATTGTTGTCTGGATGTTTCTGTTTCATTCTTCAGCTTGGGACATCATAATAAGGTTGTAAAGGACATTGGTGAGCTCTTTTCTGGAGTACTGCATACAATTCTGATCATTGAATGATATGATTAAACTGGGGAGTGTTCAGTAAAGATTTACCAGGATGTTGCCAGGAATGGTGCTTTTGAATCATAAAAATTGACTGGTTAGGTTGGGACTTCTTTCACTTCAGCATAGGAGGTTGAGGACTGACCTTATAGATGTTTATAAAATTATGAGGAACATAGATAAAGTGACTAGCAAGGGTCTTTCCCTTAGGGTGGGGGAGTTCAAAACTAGGGAGAAAACTTGGAAGGGAAGAGGAGAAACATTAAAAGCACATAAGGGGCAACTTTTTTCAACAATGGGTGGAACTTCCAGATGCAGGTACAGTTACAGTATTTAAAAGACATATGGATAGGTATGTGAATAAGAACGGTTTGGAGGAATAGGAGCCAAATGTGGGAAAATGGGATTCGTTTAGTTTGGAAAACTTGGTTGGCATTGACAAGTTAGACCAAATAATCTGTTTCCATACTGTGTTACTATATCATCTATTGATGATCAGTTCAGATACAAGAGGTCTTTTTCCATGCTGTAAAAATCTCTATTTCTCTATCCAGCACTTAATTATTAAGTCTCTTCAGGATCTTGAAAATCTCAGGTCTTGACAGTCTCAGATAAGCACTTGAAGAAGATCTTCTGAATCAAAAGAACAGTAGGCACAGGGAATAGTTGAGGCATTTAACGGGAATGAAGATATGCACAAGGGAAGGACATTTCTAATCACAGATTGTGAGAATTAGATGAGGAGTGAGAGGAGATGTGTGTGGATTCTAAACACTTGCAGAGGTCAAAAAAACCAGAAGAAAACAAAAACACAAAATGCTGAAGATACTCAGTAAGTCTGACAGCATCTGTGGAGATGCTGAATTGGAGTTTCATGTCCAATATGATTGTTGTGAAGACATTTAAAAATGTGATAGGTTTTACATTCTTGAGAAAGATGGATAGGCAAGTATAACAACTAAGGTCAGGAAAAAGTCAGAGGGCAAGGGAGATAAAAGATCAAAGATGTCATCAAACAAAAGACAATAGGAGTGATAATGATTGGAGGGAATAGGCAAAACATTGGTCCGGTTTATGTGTTGATAGCACAATTAGAGTTAGCTCTGACTGAAATTGTGATGTAAACTGACATCACTATGTATAATTATTAGTGGTAGTTGCTGCAACCGTAGATTTCTGTGGTTGAGCGAGTAACTGATTTTTTAATAAGAATGAAGTCCACAATCAACTGTTAATTTATCTTTTAAAACCAGATTTTTAAGCCTGGCAGGAGAATGGCTGAGTTGGTTGACTATAGAATGCTTGTGACCCAGCATGGTAAATGATGGAACCTCAACAGATCATTAGAGAATTTGAGAATCTAAATTTTTAAGCTTATGGGGGAAGCTCATGTGAGAAAGATGCATTTAGTATAAGTCCTGTGAAGACCTTAAAACAAGCTGGCGTATAGTGTCCCCGATCAGACAAAGTTAGATGCTTTGCATGAAGAGTTAGTGTTGATTCCAAACCAAATAAAAATCTGGAAGGGGTTATTTAAGCTGAGTGCTATGAATCTAAAGTACGTAATAGCTCCAGCAAAAATATATCACAATTCCAGTTTCACAAATTCAAATCTCAAGTGGCTTAAACCTATCAAGATGTTAGATACAGGGATGCGGCTGTGGGTTGTGTTTTCAGCAATGTACCGAGCTGTTTTGGAGTTTGACAAAAGCTGTTTTGTGTTGTTGTTTTCAATATACAATGGAATGTTCTTGGTTGAATGGGATTTTACTTTTACCAATAACTTAAAATCTTTGAATTTGTATTAAAAGTCAATAGTCCAGACCTTTGCACTTTTTTTTTATATTTCTTTGTAATAAACTTCTTTTTTGTTGTGAAGCAAAATCTCCAGCATTATGTGCTTGTGATTCAATGAGTGACCACTTCACAAAAGGAAAACAAATAAAATTGTGATTTACGAAATCAGGTTCCAGGATCCAACATGTCCAGTAATAACATCAGCTAAGATGATAGCAAAAGCAATAAATGCAAACAGATACACATACTGGAGAAAAAATATATCCCTATGGAGGATGAAGATCATGAGCTGAAGTTGTTGAACACAATATTGAGTTCAGAAGCCTATAAACAGCCAATTTGAACTGCTGCTCCTCTAAGCTTGTTTTGGACTTCATGAGAACACTGTGGTAGGCCTAAGACAGAAATATGAACATAAGGTACGAAGGTACATTCAGGTGATAAGCAACCAGAAGTTCAGGATTATGTTTATGGATGAAATGAAAGTGTTCTGCAAACCAGTCTCCTAATCTTTATTTAATCTCTCCAATGTAGAAGAAACTGTGATAGCCAAACAGCTAGATTTTATCCACCAAATTCTATTTAATGCTAGGTAAAAAAAATGATCTATACCATGAGACTCCTCTTCTTTGAAATGAACAAATCTGAGATCTTGAGTTCAATGTTGGTTGAGTTTTTTTCTTCCTGTCTTGTTCCCAATGCTGGAATGTCAGAAATAACACAACCATAAATGTCCACTGTCCTCCAGGTATGGTCAAACCATTACGCAGTAAATCATCATTATCAGCATCTTTTTCATTGCAGGCTTGTTGTGGTGCAGTGGTAGTGTCCTTACCTCTGAACCAGGAGACCAAGTTTTAAGTTCCAACAGCTTCAAAGGTGTGTAATATGATCATTGAACAAGTTGAGAAAATAGGTACAAGATGAATTAGACCAGTGTGTTTTTATTCATTTTTTTATTTCCCTTCTGGGTTATAAATAAAGTATCACTATCTTTTTTTTTTGTCAGTGGACTGATAGTTGTTCCAGGGAAAGATGAGATCAGCTATAAATGAACTGACATGGCAACAACATTATGTCATGTCGAATCTCAAGTTGTCAGTTACTGTACCAATTACTAAGCTGAAAAGTTTTTGTGAGTTTTTTTTATTTTCCTCCAAGCTGTTGGCTTAATGACTGAACTACATTTGATTCTGGCCCAATTGTTAAGATTCGGCAAATATTCATCAACGAGAAAGCAGTTGATGTGTGCCCTGCACCATCTGTGTGTACATAAATACTGCCTATAGGCATTATAAAGGTAACCTGTCATGAGTAATTTATTGAACTAATATAAGTACTAGGGTGATGTTAGGCTGGAACAGGAACAATACCAATGACTGACGACAGAGAATTCAGTATAACAAAATATTAGCTGTGCTAAAGATTATGTTCAATGATTCACTCCATTGAAGACATCACTTGCTGAATTTATCAGAAGCAGCATAGCATATGTGTTATAGCATCATCCCCTTTTTAAGATTAGAATCAAAGTTGGATCTAGAATTGTGTAAGAGGAAATGTAAAGTTTACTGATTCTCATGTTATAAATATGAGACTGAATAAAATTATGCGAAACAAAACTGGTCATAATACTGCAGAGAAAGATTTTCTTTTGCTTCAAGTGCAGCTTCAATCAAACATCACATAACTAAACTCTGAAAACTAGGACTCGTTAGTGCCTTTCTTACCGAGTCTGATTTGATTGTTACATCTTCATACAGTTGCGAACATTTCTGTGAATTGTGATCCTCAATCAAACATACCAAAATGATCAAGTTCCATTTCAATAGTCCAACTTCGAGATGTTTGTGATCACTTTTCCAGTAGTACAGTCTGGGGATTCACATCTCTAAGCAAGGAGAATGTTGAATGTGGTTCTGCTTTGAATTGCTGTCCACTACTGGATGCATTTAGAGATGATCAAGTGAACCAAATCTGTCTTTCTTTCTCTCAAAATCTAATTTTCGCTCATTTTCTTCCTCTTTCAATAAATCCTAATCCTCCTTCCAGCTTTCCCATCAAATGTAACATTTCACACACTTTCTCCGGATGCTTCAATTGTTGTTTTACTCCCTTTCTCTTTGTAAGATAAATTTCAAAGCAAAGTGTTGCATGGGAGATATGTATTTGCTGAGATGGGAGAAAGCTGCTGTTTAGTTTATTGAAGGAAGTGTCTAAGGTCTAATTGGAGTGATAGCCATGTGTGAGTTATTGATGGTGTTATGATGATTTGGCAAAAACATTTCATTAGCTGCTGGAAGATGATAGCTGATATACAAATTATTACAAAAGGTGAATGAAATGTCTCCAGACCCAGTCCTTTTTTAAATAAACTTTCATAAGACTTTTTTTTTAAATCCAAAGATAATTCATAAAGGTTTTGAAACAAAAACAGTAATTGCTGTTAAATCTCAGTGGGCCTGACAGCATCTATGGGGAGAAAGCGTATAATTTATAATGTTCATATAATTTTTGACCTGGTTGTTAGCTAGTCAAAATATCTTTAACATTTTAAGGGGAAAGAAAAGGCAGCAAATTATGGTTGGGAAAAAGCAGGAATCTGCAAAGGAGAGGAACAATTATAAATCTTTCAACAAGTTAGTACTCAATTTTTCAATAGCCTGGAAAACTTCAAATCACTTAATGTATTGAAAATTAATGTGGAATCTCTTGCTTATAGCTGCAAATGCTCAGGAGCTACTATATGCTGAAAAATGGGATTGCTATTATAATGAACATTGTGTCATGTGGTAAATTTAGATCTGGAATTGAGATCTGATGTGTCATGAATGAGAGGTGGGTGATCATAACAAACTGGTTAAAATGTTTCAGCTTTGATTATATGCAATAAAAACACAGTGTCAATGACTTTATTAGTTTGTAAAAGTTGTATTTATGGTGTGATGACATTTTTGAGCACAGAACTGTGGATCAGTTAATTAATAAAAAAATGTTTCCAACTGAAACAAATGTGCCAACTGAACTTCTGTGGTGTGTAGGAATTGATGTTTTCATTCTGTTGTAGCTTTAAGTATCAAAAGGGTTTTTAATTCTAGGATATTGACAAATTCTTCTAATTTGTTTCTGTGGGAGTCCAAGTGAACTATTTGTTAATCCAAATGTAGGAAGTATTATGTCTCTGTGATTGCGTCATCCAGTAAATGAGTCCTGCCCAATCCTATTTTACAGGACCCAATGTGCATTGAGAAGGTGTCCAAGGGTTCAAAGTTGAGGTGAGAGAGGGTACAAGAGGTCCTGAAATAGGAGAAATACCAAACCCAGGATTTGTCTCTCAGGCTTTTATGTCAAGATTCCTACCTTAAAATAGGGAAATCAGGATTATATTCAATACTTATGACTTTGTAAAGAATAAAATGCAGCTCTTAGATATTCAGTCATTCAGCTTGTCTTTCTATATAAACTTAATCTCCTTCACCACAGCATGTTTCTTTTAGTGACGTTTGTTAAGGAATGTTCAATCTTTATCCCAGCATGATCGTCTTTCCCTCAGGAGTAATCAAAAACATGACATCTATTTGTTTAATTCACCCTTGGGATGTAGGTGACCCTGGCTAAGTCATCGTTTATTGCTCATCCCTACTAAAGAATGTATCACCTTGCTGTGGGTCTGGAGTCACATGTAGGCCATACCAGGTAAGGATGACAGTTTCCTTCTCTAAATTATATTCATGAACCAGATACATTTTTCCAGACAATCAACAGTGGTTTAATGGTCATCTTTAGACTGTTAATTTCTAATGGCCTGATCAATATTGATCAGACCATTGAATATACTGAATTCATTCAGTAATGTCTCCACTTTATGCAATTTGTGTTTTGATTCTATGCCTCAAACTTTCCTGTGTCTGGCTTGTCTGAGACCAGGTAAGCAGTCAGAAATGCACATCAGGACCCCATGGCAGTCTTGATTTCCTCACCAAATGAAAGCTATCGGAAACATTTTAAATTTCAATAGGTCATCTGCCTGGACTTTTGCAATGTGTTTAGGTAGAACAGGTGGATGGAAATAGAAGAGTCTCTGAAAATTAGACAGATCACTTTCAGTGACCCACCCCCTACCCCACTCGTCCACTGATCCTCTGAATATCGTTCAGACCTGACGACCAACTGGCATCCTCACCCTCTGCTGCCACATATACATACCATCCACCATCTAATCTACCTACCCAATTACTTTCACCATATACCCATTTATGTATTCATCTATTCACCCATTATCTCTCATTCACCATTACTAGTACTCAAATGTGATCTTTTCACTTACCGATTTTATCTAAAGGGTGCATGCCCTGAATTCCCCGCATTCACTGTGCTGCAGCAAAATTCTCCACAGGACATTGTCCTTTGCACTTCTGGGAAAGTTGAGCTTGCAAGACCAAGTCATAAATGTGAAGCACTGTCAACTCAGAAGAAAGTTTGAGGTCAACAGTGATTCAGCAATATTTGCCACTCCTGAGAAAATTTGGGGCTATTTCTTATTTTTTTTAGTGCGCTGCTAACTTTCCAGATAATTTCTAATTAACTTGTCATGATTGTTACGCCACATATTTAGGGCAAGTGGGATGTAAACCTGGGCCTCCTGGCTTAGAGGTAGGGATGCTACCACATTGCCATCAGAGGCCTTGTGCCAACTTTTTAATGCTAAAGGACAGATGTAGTTTATTTTGCATCATTATCATTCCTTGTTATCCAATTTGTCATACTTTCATTTGTGCACAATTTCAATGCTCACGGAAGTTATCAGAAAACAGTTTTGTCATTGAAGCATTGAACAGTGAATGTTCCTGTTTCCTTCCCAATTAAAAAGAAGTAGCATGATTCTGACAGGCAATCAAAATACAAGCTACATGGGCCTGGAGTTTGTGTTTAATGATGGCAAACCTGTCAGCATTGCTATTCCATTGCTCTTCCACTGAAACTGACAATAATTTCTGGGGTTTGCACATGCACAGAATAATATGGAAATCCAGAAGCTGTTATCAGTGACTCCAGTGGGTCATTGTGCAAGCAATCGTAGACTTCAGTCATTGAGAAATTCATAACTTGACAATAACCATCACTTTTATGACATTACTCTTGCTGCAAAACTCCTTGAAAAAACATGAACCTTGTTAAATGAGATGTAACTAGACTTTTTTTTACAGAAAACTAACTTCATAATTATTGGAAAACACCTTCACTAGTCTGGAGAAGCTAATTTCATATTTATCAAATATCACATTTTTTCTATTTGATCTTTTAAATTAGCTTCAATCCTCACATGAATCCCTCCAATGTGGAAGCAGATCATTTGAGCCATTGAGTCTACATTGACCTTCAGAGCATCCTACCCTATCACTATAACTCCATGCTAATCCACCTATCCTGCACATCCCCAGACCCGACAGGCCATTGAGCATGGCCAATCTAGCTAACCTGCACATCTTTGGACTGTGGGAGGAAACCCATACAGACATGAGACAAATGTGCAAACTCGACACAGACAGTCTCAGGAGAGTGCAATTGATCCGAGGTCCCTGGCACCATGAGGCAGCAGTGCTAATCACTGAGCCATCATGTTGTCTCTTGATCCATTTATTATCATATTTTTCTACCTGAAGATATAACTTAAAAATAAATAATGTTAAATGCTTTTCACTTCCTAGTTTGCTGACTGTGAAAACACTTCAATGTAATTTTTGATTTTCTACTTGTCAAGAGCTCCCTTTAACGTGGTGCCACATTTAAACTATGGTCAGGAAAGGGGAACCTGCACCACAAATATCGCAGCTTTCTTCAAGATTAGCCACAGGAATCATTGGTAGTAATAGCAAAATCTAGCTAAAGGAGACTTTGTTTCTCTTGTATTTGGGTTAAGTGAATCTCCCTTACCCTTCCCCTTCAAGTAGTCAACATTCCATACTTGAAGTTGCGTGCTACTTTGGCATGGACAATGATTCCTAGACAATCTAGTGCTATTCGAGCAACCATTCTCCACATCTGAAATTAAATAGTTATTGTAGATGGCTCTGACAACACAGGCCACAGTACATTAGACTGGGATCCAACCTTGAATGGTCACATTGAATAGTGAACATGATTGGCAGCTTATTGGATTTCCTTCCCAAGCCTGACACTTGTAGCCAAGGGATGCTATGGCAATTTCTATCACCGTTACTGATCTGGCTGAACTCAGTACAATCATCCCAGCTTTATAATACTTACTATTCTTACAAGACCCCCTCATACCCTTTAACCTCATCCAGCCCATCAACCCTCAAGCTTCCTGCTATCCTCCAATTCTGGTCTTTTGCATCTTCCATGATTTGTATTTCTTGGCAACCATAGTTTTAACTGTGGAGATTTAATGCTGAGACTGTCTTTTCCTCCCTGCCTCTTTATCATTTCTTCTGTAAAAACCTATTTCCTTGACCAAACTGGTCATATAATGTCATATTATACAGCTCATTTTCAAATTTTGTTTGGCATTTATTCCTTTAATACAGATTGGACATTTAACTACATTAAAGGTGCTATATAAATAAAGTTGTAAATGCTAGTGTGATTTACTTTCAGAACATTTGCCTCTTAGAGGCTGGTCTGACTTTCACTTGGATCACAGTTCATCTGAGTCTTAACTTATGTTATCCTTAATACTCCTGCCTTACTAAAACCCAAGCAACTCAACTTCTGAAATTTCTAATTGATCCCAAGAATTAACAGCATTTTTTTTTAGAAAGCGGACAGCATTGCACACGTTTATATTTAAAGAAATTCGAATTAGATATTAGCCTTGAATGGCCTTTCACTTATTCAGGATTTGTCCACCAAAGGAAATGCTCCCACTCCATCAACATTATCAACCCTTTGAATCTCTGTATTCCTCAATTTGGCTATCATTTATGCTTCCTTTTTACTTGAATATAGAAGTCTATTTTATATGCAACTTATTCTGATATTTAAATCACTTTAGCTACAACATAATTCTACTGTATCAGGTCTGCACATAATTAAGAGGCGCAATGCACAGAACTGAATGCGGAATGGGGAAACTGCAGAAAAGCAACATTCAGAATACATACTTTTCAACTGTTTTGGAGTTGAATTATTTCCAATTCTAATAAAAGCAAAGTGAAGGGAAAGAGAGATTACTTTTTCAGGTTGTGCACATTTGTAGGAATGTTTTTTTGACCTTGGAACGAACAGGTCAGACAGATAAATCCCTTTCCTCATTTTAAACCACTCAACTATGATGCGTTGTGGCTTAGCATAAGCCATTATAAATTGATAGGATGTGACTTTGTAGTGAATGCTCTGTGACCATATAGAAATGAATAGCCTCATTTAATCTACTCATTATTCCCATAGCGTAACTGAAAAATATTAATACTTATTAACATCCATCTGTGCTAAAAAGTGGAAAATAGATATTTAGGGACGGTACTAGATCATCATCAGAACAGGGTAAAATCATATTGGTTCACTGGTTTGGGAATTCTCATTGAAATTATAAAAAGATTTGTAGCATCATAAATTCATATAACAATGTGTTAATTTTTATTTAACCAAGCCATACAGGATAAATGGACAATGTAAAGAGGGAAGCTGATAATTTCGATAAATATGAGAATTATATTGACATAGAAGTTTTGTTAATGTATAGTGTTACCATATGCCTTGCTGAAATAGCATATTTTACGAGACATAATGGCAGTGACATTCAGTGAATGGGTTTGGCTCCATATCACAATCACTATCCTCTGAATTGCAAGATTTGAGTTGAACTAAATTGGTCCTTCATTATAGTGCGTTTCATTGAAGATTGAAAAGAACATCATTGCTTTCCCATGTTGTGAGTGATGTGTTGCTGAGCTTAACCAGAGATAGGTATGCCATGATCCTTTTACTGTTATGGGCTACCATTGTTACCCATGAGTCAGTAAATGTTGCAACGTGTGAATACTGGTTAAAACTGAGCTAAAAATGCTTTACTTGTGAATCAGCTAGAACCTATTGTGAAATAGAAATTGACTGGTAAATCTGAATAAAGCATCCTACCTGCCGGGATATGTGTACCTTTCTTCCTCTGCTGGTGGCTTTCCAGCTTTTTAACTTGAGTTTGGAAAGTAATGTAAATTGAGGTGGAACTTGCCCTGCCTTGTAGCTGACTAACTCAAATTTCAAGTGAATGCAGTGTTTATAACATTTATGCACCAGATGTTACAGGGTCAAGCTAACACCGGAGACCTTTTAAACTGGTGAGTGACAGATGGACACAAAAAATCCGTCCTGTACTTCTGACAGATACCGTTTTCCTGTTGTGTAAAGAAAGGGACATATAATTCACACAAGTGAGACAACCAACCTCAGTCTGATCATTGCAAAGTTGTGAATGGAATAGATGCAAATGTGCTTCAAACGTGGATAAGGTCAGGATAAGTGTGAATACAACTTTTTTTTTAAACTCCATCCCGTCAAATATGAGAAAATTCTGAGTCAGCCTGATACGGTTAAAATAGATACTGTCTATTGGTTGCTTTGATTGACAGGCCACCTAGTATAGGTTAACAAAAAAAATCTGTTCATGCCGTTTCAATTGAGTTACTTGTGGGGGAGTTGATGGCCCGGTGGTATTGTCGCTGAACTGTTATTCCAGAGAGTCAGGGACCCAATCCAATAAAAATCAGGAATTAAGTGTGTAATGATGACCATGAATTAATTGCTGGTTGTCAGGTTAAAAACTCATGTGGATCAATAATTTCCTTTAGGGAAGGAAACTGCTTTCTTCACCTTACCTGCATGTGACTCCAGAGCCACAGCAATGTGGTTGACTCTTAACTGGGATTAGGCAATAAATGCTGGCCTAGTCAGCAAAGCCCTCATCCCATGAATAAATAAAAAAAATGTTGAAATTTCCAAAGGTTGTTATTACAGCTGAAGTCATTGGGAATGTTTGCTCCTCTTAACTGCTTCCCCCCCCCCCCCACCCCATACAGACACAGACAGATACACACACCCTAGGATTACATGTGATGAGGCCTTTTGTAGTGAGTCTGCTGTGTTCAGAAATTTCCTGATTCAAGCTATCCACCTCTGCATCAGAAATCCTGCTTATTATATTTCTGTGATCAAAACCTGGTACACCCTTTTCCTTGCAATAATTCATTTTACTTTGTTTCAGTGCTGTATTGTACTAAATGAGAATTACTACTCACTATTTATGGCATCAAAAATTTGGAAATGAGATATCCGAAGCATATTTAAAATATTTGTCATGATTCAGTTGTATAACTGAAATTTTGCAAATGGTCTGTTTACATTTACAAAAAAATTTAATATTTGGAGTACAAGTGCCAAAATTAATTTGACTCCAATCCCGAAAGTAATGAAGAGTTGTAGGCAGAGGTAGGATTGGTCATACATCTAAGATATGTTAACTGCAGGATAACACATTTTATTAAATCCAGTTAATCTAACTTGGCTCACAAGCCAATTGTTGAAGATTGAACTGCTCATAATTGTGTAAACATTCTCAATTAATTTTTGAAAAGACTTCAGTATCTTTAAAGACGCCTATTATAATCTTATGAGGCTTGCATTGCACATTCTGAAAACAACACTACAACACTTGTAAAGTCTGTGTGGACTTTATTGTAATTGTGGTAAATATTTGGAATCTTGAGGTTAAAATAAATAAATGTTTGTTTCAATCTGTTTCATGATTCCAAAAGAAAATGAACCTTTGAATTTGAGTCTGTGGATTCTAGTCTCAAATGTCTTATTGGTTAAATTTTTCTTAATTCAAGAAATATTCAAAAATATGAACAAATCAAGGACAAAAGAGAAGTCACAAAGTACTTACACAATTTAGGAAATAATCATATATTAGAATCATGCAACACAAAGGAAGCTACTTGATCCATTGTGCCTGTAAAAGAGCTTTCAAATTAATCCCACTAACCTCTTCCCCAAAGCCCTTTTTCATTTTTTTGGAAATGTACATCTGATTCTGTTTCATCATTTATTGAATCTGCCTTCACCCACCTTTTAGGCAATACATTTTAGATTACTGTAACAAAACAGACATTGCTGGAAAAGCTCAGCAGGTCTGGCAGCATCTGTAAAGAGAAATCAGAGTTAATGTTTGGGTCTGTTGGTTCTGAGAAAGGACCTGAAAAGTTTACTCTGATTTCTGTTCACAGCTGAAGCCCGACGTGTTGAGAGTTTCCAGCAACTTCTGCTTTTGTTCTGATTTACAGCATTGGTTTTGTATTTAGATTAGTGTAGATCTGAATATAAAGATTTAAGAGAATCTGATGTCAAATAATTCCTGCTCACCTTTCCTCATTACCTTAAATCTGGTTATTGATCCCCTAGCTAGAGGAATTAGTTTCTCCCAATTCAATCTATCAAAATTTTCCTGTGACTATATTTTTTAACTGAGCTAAATTTCATCTTGAATCATTTCATTAGTTGGAACACAACTCGTTGAGTGATGGATTGCGTGAGCCCAAACTTTACAACATATATTTGAAGGAAGTAGGTGATAGTTGTTCACCGATAAAAACAAATTAACCTTGGTTGGTATGTTGCCATGAATATTAACAGCCTTCCAGTATTTCATAGAAAAGCTTCTTCTTCCAATGTGAGCCTTGGAGAATGAGTTTCATGAGGCTTTCAAGACAGTTAAAGCAAATTTTTCTCCTGTTCACATCCAGTGCCCACACCTCCAGCATTAATCAAGGGATTGAAATCAATAAGCAGAAACAATTTTTTGTTGTTGTTATTTCTTTACTCAAATGATACTGATGCCAACTGCAACAGCTTCCAGGTGCTTCAGTTGAGAAAAACTAACACAGCAAATCTGTGCCCTTCTGAAATTTGTATCAGTTAGTTATACTTGCCCACTGGAGTATATGGGGATCTGATTTCTTGTGTGGGGCTTCTCTTGAGTGAGAAATAGCTGATCAAGGCACAGTGAACAGAGCAAAGGAACATAACTGATCCATTTAGTCCCACATACCTATTCAGTATGTAACTAAGTCACAAAGTAATGGCTGTATGCTTGTACGACTGTATAAAACTGTCCCTCTGTGGTTGTACTTGGCCATTTGCCTTGGCCTATCATTGGCTGTCACATGTAACATTTTATCAAAGTATGTGCTTAATGATCTGTGAGTACCATTTCAGAACTCTCCACACACCTTGCCTGAGGCTATTACTGAAATGTTTCTTTCAAATGTCAAATTCAAAAGAATTTAGGCACACACTGGAGTTTTTTGCCTTTCAATTTTGGGTCTTTTAGAAAACTGTACTGTACTCAGTTTGAATCCTAATTCTCCATATAAGGCTGTAATGCAGCAACATGATAGATAATGAGATAAGCTAGCAATAAATTGAAATGTAATGCCAGTACCGCAGTGTCCTATTAAATTGTAATAATCAGGGATGTAGTGTTTGGAGACTGTACTTGTCTATTCATGGTACACTTAGTAAGGACCAATGGGCTCGAAATGACCAATGTAATGGCAATTATAATTTCAGACAGCTTATTAGCTATCATTAATTCATCACCAGACAAATTCAAGTGACAGTGGTGCACAGCAGACAGCAGATGGCAAAGGTGAATACTGGCCCCTCACAACCATTAGCATAGTTCACAGCTAAATTGCTGAACACAAGAGATGTGTTGCACATTATTAAAATCCTCAGAACACTCCTGCTAAAGACCATCATTACTCAGTAATCCTGCTGTATTCTTGCATGTGTTCCCATAGAACAAATTCTTTCCAAGTCTGAGCTTGAAAATGATAGATAGTTCTGTCATTTTTGTTGTCATATCTTCTGCTTAGTTCAGGCACTTGTTTATGTCTTTTGGCCAGGATTCCTGTTAACATAAAATACGAAGTAATGGACTGGGATCTGAGCATGTGATGCAGGTGGGAATAACTGGCAAAAAGCTAGCAACAGCAATTAAAACTGGTTTGAAAAGTGGGTAGTGCACAAAGTACCATTACCTCTGCAATGAAGAACCTTGGTCATTAAGAATGATCAGTTTGCCTGTTGTGTCAGGTCCACATATGTTGCCAACTGTTCTCACAGTTCCCAATAGGAATATTTTATCATCAAACCATTCTTTGAGTGTCCAGAAACTATTACTGGATCATCTCAAGAAGGAATATGTTTTGAGTTTCCCACCACTACCCGAATTCCACTTTTTCTCAATTCGCAGATGAAGGTGCTTAAAATAATGAACAATTTGATTGTGTAAATAAGGTGAAATTGTTTCCAATGGCAAAACAACAAGATCCGACACAATTAGTAAAATACCCAAAGTAAGGTGTGGTGAGAAATGCTCATACTTTGATGACTGGAATGTACTATCTGAAAGCATAATGGAAGCAGATTTAATACCAATTTTTGAATATGAATTTAGTAAATATTTGCATGGGATAAAAAACAAACAATATGACTATTTAGAAGGATGGGAGTGGTGAGGTGTAGGCTGAAGACTGGGATTAATTTGCTTTCCTGACCAAAGACCTTGGCATTGAAACAACAAGCCAATTGTATTCCTGTGCAGTATGATTTTATGAATTGCTATGTCTCTTCAAGTGCTACCTCAGTGCAAGCCATCAAATTAACTTGGAATGTAACGTGCTGATTGACTAAATATGATGCTTAATGATGGTGGCAGCTCCTCAAAAAGGTATGAGTCTTGGAAGTAAAGAGGGATCAATGCTGAAACACGGAATAATTGGCACCCTTGACTTCTGTTGTACTTGCAGAATTAGAATTGAAATAACTCCATGAAGGCTGGTATCCTGTGATCAAGTCATACTTTATTTACACGTGCTTCAACATGACACTGACCCAACTAACTCGGAGCTGGCCCCTAGAGTGAGCAGAATGGATGTAGGTTTGCACAGTGAACTGGAAGGTTCATTTTCAGATGTTTCGTCACCGTACTAGGTAACATCTTCAGTGAGCCTCCGGATGAAGCACTGGTGGCATAGTCTGCTTTATGTGTTTGGGTTTCCTTGGGTTTCCTTGGGTTGGTGATGTCATTTCCTGTGGTGACGCCATTTCCTATGGTGATGTCATTTCCTGTTCTTTTTCTCAGGGGTGGTAGATGGGATCCATGTCAATGTGTTTGTTGATGGAATTCTTGTTGGAATGCCATGCTTCTAGATATTCTCGTATCTGTCTCTGTTTAGCTTGTCCTCGGATGGATGTGTTGTCCCATTCAAAGTGGTGTCCTTCCTGATACGTATGTAAGGATACGAGTGAGAATGAGTCATGTCCCTTTGCGGCTAGTTGATGTTCATGTATCCTGCTGGCTAGTTTTCTGCCTGTTTGTCCAATGTAGTGTTTGTTACAGTTGTTGCAAGATATTTTGTAAATGGCATCAGTTTTGCTTGTTGTCTGAATAGGGTATTTCAAGTTCATTAGCTGCCGTTTCTAGTGTGTTGATGGGTTTGTGGGCTACCATGATGCTAAGGGGTCTGGGTAGTCTGGCATCATTGCAAAACCTGGCAAAATTACTATTGCTTCCTGTAAGTGAGAGAGATAAGAGGTACGATGACCGTAATCTGAACTGGAGATAAAGTATCATAAAATGTTTTTTATTTGCATGAATCAATCTGCATCTGGAATGACATTATGAAAATCTTCAGACAGATGTGAATGTATCTAGGAAGTTTTATGGATATTCGCAAATGGCTTCTGATTTTTGTGAGCCACCTAACAATTACCTAGACGGCACTAGGTGACTTGTTTTATTTGCTTTTGAGATGAGTGTCCCAAGATTTTTATTGCCTGTCCCCAGCTGGCCTTGAGAAGCTGCGATGTCAGTGACTAAATGGTGCACAAGATAACTGTGCTTGTAAGTTCAGTACTAAAATAAACCCTGTTTCCTGTGCCTAAGTATCAGCTCTTCAAGTCGTGTTCATCATCTAAATGTCACGTTTGAGGTCATGAACCTGTCCAACAGTGAATTGCAGTGCTGCCTCTGCTATTTAGGCAAACCTTTTTCTGCTGTTGCTTTTTCTAAAGGACACCATTTCAAAGAGAGAGGGGGGGAGAGAGAGAGTGTGTGTGTGTTCTGGAGTTGTAACAAAATCAAGCACAGAATGCTAATTGTACCATGGGCTAGATTTTAAAGGTGAAGAAAGTGTTGAGTGAGGAGATGAGTCAAGGATATGTTGCAATGGAAAAGGTTGGCTGCAGTAGCAGGTTGATTGGTTTTAAATATTAAATAATTCATGGGCAGAAAAATTAGATGGATTCCTCTAAACATTTGTGAACAATCTGTTTCATGCTGATTTCTGTGCAAGAATAAGACTTACCTGGTCCAACGTAAAGACACATTGACAAATAGCCCCCTGGGATACTGCAGCACAGAATCTTGTATTTCTCTCTAAGTTTATGAATTTATTTTACCTACTGAAGCTAAAATTCATACTGATTGGCTGTGATTGACAATTATTTTCCAAGTTTTTATATTTGTCCTGAGATTTGATCAATTGCTACATCATGAGACAATTCTCATCCCAAGCAAGTATCTATTTCCCTTTTGTGATTATGCCAAAATGATGGCTTTATTGGTCTACCTATATTCTCTTTCAATTATCCAGCAACCCTATTGCTTTTTGGTACGACCCCATTGATTTGTCAACCACAAATTTCAATATGGTCTAATTTAAATCCAGATTATTTTTGTGGTAGTAATTACAGAAGCTCAACGGCCACTTTTCTCTCCTTATTCATGCATATACTCCCCTCCAGCCATCACCCAGTTTGTGCAACAGCTTCCCTCTTAATTTGATCTGCTGTTTTCCTTTCCGTAAATCTTCTTATCTGACAACTTCTCAGATGTTTTATTGAGAATCCATTAAAGCTGTATCCTTTGAATTTCCTATGTCAACCATTTCTCACTTCTGTTCGGAATTCTAAAGAAGTTGCTCGAATGTAATCTCTCAGTCAGAAAGATATGCCATCTGGCTTCTGATAAACATGATTTCTCCATTGCATATTGTAGATTCAGGAGAACAGATGTTCTGTTTTGCTTTCAGCAGAAATCTAAAAATACCCAACACACAAGCTAGACATTATGTGGCTGGTAAATTGCCCATGCTTTTCCATGCAGTAATGTGATGGACATAAAAAACACACACCATGGACTGGCAATTTTCAACTTTGCATTTGAATTTGGCAAGGTTTCCACGTGTATGTCAATGTGGAAAACCGGTCCTTACTTGTCGTCCAACTGCTATCATGATCACTAGAGAAAAAGTACTCAGAAAACTAATGTAACAAAAGCATGACAAACTCTCCAGACCTCCAGTCCTATAATCTTAAAGGAATTTGATGCAGCAATAGTCAAGTATAACCTTCAAAAATTCATTAGATTCTAGAAAACTCCGGGCAGATTGTAAAACCCCAAATGTAAGATCACCACTCAGGAAAGGAGAGAGAACACAAATAGAAAACTGTAATTCTGTCAGTCTAATATCTGTGTTCAGAAAAATGCTAGAATCTATAATTAGGTAGGAAGTGACAGGAATTTTATAGAATCACATTACAACCAGGTAGAGTCAACACGGTTTTGTGAAAGGAAAGCTGTATTCGATAAATTTATAAGAGTTCTTTCTGTAACAAAGAGGATGGACAAAGGTGAGCCAATAGATGTAGTTCATTTGTATTTCTAAAAGGCATTTGGTAAAGAGATATATCAAATATAGTTGTGGAATATCATAGCTGATATATGAGCTACATCATCAGCTACATGGATACATCAGAATGGTAGAGGATTGGCTAACTGATAGAAGTAAAAACAATGACTGCAGATGCTGGAAACCAGATTCTGGATCAGTGGTGCTGGAAGAGCACAGCAGTTCAGGCAGCATCCAGGGAGCAGCGAAATCGACGTTTCGGGCAAAAGCCCTTCATCAGGAATAAAGCCTGAAGCATGGAGAGATAAGCTAGAGGAGGGTAGGGGTGGGGAGAAAGTAGCATAGAGTACAATGGGTGAGTGGGGGAGGGGATGAAGGTGATAGGTCAGGGAGGAGAGGGTGGAGTGGATAGGTGGAAAAGGAGAAAGGCAGGTAGGACAAGTCCGGACAAGTCATGGGGACAGTGCTGAGCTGGAAGTTTGGAACTAGGGTGAGGTGGGGGAAGGGGAAATGAGGAAACTGTTGAAGTCCACATTGATGCCCTGGGGTTGAAGTGTTCCGAGGTGGAAGATGAGGCGTTCTTCCTCCAGGCGTCTGATGGTGAGGGAGTGGTGGTGAAGGATGTTGGGCCACGGGGCGGTGTGGTTGATTGGTATGGGTGTCCCGGAGATGTTCCCTAAAGCGCTCTGCTAGGAGGCACCCAGTCTCCCCAATGTAGAGGAGACCACATCGGGAGCAATGGATACAATAAATGATATTAGTCGATGTGCAAGTAAAACTTTAATGGATGTGGAAGGCTCCTTTAGGGCCTTGGATAGAGGTGAGGGAGGAGGTGTGGGCGCAAGTTTTACAGTTCCTGCGGTGGCAGGGGAAAGTGCCAGGATGGGAGGGTGGGTTGTAGGGGGGCGTGGACCTGACCAGGTAGTCATGAAGGGAACGGTCTTTGCGGAAGGCGTAAAGGAGTGGGGAGGGAAATATATCCCTGGTGGTGCGGGATGTGGACGAGATGCGTTGGAGGGCATCCTCTGCTGTACCATCCCATATTCCCAATTCCTCCACCTCCGCCGTACCATCCCATATTCCCAATTCCTCCGCCACCGCCGTATCTGCCCATCCCTTTTTCCCAATTCCTCCGCCTCCGCCGTATCTGCTCCCAGGAGGACCAGTTCCACCACAGAACACATCAGATGGCCTCCTTCTTTAGAGACCGCAATTTCCCTTCCCACGTGGTTACAGATGCCCTCCAACGCACCTCCGCCTTCAGACCCCACCCCCCCAACCGCAACAAGGACAGAACGCCCCTGGTGCAGACCTTCCACCCTACCAACCCTCGCATAAACCAAATCATCCACCGACATTTCCGCCACCTCCAAAAAGACCCCACCACCATATCCAATCCAATCCTGTGCATTTTCTTTTTTGCCATGGACTTTTACCAAATTAAAATGAAAGCTTGACTATTACATCTCCAACTTCCATGTTCAGGCAAGATTATAAGTTAGTACCTTATTTCCTCCCTCAAGTGAGTGTAAATGAAAACTAGATTAAAGGAGTTGTCTGGCCTATATTAGACTCCCAATTAATAGCATTGTAAAAAAATACTTATTTCGCTCTGTTCCATACGCAGGTATCTTGCTTTGTACACATTAATTGGCATATTTCCCAACATTAAGCTGTGACAACACTTCAACCTTGTCTCTGAAGTACTTTGAAGCACATTGATATTTTATAAGCAATCTGTTCAGAGATGCTATTGCACACCTTTTGGGGAATGTGGAACCTGAACCCAAACCTCCTGGCTCAAAGGTAGGGACACTATCACTGTACCACAAGATCCCTCATGTTGGAATATACATGAGCATTGTGAAAAGCTGATGCTCGTACAAGCTAATCATTTCTCTTCCTTTCCCTCAGGTCCCTCACATGTATACCATTTGGTTATTTTAATTTGTCGACCAGAGCTTTGGGATTTATTCCATATCATTTTTCAGTGCACAGAAAGTTTTTTTTCCACAGAAATTTTAATCAGAGTAATGGCCTTTAGTTTATTAAATAATCCATTTTCTACCAGTTCAAAAATTGTGTTGATCCTTCATCAATTGAGAAATTAAATTATTTGCTACTGAGCGGGGGCACCTACCTCTGGTTTAATTCACAAAGTGTAATAACTATAGAGTAGCCAGTTAAATGGCAGTGAGAGATAAGGTTTCAGCAAGAATAATCAGGGAAGAAAAACTTACAGGTACTTGGAGAGGTTTGAGTTAATTAGGGAGAGCCAGCAAGGTTTGTAAAACAGTTTGTATTCAATTAATCCATTTGAACATTTTGATGAAAGGATGAGCAATTTGAGGGGAATATGATGGATATCATCTCTATGGGTTCTGAAAAGCATTTGACAAAGTAACATACAAAGCTATTTATAGAAATTGCCCAGCATCAGCTTGGTTATAAAGTTAATTGGATTAATGACAGTAAGTAGTGATTCTTCATTCAATTTGCACCTCTGTAATATCCCACTGTGAAGATACATTCCACATTATTTTAATATTCAAGGCTGATATGAGATGATTGTTTTTAGAATAAATGGTTTGCAGGGATATGGGGCAAAGGCAGGAATTGACAGAGCCAGTGCAGACACAATGAGTCAAAATGGCTTCCTTCTGTATTGTAACAGATATTGGTGCTTTCATTCAGGGTTTGAAAGCTGGAGAATGCAGTGCATTGAGTAGACTAGTGAGTGGAAGTTGTGTCATTTGGATAATACTAACTTCCAAAAGTATTTAATGTAAGGGATCCAAAAGTATAATTAAGAATTTGGAGAAGGAAACAGTGTAGAGGTGACAAATAGTTTGAAAAAAAGTACCTCAACTTTAGACTTTGATGAAATTGTGTTTAAGAGAGACCTAACCTGTATGACCTCATCTTCTTTCTCGCTTCAGGACATTAATAGATTTGAAAACATTATACCAGAGATTTTAATCAATGCTATAACTATTTAATACCTCAACTCATTAACATTCTCTTCACTCATCTCCTCAGTTCCACCACAATTCCAACTCTTTAATCCAATGCATATCAAATTTCACATTATTTTATACCCTTCAACGCTCTTTGTCAGCCACAAATCTCAGATCACACTTGACCTGAACTTTGTGGACTCATCATAATCATTGGCATTTGAGTGTATCTGCTAAGCTGACACTTTAGTGCAGTATATTTGCAATGGGTGCCTTAGAACATAAGAACATAAGAACTAGGAGCAGGAGCAGGCCGTCCGGCACTTCGAGCCAGCTCCGCCACTCAATAAGATAATGGCTAATCTTTTTGTGAACTTAGCTCCACTTACCCGCATTCTCACCTTAATTCCTTAATTTTTTCAAAATAGTATCTACCTTAGCTGTAAAAGTGATTACTGAAGTAACATTAACTACTTCCCTTGGCACAGAATTCCATAGATTCACAATCCTCTTGGTGAAGAAGTTCCTTCTCAGTTCAATTCGAAACCTGCTTCCCTTAATCTTGAGGCCATGCCCTCTCGTCCTAGTTTCACTTATCAGTGGAAGCATCCTATCTATTTCTATTTTATCGATTCCCTTCATAGTTTTATATTTTTCTATAAGATCCCCCCTCACTCTCCTGAATTCTAATGAATATAATCCCAATCTACTCAGCCTCTCCTCATACACCAACCCCCTAAATTCCGAATCAACCTAGTGAACCTCCACTCCACCCCCTCCAGTGCCAGTACATCCTTTCTTAAGCACAGAGACCAAATCTGCACACAGTACTCCAGGTGTGGCCTCACCAGCATCTTGTACAGATGTAATATTACCTCTCTGCTTTGAAATGCAACCCCTTTAGCAAAGAAGGACAAAATTCCGTTTGTCTTCCTAATTACTTGTTATTCCTGCAGACCACCCTTCTGTGATTCATGCACAAGGACATCCAGGTCCCTCTGGAAATCAGCATACTTCAACTTTTTACCATTCAAGTAATAATTTATTTTGCTATTACTCCTATCAAAATGTATGACTTCACATTGACTAACATTGTATTCCATCTGCCAGACCTTTGCCCACTCACTCAGTGTATCTATATTTCTCTGCAAAGTTTCACAGGCCTCTGCACAATTTGCTCTGCTAATCATCTGAGTGTCATTGGCAAATTTTGAGACTGTACAGGTGGTCCCCAACTCTAAATTAAATCTTCAATATAAATTGTAAATAATTGTGGTCCCAGCAGTGATCCCTGAGGAACATCACTAGTTACTGATTGCCAATCAGAATAGCTCTGATTTATCCCCACTCTTTGCTTCCTGTCAGTCAACCAATCCTCTGTCCACCCTAACACACTATCTAACACCATGCACCCTTATCTTATATGGCAGCCTCATTGTGGAACCTTGTCAAAGACCATTTGGAAATCTACGTATACACTGCATCCACTGGGTCCCTATTGTCCACCTTGCTTGAAATGTCTTCACAGAATTCCAAAAGGTTTGTGAAGCATGACCTGCCCTTCATGAAGCCATGCTGCGTCTGCACAATGGGACAATTTATTTCAAGATGCCCTGTTATTTCTTCCTTGATAATAAACTGAAGCATCTTCCCCACTGCAGAGGTTAAGTTCACTGGTCTATAATTCCCCATCTTTGTCTTCTTCCTTTTTAAAAAGTAGTGTCACATTTGCTATTTTCCAATCTGCTGGGACAGCCCCAGAGTCCAGCGAATTTTAGAAAATTACCACCAGTCCACCTGCTATTTCTCCTGCCATCTCTTCTAGTACCCTGGGATACATTCCATTATGGCCAGGAAACTTATCTAGCCTTAGCTCCATTAGCTTACCCAACACTAACTCTTCCATAATAATGATTGTTTCCAGGTCCTCACCTACCACCATCTCTTTGTCACTTACTGGCATCCTCCACTGTGAAGACCGATGCAAAATTCCTGTTCAATGCCTCAGCCATTTCATCATATCCCATAACTAACTGCCCCTTCTCATCCTCTAAAGGACTAACATTTACTTTAGTCACCCTTCTTCATTGTATAGCTAAAGTGATCTGTCTTTATATTTTGTGCTAGTATTTTTTTCTCATACTCTATCTTACTTTTCTTTAGAGCTCTTTTTGTGGCTTTCTGTTGACCTTTAAAGTTTTCCCAATCTTCTAGATTTCTGCTGTTTTTGACCACTTGGTACGTCTTCTCTTTCACTTTGATAGCCTGCCTTATTTCCTTAGACACCAATGGCAGATTACCCCTCCTCTGACAGTCCTTTCTTCTCACCAGAGTATACCTTTGCTGAGCACTTTGAAAAATTTCTTTCAAGGTCCTCCACTGCTGAACAACTGTCACACCATAAAGTCTCTGTTTCCGGTGTACTTTAGCCAGGTCCTCCCTCATTCTATCATAGTCCCCCTTTTTCAAGCACAGTGCCCTGGCATTGGATTTTATCTTCACACTATCCAGCTGTATTTTAAAGTCAAATATATTGTGATCACTTCTTCCAAGGTTATTAATTTTTCTTTTCTCATTACATGGGACCAGATCTAGGATAGCTTGCTCCCTTGTTGGTTCCATTACATACTGTTCTAGAGAACTATCACAGATACACTCAATGAACATCTCCTCAAGGCCACCCTGCCTTTGGAAAGCCTAGTTGGATAAGCCAACTGGCAGCTTAATTCACCAGTCATCTCCATCATTTCTTTGAGTCTCGCAATCACTTGTAAAACATAATGTTGTGTCCATTAAAGGTCTTCATCAAGTTTATAGTTGAAATGCAATGTAGTCCAGACCACTTCGGGCCTATATGGAGTGTTAGCTGTCCATTTTTGTCCCACATTATGTATATGAAGAGACATAAATTGGGAATGGACAGATACTTCAATCCTTTTATACAAACTTTGCAAAGTGAACTTTTCAGTGTTTGTAATTTGGACAGCCTTGCTAATTGTTTCAAACTTTTGTCAAAACAGCCAAGTGTCTGCCTGACTTGAGTTGCTTTCCAATCCTCTTTATCCTTTTTGGAAATAAACAATTATTGGAATAAGGTTCTTTGTGTCAGCTGGTTCGCACCTTGTTATTGTGTTCTAGGCTTGCTAATGCTTAACCTTTAACGGTCCAAAACTGGCAAATGTGGGGAACATTGATGAGAGAGAAAATAGAACTTCACGTGAGCTGAGATTAAAATATGTTCTGCTTTTGTACTTATATAATTTATATGGACCACCTATTTGTTTTGTGTTGACTTGATTTCATCAGCTTAAACGTCTCTGGGAATTTAAGGTCAATATTTCGAGCACAAGTGGGAACATCAATGTAGTACAGGATAGCACTTGTTGCCATTTGTCATGTACCAACTGCACTATATGACGAAACAGCAGGATGACTATGACTGCAATTTAGCCAAGCAAATTATGAGCATAAGGCATCATTCTGATATTCCAGCATCAGAAGTCACAGCATAAATGGCATGTATCAATGTGCTGCTTCATCACTATGCTTTTGAACTAACAGTTTTGAACATTGATGAAGCAAGATATGCGAGTAGCATGACATTACTTTGTGCCATTCTGAGTTGCATTGAAGCAGGCTTCATTGTTATTTGAAAACATAATTCATTTTGAGATCGTTTGTTGAATCCTGGCAGTAAATTTGCACATTTGATGGTCAGACATTGGAACAGAATAAATAAGAGGTAAAAGGAGCAGCATACAAGAGGTAAGGCATTGAAATGGTTCATCCAAAATGATTCAAGTTCAGGAGGAAGAAACAATCAGGAGAAATAGATAATCAGGAATTTTGGAGAGGAACTGGTATTAAGGTGGTTGGAAGGAAGAGGCACATTAATGTTATGTTGTATTCTTCATCTTGATGCTATGAGTCATAGGAATAAACAATGTGGTGCCTTCTTATTTTCTGTTACCCCCCCTTAGAACATGTGAATATTTTATGAAACATATTTTTAATAAATACAGTGCCGAATGCATTTTAAAATAGTTAGTGTTCATTCTTGGAAATAGTTGGTTATATTCACTACAATGCCTTAGTATAGGAAGATAATTGACTTGACTCATTTCTTACACATCTTGAAAGCAATCAAGCTGACATATTTCACGGTTTGCCTCCTTCTGTTAGTCAGAAAGACAGTTTGCTAGTTTCACAGGGGCAGTGGGAAGTTTGTGTGTCTGGACAGAGTCAGAAATTAGGTTTCCACAACCTTTTACATTATAGATCAGAGATGCTGATTCTAACCTTGGATAACCTCATTAGAAAGCCATGAGAGATGTAAAATGGTCAGTCAAGGTTGCACCACATTAAAATATCACCCTGCCTGTTAGATGTTGCTGAAATCTCTAAGCAGTGAGTTTTGTCTAGCCTCAAGGGAATCTGCACATATGAATGCTTTGAGAACACCATCAGAAACCTACAAACCAAATTAATCAAAATCATGTAGGGTCACAGTACACAAGAAACCATCTTGTAAGTCTTGACAAAATTGTAATGTTCTAATTGCCCCTCTCCAATAGAAGTGCAAAGTTGAAATTTTGTTTACTGTTCTATTCTCATCCTGCCATTTTTAATTGCATTGAGAAGTGACATATATGAAATATATAAATATGTGTGTGAAAACTACCAGCTTTGTTACTCAAAACTTCAGCAAATCCATCATAGCACATGTGCAACTTTGTCGAACAAAGAGGAGATTCACGCCACACATTATTTCAGAACAGTGTAAGAACTCTGAGATGCAGGATTGCCAACTGTGCCCCCCCCCCCCACCCCCCTCCATCCACAGGCCTAGCCATTAGTGAATGAACATATCCATCCTTGTGTTGCATTTCCCTCCTACACTAATTGGAAAGCAAAAAGACATGCTATCCAATTTGATTATGTCTGACTGCTAGCCATTTCAGTTTTCTGATAAAGAGGAATGTTCAAAGAAAATTAAATATATTTTTAATGCTCTTTCATGCACTCTTCTCTCTCATCTTTTCTTGCTCCAGTCTAGATGGGAGCTGTTTTCTCCAGCTGGACGACCAGCCTTAAGGATTGTAGAGCAAAAACACTTGTAATGTTTGAGAAGTATTTAATATACACTTGTGATGTCAAGGCATACAAGGTTATGGACTAATTCCTGAAAATGGGATCAGAATAGTTAGGTGGCTGTTTTTCATTGGTGCAGACTCAATGGGTTAATTGGCCTTCTTTTTGACTCTAAGACCATGAAGCAGTGTTGGAGATAGAATATAGTCTAGTCAAAAAAGAGCAGGGGGTAATGGAGGAGTAGGTTTTCTGGGGAAGTTGGAGTGGGGGAATGCTGAGGGTTGGTTTTTTGAGAAGAATAAAGAATCCATGCCTTGAAGAGAGAGGAACATCACGTGAAGATAGTAAACTCTGAAGAGTTTTGGTTTACATGGGAAGTAGAAAGGAAAAATGTTTGGCCAAATGTTCATATACCGAGGGGGCAGAAGGTTTGGTTTCATGATGAGTTGAACTTGGAAAGACCTGAGGGGAGATGGAAGAGAACCGACAGAAAGCTGGCTTTAGTGAGACTGTGGCAATGGGAGGGATGGGGAGTTCTAGGGAAAAATTAATTAGGAACACAAGTAGTATCATAGAATCATTGAACCTTTATAGTATGGAAACAGGCCCTTAAGCCCAACAAGTTCACACCAACCTCCAAAGAGTAACCTACCCAGACCCATTCCCCTATCCTATTATCCTACATTAACCCCTGACTAATGCACCTGATCTACACATTCCTGAACACTATGGCAAATCAGAATGGCCAATTCACCTAACCTGCACATCTTTGAAAGGTTGGAGAAAACCCACATACACATGGGGCAGAATGTGCAAACTCCAATGTGCAGTCACCCAAGGCTGGAATTGAACCCAGGTCCCTGGCACTGTGAGGTAGTATGCCACCCCCAAGTAGGAAAAGGACAAACTAGAAACAGATAATCTAATCATCTTAGTTTCAGTTAGTATGACAAAGATGTAGTTTTGGAAGTTATGGTGGGGGAGAGAAGTTTACAGTGAAGAATGGGAGTAATAGATTACCTTTGCAAACAGGAGTATTCACTTATCGTGAGCAGTTTTAGCAGATAAAAGCATATCCAATGGGGTTTCATGAAGTCCAACCAGGTTTGGTGCTGGATGATTAAACCAGTTGTCCAATATATCCTTTCAATTTTGCACCACTTTTATTTAATGCAGCAAAGAGGGGGAACATACAGAGGAAAGAGCCAGGGTGAGCGAATACAGTATTTTGGAGATGAGAACATTGATGAGGATGTAGGTGAACAAATCTGTAGTTGCAGAAAAATTGTGATGGGTAAACGGTCAAAGACCAGACGGTTGAAATTTTGAAATCACGGTTGCAAGGGAATTAGAGACAATGTTTCTTTTATTTCTGGGAGCAGGTACAAAAAGAGTATGTGGAAGGGAATTGTGGGTGGCACTCAGAAAAGGAAATGATCAGAAATGCTGATTCTGTAATTAAAATAGAAAGACCAAAACCACATGAGATGATCAGGAGAAGGGGATATTCATGAATGGGTTGAAGATTGTACAGGCAGGGAGATATTTCAGGCAAACTAGAGAGTAGAGACAGGAGCAACAATATGATGAGCTGAGATGGAGGTTGAAGCCACTAAGTAAGGTTGCTCAGTGCATAGGCTGCAGAAGAAACAAAAACAACAAAGACATCTCAGTGAAAGAAGCTGTACATTTGAGAGTGGTGACAATAATGCTTTTTTTTTAGATTGAGCTGAAAAGGTTGGAACAATGTGAGAATATCTGGCAAATTCTCTTCAAGCGGTTATCCTTAACATTTACAGAAATCCATTATTTTATGTATGTTTGCATTTTCTGAATATTTCCTGTACAAAAATCTTTAACAGTTTTACATTAATGGCCTTTCCCTGAGGAAGCAGGAAATCATAAACAAATCCATGAAGGTGAGGATGTCGAATCACAGGCAATGATTTGATATTTAAGTTCCATTTGGCATGTTGGTCTTTCTACAGTCTGAGTTGTTGCCTGACACTGTTAGCAGATGCTGCTCTTTTCAGCTTAGTGAGCTGTGAAAATGTAATTACTGCTGCTGAGCAGTAAATAAAGAGAATTGTTTCAGCTGTATGTTATAGTTCCTCAGTACCTTGCTAAAAGGTCACACTTTATATTCTGCAATCTCATCTCCAATACAATACTGGAAATGTATTTATTATTAAAAAGGAAAATTATTTTATTGATCAGTCTGACAATTTCATCAAAATTGATTTTTTTTTCTTTCTGTTCCACTACATTGTCATCTACTTTGGAATTTTCCTTTTGGTTTACTTCTGAATGTGAACCATTTGGAAATATACTCATTCTCTTAACTGTCAGCTATCATGTTAAAAAAGGAACAAAAAGACTTTTATCTCGTTAAGATATCTTGAATTGCTCTATGCCAATTATGGTAGTATTGAAGTGTCACCATTGTTGAAAGGTCAACAACAGACAACTTCAAACAATAAGCTTTCAAAAATAAGGAGGTAGAGAAGTTTTCCAGATTGGTTGAAGGATAAATAGTGATCTGGACACCACAAAACAATCTCCTATCTTCTTTGGAACAATGACATGTTATACTTTATGTCCACCTGAAAGACTTTGTTTGAGGTACAGTCCAAAAGTCATCATCTTTGAGAGTACAACACTCTCCCAAGCTGAATTTTATATTTGGGATTTGCCTTCTGTCCAGAATTGTGTCAAGCAGAATTCCTCAAATTCCACCAAGGTTTCTCACTGCCTTCACAAGGTTTCCCTCCATCCCTGATTTGACCAGTCTATCCCCAAACTACTTGTAAAGGTCAGCTATGAGCAAATTGGCAACAAGATTAAAGAGATAAATGTGTAGCTCAAAGATTGGTGTGGGAGTAACAGATTTAAACTGGCCCCAGTACTGAGGAAGGAAGAAGCGTTTCCCATGGGAAGGGCTCCATCTGAATCATGCTGGGACCAGAGTCCTAGTGAATTGTATACCTCGGACTCTGGATAACACTTTAAACTTAATAGTGGTCGGTTCAGTTACATGGAAAATTATTTAAAAAGTTAAAGTGGGGCAGGGCTCAGCAGAGGTTATTAACGTTTCCAGAACAAGTGAGAGGACAGAGAGTATGGAAAGGATCAGAATCTAACTTCAGGCACAGCAGTTAGAGGGACATTGATGAGAAGGCACATATTCAACGCAGGGCTGATGGTATGGATTGAAAAGTAAATAATCTATGAAGCAAGGTAACTGAGTTGAAAGTGCAGATTCAAATTGGCAGGTATAATGTTGTGGGTATCACAGAAATGTGGCTGCAAGGGTATCAGGACTGAGAATTAATTATCCAAGGATACATGTCCTATCAAAAGGATAGGCAGATATTCAAAGGGAACGAGAATGCCTTGTTAGTAAGAAGTGAAATTAAATAAAAGACAGGAAGTGATATAGAGTAGAAAACATAGAATCAAAGTGAGTAGAGTTGAAGAACTGCAAAGGAGAAAAGGCAAACCTCCTGGTAGAATTTATATGCAGGCTTCCTGGCAGTAATCAGGATGTGGGGAAGAATCAAAATCAGGAGATAGAAAAAACACGCAAGAAAGTTACAATAATCATGGGAGACTTCAATATGCAGGTGGACTGGGAAAATCAGGTTGGTAGCAAATCCCAAGCAAGGAATTCTAAGGTGTTCGTTTCAGAGCACCTTGTGATGGAGCCCAGTAGGGAACAGAGAAGCTAGCCAATTGGGTACAGAATTGGCCTGAAGGTAGGTGACAGAAGGTAGTGGAGGGTTGTTTTTTTTTAATTGGAGCCCTGTGACTAGTAGTGTGCTGCAAGGATCAGTGCTGGGTCCATTGTTTTTCATCATTTATTTAAATGATTTGGGATGTGAATACAGAGGTATGATTACCAAGTTTGCAGATGACACCAAAATTGATGGTGTAGTGGAAAGTGAAGAAGGTTATCTCAAAGTGCGACAGGACCAAGATTAGAAGGGACAATAGGCCAAGGAGTGGCAGATGGAGTTTAATTTAGATGAATGTGAGCTATTGCATTATGGTAAGACAAATCAGGACAGGACTTATACAGTCGATGGTAGGGCATTGGGAGTGTTACTGAATAAAGACACCTGGGGGTTCAGCTGCATAGCTCCTTGAAAGTGGATCCAATGGTAGACAGGGTAGTGAAGAAGGCATTGGAATGCTTGCCTTCATTGGTCAGTCCATTGAGTATAGGAGTTGGTATGTCATGTTGTAACAGTACAGGCCATTGGTTATTCCTGAAGAAGGGCTTATGCCCGAAATGTCGATTCTCCTGCTCCTTGGATGCTGCGCTTTTCCAGCAACACGTTTTTCAGCTCTGATCTCCAGCATCTGCAGTCCTCACTTTCTCCTAGGACATTGGCTAAGCCAATTTTAAAATACTGCATTCATTTCTGGTCTCTCTGGTATAGGGAGTTGTTTTTAAACTTGTAAGTATTCAGCAAAGATTTATAAGGTCTTTGCTGGGATAGGGGAGGGGGAGGTGTTGAGCTATAGGGAAAGGATGAATCGGCTGAGGATATTTTTCCCTGGAGCGTCAGAGGTTGAGGGGTGACCTTACAGAGATTTATGAAATCCTGAGAGGCATGGATAGGATAAGTAGACAATGTAATTTCCCTGGGGTGGAGGAGTCCAGAACTAGAGGGCATTGGATTAAGGTGAGAAGGGGAAGATTTGAAAAGGACCTTAGGGGCAACTTTTTCATGCAGAGAGTGGTGTGTGTGGAACAAGCTGCCAGATGCAGATACAATTACAACATGTAAAAGACATCTAGATGGGTACATGAATACTTAGAATGACAAGGGCCAAATGCTGTCAAATTGGACTAAATCAGTTGAGGATTTCTGGTCGGCATGGATGAGTTGGACTGAAGGGTCTTTTCCTTGCTGTATAACTCTATGACTTTATGCCTCTGCATATTCTGGATTTGCTGTTGGATAATGGGGCAGACTTGATTTGGGAGTTTAAGGTTTACTATCCGCAATGGGGCAGTGGCCATAATATGATAAAATTCACCCTGCGGATTGAGAGGGAGAAGCTGGACTCAGAGGTGACATTGTTACAATTGAGGAAGAGTACCTAGAGAGACTTGAGGTTGGAGTTGGCCAGAGTTGAATGGAAGGGGAGTGTAGCAGAAAAGACAATGGAGCAGCAATGACAGGAATTTCTGGGGGTAATTCTAAAGGCACAACAGAAATTCATCCTGAGGAAGAAGAAGCAAAGTTAGGGAGGATGAGGCAATCATGGCTGACAAGGGAAGTCAGGCACAGAAGAAAAGCAAAAGAAAAAAAACATACAATGTGGTGAAGATTACTAGGAAGCTATAGAGTTGGGAAGACTTTAAAAACTTGCAGAGAATAACTAAAAAGCAATAAGACTAGAGAAAATTGAATATGAGAGTAAGCTGGCTGGTAACATAAAAGAAGATCACATGAGTTTTGTTTTTAATTTAAAAGGTAAGACAGAGGCACAAATAGACATTGGCACTGGAAAATGATGCTGGACAAATACTAATGGGGAACAAAGAAATGGCAGAGGAGCTGAATAGGTACTTTGCATCCAATTTTCAGAGTGGAAAACACCATCAGCATACCAGAACTTCAAGAGAGTCAGGAGGCAGAAGTGAATCTAATGGCCATAACTTAGGAGAAGTTGCGAGGGAAGCTGAAAGATCTGAAGTGGATATATCACCGGAACCAAATGGACTACACCCCAGAATTCTGAAGGAGATAGCTGTGGACATTGTAGAGGCATTGGTGGTAATCTTTCAGGAATCACTGGAGTCAGGGAGGGTTCCAGAGGAGTGGAAAATGGCTAATGTAACACCTATGTTTAAGAAGGGAGAGAGATGCAAAGGAACGTGGGAGTGCTAGTTCAGGATTTTCTTATTGTTAAGTTCAGTTACTAGTTAGGAAGGCAAATACAATGTTAGCATTTATTTTAAGAGGGATAGAATATAAGAGCAGAGATGTGCTGCTAGGGTTTAATAAAGGTCTGTTCAGACTGCATTTGGAATACTGTGAACAGTCTAAGGCTCCTTAACTAAGGAAGAATGTTCTTGTATTGCCAATGTTTGGAAAACTCCATCTGGTTAATTAATGTCCTTTTGGGAAGGAAACTGCTGTCCTTACTTGGTCTGGTATACCTGTGACTCCAGACTCACAGCAATGTGGTTGATTCTTAATTGCCCTCTCAGCAATTAAGGATGGGCAATGAATGCTAACCCAGCCAGGAACGCCCTCATCCCATGAATGAATCTTTAACAATTCATCACTCATTGATGAGAATCCTGTTCTCAAACTTCAAGACTTGGCTGGAAAATGTGAATTTTTGATCTTGACATCAAAACTCACCTCAATGTACAACTCACCGGATTTTCCCCAAGTTTCTTGTAATCACCTGCATTGGTTAGGGCTGGGAAGAGTTGTTCTGTGGTTGAGGAATCGTGAATAGTGCTGAGCATTGCAATCATCAGTAAATGGTCATTGATGAAGGCAGTCAAAGATGATTGACTCCAAGATATTACACAAAGGAGCTGCCTCAGTAATATCCTGGAATTCATATTTGAGATTTATTGCAACTATAATTGGACAGTTCTCCTTTGATTCATGTTTAATTGAGTTTTGATAGGTCTTAATAATGCCACAATTAGTTGAATGTTACCTTGATGTCAAAGGCTGTCCCCTTCCCACCAAGAGCTACTGGCTATGGGGAAGCAATGATGCTGGAGATAATAAATACCCTGAGGATCATTGAGGGTGCTAATCAATGGTGGAAGTAGTTTGTGGGTAATCAACAGCAAGCACGACAATGAAGAAACTCCTCTATCATCTCCCCTGGACCCACCAATCACCACCAAGCCAGCTGCCTGCAAGCCATTCATCCTAACTCTCCTGTTCTTCATCAAAATAATGCTGTGGCATATTTTGCATTCCACAAGAGAGTAGACAGTTGTATTCTAATCCGAAAGACAGCTTCTTCAACAACACTCCCTCACTGAACTATTAGTCTACATTATATGTCTAAGTCTCTAGAGTAGGTATTGACCTCTCAAATTTCTGCCTGAGGTACACAGAGGAAAACAAAAGATACATTTGCAAATTCTTCAGAGTACAGCTAATATCAGTGCTTGAGGAGTGTTTGAAAGTACCATTTCACAATTTAGAGAATTGATATGGATGCAGGGTTAATTATAAAAGCATACCATTACCTTCTGCATTATTCATTCTTATCCTGTTTACTTAGATTTGATCTTTTTCTCATGAAAATATTTTTGTCTGGGAAACTGATATGTAAAATAATCAACCACTTCAAACTACAAATGTAAAACCAAATTAACTCAAATTAACATTTGAAAAAAGTAGAATATTTGGTCTGCAACTCCCAGCCATGATATATGTTGACTCTCATCAGCAAATTCCAATGCTTTTGCCTTTTGTGATTATTTCATCATGTTTTTAAATACATAATGATCTAATTTCCAAAATACAGATATTTAAATGAACTGACAAGATCATTGTACTCTTGTTTTTTGAAAAAAAGCTATGAATGCCTGCCAATAGCAGTGTCTGGGAAGTCGATCATTATTACTCATTCATTGTGCACTACTGGACTTTTTTTTCAGTTACTATTTCAAGCCATTGGCAGTTATTGTGCCTTGTAAATGAAGGAGGGGGATTTCCTCTTAAAGCTGAGCATAAAGAAGAAGAACTGAAATGAGTTTTCACCCTACCTTCCTGGCAAATACATTCTACAAATCTGTTATTCAACATTGACGTAAAGATAATCAGTCAATTGCATGCCTAAAGAACACTGCTTGTTGATTTATTTCAATGAACTTAAGATTCTGGACAATGTGTTGTTGGCACAAGAACAAACTGAACAAAGTTTCAAGAGTCAGCAATGCTATAAAATCTATCTTTCATCGAACGGGCACTGATGTTGCCATTGTTGACATCAGTGAGGGAACCGTTGAAAAGCTGTGATCAGCAACAGTACATGACACTTCACTGACTCTGTGGGTGTGTTTAGTTGGGTTGTAGCATCTGACAAGTCTTTGAAACAATGAGATTAGCACTGAGACAAATAGCATATCAGAGTAAAGGAAACTGATGTAAAGTAAAATACTTACAAGTGAGATTTTATGCTAGAAAATGGCCTTGCCACATCCCTGCTTTCAAAAGTCTGATGTTGATTATCAAGAAATGGACAATAAAGTTGTGGTAACGATGCAGAGCTAGATGCTGTCATAGTGCCTATTGCAATGCTCAGTGGTAGTACCTTTTGTCAGTGAAAAGCTTCTCCTTCTCCTCAATCACATGTGTATCCCACTGAATGTGGTAACACCTTATAATTGCAAGGAACCAGCAAGAAGCAAGAGAGCAGAAATGGTGACCACTTCCATGTTCCACTATTTGGAACATTGGCACTATCATTATAATTCCACCCATTACGCTACAGCAAAGTCTCAGTCCTGCTATATCTGCTACAATGCATACAGGATGCCAGGCCCTCCTCTGTTTTACATTTCCATGACCTGACTTTATTTCTTAACCCCACTCTCTAATCACTGAATCTCTCTTTCTGGCCTTGTGTCATAGAGTCATAGATTCATAGAGATGTACAGCATGGAAACAGACCCTTCGGTCCAACACGTCCATGCCGACCACATATCCCAACTTAATCTAGTGCAACCTGCCAGCACCCGGCTCATATCCCTCCAAACCCTTCCTATTCATATACCCATCCAAATGCCTCTTAAACGTTGCAATTGTACCAGCCTCCACCACTTCCTCTGACATCTCATTCCATACACGTACCACCCTTTGTGTGAAAAAGTTGCCCCTTAGGTCTCTTTTATATCTTTCCCTCTCACCCTAAACCTGTGTCCTCTAGTTCTGGACTCCCCCACCCCAGGGAAAAGACTTTGTCTATTTATCCTATCCATGCCCCTCATAATTTTGTAAACCTCTATAAGGTCACCTCTCAGCCTTATGCAAATTGCAATTGGCCTATTCCCCTACATTGTGCCATAGAGTTTGACAACAAAACATGCTGATCTCAGATGTAATTGCTCAAAAGCAAATGAATAAACCAAGTAAGATTTTTGTATGCTACAGCCTTTCTCTTGCTTTGCCTTGAGAGGAGAACTTTTTAAAAGTTTTGCTTCCTTGATTATTCATGACATTTGGATTTATTACCTGCAGGAGCTGCCACAGGCTGGCAGGAGGATTAATACATGAAAATCATAACATTGTCTTTGCATCTCAACCTACCACCTTGAAATCAAAATTTTGCCATCAGTTTTGCCTCATTTAGTCAGCATGTGGATCACACATCCAACTTGTATGCTTCATAAAAGTAACCCAAGGTTTACTGACTATATTCTGAATTCTGTTCCCTTGTTTCTAATTTCATCCCTCTCCCTGGCAACAGTATGTTTGCAACCTTTATGCCAAATTGTCCCCAAGATGAGCTTCTGATCATAGATTTTCATCACCAGTAAGGCTATGTCTTTCCACTTGCATAACATTGCTTGATTTCATCCTTGGCTCAGCTTATCTGCTGTTGAAATCCTCATTCAGGCCCTATGTCACCTCTTGACTTAATTCCTTCAACGTACCCCTGGCTGGTTTACCATATTCTATCCTCTGTAAAGATGAGGCCATCCATAAGTTTGCTCCCCCTTTGTTATTTTGCAGCAAGTTCTGTTCAGCTATCATCCAGGTGGTATGGTGGTCCAGTGGTTAGCACTGCTGCCTCACAGTGGCAGGGATCTGGTTTGATTCCAGCCTTGGGTAACTGTCTGTGTGGAGTTTGCACATTCTCCCTGTGTCTGTGTGGGTTTCCTCCGGGTGCTCCAGTTTCGTCCCACAATCCAAAAATGTGCAGGTTAGATGAATTGGCTTTGCTAAATTGCCCATGGTGTTCAGGGATGTGTAGGTTAGTTGCATTAGTCAGGGGAAATGTAGAGTAATAGGGTAGGCGAATAGGTCTGAATGAGTTACTCAGAAGGACAGTGTGGATTTGTTGGGCCAAATGGCCTGTTTCCACATTGTAGGGATTCCCTCAATCATTTGATGAAATTCATGCTTGTTGCCCAATTTTGACTTCCAGCAGGCAATGACTTGATTTGAAAATTTTCATCCTTGTTTCACAATCCACCATAATCTCATACCTTTTACTGTTTCTATGATAGCTGTTCAGCCTCAGCCTTTCAATGGACATTTTAGAATCATCATGTTCAGAAATGTTTTTACACACCTCTGGAGCATGTGGGACTTGAGCCCAGGCATGTCTGGTTCATCATTACTTTTCATTCCTCCAGCAGGTGGCCACACCTTCAGTTCCCAAAGTCCTGAGTTGCGAAATTTTCTCCTTGGACCTCTCCGATTGTCGACAATATGTTCTGGTGTTGAAAGGGTTAATGTGACCACACTTAAAATTGTTGACATGAGCAAAGGAAGTGATGTAAGATCACCTGACTGCAGGGCAATCGTTCTCTCTCAAAGACTTGTACGAAGTGTTGCCCTGTACCTCGATTTTCTGTGTTGAATAAAAGTGAATCTTTGCTGATCCACTAGTTTCTTGCAATGTGATCAACGTTACCCCTGGACACAACAAGTGAATAACAGACCATCCTCATTCAGACCCTCCTTAAAGTGACCTCTTGGATTAAGCTTTTGTCAGATGACTGAATATTTTCTTGTATGCTTACAGTGATATTTTGTTTCATAATGTTCCTGTGAAGTGCCTTGGGACACTTCATTGCATTAGAGATGCTACTTGAACATAATTTGTTGTCAAATTGCATTTATTTGTTCAGATATCAAATGGAATTCTTTCCCAGATGCAAAATAGTTAGAGAAGTCAGATTCAAAAATAATACAGTACCTTCCTTTAAAAGACTCTGAAGCATTCTTCCTCAACAGAAGTGCTTATATTCTTTTATAGTAATCTAAAATATTATTGTGATTTTCTTGATAACCAACTCCAAATATCAACCTTGAAAAACGTAATTTATATAATGCCTCATCACATCAACTAAAATCCTCCTCACGCACTCTACACACAATTAGTTCCTTTGTGGATTGTTATGATTGCCACTGATTTAGCAGTCTTCCATGCCTAATAAATTCTAAAAATCATAAGATGAAAGAATGACTGGTTAATCTGATTTACTGTTGACTGAAGAACTAACATTGGCATGGACCCAGATAATTCTCTTGAAGTAGTGCTGTATGATATTGATATTCAGTGTTCACCTGAATAGACTATGGAGACCAGAAAGTTTTTCCCATTGAATGACACTGTCTATATAATGTTCCCTCAATGTGTGCACAAATGTTGATTAAAACTAAGAGCTTTTGACTGAGGAAACAACACTATCAACTGAAGCAAGGAAATGAGCATTTTTTTTTGTTTGCTTTCTTGATTGCTTGATATTAACATAAGTTTTGCACTTGTGTAATGACCAACCAAACAACCCTCATACCTCTGACTGCGATATTTGCATTATTGAGCTTTAGGGGGCCCAGGGATATGAAGTCATCACTGATAAATTTCATGTGTCTTTAATATTTCACAATGGTTTGCTAAATTTCGACAAGAGCATAGTCTGTTGAGGAACTGCCGAATGGTTTATGGATAAGCCTGAGGTTTTTCAGAAAATCATTTAAGGGCAGGGGAAAAAAAAAACTGACAGGTAAGATGTAAAATCCATAATGTTAGCTCATAAAAATTTGGAGTGAGCAATCCAAAGACCGTTTTCTTCATTATCATTTGGTTTGCAGGCAAATTGCAGTTCATCAAATCTTCCTGTTAGTGCTCCATGATGTGCTAACAATGATCTTGCTTTTAAATTCATGTTCAGTGTCAGTCTGTAATCTTTCCAAAATGAAATGCTATCACCTGTCTCCATCCATAATCGGATTTTTAAAAACACAGTAGAAACATAACGACAACAAAGCAGTTAAAGTGACACTGAGGCTCATTGAGTCAAAACTCTGACTGAACATTTCTTGTATTGATTAGTGAACATTTCATGTAAATACTATTATGATTGAGCATTTGGATTATATTGGATTTTTTTTTAGTTTTACAGCTCCCCTTCATTCTTCTAAGTAAAAGAGACAAAGGAAGAGACTGTGAATATAGAAATAGGCCATTTGGTGTCTTGATTTTGTTCTGCTATTTAACAATACCTTCACTTTGGGAAGATCTATTTGTAATTTGAATTACACACTCCCATCTATCCCAGAAGATCTTTGAATCCCTTGCAAAACATGGATCTGCTACCTCTGCCCTAAAAGCATTCAATTCCACCACTTTGACTGCCTTCTGAGGCAGAAGGTTCCAAAGTCACACAACCCTCTGAGAGGGAAATAAATCGTCTTACCTTCATCCTTGAAAGGATGGCTTGAATACATTACCCCCTTATTTCTGGACTTGACCACAAGAGGAAGCATCCTTTTTACACCCACATTAACAAGACCATTCAAGATCTTTTTGTATTCAATTAAGTCAGCCCTCATTCATCTAGCATCTACTGGAAACAAGCCAAGCCTCAACAGTCTATGCTCTTAAGACAGCCCATTAATTCCAGATATCAATCTAGTAAACTCTTCAGAACTGTGTCCAATGCATTTACATACACTCTTAAGTAAGAAGATCAAGCAGTACACAATGTTTGAGATGTGGTTTCATCAAAGCCCTGCGTATTTTAAGAATAACATCCCTACTTTTATAACAAACAAAAGCAGAAAGTACTGTAGAAATGCAGCAGAACTGGCAACATTAGTGGAGAGAAAAACTGAGTTAATATTTCAAATCTAGTGACCCCTCTACATAACCTCTTGTCAGCTTCAGACTGTTATGATATCACAGCAAGTTGCAATAAAAGTTGCGATAAATCTGTGCAGAGATAGTTTTATCATAGCAGGTTCAGATGGGGGCTGGAGGTGCATAGTTGGGAAAGAAGCCAAGTGACTAGGTAGAGTTGTGGAGCCCGAAGGATTAGTCCAGGTTCATTGGCCCCATATAAGTACAGTAAGTCTTTTTGACAGTGGTATCAGTGAATGATAGTCGTGTGTACATTCTGTCTAGTCTTATCCTCAAATGCTAAACAGGTTTTTGTGTACTTCAGATGGTTACAATTCACAACCTGAAATGATCTACTACCTCACAGAGGCAGGCATTCCAGTTCCAGCGGCAGCACTCAGTCCATTTAATGGCAGCACTGTCCATTTGTTATGTTGCAAGTAGAGCATTGTGATGTTTTCCATCAACCTGGCATGCTAACTTCCTCATTCTGCCTAACAGGAAGCTTCTAAACAGCTCTCCATTGTTTTTCCTTGTGATATTCAGACAAACTCAGGAAGGATAGCTCAGAGTTTGCCAGAAGTCTGTTTCTTTTCCAAAGCATTTCTTGGAGACTGGGAAGCAAAGCATGAAATTACAGCCTGCCAGTACTCAGCAGCAGACAAAACTGGTAAATATATCTTAGATGGAGCTTATTAGTGTCACTGGAAAGTCTTTGAATGAATGTGAGATGCATCCAATCATTAAAACACTCAAGTAAATTTCTAGATATTGGTTTGAGTTTTAGTCAGGGTTTCCTCAATTATCTGAAGGAAAGACACTGTGAATGAAATGTAAGAAGCCATTATATTTGCAAATAATGCTGCACCAAATCTAATAAACCATAGGACGCAAGTGTCATTTATACCTTTATTCATTATTATTCAGTAATAATTACTGAGATTTTCATCAAAGTTTGTGAAGGTTTGTAGCTCAGGTTGAGATTTAGGGTGTAGGTTTGCTCACTGAGCTGTAGGTTTGATATCCAGACATTTCGTTACCTGGCTAGGTAACATTATCAGTGGCAACCTCCAAGTGAAGCGAAGCTGTTGTCTCCTGCTTTCTGGGACAGGCTATGCAAAGGCATGCCAGAGAATTCCTAGAGGCCTGGCACTCCAACCACAATGCCATAAACAAAAACATAGACTCGATGCCATCTATCAACCCCTCAGAAAACGAACAGGAAATGACATCACCACAAACCCCAGGAACCCCATCCAGGAGAAAGCTATAAATAGAAAGCAGGAGACAACAGCTTCGCTTCACTTGGAGGTCGCCACTGATGATGTTACCTAGCCAGGTAGCGAAACGTCTGGATATCAAACCTACAGCTCAGCGAGCAAACCTACACCCTAATTTTTATCAAAAAGACATTTATTAATGAAAGTATTCATTCAGCATTACATTTGCATCACACTTTATGATATTCAGCTTTGTGTTGTGCAAATCCATGTATCAGTGGTAGAGACAGAACAATCCTCATCTTATTAATAAACATGTATTTATTGAAGAGGCAGGGGTCTCAGTACTGTATAATTAATAAGAGACATAATTAGTCAGGGTTGGAAATGTATTCAACTCAAAAAAAGCTGCAATGAACTTGTCAATATAGTGTCTGTCACTCCCATGTGACTTCAGAGTAGGAGTATTCAAGTCATATTGGCTGTAAACATGGCAGCAGGTGTCAGTACATAAATATGGAAGTACCAAGGACTCTCAGTCATATAAGCATAAATAATGTGCCTCCCAACCAGATGCTCACAGGTTTGAGTCCCAGTGATCTTGCCTACCTACTGAGCTTTTATTTCCAGTTTTCATGTGAGTTGGCAGTCGGGAATGTTGGCTAGATTGTGAGATAGATTGCAAATTGTTCACCTCCAGGGAAGAGGAGGATTTGGTATTTAGTTGTCAATTAGTGCTGCTGAAGAGACACCTACTGTTGGATCATGTTTGGAGAACTAGCAGCAAGATTGCTAGGTAAGACAAAACTGAGAAAATGTTAGTTGGCCCCGAAAGCTCATTTATTTGATATATTAGTTCTATCGTCTTATCATTTCATTATATAATGAATAGTTCCAATATTTTAGTCAGATTTTTCCAAACATTTATCACCTTGGAGTAAATAACATTATCCTGATATCCGTTTTAATTTACTTCTCATGAATTTTCCTTTCTATTCCTGGTCCATCAATCTTGAGGGCCTTTGATATTTTGGTAGTTTAGGGAAAGTCTGCAATATTGTGGCCCCACTCTTCCAGACTCTAAACATTTGGAGATTTTACATACTCTGAAAGATGTGTATCAGGATCTCTCAGTAATCCGGACACACTGACTGTACATTAATCAAAGAGGAAGTTGAAACTTCCATTGGACACTTACCCGATATCTGGAAACCTCTGAAAAGTCTCCATCTATGAGTTCAAGCTAGAGACTTCAGAACATTCTGACCTGTCTTAACAATTAGTCAGAAATTATTAGAGAAATTAGAATAACTCTCCTAGTTAACGACAAAACTCACCTCCCATTTGCACATCCTCACCCTTCCCTGATCACCTGACTACCCATCATGTCGGTAAAAACAATGACTGCAGATGCTGGAAACCAGATTCTGGATCAGTGGTGCTGGAAGAGCACAGCAATTCAGGCAGCATCCGAGGAGCTTCGAAGCTCCTCGGATGCTGCCTGAATTGCTGTGCTCTTCCAGCACCACTGATCCAGTACCCATCATGTCCCCATCCTAACAACTAACCCACTGTACTCTCTCACTCATGTACTTGCCTTGTGTGCACCCACTTGCTTGGCATCTTGCCCACATACCATCCTCTGCTGCTTAATTGGCTAATCTCCTACTTCAGTCACTTGCCACTCTAGCTGATGTACAGTCTACTTATGGTAAACACTTGTCTTCTGTCAGTCACTGCGAAAGAGGTTTTGAGAACTTTGAAATGAGTTCACTCACTGGAACGGGCAGCTATTGCTGTAAAATGGTAATGTTGTTTCTGTGATGATTCACAGCAATACCACCTGTACTTTTTTTTGGACTGCATCTGTTGGGATAGATCATGTATTGGAAACCACTCAAAAAATTCCTGAAAATGTAAGTAAAATGGAAGATTTGGAGTCACCACTAAAGGATTGTGCTTCAAGATGAGTTGGTCTTGTGGCAGATAAAGTAAATATTGTTAAGGGCTTGATTTTCCAGGAAGTGTTGCTAACTTTAAATTACTCTCGTCTCTGACTTTGAAATTAATGTTTATATGCTGCCGTACTCCATGACAATGAGTCTATTTGTTGTTGAGGTGAGTCACAGAGTTACAAAATATGGATGCAGACCCTTCCATTCAACACATCCAGTTGCTGAACAGATTATCCTAAATTAATCTCATCCCATTTGCCAGCAATTGGCCCATACCCCTCTATACCTTTCCTATTTGTGTATAGTAGTTAGTGAGTATTCCAATGCAGCAAATTCAAATGAATCTGTTAAGAAGCAGTAACTCCATTTCCAGAAGTTTCAGTAATGAATCAGCTCAGGCCAGCCAGTAATCTAATTTGAATGACATTCATTCAGTGAGCTGATAGTCAGTGATATATATTGTGCCAGACATTATGAGGTGGGGGGAGAGTGACACCCTTGACATCAAGGCTGCGTTCAACCATGTGTGATAGCAAGGAACCCCTAGCAAAACTGGAACGAATAGGTATTCTCCAATTCTCCAATGATTGGAGTCATACCTGAACATGAGGATAGTTGTGGTTGTTGGAGTTCAGTCATCTCAGCTCCAGGACATCTCTGCAGGACTTCCTTCGAGTAGTTTTCTTGGCCCAACCATCTTTCGCTGCTTCATCAACAATCTTCACTCCATCATTAGGTCAAAAGTTGGGTTATTCGTCAATGATTGCACAATGTTCAGCACCGTTTGTGACTTCTCAGATACTGAAGCAGTCTGATTTGTCCCTGACAAGTGGGAACTAACATTTTCATCACACAAATACCAGACAATGACCATTATCATTATCCTAAGGCATTGCCATTGACCAGCAACTCCACTGGATTCACACAGTGGTTACAGCAGCAGGTCTGAGCCTGTTCACCAACTACAAGGTACAATTTAGGAGTGCAGTGGATTGCTCCACACTTGCCTGGATGAATGCAGATCCAACAACACTCAAGAAGCTTGACACCATTTGGGACAAACCAGCCCACTTGATTGGCACCACATCCACAGGCATCTGTTGTCTCCATCACTGATGCTCAGTTGCAGGAGTGTGTACTATCAAAAGATGTACTGCAGAAATTCACTAAAGATCCTTAGACAGCAACTTCCAAACCCATGACGCGTTCCTTCTGGAAGGACAAGGACAACAGATAGATAGGAGCATCACCACCTGCATGTTCCCCTCCAAGCCACTTACCATCCTGCCTTGGAAATGTATCGCTGTTCCTTCACTTTTCCGGGTAAAACTCCTATAATTCTCTTCTGAAGGGCATTTTGGATCGACCTACAGCATGTGGACTTCACTGGTTCAAGAAGGCAGCTCACCACAACCTTCTCAAGACCAACTGGGAACAGGCAAAAATATTGGCCAGCCAGCGATGCCCACTTTCCATCAATGAATTTTTTAAAAAATAATCAGCTTAAATGAAATTAAGGACAGACCTCGAACCTGATCTTAAGATGTTTGATCCTCAAACATAAGTTTTTCACTCAGAGTCGGTTGATGGGGGATTCTTTTTTTCACACTGAACTGGTTGCTATTATATTAAAACTATAGACTAGGTTTCTGCTAAAGACTTGCAAGTTATGTGTCCACTATGGTCACAAACCAGGTATTTTTTCTTTTCTCTGCACCATTGATATTTACAACAATATTTGAATGTTGTGGTCATGAAACATTTTAATTATAATGGATGATTTATACCCCGCCTATTTAACCTACTAATGACATTTTTATCGCAGGACTCAATAGTTGATTCCTATTACTGATATAAATGTTTTAATTTATTATGTTGGCTATCATTATGATATCCTAAAGTTAGTCAGAACAACTAAGGAATGGGGTCCAAAACTGTAAAGTGTCGCGACCAGTAAGGAGTACATGTTGCATCACTTGAATTCAATGCTTGATTTTGCATTCGCTTCAATGAGTTGTCAAACTGATTTAAAAAGTGAACTGAAGTAGAGGTTTTTTAACTTTGACCATTCTTGCCCACAGTCTGAAGGTAATTTAAACAGAGAATGGAAATGGAACTTTGTGATGACTATGAAACTTCAGTACTGCCAGTTGGTAATTGCTTCCACATTCATTGGAATTGTATTGGTACTGTGATATAACCAGGGTCTGAGTCAGCTGGATATTCACGTTTCGAACAGTGCTTCTATCATCTAATTTGTAATTTGTGCAATCGTCTTGAATTAGAAAACCAAAGATTATGGAGAAGTTGTTCCCATGCGATGTGGATATTGAAATTGATTTTGAATCCTTTGTTGTCACACTATACTGTTGCTTCTGAGCATTAATCTGAACATTTCTTTCTTTCCTTTTTTCATAGGTAAGTGAATATAATTTTTGCACCCTGCACCGCGGCGATGATGGATGGGAATGAGGTACTTTTTTTGTGGTAAGATAACAAGAAGAATCAAAGGTGAAGAAGGTAACTAAAAATGTAATGGCTTTTTTTCAACGTCTGACAAACCGTTTGGATAGCAAGTACAAGATTTACTCATTTGAAGCTTCAGACTTTTTATAGTATTTTGCTGTCAGAATGAGATGACTTATTCATCACATTGAAATGTGGGTATATGCTTTGAAGAGGCACTATCTTTTGGACCATTGTAAATGCTTTGTCTTTTAAATTAATGAGTTAATCTACAAAGTGTGCCCTTTAGCAATGATACTTACTTAGAAAATATGTTCCAGTTTCATATCTCTTGAAAAATTCAGTTCTCTGTGTCTGGCTTTCAGGTTCCCTGTTGATCATTGTAATGCTACTGGCAAGCTCTGTTACATAAAGATGGATGAGTAATCAATTCCAATTAAAGGCACTTTTAATTTTCCTATGCCGTACTTACAAACATAAGTCGGTCTTATCAGCTGTAGTTCATCTCCAGTATTGCTCACTGATCCAAAATGAGCCAAGTAGCAATAAATTAGTGTTTAGTTGCTGCATTTTTAATGTGCAATACAGTGAGTTTTTTTTCTTTTAGGATAGCAATGTAATGATCTTGATGCTGCTGAAATTCAATGGGGCTTATTTATCAGACAAAGTAAATGGCCAACACGCTGATTCCCAGTGAGAAGAAGACAGGAATGTAGCTATTATATAATAATGTAGTCATGTAGTCATTGTGGTGCAAAGATCTTTGTGAAGCTTATTAACGTTCGAATTTGTGCATAGGAACTAGAAAGGCATATTCAGCCCCTCAAGCCAGATCCAACATTCAGTGAGATTGTGACACCTGCCGACCTTTACATCATCCAATTATGTTTGATACTCATCCCTTTATTGTATTTTGTTTTCAAAAAGTCATAGTTTTAAATTTGAACTAATTGATGAATTGATTAATTATGAATTGATATTAAATAATTGTATTGAAACAATGCAATTAGATAATTAATGGACAAATGCCAAAACATTACACCATGGAAGAAGACGTTCTGATTCCTTTCTTAGGCATTGTTAATCACAGTTACATCAATATACTGTTGGTCCATTTTGGAGTATGTATTATTTTCTGTAGATTGACAGTGGAAATTTACTAATGCCAGCAGCATAGTAAAATGTCCAGGGGCTTCAATGGTTAGCATTCAATACAAATGGAATGAAATGTTAAAATATAAAGCCTATGAATGTTTTTTTTTTAATTTTAGTTGTGTAAAAATCTTAATGTTAACAATTTTGACAGAATGACAGATTTTATTTGACTGTCAAACAATTTTTGAATTTTACTTTTGTCAAGAATTTTGCTCTGCATTTGACCCTTGCCTGCCTCCCCTTCTTTTCGGAAGATCTTGACTTTTCCAATGGTTCCATTTCACCAACAACTCTAAATCTGAAAACATAGCCAGTATTCATGTGAGGGCTTTGCTGTTGAGTGCCAGAGGAATCCATCTATGAAAGGAATCACTTTCCTTATTTTAACCACTGTCCACAAACATTCACAAGTGTTTGTGAACCATCAAGAGGAGGAAGCTCATTGATTTATTTTGTGAACCATGAGGGCTGAAGCTAATTCAATGATGTTGCAGTTGCCCTTTCTCAACCCTTTGTGGAATTGTGTCTAGTTTTCCTATTGCGTATGTCATCTTTGTGCAGGATAGGAGAGGATTTGCTGTGTGAGGAAACCAGAAAACCTGTTTCCTTCTCAGACCATTTCCAGATCGTATTTTGAGAGAAAGCAATTTGCTTGCAGTTTTCAATCCCCAAGGAGTTGACAAACTGTTGAAGTTACTTTGTAATCTGAACATATCTCTCTTTTTGTTAAGTCATCCTATCCATTCTTGGTGCACTGAAACACAATACAATAAACCAAAGCTTCAACCTGAATTTACATTCCTGAGGAACTCGATGATCAAACAGGTTGCATGTTGACAATCAGACATGTTCTACATCCCGGATGGAATGTACTGTCTCTATGTTGTGTAAACGTCACTTGGAATTCTAAATTCTAGGACTTTAGGATTCTGTCATCCAGTGTATTGACAGTCAGACTGGTTTATCTCTATATGTGAGGTAATATTCATTAGCATGTTTTTTCTTTTTGTCAAAATTCTGCAGTCAGCAGCAAATGAACAACACTTTCTGTTCATTTATTTGCATGCATCTCATGCAATAGAAAGATTTCTAGATCGAATTGGAATAATGTGTGAGGTCTGAGCCTTGAAGCGTAAATTGGAATATTTAATTTCATGAAGAAATTATGCACAAGAAGAGAAGTAAAGAGAATTGAAGAAACATTGCATTAAGACAGAAAGAGATAAGAAACTTGAAACAGAAATGGATTTATAAATACTCTCTGGGAATAATTGAATTCTGAAGGAATAATGTTCCACATTTATAGAAGATAAGCTTTCAGTACCAGGGATGTTGCTTGAATTTAATGAAGACATATTGTAAAGCTTGGAATAAAACACTTTTCTGAATTCACAAACATTAGCTTTTAGTGACTTTTGTAATGGTACCTAATGAAACTACATACTTTTCGCATCTTTGACTGTTGAGATGTGAATGACAAGACACTGGTGTAATAAAGCATGGGTGACAACAGGGACAGCAACCTTTCTTTATTTAGCCACATTTGTGTGTGAACATGGGTAATTACTGTTGAATTCATACATTAATAATGGTGATCATGAACTCACTCCACTATGACTCCAACTGAAAATCCAAATAAACATTTTTTTCTACTACTTCTGTTTTTATTGTGATTGTGTGATACTTAGCATCCCATTTTTGAAAATTTCATGAAGTCCTGTCATTTTAGTTATGGTAATGCTTCTATATGTATGAGTGCCCATGGATGGAGATGGAACACAATGAAAGAGGTATTGCTGAATCTGGAGGCACATTGAAGCTCATTTGCAATGATCACAGTGCAGTGAGTTTTGGTAATCATTGTATGACTGTAAAACCCTTACACTTCTGGTCAATGTTTTGATTTGATTGATATCCACATACTTGTTATTCAGTGAACAAACATATACATCCAATCTTGCAAGTAAGGTAATTACAGAAATGCCTCAGAACAAAGCAATTGTTTGCCGTCAATATGTGTTGGAAACCATTCAGCATATGAACTGAATGAACAACACTATTGCTGTTCATATATTCCAGATCACAAACTCCAAATCAAGGTTATTAAGAAATAATATCAATAACTTATATTTGTGTTTTGTCTTTAGGACAGTCAAGCAATCCAAGGGTATTCATGGGATGAGTTAGACAAAAATTGACAAAACTTAAACACAAATGCATGTTTTAAGCTCAAACCTTGAGATGGAAAAAGGCAATGATCTGGTCAGCCTTCACCATAATCACTCCACTCAAAGTTACAAGATTTTTACAAGCTTACTACATTCAATTTTCAACACTCTCACTGACCTTGCAAAGCTAGTTTCCTATTTGTGAAATTTCTCCATTATAACTTGTACATATTTCACAGAATCAAAAAGTGTTATGATGCAGAAGGAGACCACTCAGCCCATCATATCTGCACCAACTGTATAATTGTATATCATTACTTAATGTCATTCTCCTGCCTTTTCCCCATATCTTTGCATATTGTTTCTATTTAAATAATCATAAACATGCCCACATGAGTGACTCAATTGAACATGTTTCCTCCACACTTCCAGGCAGTGCATTCTAAACCTGAATGCCTCATTATGTGGAAAAAGTTATTCTTTTTTCTCCCATCACATCTGATCATTTTGCAAATAGTTTTATATCTCTCCCCTCTTATTCTTGATGTTTTTATGAACAGAACCAGTTTCTCCTTATCTTCTCTGTCCGACCCTCTCATCATTTGGAAAACTTCAATCATAATTCCTCATGTCCTTCTCTTCAAGAGGAGCAATCCCAACCTCTCCAATCTATCCTCAGAAATGAATATCCCATTCTGGAACCATCCTTATCAATCTCCCATGTACTTTCTTTGTTACGTAGTGTCTAGCCAGTACGAAATGCTGCAAAATGTTGTATTTAAGTGCAACATAACCTCCTTACTCTTGCACAGAATGCCCCTTTACTTTATGATTTGATAAAGCAGAATCTTATCATAAATCTTTGTATTACTATGACTATCTGACATCCTGGCTGAAGTCATTGCTCGAGCAAGCATGCAACTCAGGTTGGACCAGTTGTGTGGTGATTAGCAGATGACCAAATGTGACCAAATGCCAACTAATAATTGAACAGCTGCAGCCTTTGGAGATTTGGTGGACAAATCTCCAACATTGTCTGGAATTCTGGGCCATAATATATACTGACAGCAGCCTCTCTGTTCACCAGCATGAATGTTGGAGGCAATTTTCAACACTCACTAGCCTCCTCTTGGTTGGATTGCCTTGCATTAATACTTTGGGCAACAGCTCGCTAATTAATATGAAGCTTAATTATATTCATGATTATTTTGTTTGTAGAACTTTGCACTTTTTGGCCTGCTCCAGAACACCAGACATCAGATTCAAGTCCAATCTCTGATGAAAGATAATGTTAACTCTCAGCAGTGTAGAGAGTGAGAGCCATTTCTGATTGGTAAAACATGACCCACACTATTTCTTTCTCTAAGATATATTTTTGACTTCAAAGTGTAACTTTAAGTTGTTTATTTAAACATTATTTTCAGTCAACCTCCAAAATGACATTGTAGTAACACCAATACAAAGTGATTTGTTTCTACTTCCCTCCATTTTCAAAATCCATAGCTCCATCTCATTTCTTTTTCAAGATTTTAAATAGTAATTTTTCAGAAAAAGGATTTTCTCAAAAATGTTAAAGTTTGCAGCCATTATCAAAGGACATAATTTATCAATAATGTATTTTCAAATATTCTAACTTCTTCATAAGCCTGGTCCAGCTGATGGTGTCTCTTATCAGTGCAAGTTGAAGTCATAAGTCAGATATGTTACACTTTCTTTTGTGCCATTTGTTCAGATTGCATGTCAGTTCAGTTGTGATGTGGGCTGAGAAGCTGTTGACTCAGAGCAAGTCAGCATTATCTTGAATGACCTGTGTCCTTTTGGACAACAATAACTGTCCCAGTTGTTTACAAAGCACATATTCACTATGTACACTTATGGACAGCAGAAACAGTTTAACAAACTTTTGTGTCAGGCACTCTTTTTTTAATTGAAATAATCTTTCAATAGTTAATTATAGGGTGTAAACCCCTGTGGTATAAGAATGGAAATAATCATCACTTGAAGATACAAGTTGGGAGTCATCTTGCTGCTCATCTTTCCTTTCATTTTAAGTCAAACAATGCTATGTGTTGTAAACATTCTATCTCGGGGAGGGTGTCCTCTGTAAAGTACTTGAGTCTGTGAGTACAAATGCGTACTTAAAGCCATTCACAGCCTTTGATTTTATTGAACTACTCCCTGCTCTAGAATGTGTGGACTCAGTTGACTATTGTTTGCTGATTTAGTGAATGAAATTTTTGGAGCTGGGATAGCATCCTTGTCTGCTGAGTTTTAGCTGATTGGTCAGGAAGTTCACCTTCTCAGTAAAGTGCAGCACTCTTTGTGTCTCTCCAAGACCATGTGAAGTGTTGTTCCGAGAATTCATCATTGGGGGTTGACTGCAAGTGGCCTGGATTAGAGTGGTGCTGGAAAAGCACTGCAGGTCAGGCAGCATCCAAGGAGCAGGAGAATCAATATTTTGGGCATGAGCCCTTCATCAGAAATCTTTGATCTCCAGCATGTACAGTCCTCACTTTCCCCTAGTTGAAAACATCCTAGGATATTAGTTTGAGCCAAGTGAAAGACATTTTTATATGAAGTGAACCCAAATATTAAGCAACCCCACATATTTTTTTCCTTGGCCAGATTGGTACTTCTACTTTTAAATATGAATTTCAGTGCCAGAAATAGACCTACCTTTAAAAATGAAGCAAATCTAATGTACAACATTCTATGCAGTAGCCCTCAGAAATCAATGCTACCAACATACAGAACATGGCAGTCCTAATCCCTTCAAAACCACAGAATGGGAGAAAGTGTCAAGGGACCAGAAATATGGCAAAACAGTGCATTAAGACAACACCGTTCCAGAATTCCTGAAACACATTGACATCTGTACTTGTGCCTGTCCAGCACCACTCTAATCTAGACTCTGATCTCCAGCATCTGCAGTCCTCACTCTTGCCTGAAAGTGGTCTGGCTTATCCTGAACCTGTTTAGTAAGAATCACTCCCATCATAGACAATTGACTTCAGAACCTATACATAAAAAACCTGGTCCAGGGTGCAGAAACTTGGAGCTCGGATGGCTCAACAAATTTTCATCAATGTAGATGCATTTCTGAGAGTTGGTTGTTGGCAAGTCATTTGTATCAATGTTCATCAGTGTTTGGTCTAGTCCTGAGTCTTGTAGTGATTCACTAGCAGCCTTTGAAGTTGTCTGTTGCAAATGATTATTGCAACAACTGTGCCAACCCAGTTTGGAGGCACCCTGGAATGTACAGTGAATGGCTCTGCATTCTAGGCAGCTTTGACTTCCATGATTTCAGGTTCTTTTGCAGGTAGTGAGTGCCAGAAATTGGTCACATGTGCTGACCCCTGAATTAGAGAGGTTGGTGCTTCTTTTGACTTCTAGAGAAATGCATCACTTGACAACCTTACAGCAAGAAGCAATATGTTAAAGAGTTGAAAACTGGCCACCAGTTTTCTCTTGGTTTTGCAATGGCAATGATTTTTGCAAAATGTTACACATTGGGAGCGAGTTTAAGCTGGTGTCAAACCAGGACAGGCACAAGTACAGATGCCAAGGTGTTTCAGGGATCCTGGAGCATGTTGTCATAACACACTGCTTTGCCACATTTCTGGTCCCTTGACACTTTCTCTCATTCTGTGATTTTGGAGGGATTAGGACTGCTATGTTCTGTATGTTGGTAGCATTGATTACTGATGCCTACTGCATAGAATGTTATACATTAGATTTGCTTCATGTTTAAAGGTCGTGTCTATTTCTGGCACTGAAATTCATATTTAAAAGTAGAAGTACCAATCTGACAAAGGAAAACAATATGTGGGGTTGCTTAATATTTGAGTTCACTTCATATAAAAAAATGTCTTTCATTTGGCTCAAACTAATATCCTAGGATGTTTCAAACTAGAAGAAAGTGAGGACTGTATATGCTGGAGATCAAAGATTCCTGATGAAGGGCTCATGCCCAAAATATCAATTCGCCTGTTCCTTGGATGCTGCCTGACCTGCTGTACTTTCCCAGCATCACATTCTCAATCCTAGGATGTTTACATGGCTAAGTAAATAAAATATTCCTTGTTCCTGAATGTTTTGTGTTCTGTTTCTTTGTCGCATCAATTGCTATTTCTTTAAATTTCTTCTATAAAGAAGACCCCCATTATTGCATACTTGCTTTGGGTGATGATTAGAAATAGAACGCAGAGATTTGCAGCATTCACTGTACACCGTGTGCATTTTACCTACCATGGTGCAGTTGTCAGTTAATTGTAATGTGGTTTGTAAGTGTCTTGTCTCCTAATCAAGCCAGTATGCAACTCTTGGTAGAAAGATGTCTGTTCTCAATTGTTTAGGCACTTCATTTCATAGAAACATGAAGGCCATAGTGAGCGAATTAATTAGAAGATTTCCTGGTCAAGCCATGAATTACTCATGGATTTTGGCTTTACTGAGGGGTGTATTCCTCTCACTACTTAGCATATACAATTATTTGACAATCATTAATAATTATTTGGTAAGTCCAGCTGTTGCTGGAGCCACTTCCTCCATGGTTTGTGAATATTATGTAGGCTTTTTACAGCTCCATCCTGCTTCATAATGTTATCCTTCATGAATTTCAGTGAAAGGATTATTACCATGACTGTAATGTGAAGTAGGTCATTCTCTGAGGCTCTTGAAAAGATATCAGTGATTCATGCCAAGTCATTAATTTAAAGGCCACTGAGAGTTGTAAATATTTAAATAGAAACTCCATCTAATTTTCAAAAAATCATAAATTTTGATAGTTACTTCAACATTCCCTTTTATATATTTAGTCTGAAGCTTTGATTACTTTCCAGCAATCTACAATATTTTTGTTGTAATGAGAATGTACGACATGAATGCAGACTGCCCAAGTTGAATTTCTCTATCGCAGTTGAGAGAACATGGGTTTGTGAATGACCTACAGACAGTGACAACATTTAATGCATCAATACTGAATCTACGAGGTCTGACTGCTATCGCCTGGTTCCCTTAGCAACCGTCTGTGTATGCTAAAAATCTGTAAATGTTGACTGGGAGATGCGGCGGAAGAAATTATTCCGAATTTGATGGGTTGGAAATAATGTGTCCTGGGCAGAGAAAATGTGGTGTCATGGAAAGATGGCTTAGAAAATTTCCAAATATCAACATTCAGGAGCTGATCTGAGATCAGTCTCGTCAAACCACTCTCCCCTCTTTTAGGTATGTGAATTAATGATGGATCAAAAATATTCAAGTGTTTTGTGTTTCAAATAGTTTTCTGTTCAATATGGAGTGAAATGAATACATATAGAATTGTAAGGAATGAAAGCAGGGAGAGGCTGATTTTTCCCTTGAGTCGTCAATACGATCATAACTGGTTCCATTGTGTTCTGAACTCTACTTTTTTGCCTGTCCCTTGACTCTTTCAGAAAACAAAAAAAATGTTAAACTCAGCATTGAATATATAAACATAGAAACATAGAAGATAGCAGCAGGAGGAGGCCATTCAGCCCTTTGAACCTGCTCTGCCATTCATCATGATCATAGCTGATCATCCAACTTAATAGCCTAATCCTTCTTTCTCCCCATAACATTTGATCTCATTCATCCCAATGCTATATCTAGCCATTCAATGTTTTGGCATTGACTACTTCCTGTGGTAATGAATTCCACAGGTTCACCACAGGTGAAGAAATGTCTCCTCATCTCCATCCTAAATGGTCCACCCCGAGTCAGACTGTGACCCTTGGTTCTGGATATACCCACCATTGGGAACATCCTCCCTGCATCTCCCCAGTCTAATACTGTTGGAATTTTATAAGTCTCTATGAGATCTCGCCTCATTTGTCTGAACTCCAGTGAAAACAATCTTAACCTATTCAATCTCTCCTCATATGTCAGTCCAGCCATCCCCGGAATCAGACTGGTAAATCTTCACTTCACTCCCTCGAGAGTAGGAGCATCCTTCCTCAGAAAAAGAGGCTAAAACTGCACACGACATTCTAGGTGCAGCCTTACCAAGGCCCTGTGTAGTTGCAACAACACAACCCTTCTCCTGTACTTGAAACATCTCACAATGAAGGCCAACATATCATTTGCCTTCTTCACTGCCTGCTGCACCTGCATGTTTACCCTTCAGCGATTGGTGCACAAGGACACTCAAATGATCCAGCCTCCACTGTTCTCCAGAGAAGACATTTACAAAGGTAACACACCCTCTGAGTGAAGAAATTGCTTTTCATTTCCAACTTAAATGGAAGACCTCTTATTTTCTAAATACACCTTTTAGTTCTTCAGAAGAAATTCTTCTGTTCTGAAGAAGGGTAACAGGACTCGAAACATTAATATTGTTTCCTCTTCATTAACTGCTGATTTTCTCAAGCAAATTTTGTTTGATTCAGATCTTTAGCATCCATGGTTCTTTGTTTTATTGCCTGGAATTATTGCTTCCCCATTCCAATCAGGTAAACCGAATAGACAGAAAATCAAGGAAGATAATTGCTGAGATGTAAATTCTCACATATTTTCCACAAGTTTTCTTTCAAGCGTCAGTGAATAATCAATGTGAAAGTTTTAACAAGTTCCTGGCACTTGAGAAGGCAGAAGTGTATTGTAAAAGTATTTCATTTTAATTTGGTTCAGTACACTAATAGAAGCTCATGACCAAAGCAAATGCACTGTTAGTGGAGATGAGTGAGCAGAACAGGCATATAAATATCTCACCATATTTCATTGTCAAGTTTGCAGCACTTTCCTGGGAAGAAGAGAAGGGTATTCATGCTTTCCATAAGGGTGAGAGTTTGGGGGTGTCCCAAGCGAGGGAATGTTTATTGCTAATCCTGGTTGAATCCAAACTTTAGATTTACCTGGAAAAATGCTATTTCCAGGTACCTCAATTGGAAAAGGAGGTGAAATAGCAAAAATTAGAAAAAACAAGTATGCATTAGAACTGACTGCAATGAAGTACACAACAATTAAAAACTTTTATGCTCCTGTTTTCTTTTTGATTTAACTGCTGCTTTACCATGGGAGTGCAACTAGAGTTAGTGCTGACTCACATGTTCTCTGGTTGTTCCCTTAAATGAACGTTCCATCTGTATGAGCCTTGGTGTTTAGTATCAGGAGGCAACCTGACTGCTGAGAGAACCATAAATCATATTTTCACTTGGTATTCATGGATGACATATTCCAATAGGAATGATTTGCCATCCAGAGCGACAATCCAGGATTTGATTTTCACTCTGCACTCCAGAGACACCTGGGGCAACTGTAATCATTGTTCTGCTAGCCTGGTTACAAATCAGCCAGTAAAGCAAATTTTGTTGGTTTGAATGACTTAACACTCATTCTATCTGATGATGAACCATCAGCAATGTCTGAAATTCATTGAATCATAGAATCCCTATAGTGTGGAACCAGGCCATTTGGCCCCTCAAGTCCACATCAAACCTCCTAAGAGCATCCCATCAAGACCCACACTCCCATGCTATCCCAGTAACCCTGCATTTCCCATGGCTAATCCACCTAGCTTGCATATCCCTGGACACTATGGGAAATTTAGCACAGCCACATCTTTGGACCGTGAGAGGAAACCGGAGCGCTGGAAGGAAACCCATGCAGACATGAGGAGGACATGCAAACTCCACACAGACTGTTGCCCAAGGTGAGAATCCAATCCAGGTCCCTAGTGTTGGAAGGTTGCAGTGCTAACCACTGAGCCATCGTGCTGCTCATTCTCAAATGAAATTTGAATCAAGATTATTTTATCGAATAACCATATTGCTATTCATCACTGTTGAAAATGCTGTGGTCATTTCACCCAAGCACATCCAAAAACGGGGTTTTAAAAATATGCAGCAAAATTTTCATGCGGGCCTGTTTCATCTTTTGTGATAAACGCAGTAGAGGTAAAAATAAACCTTTCGAAGATATTAATGCTTAGAACTTTGAAAGCAATTTATTGAGCTTTGAAAATGTGACCCATCTTCTGAAACAGTCATTAGTTAACTGTGCTTCAGTGGTTGTTGACTGTTATTGACTAGTTAGACCTTGAGATGCCAAAATCAAGTATTTCAAACATTAATCATTCATTATTTTATATGTTTATTGATTGCCTTTTTTTAGGCATTAAATACAGACATAGGGATTTATTTTCCGTTTAAACGATGGTATTTTGATAAATGAAATTGAAACATAAGCTTTTTTTTAATCATTGATGCTGCAGACTAATAACCCTGTTCACAACTTTTCCCAATATACGCAGGTAACTCTGCTTGAATGATTTTCAAATGACTTTTTAATGAATATGCAGCAACAGTGATTTAATTATTAATGCACCAGTAAAAATGTGCGAACTGATGAATAACATGTAATGTATTGGCAGTCAAAATTTACAAATGCGATCAATAGAGTCACAAAGGTGTACTGAATGTTCTTTCACACTTTCTGCTCTCTCCTAGTATAAAAGCTATTTGATTGCATATCTCAGCAGTTACGAGCTTGTTTCTAATTTTAGTATTTCTGAGACAAAACTGATACTCATATATTTTGAATTTAAATATTGTTATTGTAAACAGTGAAAACATGGCATTAAAAACATGCATTGTTTATGAGCTGGGAGCAGAATAAAAAGTGAGTAGAAAAGATGCCATTTGTTACAAAACTTTGAAACCTAATGTCCATCAAGGGAGGATCCAACCACGATCCAGCTATAATCCAGTCTGGACTATGCATCAAAATGTTCTTAGTACACTCAGTGGGCGGCACGGTGGCACAGTGGTTAGCACTGCTACCTCACAGCGCCAGAGACCCAGGTTCAATTCCCACCTCAGGTGACTGACTGTGTGGAAGTTTGTACGTTCTCCTCGTGTCTGTGTGGGTTTCCTCTAGGTGCTCCGGTTTCCTCATACAGTCCAAAGATGTGCAGGTCAGCTGAATTGGCCATGCTAAATTGCCCGTAGTGTTATGTAAGGGGTAAATGTAGGGGTATGGGTGGGTGTCGCTTCGGCGGGTCGGTGTGGACTTGTTGGGCCGAAGGGCCTGTTTCCACGCTGTAATCTAATCTAATCTAAATTGCCCGTAGTGTTAGGTTAGGGGTATGGGCGGGTTGGTGCGGACTTGTTGGGCCGATGGTCCTGTTTCCACACTGTAATGTAATCTGAGAGATGGTACCCTTACCTTGAAAGATTGACTTTTTGTGTATAAATCATGAATTTAGTCTTAATCTGTTCAATTTACTTTACCTGGTTGAACCATCTGTTTCATATCTTAGGTTTAAGAAGAGGTGGAAATTCAACCTCACGTTATTGTGACCCAGCAGATTAGAGGTGCAAGGTATCCTAGTTTGGAAAGGGTGTCAACAATAGTGTTCTCACGACAAAAGTCTTAAAAAATAAAAATGTGATGTGTCACTCTTTCAGCCACTAACTGGAAATTTGAGTTTTTTTTTAAGAGTTATTGATATGAGGGAGTCATAAGACATCTTCTGGGGTTGATATATTTTTAAAAGTAGCAGATAATGCCTTTTTCTCTATTAAGTTTGTGTCAGTATTCTTGTCCATTAAGACATTCGGTCTAAATGCACTTTGTCCTTTCACGTCAGTTAATGTTCATTTTTAAAGCAATTATATGATTTATTTTCCAAACTTTTCTGTCTGCTTCATTACTGGTTTGTTATGGAGAATTCCACTACCCATTTTTCGTTTGGGTAGGTAGTAATTTCCATTCTCCCCTTTAACGCATTTTAAGAAAGATTAAGTCATGGCCATTTTCTTGACCAGTGGACTTAGCCCATCACCAATTATCTGATCATAATCCGAAATAATTAAATCTCAGTTGATCCTGAGCACAGATATTCCAGATATGGTGAAGAAAATAGTCACAAATTTCTCCCAGTGATGGTAATCCATTACGCTGAATGAAATGAAGCTCCATCTTACTGATAATAAATTATTAAAATTTTGGAAATACCCAGTAGATGTTGCAGCATCATTGGAGAGAGAAATGACATTCCAGGTTTATAGTAGAATCATAGAATCCCTTCTGTGTGGAAACATGCCATTCTGCACATGAAATCCACACTGACCCTCCAAAGAGTATCCCAGGTTCTATTGCTCTACATTTCCCATGACTAATGTACCTACTGCACATTCCTGAACACTATGGGCAATTTAGCATGGCCAATTCACTTAAACCTGCACATGTTTGGACTGTGGGAGGAAACCAGAGCATCGAGAGGAAACCCACGCAGACATGGGGAGAATGTGCAAACTCCACACAGATAGTCACCCGAGGCTGGAATCAAACCCGGCTCCCTGGCACTGTGAGCCACCGTGCCATCCTGATATAATATAATACAAAATCTTATTGTTTTTTTTAATATCCTGTGTTGGGATGGTCAGAACTCTGCACTACTGTGTCACCAGGGATCATTATTAACTCCTTACATTTCTAAAACAACCGTGCATCTGGATACAAAATAAAGGATTGTATTTATACTTTTATGGCTTTACCTACATTTGCATTGCTTCTATTCGCTTGTTCATTGTGCACTCCTTTCTCTTGGCTTCTGTTGGACTTTTGACATTAGTGGTTAAAGAAATGGTGAGCAAAATCAAAACTGTTGTCAGTATCTGCTAGACCCATGAGAAACATAAATAGTTCCAATGATTCCAAAATGACAAATATAATGTAAGTTGCCAATAAGGGTTTGGGGACAACATAAGAAACTACAGGCAAGTGATCCACTTTAAATTAGGTATCCTGGAACAGGAGATAATGAATCTAAGACAGTTATGGAAGATTAAGAAGAATTGTTTTGCATTCAAAGAGGTCTTCTATCATGAATGTACTGTAATAATCTGCACAAGTATTATCAAGATTAAAATTCTGTACAGCCTGCAGTAAGTCTTTTAATACCTGACCTTGCAAATTGGTCCATTGATATAAAAGCGGTCTGCAGAAAGATTTTATTTGGAAGATTTTCTCCAAATAAAATTTTGTTAATGTGACAAAAGGACTGTAATCACAAGTATCGGTGCTAGAACTGCAGTACAATTACGGGACAAAACTTCCCTTTTATAACTTGACCCTGACTCCTGCTTGGGATTGTCTGTCTTGGTACCTTCTGGATCAATGATGAGAATATTGATCCACAATGATGTATATATGTGATATGGAGCTGTAGCCCAAAACGTGGAGTTGGCTATATCAGCAATGGCCTTATTTAATGACTGAACAGACTCCTGGGCTTCCAAAATAAAGATGTTAAAATTATTCAGTTCTTGGGAATTGCTTTTGTGGAAGAAAATACAAAGATATGATTTAATTTCCTTCTTCACCTCACCTTCCATGTTTAGAAGAGCCAGTCCAGTATCTAGCCATCAATAGACATGGTTTGATACTCACATAGCAGGTTGTTCCTGGCCTTGTGCTAACTGTTGTGTCTTCCCATTTTATAAACCTGGACAGGCCCAGACTGGGTGAGAGAATAATAACTTTTGTTGTGTTAAGTGGTTTGCAGTGAATGAGCAGGATTGCATAATATAAGGCGTGTAATTAATGAATGGACTTATGTTTTGAAGAAATGTTAATTTGGAATGGCTATTTAAAAATGACAAACCTGACAATAGGTATTACTGTGACTACATTGTATTTATAATCATTTCAGGGGATTAATGGAAAAAATGTTCTTTGATGTCATGCCTCTTAGCCACTCTGATCTCCTTCCACATTACACAGAGAATTTGCAATTATAATTCCTTTCTTTTGTATCACCCTATTAAATCCATTGGAGAAAGAGACAGAAAGAAAGATGAATTTTAATGTTGTATTTGTCGGTGTTTTGACCTGCACTATAGAGTGTCATGATGTGGCTTCATGGTGTCGCTTTACTTGTGTTCAGCGCAGGTATCCTCCACTTTAATCAGAATCTACATTGAATAAGGGATGGATGCTTAACGTATGCAGGAACACGTATTCCAGAAGGAACCAAGCTCCACTTGCAAGTCATAACAAAGTGACAGGCATTTGAGTTTCTCTTTCACCTTCCAGTTAATGTGTCAAACCAGCTTCAGAGGCTGTCAGGATGATTTGCAGATTAACTTAATGGTATGGTGCGATTGGAAATTCTGGCAAGCAGGAACATCTCCTCACAGGAATAGCAACTGACAGAAAATGTGTTTACCTGTGCTGTACGATGGCAGAATGTGATGTGGTCTGTTCAGAAGCCTGTTTAGTGGTAAGATGGGCTTTGAGGTTTTGAAGACAGGGGAAAAATTTGAGAGACAGAAGGGTTTAGGGAGGGAATTTTGGAGAGAACTAATTGCTTTGACAACAGCAATAAGTTGAAGGGGATTTGAAGAAGGAAAAGGAATAAATGGCCAGAGATGGGATCCAATTTGTGATAGAGGTGTTTTGAGGATGGAAGGTGTCTTAGATGTGGAGTCATGTGAAATGTTATCTGAAGTTGGTAACAAAAATGAGACCTCTAAATTCAATTCACTAGGCGCAAAGGTGTCAATAATCAGTGAGGAAATGTGTTAAGGACAAGCATAGGGTAGGGCATCATACATGACTGGTACTCTTTGGGCAACTCAGATTTTCTTGAAGGTAATAATGAAAGTCTGAGGGAGAGAAATGGAGAAAGAAATGATGTCATAGTTTGTTGCTATACTAACTTACAGTTTTGATAGAGTTACTGTTGGAGATTGTTTTTAGCTCCATCAGATTAGTGATGTCATACGCTCTTGAGTGGAGAATGCGGAGTATAGCTCGAAATCCAATGAGGCCAGACCTGTCATCATGGTTCCTGTTAACCTTCTTAATTATGTTTAGCCAGTCACTATAACTCATACCTATTCCTCATGTGCAATAAGCTACATATTATTATTGGGAAAGTGCCTCTTGTTAAGGTTCCCCGTGTGCTCCACCACCATTAACCAAGCAGGAGCTTGGACATGATACAAAAGGGAGAGTTGGTGTCAGCAGTTTGCCTTAACTATCAGTTGGTAGTATTTAGTTCTGCATTACTTATGACAGAAACACCAAAACACAGATGCTTCTTTCAGAAATGATAGAACGTAAGTGTTTCGAAGTATAAATGTATTTTCTTGATCATGAATAAGACATTGTTTTGAAGCCATGGTGAGGGCAATTCACATGTGCTGTGAGTTTTAAGATGAGGAGCATGCATCACAAAGTGAATTTAAAAGATTGTCCAGTGCTGGACAAGAAGTGTAATCTTAGTATTTTGTATAAACTGAAACTCAGATTAAAATCATTCAGCATGGAGTTTGGAAGAGATAGGTATTGAACTGGAATCAAAGGTAGGAGACAGAAATATTTGAAAGAAAGACAAACAGTGTTGTATCAATATATTCTGAAAACTTTGACTGGATGGAAGAATGGACTCATACCAAAAAAAACCTATCCTGGACAATCAGTCAGCAAACAGCTGTGGTGAGAAATTGTACACATTCACTGCAACGCGATTGATGAATTGGAAATGCTGTTTCGAAAACAAGAACCTTTAAAACACGTGTTGGCAATAATGAGATTACATCGCCAACATTTTAAGCGCTGTTTCTAAAGCATGATTTTTCAATAACATGGGGGTTGGACAAGAACACAAACATTGCATTATAGAAGAACTAACTGTAGTAATGATGAAAGCAAATATATTAACTTAGATCAAAGTATTTGTATCTTTTAGATACTTACTGATCAGCTTTTCATTAAGAGCAGTTTCAGCATTTTGTACAATAAAATTGCAGTAACTTATACAGGAACCTTTGATATTCTTGACCCATTGTATATCGAGTTGTAACCTTGTCAGTGATGCTCAAGCTGGTCCCCTATTGCACTCGCAAAGTGCTCACATTAATTTTGACTGACCATCTGTTAAGACACTTTAATCTGTTTTTACCTTGGTCGTTAAAAAAAAAACAGCAAGTGTTCATTTAATTATATTCAGACAAAGTTGTTTAAAATATTTATCATATACTGTTATCTCTGTAATTATTTCCTGCAAATAATTAATTAGGAAAGATAATTGCAAAGTCTGACAAGGTAGCACTTTAATTAGCAATGGTAGCTGTTATTATTTTTCTCTATCAGAAGTGAGAAGTGATAGTGAATTATAAATTGCTGATATGGCCAGAGGTCAATTTGAGTAATTGCTTTTTACTAATTGGAAGTGTTGAAGGTAAAGAGAAGAAGTATTGTATTTAAGTCTCCTACCATAGGTACATTGCTTGTACACAAAGCTTAAGATGATGATGCAAACATTTTCGGTCACAATAGAATCATACTGAATTCAGCATGTTCTGTGAATAGTATTGAACAACTTCCACTTTGCCTACTTGAGAATAATGTTGTTTACTTTCTGCAATCCTCCTTGTGGAGACTACTTCACTTCTCATGTCCTTGTCCCCAACAAGTGTGACTGGGCTTGAAAGCTTGTCATGTTGCGAACCTTCAGTGCCAACCATAACCCAAAGCAATTACGTGACAGCATATTTTTTGAGAAAACCCCATTCAGCTTGAAGTTAAAAATTGAGATGTAAAATCCTTTAGTTATATGCAACAGAGATGATAATAGAAAAGTTCATTGAGAGGGGCTATTAGTATTGCCTTGGGAAGATATCAGCCTATCTAATTGGCGTGGTGACTTGAACATACTTGACATGTCCCAGTGAGCAGAGTTTTATTTTAATGCTACAGCACAAAGTAGAGATAAGCCAGAAGCATGCAACATCATATAATTTGTGGTATTTTTAAGCTAAACATCCACGACCATTTAGCATTTATCTTTTGTTTGCTTAATCTCAATTAATTTAGCCATTCTGCCGTGATCAAATGAAACAATTGTAGAATTGGGCTGATGACACTCCTCACTCCCTCTACCTCAGCCCTAGAAGGGGAGTTGGTGGCCTGCCAACTGCCTTATGGAAAGCCTGACCCACATCAACACATCAGTTGTTGATGGTAAGCTGCTGTGATTCAATCTTCAGTCTTCTCTGAGAAGAAGGCTCCACCTCAAGGTTCCACAGTGATCAGTGGCAATTCTGATTTAGTGGCGCATCCAACAGAGCCAGCAGTGTCATAGTGCTCACTGAGTACAGAGAAGCTGAGGATGAAAGACACATGGTTCCCTGCATATTACGTGGAATATGTTAAGTCAGAGGGGATTGATCATATAATGCGGAAGAATAGGTTTTGAAGATGTGGTGAGAAAGGAAAGAGGGTACTATCTTCTGGGCCTCAAAAATTGTCATCACTTCCTTCCCAATGCTTGAAACGTTTAAAACAATGTGTTGCACCACTTGGTCCCTGCCAGTCCCAACCATATTATGGCTTTTTCAGGTTAATGTTGTGGCTAGTTAAGCTTTTAATAAGCTGATGAGTTTGGCAGCCTCTCCACTCTATGTATTCGAAGGGTGAGGTCGCGAGTGAGGATGGATGGGTACCCACCCTATTTCACATGCCTCTTCCACTGGTAATGTGTTCATTGGGGGCATGTAAGATCCAGTCCATTAGTTTAGAAAGTGAGCAGACAAGCAAGGGCAGTACTGTCCAGACCAAAACATATCTGTTTCATGAAGCATTATAATTTCAAGTAGATGCATAGCTTTCAGCATAGGTAGATATTTTTAATTAGGTAAAAATAATGACTGTAGATGCTGGAAACCAGATTCTGGATTAGTGGTGCTGGAAGAACACAGCAGTTCAGGCAGCATCCAACGAGCTTCAAAATCGATGTTTCGGGCAAAAGCCCTTCATCAGGAATCCTGATGAAGGGCTTTTGCCCGAAACTTCGATTTCGAAGCTCCTTGGGTGCTGCCTGAACTGCTGTGCTCTTCCAGCACCACTAATCCAGATATTTTTAATTGACTGTTCAGACACACCTCTGGGTAGGAGAGATTTGAGCCCAGGCCTTCTGGCTTGGAGGTCAGGTCAGCCCCACTGCACCAAGCACCTAGTATAGGCTTCGGTATTTCACTGACAAATTCGCCATGTTGCACACTGTGTCTTTAGTCAGGCAGCAAATTCTGAACAATACAATGACCTCATTTTGAAATGTAAACCATCAGCAGGTATGTGGAAGAGAATCATAGAGAAAAGAAGTGAATATTGAACAAAGGCCAAATGTTCTCATGCATTTGAAATGAAGAGCCCTTCTTTCAAAAACGCATGTTCATTTCATGCATCTTCAGAAAGTGCGTGTCAGTGAATCTGTTGGAATGTGTTGCAGTCCTCTCTCAAAACACAAAGCCAAACATTGCTTACCTCATTGATTGGAATAGAGAAACAGGAAAAGGCCATTGAAGCCCTTAGCTATTCCATGATTGACTGACCATGGCTGATGAATAACTGCACTTCATTCATCTTTGCCCCATAGCTTCCCCTAGTCTTAGCAACCCAAACCATATTGGTCTAAGATTTTTAAGCAAACTCACATTTACTGTTTTATTAAAGATTCTTGCAATGAATGTGGATGCCAGTCTCCAGACAAACATTTGTTGCCATCTCTCATACTCCTTGAGAAGACATGGTAAGCTGCTTTAAATCAGGACATAAGAAATAGGAGCACACATGGAGAATATGTCTCATTCAATAAGATGATTGTTGATCCAATTGTGGCCTCAGTTCCACTCTCCTACTTGTTGTCACATTCCTTGACTTCCCTGAAGGTGACAAACATAGCAGTCTAGAATATCTTCAGTGGCTCCAGCCTGTGGCTGAGAATTATAAGGATTTAAAATATGGGAGAAGAAGTTCCTCCTCATCTCTGTCTGAAGTAGGAGATCACATTCTTTCATTTATTCATGGGATGTAGGCATTGCGGGATAAGACAGTTAAGAGACAACTTGAAAAAAACCCCGTCAATGTTAAGGTCAGAGTTGCAGATATCCTTCCATAAAGGATATTAATGAAGAAGATGAGTTCTTACAAAAATCAACAATAGTTATGTGGTCACTATTAGGCTGGCTCTTTATACCGGATTTTTGTTGAAATCAAATGTTACCATTTGCCATGATGGGATTTATTTCTGGAAAATACCCTCTTGACACACGACCTGGCAAGCCCCCACAGAATCCTAGGTTTCAAGAAGATCACTTCTCATACTCCTGGACTCCCATGAATATAGGCAGAACATTAAATGGATCTTTCATCATAACACAGCCTCTTCTTTCGAGAAAGCAACCTAATGAATCTTCTCTGAACTGGCTCCAATGCAATGCATCTACCTGACAAAGTGAACAAGTATCTGGGTATAACCTGCCCACAATAAGTAGGACAAATTCAACCTGACAAATTACCACCCGATCAGTTTACTCTTGATCATCAGCAAAGAGATAGAATAATTGATAGATCTATTAAGTTGTCAATGCAAAGTAACAACCTGACTGCTATTGCTCAGTTTAGATTCAGGCAGGGTCACCTAGCTCATTGTATCATTACAACCTTTGTCCAAAAATGGACTTAAGCACTTAACTCTGAGGTAAGGGGAGAGTGTTGGCCCCTGACATCAAGGCAGCATTTGACAGGGTATGGTATCAAGGAGCCCAAACAAAATTCTCACTGGAGTCAGTGAGAATTGGGGCAAAGCTGGTTGAGATCACCCTTAGCATAAAGGAAGATATTTGTGAATGTTGGAAGTGAATCATCTCAGTTTCATAACATTTCTGCAGAAATTCCAATGCCAGCACCGTAGGCGCAACTATCTTCACCTGCTTCATCAATGATTATCCCTCCATCATGAGATCAGGAGTGGGGATGTTTCCAGATTGTGTAATGTTCAGCAGCAATCACAGTTCAAATATAGGTGCAGTCTATTTCCATATGCAGCAAAACATGAACAGTATCCAGGCACGGGCTGTTAAGTGGTCAGTGACATTCACAAATGGCAGACAATGACCATTTACAACATGAGGTAAGCAAATCTTTATCTCTTGACATTCAATAGCAGTATCGTCATTGAATCCCCCACTATTTATATCCCAGAAGTTATCATTGATCAGAACTTGAACTGGAGAAGCCATATCAATACTATGGCCATATGAGCTGGTCAGAGACAAGGTATTCTAGACTAAGTCACTTACCTCCTGATTTGAAAAGCTTGTCCACTATTCACAAGGCACATGCAGGAGTGTGGTGAAATATTCTCCACTTTCCTGGATGTGTGCAGCACTGACAAAACTTGAGAAGCTCAGTGCCATTCAGGACAAAGTAACATGCTCAATTGGAACCACATCCATGAGTTTCAGCATTCATCCCCTTCAGCACAGCAGTGATAATATGGATCATCTACGAGATGCACTATGCTAGCTCCTCAAAATTAATTCACAGCACCAGCCATCTGCAGATTCCCCGCTAAGTCACTCACCATCCTGATTTGCAATGATGTTGCTGCTCCTTCTCTATTGCTGCATCAAAACGCTGGAATTCCTATCTAAATAACAGTGCCCCTACACCCAAGGACTGCAAAGATTCAAAAAGGCAGCTCAGCACCATCTTTGCAAGGACAATTTAGGATGTGCAATAAATGCCAATCTAGCCAGTGATGGCCACATATTTTTCAGGAATTATTGCAGTGTGTTTGTTGGGAGTACATGTCAAGTACTGGTAGGGAAGAGCTTCCCTCCTTTTGACCCAAAGACAGTAAAGGAATGGTGAATAGTTCTTAGTCAGGGTGATATATGAGACAAAGTGAAATCTTCAAGTTCTGGTGTTCCCTTTTAATAGTCAAGGTCATGACACCCCATTCCTGTGAAGGCCAGATACCTTCCCGATGGCCAGGACTGCACACAATATCCCAGATGGAGCTGAAGCAAATGTAGCAAAACATCCTCCTGTTTATATCCCAGCCTTCTATAAAGACCAACATTTCATTATTAATTTTCTTAGTTTTTAAGGCTAGCTGTTACATTTTGGTCATCTCGGCACGTTAATTCCTATTTTTTTTGTCTCATTAGCTTTCATTACAATTAGATGAGTTTGAAATGAACTTATGTATCTTCTCCATTTAGAACATATGTTGCTAAGACTATATTTATAAAAAGATTTGCAAACGTTGCAAGTGGTACGTTCTTACTCGTAAAGTACAATTGAAAAAGTGGCCAGATACACTGTCCGTGATGTGGATGTACTGAAGAGAGTTTTCAAAATCATTCAATGCAGAATAGGCAACTCCTCTACAACTACCTTTTGTGCTTTGGTATGACATTTACTTAATAATTGTCCTTATAAGAGTTTTGTCTGTTTTGTTATGTTAAAGGTTTTTGATACATATGAACTGCTGTAGCTCAGGAGCTCAATGAAAGGGTTCAGTAGACTAGCACTGGTAGTGGATGGTAACTGGGATCTTCTTGATTTGTATGAGTTGTATTTGCTGCGTCCTCAAGAAAGTGATGCCAGTCATGTTTTAAACTGGATCACACTTACATTTATATTTTGAAGTTGTAATTATATTTGGCTGCTGAAGATGTCTCAGTAAAGAGTGAGGAAAGGTTAAACCTGAACAATTTGCATTTATTCAATCTATTTTCATTGTTACTTACATTGGTGAAGACTGGTGTAGCAGAGCAGGGAGCAGGGGCAGTAGCACAAATAACTTACTTGTGTTTCAATGGGATTTTGACTTTTATTTTCAATGGAGAATGGCCTGTGTTGTTACTACAGAACCTTTCTGTCACAGGGAGATTAGCAATCTATGCAACATCAAAAAAGTCTTTGAGCAACAATCATTCTTTAGTTTCAAATCATACTCAGTGTGATGTTTCCACATGACCCAGATTCTTCAGCCTTGCAAATATTGAATGTTCCTTTCTTTCTGTCTGAATTATGCACTGTTTCTCATCTGTGCTTTGTAGTTAGATAAACATTATTGTACTTTGATTTGAAAGGCAATTTTTTTTTCATTCTCAGCTCAGTCATCTGGCAATCTGACTCAAAGACTGAGCTGACCTGAGTGTCAATTTAAAAATAAATATCAACTCCAACAAATTGGTCTCTCACTCCAAAAAGCACCAAGAATGTTTACAGTAGTAGAGATGTAGGGATTCATGTGAAATGATTGAAGAATCAGGGTTCGTGTTCAGGAATATGTCTCCCTAGCACAGCAATCATTGTGTAAAAAATGGCTTTGCAAATCAATGTGGTGTTATTGGAGTTTAAAACAGAAATATTAGATACTGTGGAATAGAGAATCCAAGTTTGACTCTGTTCTCTAATTAATACTAATTTAAAGCTGTGTCTAATGGATGCTTTGAGGTGTTTCTATAGGAAAATATAACTGGATAGTCCCCTTGATGTGCCCTCAACCTGCGAGTGAACGAGCTTATTCACCTTTTGCACAAGTACTACATCATTTATATAATATCAAATGAATAAAGGAAATGTTCCCAATGCTCAGCATCTGTGGAGATAGAAAAGGAGTTAGCATTTCAATTCAATCACCTTTTGGCTGAACTAGAAAATTTACAAATGTAATCATCTCAAGCAAGTCCAGAGATAAGCAAAGGAGGAGATGTAGAATCAATGATAGGGAATGTTGGTGAGCTTGTCAGAGACAGGAGAGATTAAATGACCAACCTGCGAAGTGAAGTAACAGGAACGATGGATAAAGAAAAAAAAACGAATGGAGCCATTGCAACCACCTTAACAAACAAAGATCTGAGAATGGCAGTTACGATCTAATGTTGTTCACGTTCGTGTTCAGCACAGTAGATTTTAAAATGACTAATCAAAATATCAGATGTTGTTCCTTGATTTTGTGAAGAGATTTAAATACCAGAATGTGTCGTTTAAATTTGGGCCAAAGTTGCTACCCCAAGGAACTCCTGCAGAGAAGTTCTGGAGCTCAGATGACTGACCTCCAATAACCACAACCATCTTCCAATGTGCCAGGTGTGACCCAACCAGCAGAGAATTTGTCCCTTGATTCCTATTGATTTCAGTTTTGCTAGGGCTCCTTAATGCCACACTCAAGGGCTGTCCCTCTTACCTCACCTCTGGAATTCAGAGGTATTGTCCATGCTTGAACCAAGGCTGTAAAGAGATCAGCAGCTGGTTGAACCCAAACTGGGCATCACTCAGCAAGTTATTGCTGAGCAGATGCTGCTTGATAGCACTGTTGCTGAAACTTTTCATCACTTTACTGATGATCAAGAATAGATTGGTGCTGCAGTATTTGGCCGTGTTGGTCTTTTTGTACACAGGCATATCTGGGCAAATTTCCATATTATCAGAGTGTAAGTGTTCTAACTGTACTAGAAGAGCTTGGATAAGGGAGCGACAGATTCAAGAGGACAAGTCTTCAGTACTATTACCGGAATGTCATCAGGGCCCATAGCTTTTGCAGTATCCAGTGCCTCCAACTGTTTCTTAATATCATGTGGAGTGAATTGAGTTGGTTGAAGACTGGTATTTGTGATTTTGAGGACCACTGAATGAGGTTGAGGTGGATCATCCATTTGACACCTCTGGCCGAGGATTGCTGCAAATGCTTCAGCCATATCTTTCACACTGATGTTTTGAGCTCTTGCCTCAATGTGAATGAGTATGAAGTTTTGTATTACATGATTAATTAATTGAAATCATTTTCCTTGCCTGCAATCCTATCGGCCAAATCGTTTATTTCTGTTGCTGTAAATACTTTGTGACTTTCGACTGATCCTGATCTAGAATTGATTGATATTGTCACATGAGCCTTAATTTTAATTCCTTTGTCTTGTCAGAATCAGTTAAGATGGAAACAGGAACAGAACACCCTCTGCAGTCAGCAAGAACTTCAAATTCAAGCCAATCATATATTCCTTAAATGCGATAACATCCAAGAAGTTGGTTAATTGTAATTCTCTACTTACTGCAAAGAAAACAAATTCTATTGGTTGAAAAATGTTTGGTTGAAAAACTTGAAAATTAAATTTATAAAAAAATTTCATGTAGTTACTCCCTAGATTGTCAGTCTAGGTTGATTACAGTTGGATCCAATCTGACTCGGAATGATCCTTTCTTCAGGGCAACTTCTCTCTATGATGTTCCTATTCCCTATCAGCATCTTTGGTTCTCTGTGTCCCTTTTACTCTTTGGCTGTCTAATAAATGTCCTCATGTCAATCCTTCTATGCCCCTTGGCTTGGTTTCCGGATTATGTGGTCAGATTATGTCCTCAGACGTCAAACTGAACTTGAGTCCAAAACATCATGCATCGTTTCTTTTCCCTGTAGTGAGTTTTCCCTCACATATTTAACCACATGACGGTCCCATGCCCTTGCTTTTAGATTCTGTCAAAGTTCAACTGTCAGCTGAACGTGAGACTACCCAAGTAATAAGTGTAGCATTTTCCCTAATTGCCACAACTGGCAACTTGCTTATATGCGGTACATGGTGTGGATTATTGATGTAATTGACTGCCACAGATCTTTTTATGCCTCTGTATGCATTAGGTCTGTAGTGGTAGAGAATAGATCACTGGTGAGGCTACCAAAAGATATACTTAGCTTAGTTCACAGGATAATTTATTGTGTGAGAGCAATACATACAACTTACATTGCTAGTCAGGCATCTGTACTGAGGACATTTAGGAATTGGACAGAATGTGTGCACTCTCTTTGAGGACCAGTGAAGAAATCCTTATCTCCGTTCAAAGTCTGTGTGTGTAACCCCTTTGGATAGAATTTATGCAACACCAAAGTTAGCTTCTTCAGAACCACTCCTCATACCATACTAAAGACTTAGAGTCATAGAGTCATGGAGTCCTACAGCATGGAAACAGGCCTTTTGGCCCAAACTGATCCATAATAACCCCATTTCCCTGCATTTGGCCAATATCCTTCTAAACCTTTGCTAATCATGTATTTGTCCAAATACCTTTTGAATGTTGTTAATTTCCGCTGGCAACTCATTCCACATGCGGACCACCCTCTGTGTAAAAATGTTGCCCCTCTGGTTCTTTTTAATTTTTTCCCCTCTAACCTTAAACTTATGCCCTTTAGTCCTCGATTTCCCAACCCTGGGAAAAGGACTGAGTGCATTCACTCTATCCATGCCTCCCATGATCCTGTATACTTCTTTAAGATTCCCCTTTAGTCTCCTACCTCTAAAGAAAGAAATCCGTGCTTGTCCAACCTTCCACTACAACTCAGGCCCTTGAGTCCTAGCATCAACCTTGTAAATTTCTTCTGCAGTCTTTCCACCCTTTCTATAGCAAGGTGACCAAAACTGAACACAATATTCCAAATGAGGCTGCACCAACTTGTTTTGCATGCCACCAAAATCTTCTCCAAGAATCAATTTCTCATTCCATTGCACCTTTCCTGTAGTTTTCAGTAATTGGAGTGGCATGATGGCTCAGTGGGTTTGTGATCCTGTAATCTTGAGTTTGTGATCTGTGATCTTGGGTTTGTGATCCTGATCCCAAATAATGGTGACTCAGTGGCTAGCACTGCTGCCTCACAGCAGCAGGGACCTGGGTTCGATTCCAGCCTCGGGCCACTGTCTGTGTGGAGTTTGCACATTCTCCCCGTGTCTGCATGGGTTTCCTCTGGACGCTCCGGTTTCCTCCCACAGTCCAAAGACGTGCAGGTCAGATGAATTGGCCATAGTGTTAGGTGCATTAGTCAGAGGGAAATGGGTCTGGGTGGGTTACTCTTCGGAGGGTCGATGTGGACTGGTTGGGTCGAAGGGCCTGTTTCCACACTGTAGGGAATTTAATCTAATCTTTAGTCACATTCTTCCCCATGCCTACAGGCAATGTCATCCCAATCTGGAATTTTAACTATAACCTCAACTGAAGACCAATGTTAGCTTCCATGTTGGGCCAAATCCACAAGAAATGAAGCCAGGATCAGGAGAAGCTCAGTGAAGGCAGGAATTAATTTCACATTTGTTATTGTCCAGAGGAGCAGGAGCTTTTTGGGGTAGTTTGTGAGAAAAATAAGTTAAAGAACCCTTACCATAGAATTTATTCCTCAATTGAAATTGACTCTGCAGTACTCTGACCCCATGGTTAAAATCAGGTCAGCCTGATTTCTAAATGGAGCTATGTTTACCTTTGTCATGTGTCTGCCTTGGAATAAAGTTTGAGGCCTTATTGTCAAAAGTACAAAGAATCTGCTCAACAGACTAGCATCTCGCACTTTGAGGATTGCACTAACAATTACGAAATCCAGATAAGTGTCACTAAAATGACTAAGAAGCTTCTGTATTTGTAACTTCAAAACTGCAATCTGTTTCATTATTCTGAGTTGTGTGGGAATTTAATTCCTTAAGGGAGATTTTGAATTTTAATATATAGTTTGCTTTACGTTGTGATATTTACAGCGACCAATAAGAGAAAAACAACAACAGTACTCAACACTGCAGTCATAGAACCAGTCATTAGCAGCCCTGTATTGTCATGAGAGACAGATCTTCCTCACTGCAACAAACAGCAATAATATCCCACTGGTGTCAAAACAAAAGGGAGCAGAGATTAAAGTTTGAGGCAGACGGCAAACAGAGAGGGATTGATATTTGCTGGCTGGCCAAGTGAATTTTGAGGTTGCTTTGCAATCTTATTACAGTGATCCAGAACAGCCACGAGAACCATTAAACAGTAGGAAAAAAAGAGTCACAAGTGCAAAGAGTTGGTTGTAATATGTTAATTTCATTCTGTTTGCAGTTAATGCTTCAAAGATTTGCTATTAGGTCTCACCTCTCCTTTTTTTATCCTTTGATTTTATTTCCTCTGTCTCATTTTCATCCCTCTTATTGATTCTTCATTTGCATTTGCCTTCTCTTCATTTTCAATTTGACTTGATTTTTAAAATGTACCGATTCCATAAGTAATTCAAGTTAGAAGAAGGATCATGCATTGCTACTGCCTAGTCCCTAAAATGCAGCATGTTTGAAGCTGAGATGACTGCTATGAAGTCTACTGCTGCTGATTCTATGTTGCCTCACATTGTCTTCTATATTTTGACTACTTTGCACTTCCGAAAATATTCAAAAACGTCCACCCTTCTCATCCTGGAAAGGAGCTGACAGGACTGCCAAATTAAGGCTGATGAGCAAAACTTTGTAAATGTACTGGAGATTTTTTTTTTAAACATGTTTTTTATATCACAAGGGTTTTGAAACACTGTGGTGTTAGTATGAGATTTGATCATAATTATAATGAAAATAGTCTTTAATTGGAGCACTAAAAGATGCAAAGTGTGTGTATGCGAGAGAGCAAGAGAGAGAGAGAGATGACTAAACTGTTTCAGTTTGTACCTAGATTTAGCAGTGAGAAACTGATTTGGTGGCAGAACTTCAGTCTTTAATTCAGAAAATTGTAGGTTCAAGCTCACAACCGGATTTGAACACACGCTGTGAGATGGTATTTAAGTGAAGGAGTGATGGAATGAAATGTTAATTCAAGACAAACTTTGCAAGTAAAAATGAAAATACGGCAGAAGAGTTCTCCTGGATTGCGGCTTAATAACTTTTCCTCAACTATCATCATTGAAACAGATTAATGTGTCAATCAATGCATAGCCTCACTGTCGATCTAGTTGAGTTTGTGTGGCATGTTACATTTCAGATAAGGTGATAGTGAGTGCACAACAAAAATAATTCATTGGCTGTGAAAGTTTTTGAAGTCCTGTGAATATAACAGTGATTTTTATTTCTTTCATACAATGAGAATTCAGGAAAGTCTTACTTTTTCAATTAACACATAATATCAGCAAATTTGTTTCTTAATATGCTCCTCTTCATCCATGGAAAATGCATTTGGGCTTACATTGTAAGATAACAGAAAACCGAGTCCTATACTGGAAGTTCAGGAAGTTCAGAAGAGAAGAAAATACTCAAGAGAAGAGAAATGGATAAAGTGAATGAGCTCCAGCTGAAGCGTCCTCCTCTGTCGCCGTCTTAGATTTTTTTCTTTGTTTTTCTAGTTTCTTTTTCCTTAGAACTTATACTGAAGAATCTGTACTTGGAAACCTTGTACCTAAGGTGGCACCAGAAGTGGCTACTTATCAACTTTTCACCGTACTCATTTGAATACGTGACAATAAAGCTAATTCAATTCAATTCAATTTACTTGATACTGGAGGGAATCAGTCATAAATATTTGTTTACTCAATGCAATATTTAGAATTTCTACATCAAATATTCCTTGTTGAACTAGTCATGAATGACATACCCATTAATCAGTGTCCTGTTGGGACTACCACTCTTCTCAAAACTACCATTCATTGCTGTGAGAGCTATTCCACTGCAATTGGGCCATTAGTTCTTTGTTATAATCACATGAGGAGGGGTTCAATGACTGCTCTCTTTGCCCTTTCCTCATTTGGTAGTGACAGTTTCTTTTTGTTTGATAGGGCAATATTTGCAGCAATGGGCACCAAATCGGTATGTGTTGTGGAACCAATCACTATTAGCTTTGGCCAAACCTCCTTTCGCCTCTTGTTTTTAAGCTAAGCATTAATCGAGTTAGACAGTCCCAAGTGGATCACTGTAACCAATGCAGTCAGTGGAAACTAACAGAAGGAAATTTAACAAAATCACATGAACACATCACTATTGAGAGTTATGATACTCCACAGCCCCTGTGGGGTTCACTGGTCTCTAATGGCCTCTATTGTGCCAATGGGAATGCCATGTTTCCTCTTCATGGACAGCTAAGAGTAGGCATATATACGGAAGAAAAGCAGACAATTCCGTATTACAGCAAGTTCATCCATGCCCAAGAGCAGATCATAAAAAGGCATTCCATGCTGCTTGCCCCACTCTGCACAGTGTGCCCACAACATTCCTTTCCATACTGGTCTAAAGGCTGATTTGGTTAACAATGGTAGAGGATGAATCGTGATAGGCCTTAACAAAAAGAGGCATTTGACTTAACAATGCAGCTGGTTCTTCTATAACATGATGGTTGCTTTTTTGTGCAACCCTACATTATAAAAAAATCTCACTTTAGAAACAATGCTTGAAGTGTTGGTGATGTAATCGCATAACAGCCAACACACATTTTAAAAGTCTGTGCTTTGGAAACAGTGTCCCCAATTCATTCGTCATGATGCAGCAACTTCCCGTTAACAAAACGTGTGTTCTAGCAGAGTAGCCTGTATGTAATTTATTTCATGATCATAATAGGTACAAGTTGCATTGACTAGTTAAGACAAATAACAAAGATATTCTTCAGTTTTGACATAAAGACGAGTCAAGACTTTGCATTCAAATCTTCTTTACCAGTCAATATCATTGGACTGGGTGGAGCTTAATGCATCTCCAAAATTAACCCTTCAGAGCCACCACTTTTTACAACAATCGCAGTATATAACAATTTACATAGTTATTATGAATAGAAAAAGTTTCCTTGAGAGAGAGGTTAACTTTATTATACTTAAACAGATCTCTTTAAAATAATAAAATGTACATTGACCTTCGCACATCTCAAAGCTCGCAAACTGACAGAAATACAGTCCAGAATGTGGAAGGATGGGTTGAAAAATTAGAGTCCATTAAGAAAATAGTAAAAGAGTGTACAGCGTATTATTTGGTGACTTGGCTGGCTTCAGGCTAAAATCAATGGTCTTGATGCTCTGATTTCAAGATGTAAATTATTGAATTGGTTTCTGCTCTGGAGATGGTAGTTGTTGGTTTGCATTCTTATTTAGAAATCTCTATTTGCAGCAGAATTACAGTCTACAGTCAAAACTAAAAACTAAGTTGAAAAGCAAGGGAGGAAGGAGGGGATCACATTTGGCTTTCTTCCTAATTTGCTTATTTTGAATCATGCTGAGAAAACCTACTTAAATGATGCGAAGGATTGGCTTGTTGTGTGTAGATTCTTCTCCAACTGTTGGGATGACTCAAAAAGTGCATTGTCTCTGTACTCCAAACTTCGGCTGTTGTCATGTTTAGGTCAGGAAAATTGCTTTCAGAGCTGCCTTTGAGTCCACTGTGGCTCAGTTGAAACTCTTATCTTCGAGTCAAAAGTTCCATAATGGGACACAAGATTGAAGCTCCATCTGCCCACTTGGGTAGATGAACAATGCTATGGCCCAGCTGAAAATGAGTTGAAGATGTCCAGGTCTCTTCAATAGAATGTGTCTAGGTTCAACCATAGCCAAGGTTCCATTCTCCAAATGTTATTTCATTTATTGGCCCATTTTCAATTTTAATAGCGTCAGGTAATTGCAATGAATACCTTGTTGATCAGCAAAGGGATGGAGGGCTCTTGTGGCATAATGGCAGTGTCCCTTCCTTTGAGCCAGAAACTCCAAGTTCATCCCCACCTGCTCCAAAGGTGTGTCATAAGATGTCAGCAATGATATACGTCAATGATCTGGAAGAGGGCATTTGTGGTCTGATCAGTATGTTTGCAGATGAGTTTGGTGGAGTTACAGAAAGCAGAGGGGACTGTCAAACAATACAGGAGAATATAGATAGACTGGAGAGTTGGGTGGAGAAGTGGCAGATGGTGTTCAATCTGGGCAAATGTGAGGTGATGCATTTTGAAAGGTCTAATTCTAGAGTGAACTATACTGTAAATGGAAGAGCCTTGGGAAAAGTTGATGAGCAGAGGGATCTGGGAGCTCAGGTCCATTGTACCCGAAGGTGGCTGCACAGGTGAATAGAGTGATCAAGAAGGCATATGGTATGCTTGCCTTCATTGGACGGGGAATAGCATATAAGAGCTGGCACGTCATGTTAAAATTGTGCAAGACTTTGGTTCGGCTACATTTGGAATACTGTGTACAGTTCTGATCACCACATTACCAAAAGGATGTTGACGCTTTGGAGAGGGTGCAGAGAAGGTTTACAAGGGTGTTGCCTGGTATGGAAGGTGCTAGCTATGAAGAGAGGTTGAGTAAGTTAGGATTGTTTTCATTAGAAAAAAGAAAATTAAGGGGGGACTTGATTGAGGTGTACAAAATCAAGAAGGGTATAGACAGGGTGAATAAAGATAAGCTTTTTCCCAGGGAGAAGGGTTCAATAACGAGAGGTCACACGTTCACGTTTAAGGGAGATACACGTGGACAATACTTTACACAGAGGGTGATAGGTGCCTGGAATGCATTGCCAGGAGAGGTATTAGAGGCAGGCACGGTACATTTATTTAATGTGCATCTGGACAGATGCATGAGTAGATGGGGAGCAGAGGAATACTGATCCATAGGAATTGGGCAATAGGTTTAGACAGTGGATTTGGATTGGCACAGGCTTGGAGGGCCAAATGGCCTGTTCTTGGGCTGTAAATTTTCTTTTGTTCTTTGTTCAAGGAGGTGGGTGTATTTCATGCTTCCCCAAACTCATTATTTTTGAAATCACTATCCAGTGAATTGAAATGTACCGTAATGCAAATTTGAGTCAGCTGTCTTAGACTAGCTAGTTAATCCTGTTCACTTTAGTGTTTCTGTTTTGTTTTAAACAATACTGTTTTTAATAAGTTCAGTTCAACTTTACAGCTAACTGATTAAAAATCATTATTTGCTGTGAAATTCACCTTCATATTATGTTAAGTAAAACAAAATAAAATGAGAAGAAAGACTTGCAGTTATATTGTGCTTTCACGAATTCTGAATGCCTCAAAGCTTTACAGTAAATAAGGTAATGCAGCCAACCTTAAATATAACAACTAAAAAACAGAAATTGCTGGTGAAACTCAGCAGGTCTGGTAGCATCTGTGGAGACAAATCAGAGTTAATGTTTTAGGTCTAGTGACCTTTCTTCAGAACTTTCTTTCCTGTCATGATGCCAGATTTGTTGCATTTATCCAGCAACGGCTGACTTTGTTTCCGAATTCCAGCACATACAGTTCTCTGTTTTATTTCAATACAGCAACCACTTCTGCTCAGACCAATCTCCACAATGAGCAATGTGATATTGACCAGGTTATTTGCTTCTTGACATTGATCAACAGGTAAATATTGGTCTGGACATCTTCAACTCATTTTCAGCTCAGCAAGGATTTTTGCATCCACTGAGTGGGCAGATGGAGCTTCAGGTTATTGTCCCATTCTGGAAACCTCTGACGTATAGATAAGGGTTTCAACTTAGTCACAATGGACACAAAGACAACTTGCATGAATGCAAGTTTCCTGACCTAAGCAGTAATCATTCTCAATTACTGGGAAATAAATTATATCCATTTGAATGCCATTTGTGGATGAGCAAGGCAGTTTGTTTCTTGCAGGGTGAATTTTTTTTAACAGTTTTTACTATTCTGTAATGACTTGGAAGAGATTACTGATACAATATTATAAGATGGTGTTATCAATGTGGCCAGGTAGCACATATTGGAGAGATAAACACCATATTCAGCAGAATTAATCTGCTGATGCTTTCAAGAATAAACAGATCTTAGTGTAGATATATGTAAATTGAAACAGAAACTGAAAATTTGCACTCGATAAGATAAGTTTTGGGACAGGAGCAGCAAATAGAGAAATATAATCTCACTGAGACATGTTATCAGGCTAAGACAAATAAAATCTTCTTAAATAGCTGTCTCCTCTATGACAGGTAAGCTGGTACAGAGCCACCCAACAGAAGTTCTTTTTACCTTAAACGAGCAGTATTAAATTCCAACTGTAATATTGGTGTCATCCATTTGTACAGCAAGGGTCAATCTGTCTTCTACAACTAGTTATTTGCATTTTATAATGGAGTACAAATTCCTGTCTATTCTTTCCCCTTTCCTGACCAACTTCCTAACTGGACAAACCAGACTTTTTTTTTTAAATAAACTTGCTCAGATCTACCTCTGGGGCAGTTAGGATTTGAAACCAGGTCCCCTGGCTTAAAGGTAGAAACACTACCACTGTGCTGCAAGAGCCCTTCAGAGTTTGTGAGGGTAAAGCCAACCCTTGTTTTTATATATCCAGAAATGCTTACTTACAATTGAACTTTTTTTTCGATTATCAGATCATCCTTAGTATTTTTCATCCACGAACCACCATGTTTTCCTATTGATTAATTTATATGCAAAGTCCATTAAGGTCAATGCAAATCATTAGAAGTGTGGGAGATGTAAGGATGGAGGGATGAAACTAAATGGAGACAGATGGGAGAAAAATCAGCAATTTTTCTTTCCTTTATTGTTATATACCTCTGCAATAAGTAAGATTTGAACCCAGATCTCCTGGCTCAGGTGAAGAGAAATTAGGTTCTCTTCATTGGTCAGGTCTATGAAACAAAATTGAACACAATAAAAATGAGGCAGAACTTTAAAGGTGAAAAACTTTTTTTAATAAAAAGCAAAATGAAATTGAGAAAATATTTATTAAAACGTGTGCAAACTATCCCTTAATATACACTCTAAAGAGCATTAGCTGATCTCTCTTATCTCTGGAGCAAGTACTGATTTATATCTTTAAAAAAAAAGTATTGTTTTTTTCCCTGAAACGGCTATCATTCACAACATTCTCAACAAATAGCAAGACAGGTGACATTAAAAATGTCCAGTGATGTTTACCAAGTCGGAGGTCTATCCAATAGATATCACCACTGGGAACATGATGAATTTTATTGGCAGATAGCAAAGAGTCTGAAGCAAGGACAGCATTTAAAGTCCATAGTCAGTCTTTTTGGTCCCTCCTATCTGTAAAGGTAAAGTTGTCATCATCCTATTGGACCAAGGACTGCTACCTCTATACAGATGACACACCTGGTAATTAATGTGAGAGGTCCCAATGTCTCAGGTGAGGGGATGGGTTGAGAAGGGGAATCCTTCATGGTAACCTCAGCCGGTGTAGAAATTAAACTCATGCTCAGTTGGCATCACAAACCAGCCATCTAGCCAACTGAGCTAAACAGCCATCAAATCCTGTCATCCTCCACTTTACAGGGAGAGACTAAGGCATCTGTCAGCCTGCCCATCCTTAAATGGCCAATTAATAGCTTCTTAAGGATACTGCTCTGTGTCTGAAACAATATATGTTGGGAGAAGTAGGATGACAGGTTTAATCTGCAAATGGAAAAGCAGGAAGGCAGTATGGGATCCTTATGTCCCTAATGAACATCCATAGCAGGAAAAACAGATTATCTTATTGTTCCACTCATTGTTGTCTTTTGGACCTTACCATTTGTCAATTGGTTACATAGTTTACACAAAGTAATTGTGAGTGCACCTCAAAAGTGTTTCATTCACTAGAATCTGATTGGGGCATCCTTAAATTTTGGAAAATACCATACAAACATAAATGCTTCATTATACTCACAATGTTAAGACTTTGCTGCCCAATAATAATGTATGGATTTTTTTCATGTAATTTACATTGGATACACAGCAGCAATAAGTTTCCAAATAGCCATAGAGTCATGGAGACATACAGCATGGAAAGAAACCCTTCAATCCAACTCATCCATGCCAACCAGCTATCCTAAATTAATCAAGTCCCATTTGTTTGCATTTGGCCCATATTCCTCTAAGCCTTTCTGATTCTTATACCCATCGAGATGCCTTTTAAATGTTTGCATTATACCCACCTCGACCACTTCCTCTGGCAGTTCATTCCATACCTGCACCACCCTGTGTGAGAAAGTAGCCCATTAGGTCCCTTTTAAAAATTTCCCCTCACCTTAAACCTGTGCCCTCGAGTTTTGGGCTCCCCTACCCTGGGAAGGAGACCTTGGCTATTCACCCTATTCATGCCCCTCATGATTCTTTAAATCTCTATAAGGTCATTCCTCAGCCTCTGACGCTCCAGAGAAAACAGCCCCTGCCAATTCAGCCTCTCCTTATATCTCAAATCCTCCAACCCTGACAACATCTTCGTAAATCTTTTCTGAACACTTTCAAGTTTCATAACATCTAGGAAAGCGTCCAACAGATTTTGCCTCCATCCGATCCATTGCAGGCCAATGGCATCCCAGGAGTTGCTGTCATTGTTACTATTCTCCTTGTTTGCTTCAGTACATTGCAGTAGTTGTGTCTATGTTTATGAAGATGTATGATCAAAATTGATCCAGTCAAGCTTGTTCTTGATGTTACTTTACAGGCAGCCACAGGCAATGATGGTGTGACTACGGTAAGTAGCTGTGCTTATGAAGGTGTCACTGATACCTGTTGGAAAAAAAATACACTGGATTCTGCCTTACAGAAACAGATTATAGAAATGCAGTAATGTGAAAGTTTTTTTTAATGAAGATAAAATATAAACCACAAATAAATGAACTTCTGAATAAGAAAAATATGTAAATAGACAGAGTCAATTACCTGCTGAAAGGAAATAACAGGATAATATTTTGTGTGGGCTTTTTGATCTGTATTGCTGAAGGACTATCCCTGAATTATAAACCTTCCATCTTTTGGACTGGACCTCCTGTGAGTTATTTACAGAAGTTTTCCCAGCATTCTCTGTTATTACATGGATGGCAATCAATCATATTGACTTGAATGTCTTCTGTATTGATATATGCCACTCAGGAAAAGATAGATCCAGCACCATCCTATAAATAAGTTTGCAGTGTATGTCACTTCTGTTGATGATAACCGTCACTTTGAATGTTTGTTGGCAATTCTTGTTGTGCCGGAGCTTATGGTAAATATTAAAGATAGTTTTTTTTGTCTCTCTGAAGGTGGAAAAAGCACTAAGTAAACTGTTACCTTGTGTGGTTTAAAAGTGCATATGTAATGTTGGAAAACTGCCTGCACTCCTTCAATTTGATCTCGCTGTGACAAACAAGGATTACATTAAAATTCATAAATTCTGGTGAGCAGTTCTGTCAACTATATTATCATTGCATTGTGCAACTCCCACAAAGGTAAAAATAAAAAGGATTAAATCTTTTCTCATCTAGCATTTTCTACATTCCTCTGTTTACCTTCACTTTCACTTCACTATCCACACAAAAAATTCTGTCCAGAAATTCATTGCTTGTTCATTAAAAATTGTTGATGACAATAAATACAAATTGCTCTATCTCAGAAATGTAATTTTAGTTAACATTTGTATAAAAAACTATTCTGATATAATTAGTACAGTCAATCTGTGAGTTCACCTGGAGGACATATCATCAGCCATATGGTAGCTTATGTTCAAAGTTCTTATGGAAAAGACCACAAATGAGTTCAGGGGTCAATTTGTTCAACATCTGAGTGAATGTAGTCTTTTCCCCAATGATATCCAGCCATAATACTGACATGAGGAGTGATGCTCATTACCAAGAGGAATAGTATCTTTCTAACCCAATTAAATACTGGAAGAACAATGTCATTGATTCAGTTCCTATGACAAATTATTTTCCCTAGTTACTATTTTCATTGCCATTGGTGGACATAACTGCAGCTGCCAAAACAGTGAGCTATGGACTGCCCTATTTCAGTCATTCTCCCTCAGTTACATTTTTTCCTTTATTTTAAGACCAATCAGTCAGTTATCTGTTCTAACATTATCTTATGTGATTCAGTGTTGAATTTGGCTTCAGAAGGCTCCTGTGATATGCCTTGGGATATTTATTAAATTAAAAGGGCTGTATAAATAAGACAAGCTGTTTTTAAATTAAATATTCCATCTATCTATAAGGTTCCAAGGTGCCAATTGAAAGTGCTCTACCTTGAAGAATATAGTCAATTTATAGTGTTGTTTCATCTGATGTCATTGAAATTTCCTCTGATGGTACAAATCTGTTAAAGATTGCCTGAATGAAAATTCATTCAAATCCATTAGTCTGAAACAGGCTGTGAGAGGTGCATTGAATTGAGAGTATATATTCTCTAGATAACACAGGCACAATTTTATTTCTCCTGCAGGATATTGGATGGGAACTGAACTGAATAGGCAAAGGAACGTAGACCACTTGGCCCCTGTGGCTTTCTCCACCATTCAATATGATCATGACTGATTTACATCAACTTCCAATATTCCACAATCGACATCCTGAGAGCTCAAAGATCTATTTATCTTAATTTTGAATTACTCAATGGTGAGACATTGACAACACTCTGAGGTGGAAGTATCAAATTAGGGAACCCTGACAAAGGTTTGGCTGTAGCAATCTGAGAATATCCAAGTTTCTTTGAGCATCAAATTGTAAGAATTAAAACCTTAAAAGAGATTCTGTAGCTTTTTTCATGGGATTAAATTTCAAATCCTAACTCTTTGTCCCATCTTCACCATCCTGCCACTTTACTTTTCACTCCAGTAACCTATCCATATAATTTGTTGTCTTCTTGAGTCCTCCTTATGCTTACATTTCCATTTAAATTTGAATTGTCTGCAAACTTGGATACATTATAGTTGTTTTCTTCATTTCTCATTAATAATGTAAATATCTGAGGCCACAGGGATAATCTTTGCAACACAGCCCGAGTTGGAGACTGCCTGGTTAAATTCACTGTCTATCTGTAATCTGTCAAATATCAAATTACACCAAATTATAGCCCAAAAGGTTTATTTGAAATTGCAAGCTTTTGGAGCCCAGCTCCTTCCTCAGATGTGGCACCAGTACATCTTGGTACCATGCCTGAGGAAGGAGGTAAGCTCTGAAAGCTTGCAATTTCAAATAAACCTATTGGACTATAATCTGGTGTAATTTGATTTTTGACCTTGTCTACACCTGTCCAACTCTGGGCATCATTTGCATGAACCAACCCACCATCTCTGCTTTCCACAACGCCATAAAAAAAACGATTTTTGTACATTTTAATGTTCAGACCCTGGGTGAGTCTCCCCAATTTATTACAGTTCCAGAGAGGACACCACAAACTGTTAATTATCCAGGTGAGAAGGAACACACTGTCTCCCATTATTTACTCACCCAATTCTCCAACCCCCTCTCTTGATTGGTTACAATGAGGTTAATTTGAAAATGATCTCTTCCTTTGCAGATTCTTTCCATACAGACCCAAACCAACATCTTTTAAAGGAACCGATTTAATCAGGCACTACCTTGAATGAACAAGAAGAGAGATTTAATGAATACTACATGTGAGGAGTAATGCAAACACAACACACATCCACACTGAATAGAAATATATGTTGAGGCCATAATTTTAAATTTGGATCAAAGGATTTTTCATAAACAGTAGATAGTTAAATGTTGAAGTTTTTTATATTCATTCAGGGGGTGTGGACGATATTGATTGGGCCGACACTTATTACCCATCTCCAGTTGTCCTTCAGAAGATGATGGTCAGCTGCCTCCTTCAACAATTGCAGTCCATTTGGTGTCAGGACATTTACAATGCCATTAAAAGGACAGTTCCAAGATCTTGACCCAGTGACACTGAAGGAATGTCTAGTTGTGTGGAGGTGAAATGCAGTCAATGGTGTACCCATGCACCTGCTGTCCTTGTATTCCTAGATTGTACTGGTTTTTGGATTGAAAGCTGCTATCTGAGGAACCTTGATGAATTTCTGCAATACATTTCATAGATGGTATACACCTCTGTGTTGCTGAGTATCAGTGATGGAGTGAGTAAATGTTTGTAAATACGTTGCCAATCAAATGGGTTGTTTTTCTTTTGATGGCGTCAATCTTCATGAGTGTTTTTGGAGCTGCATTGTTCATGTGAATGGAGACTACTCTAACACAGTCCTGATTTGAGTCTTGTGGATGGTAAACAGGACTTGGGCAGTTAAAAGGGGAGTTACTCATGACATAATTCTTACCTGTGACCTGTTGTTGTAGTCACAGTGCATACGGGGCTAGTCCAGTTGTGTTTCTGGTCAATGGTAGCTCTGGGGATGTTCTTAGTGGGAGATTCAGCAATAGTAAAAGTATTAAATGTGAAAATGTGATGGTTAGATTCTCTCTTGTTGGATATAGTAATTGGCTGGAAATTGTGTGGCACAAATGTTGAGGTGACGGTTACGAGTTACATTTTTTGCGATTCTTGGTTTTGGTGGCTGATTGAAGTTCTTTTGTCCTGATTCCTTTTCTGCAATAGTTTGCAGAACTTAAAATGAAAGAGGCTCATGATCTACGTAAGTGGAGTAATTAACAGATAGATTTTTGACTGTGGCTTTCACAACCTGGTACCATTTGAACACAGATTGGTCACACCTGAGCATTCAGTCCTACTAGTCCACCAGTAGAGTTGAAACTGGCATTTTTTTAACTCCTGTGTCTGTGTATTTCAACAGGATGAAACAGACATATCTGTGAGAAATAGCTTTCTACTGAAAGGGGGTAGTCAGTCTGTTGCTATTGCATTTTGTTCGATCTCATTTACAATTTTTGTGCGCAACATTACCTTGGCTTCACACAGAATTTCACCAGATAGTCACTGACTTTAAATCTATAGCTTTTCTGGAGTTCTACTCCTTCTAAAACAACATATCGCAATTTAAAATGCCGATAAAATGCTTCTTCATCATAACATTATTATACTTTTGTGTGGCGCCTTATTGGGCATCTTTTGAAATCCTATGTCTACTGCATTACTGCCTCCTCTTTAACTATTCCACACTACCAATATCATCAAAAAAGTACTCTAATAAACTTGTGTGACATACATTTATTTTGGTAAAACTATGCTGACTCCATGTGAACACATTATGACTTTCCAAGTAGGTTGTTAAAACTTCTTAAATAATAAATTACAGCATTTCCCTGATGATGCCAAAACAAACTTGCAATTTCTTGCAACCTTTCTTTGTCCTTTCTTGAGAAGTGTTGTTCATTTACAAACTTCCAACCCGAGAATTACAAAAATTTTGGAAAATCATAACTAGTGCAACCATATCTCTGCTTTGAATCCAGGGATGTGGGCCATTTTGGTCTGGGGGATTTATGAATTTTAATTGTTCAAATTTCTTCAATGCATTTTTTTCTGCTAAAAGTAATTACTCTCGGTTCCTCAGTCATAGTTGCACTTTGGTGATCCTTTATTTCTGATACGTAATCTGTATCTTCTATTGAATAGACAGGTACAATCAAGTTGCTCACCGTCTCTGCCATTTACTCACTTCCCATGATTCCTCCTGCCTCTACCTTGAAGGAAACATTCCCATCAGCTGTTCTCCTTTTTGTATACTTGTAAGAGTTCTTGCAGTTTCATTTTATATCCTAGCTGGGCTATGCTAAATCTATTTTTCTTTTCCCTTGTTATGAACCTCTTTTCTTCTTTGCTGATTTCTAAACGTGCTATGAGCTTTAATCTCCTTTACTATTCTTCACCATGTTAGACACATTTACTTTAATGTGGTACTGATTTTAGCTTCCCTACTAAACCAATGATGGATTTTTCTCATTCAGGTCTTGGTTTGCAAACAGAATGTATTCTTGTTGAATATCTTGAATTTTCAAATAAACCCTCACATTTTCTCCCAATTGAAAACTGGGCTGAACTTCACTATTGTTAACTCATGCCCAATATTTAATGCTTTTGGCACCTGATACTAGCTGAAATTGATAAACTTAAATCAAGTCTCAAAAAATATTACATCTTACTCTTCTGCAGGTCACTAACTCAAGGTCCTTTAAGACCTCTATTAAGATGGATTAATACAATCCATTTTACTCATATTCATGATTAAACAATTACCTGACAGAATGCCTGGCACAACCAATTCTCATGATATGCAACTGGATGTATTATTGAGGAAGAGTTCCTCAAAGCCCAATGCAGTCAATGTTTACTCCACCAGCAAATTGAACATTAAGCTGGTTTTTCTGAGGGGTGGCATTCTGCTCCTTTTTTGCTGCAACAAAAGAGTTCCACATTTCTGGCAGGTGTATTGAGTTAGGTAGAGGTGTACGTCCATTCTGATGGGTCCCACTTATGCAGGACTCTCTGGGGAAAACAGATTGCACCCCTTGTTTCATAGCAGTCAGCTGATGCACTCTGAAATAAATAACTCTGAAAGTTGCTGCATTGCTGCTAGGTTGTAGATCATTAGAAATGGTTTTGTTTCATAGGGATACATTATCAGTGATCAACGCACTGTATTCTTCAGGTTAAATTAAGTTAGAGAATAGAGATAGTTGTGGTCTGCAGGATCATTCCTTCATTGATTTTATGGTATTGTTTGTAATTAAACCCAAAAACTCCAAGTTGCTTGGGAAATGGAAGCAGATTTATTTGGAACATGAGCATTTTTGTGGTATATGAAGAGCTGAAACATGCAGAACTGAAGGATAACAGTGCTACTGCTGGCAGAATGTGTAATTAAAGCAAGTCAAGTTTGCATACAGAGTTATAATTAGAATTGTTCAAAGAAATATTTAAGAGGAAAACTAGGACACGTAACTATGAAAAAAACCTGAAGTTTTCTTTTAAAATGCTGGAATCCTCTTACATGTCTGGTCTAATGTGATATGGGAAAACCGCGTGGTGATGAGAAGAAGCTCTTTTCTTAAACATGATATTGCATGATATTTTATGAATACATTAACAGCAAGAGGATGATCGAGGAAATAAAAACTCTGAGCCTTGATCAGAAATGTACTTAGTAACTGTTTGCACACAATGCAAGGTTACATTGAAGCTCAAATGGTTTGCAGATAGAGTCATTGAGTCATAAAGCCATAGAGATGTACAGCACAGAAACAGACCCTTCAGTCCAACTCATCCATGCTGACCAGATATCCCAACCCAGTCTTGTCCCACCTGCCAGCACCCGGCCCATATCCCTCCAAACCCTTCCTATTCATATACCCATCCAGGTGTCTTTTAAATGTTGCAATAGTACTAGCCTCCATCACTTCCTCTGGCAGCTCATTCCATACATGTACCACCCTCTGAGTGATAAAGTTGCCCCTTAGGTCTCTTTTATATCTTTCCCGTCTCACCCTAAACCTAGTTCTGGATTTCCCCACCCCAGGGAAAAGACTTTGCATATTTGTCCTATTTATGCCCCTCATGATTTTATAAACCTCTATAAAGTCACCCCTCAGCCTCCGACACTCCAGGGAAAACAGCCCTAGCCTATTCAGCCTCTCCCTAAAGCTCACATCCTCCAAATCTGGCAACATCCTTGTAAATCCTTTCTGACTCCTTTCAAGTTTCACGACATGATAGGAAGGAGACCAGAACTGCACGCAATATTCCAAAAGTGGTTTAACCAATACCCTGTACAGCTGCAACATGACCTCCCAACTCCTGTACTCAATACTCTGACCAATAAAGAAAAACATACCAAATGCCTTCTTCACTGTCCTATCTACCTGCGACTCCACTTTCAAGGAGCTATGAACCTGAAATCCGAGGTCTCTTTGTTCAGCAACACTATCCTGCACCTTACCATTACATGTATAAGTCCTGCTAAGATTTGCTTTCCGAAAATGCAGCACCTCACATATATCTAAATTAAACTCCATCTGCCACTTCTCAGCCCATTGACCCATCTCATCAAGATCCCATTTTATTCTGAGGTAACCTTCTTCGCTGTCCACTACACCTCCAATTTTACTGTCATCAGCAAACTTACTAACTATACTTCTTATGCTCACATCAAAATCATTAATATAAATGATGAAAAGTAGTGGACGCAGCACCGATCCTTGTAGCACTCCACTGGTCACAGGCCTGTGAAAGTGAAATAAATCAAATGTCAGTTATTAGATCTACTTAATTAATAACAGTGGCTTAGAGAAGTATCTGAGAAGCAATTGATTCATCTAACACTGACCCCCTTTATAACTGACAAAATTGAAGATTGCCTCCAAGTCATCTATTCAACAGGTTCTGAAATGGAAAATCAGTGGTCATTTAATATGATGTTATCTGAGTGCAGTGGATGTAACTTCAACAGTTAGAGGCCTACCTGAGAAATTCAATTAGAAACTAATGATCAGGTGAAGTCTTATTGTTGCAACTTGATCCAGGGACATACAGGCTAAATGTATCACAAATGAAATATGTTGTGTATATAATTGCTAGAGCTAATTTGAGCCAATACTGTGTGAGTACCTCAGTTTTGTGGATGGAAAAGTTTTGAGCAGCAATTTAAAACAGATTAAAAAAAGGCCAATGGTTAGGTCGTCATGGCCACCATCATTACTCTTCATTTCTCCAAAGCTCTGGGAGAATGAAAAAGGCACACAGAATACTTGCCTTCATTGGTCAGGGCACTAAGTATAAAAGTTGGCAAGCCAAGTTGTAGCTGTGTAAAAATTTAGTAAGGCCACATTTGAAGTATTGTGTGCAGTTTTGGTTGCCACATTATAGGAAGGTTGTGGAGGTGTTGGAGATGGTACAAAAGAGGTTTACCAGGATATTGCTTGGATTGTAATGTATTAGCTGTAAGGTGAGGTTGAACGAACTTGGATTATTTTCATGAGCGCATCAGAGACTGAGGGGCAACCTAATAGAAGTATTGGTGGACAGTTGCAGTCTCTTTCTCAGGGTGGAAATGTCAAATACTCGGGGCATAGTTTTAACATGAGAGGGGGAAAGTTCAAAGCTGTTGTGAGAGGCAAATTTTATTACACAGAGAGTGGCAGATACCTTGAGCTGATACAATTAGATACGAGAGCAATGTTTAAGGGGCAAATAAATTGATTCATGAACAGGCAAAAAATAGAGGGATACAAATCATGTGAAGACAAATGAGAATACTTTAGATTAGCATCATGGTTAGTGCAGATGTGATGGGATGAAGAGCCTGTTCCTGTGCTGTACTGTTCTATATCTATGTCTTAAGTTTAGTCTCAGCAACCATTTGATTCAAATTAAATTTCTTTGAAAACTTATTGTGGAATAATGCCAATGTGTATTCATGTTCTGTGTTGGGATGAATGGTGGTTGTATGTACCATATATAATTAGATGATTATAGTTGAAAGATGAGGGGAAATGGCCTATGAAATAAATCATCACACAAAATGTATTAAAGCTAATTTGTAAGGAAGCCAATTAAGCATTGTTTTTCAACTAATCAGCAAGTCAGCAAAATGAACCAAATTGAGATTTCTTTTGCTTTCAGATTTCCTCTTTGAATAAGTTTGCTCTTGTTTTTATCTAAGTGGGTCCACTAAAGTTTTGTGTTTTTTTAAAGAAGTTGTTGAGTTCATTCATCTCAATTAGGTGAGATGGCTCAGAGCCCTTCTGTAAGATGCAACTCGATCACCTGTTCCTTTGAGGTATTTCTCCAGTTCAACAAGAAGACAAAAAACTGTATTTGCAGAGATGGAAACAACATTAGTATTTTGAATTTTATGTGGCCCTTCTTTCTAACAAGAATAATATTGAACTTCAAATGTTAACTTTGTTTTTAAGTCTATGAATTCTGTCAGTTTCTTCAGCACTTTCGGCATTCATTTCAGATCTTCAGCATCTGTAGTACTTTGAGTTTGTTTTAACACAATGTGTGTTTGATGCAGGAACATAGAAAATGGAAACAGGAGTAGGCCAGTCAGCCCTTTGAGCATGATACACCATTAACCATGACCATGGCTGATCATTCAACTCAACACCCTGTTCTCACTTGTGCCTCAAACCCTTTGATCCCTTTAATCCTAAGAACTACATCTATCTCCTTCTTGAAAGCATTCAATGTTTTGGCCTTAACTGCATTCTGTATAGAGAATTCTGTCAGCTCCCCACTCATTGGGTGAAGAAAATTCTCCTCATCTTAGTCCTAAAATACAAACTCACCCTGCATCTTTAGATCATGATCCTCTGGTTCTGAATTCCCCCATCACTGAGAACATCTTTCCTCCATCTACCCTCTCCCATCCTGTTAGAGTGCATATGTTTCTAGAAGATCCCCTCTCATTGTTCTAAACTCCAGTGAATAGTCCTCACTGATCTGTCTCTTAATATATAGTAAAACATTGGCTGAAGCACAAATGTGCTAATATTTGTAAGCCAAGAAGTCAACAAATTGTACTCTCAATGAAAGGTGATGATGTTCATGAATCTTGCATGAATCTAATCAATGGTAGAGGTTATAGATTTGCAAAGTACTGTTGAAGGAGTTTGGAAGTTACTGCAGTGCAACTTGTATGTAAAGATAAAGTCACCATAGTCTGAACAACCCATCCGGCTACTCTCTCAGAGTAAGACAACAGAGTAAGACAACTCGTGGTTGTTTAACTTGAGCATTACCATGCCTCAGGTGAGGGTGAGAAGAAGAATCCTTCAACTGGTAAGGGAATTGAACCCATGCTGTTGGTGTTACTTTGCAACACAACGAGGTATCCAGCCAATGGATTTAAATTGATATACAACTCATATATAGTATACAAAAACAGAGGCTAGTCGAAAAGTTTAGCAGGTCTGGCAGCATTTGTGAAGAGAAATTAAAGTTAACACTTCAGGCCCGGTGACCTTTCTTCAAAACCGGACCCAAAACGTTGACTTTGATTTCTCTTCACGGATGCTGCCAGACCTGCTGAGCTTTTCCACCAACTTTTGTTTTTGTTTCTGATTTACAGCATCCGCAGTTCTTTTGGTTTTTGTTTCATAAATAATATATATGATGCCACTCTGCATCAATGGCAGAGAGCATGGATGTTAGGCTGGTGGATTCCTGAGTAGTTTTGGAGCATCATTCATCCAGGCTAAACCTCGCCTTCTCAAAATAAGCTACATCACTCTCCTCCTTGACTATCTACCAGTTTAACCAGATCTTTTGGTTGCCTTTTGCAATATTATCTTATTTGGTTCAGAGTAAAATTTTATTTTCTAATGCTCCTATGGGTGTTTTACTCTGTTAATGCTGCTCCATGCATTCAAATTGATGAACTCTGTGGCCTTATGAAACTGGTGATCCTGGATCCAACTGGCACAATCTACCATGGTAGCTCATGTGGTTAATTCTTCTCAATAAATATTTCTCCACAGTTATTGGTTTCCCAAGCGTCTTCATTATTTAGCTTCAGCAGAGACCATCTGGCACAGCCAGCAGTACACACATCCCCAGAATAAACATTACAGTGATGTCCGTGTTGCTTTGTTCTGCTGTGTTTTGGATTCAGGCTCAGGACCAAGTTTTGTTTTTATCAAATTAAATTAATAACTAGTTTGTTCATTGGAAGTGAATCAAATCATTGTAATAGAGAACTCACACCTACATGTAAGCTTGTCAGAAGATAGTGAACAGAATTAAGAATACTAAAGGCAAAAAAAAACTCCACATCCTTGCATACTATTACATGACAGCAATGCAAATTATTTATGGGAAATTAACCTGTCTCAATATTGTTTTCAGTGCTCTACTTGTAGAACTTTTGTCTATTGTGAAATGAACTGATTTTAGTTCAACAAGTTGGTAGCAAAAGAAGTGATAACTAGAAAAAGAGGAATGTTCAAAGTTTGGATGTGGTAGAATGTAATCTGGAAAGGATGATACATAGCCAGTGGAGTTTGCAGTGTAATAGATTGTGATCACAGTAGTAAGTCGACCTTACATATACCAAATGAACATCAACATTACTCTTTGCAGTGGATTGTAACTAACGATTACAATTCTATGCAATAAACAGCGATTAATGACAGATTATGTCAGCGAATCACCAGTTCTGCATTCAGTTACATCCGCATGCTCTTTCAATTTTTGACAAATTGTGTAGTTTTTAATTAGACAGTCACAAGGTAGCTCCTTGCCTTTCTTGAAGAGAATTAATCTGCAATCTAATATTTTTTTAAAACATGAACAGTACATTTCAGTGTCTAAACCTCAGCTCATTGTAGTTCAAGGTGTTTGTCCATTAAGTCAGTGAAAATTATGCCTCATACCCATTATGGTGTACTGCCAGGGTGAATGTTGTTTGTTGACAGATCATCTCTCTGCATCTTGCTTGGTTCCAGTGCCATTTTGCAGTGTAGCCAAATTAACTTGGGCTACCAACCATTTCTCTAAAGATAATATTGTCAGTCAAAAAGGCAAGTGATATCACCTGATATTACTATCAGCTAAAAGGTGAACTCATGATAAGGATGGGCAGGTATTCAGATTTGCATTGTCACTTGTAATTCAGAAAGATCTGTATATGTGCTGAATTAGTGCAAAATTGCTTTTATGTGGAACAGCTTCGAAAGTCCACCGTAGCCAATGCTGTAATGAACTAGGGCAATATTGACAGAGGACAGAGCAGTAAACAAGATAGTCTTTTTTTTATGAACATGTTCACCCAGAGCAGGTGGGACTTGAACCTAGGCCTCTTAGTTCAGGGATAGGGATACTACTACTATTCCACAAGAGGGCCTTTAAACTGCAGAATGCCTCATATCTCAGTGTCTTTCATCTGAATGCTTCTTATTTCCTTGAGCCTGGCACTCAAATCACAATAGGATTTTAAACCCTTCAGAATTATTCTGGATTCTCCAGGAACTAAGGATTAGCTGCCAGATCACAGCTGTCAGCAAGTGGGTAGGAAAATGAGAGGGGCATAAAAAATATTTATGTCTTTCAATTTTTGGTAAAACCTTTAATTATAAAACTATGAGCAGTGGAAGGTGAAAAGCCTGTCTGACTGACCACTATGAATCATCTAACTGGCTTTTGAAGAACCTGTTATTTATTCAATTGGTTGGAAATGATAGGGATGACAAAACCTGTAAGAGACTGGGGAAAGGGCTGTAGGAGGAAAGGAATCATAGAGTCATACAGCACAGAAATAAACTCTTCAGTCGAACTCGTCCATGCCAATGAGGATTCTTCAACTGAACTTGTCCCATTTTCCCGTGTTTAGTCCATATCCCTCTAAAACTTTCCTCTCCATGCACCTCTCCAAATGTCTTTTAAATGTTGTAATTGTACCTGCCTCTACCACTTCCTGTGGCAGCTCATTCCATATACGCGCCACTGTCTCTATAAAAAAGTTTCCCCCTCAGGTCCCTTTGGAATCTTTCCCCTCTCACCTTAAACCTATGCTCTCCAGTTTTGGATTTCCCTACCCTGGGGAAAACATCTTGACTATTCACCTTATCTATGCCCCTCATGATTTTATGAACCTCTATAAGGTGACCCCTCAGCTTCCTATACTCCAGGGAAAATAGCCCCAGCCTGTTCAGCCTCTCTTTCTGTTTCGGGAGTAGATTGCATAACAGTTCATAATCTACTGCAACATATTGGTTCACAGAAGCGGCTCTGATTCTGGCAGCAAAACTACAATTCTGGTCATCTAAGAAATACAGGAAATAGTAGCAAGAATAGTCCATTCAGCACTTTGAGCCTGCTTCACTATTCAACTCATGGCTGATCTTCTTCAATGTTATTTCACACACGAACCCCATATCGTTAATATGCTTAATATTGAAAAATCTAGTGATTTCTCCCTTGAATTTTATTTATTATCTCTTTAGAAATGGATATTGATAGCTGGACCGCCATTTATAACCAATCCCTACTTTCCCTCAGAAAGGTGCTGGTGATCTACTGTCTTGAACAGGTGCACCCTATGTGCATTCAGTGTCTCTCAGTGAGGTCCAAAATTCCACAATTTAACCAACCTTTGAGTGAAGAATTTCCTCCTTCATTCAGTCCTGAATGATCTAATTTTGATCGGAGATTGTATCCCTTAACTGTAAAACACCCCCCCTCCCCTTCTCCAACTGTGAGAAACATCCTTCCTGAAGCATCCTATTAAGTTCTTGAAGAGTTTTGTATTCTTTAATGAGATCACCCTGCATTCGTCTTAATTCTCGAGGATATGAACTCAATCTTCTCAATCTTCTGCCATAGGACAATCTCCTTGTCTCTGGAAACAGGGCTCACTTGCCTATAGAAAGTATGGCCACCCTCATATTTGAAGTCAAAAACTACATAATACACCAAGTATAGTCTTACTAAGGCTTTACAAGTTTGCAACAAGATTTCTTTAGTACTGGACATATGTCCTCTCGCAAAAAAAACTAACATACCATTTGATTTTCTAATTCCTTGCTGCACTTGCATTTTAACATTCAGTGATTGAAGAACAAGGATACTTTGGGTCACTTTGGATGTCAATGCTTCCCAGTCTCTCGTCGTTTAAGATATATCCTGTTTCCTATCGTGAAGTGGATTACTGCAAAATTGTCCATATTATATTCTATCTGCCATATTGTCTCTCTCTTACCTAGTTTGTGTGAGTCCTTTTGAAGCTTCCTTGTAAACTTTTGACAACTCACATTCCAACTTAATTTTGTGCCATTATAATACGTGAAAATGCTACATTTGATCCAGATATCTAAATCATTGATATAGAATGTGAATAGCTGAACTCAAGCACTGTTCCTTTATTTACCTCACTAGTCACAGCTATCAACCAAAGGATGACTTGTTTATTGCTACCCTGTTTTCTGTCTGCTAATTCATGCTGGTACATTTTCCCAAATTACGAGTGCTATAATTTTACTTAATGTAATCAATTCCCTCATTGCTACCTTGCCTTGTCCTCCCTCTTCGGTATGCCACAACATCCATTCCTTATTCCACAACCCTTAATAGATTGTGTAAATCCGTCTATCTTGCCCTTGTTAAACAACTCAGCAGTGCACTGATCCTTTTACAAATTTGGTGAATTACATTCCATTTTTCAGTTCTCCATGTCATTCCAGTTATCGAAGGACTGATGTCCATTTTTCCACACTAATCATTGAGCCTCAGATTTAACTTTCTAACCTTATTTTCCTTACTTTGCTATATTCTGAGATTAGTCCGGAGATTATTAGCAATGAAGTTCTGCACTTTAATTTAGCCTCACGCTCATTCTCTCCAAGCAGAATTGCTTTCCAACCCTTATCTATGTTGTTAGCACTGATGTGATTTACCCAACATTTGTAATGGTATTGCACAACTTCAAAATAATAGTACAAGAATAAGTTTCCTCATTTCCCCTTCCCCCACCTCACCCGAGCTCTAAACTTCCAACTCAACACTGTCCCCATGACTTGTCCGGACTTGTCCTACCTGCCTATCTCCTTTTCCACCTATCCACTCCACCCTCTCCTCCCTGACCTATCACCTTCATCCCCTCCCCCACTCACCCATTGTACTCTATGCGGCTTTCTCCCCACCCCCACCCTCCTCTAGCTTATCTCTCTACGCCTCAGATTCACTGCCTTTATTCCTGATGAAGGGCTTTTGCCCGAAACGTCGATTTCGAAACTCCTTGGATGCTGCCTGAACTGCTGTGCTCTTCCAGCACCACTAATTCAGAATCCACATCTGCTTCAATGTTAACCAATAGGTGTCCTGCAATGCAATGAATACCTGGCAAGAGATAAATCAATCACAAAGAAAGGATGACTAAGAGGCAGGTGTAAGGATGATTAAGGAGGAGAGCTCAAGTACAAGAGCAGCACGTCCCAAAGTGGGGGTGGGATCAGGTCCTCAAATGGCCAGCAGGAATCTTGTGGTTATGAGCTCTGAGGCAGCAATGATGATGGCAGAGCTCTAATTGTGTTACAACTGCCTAGCTTCTGCCCACTTTCTCAGCTCTGTACTCACAAACGTAGGTCTTCGACCAATCACTCCCACCCCCAACGACTCTGCACCCACTCTCTCAGGTTCTCCCCACTCCACCCAGCTGTCAAGTGTCCAATTGAAGGGTCCTAACAATTTTCAAAACTTGAAATGGGGTCACAGCAAGAAAACCTTTGTTTGGACCAGAAGAGAGCGACATGAAATAGTTCACTTTTGACAAGGATTTGATTACTTACAGTGTGGAAACAGGCCCTTCGGCCCAACAAGTTCACACTGACCCGCCGAAGCGCAACCCACCCATACCCCTACATGTACCCCTTTTTACCTAACACTACGGGCAATTTAGCATGGCCAATTCACCTGACCTGCACATCTTTGGACTGTGGGAGGAAACCGGAGCACCCGGAGGAAACCCACGCAGACAATGTGCAAACTCCACACAGTCAGTTGCCTGAGTTGGGAATTGAACCCGGGTCTCTGGCACTGTGAGGCAGCAGTGCTAACCACTGTGCCACCATGCCGCCCACAATTAAGATAATGGAAAAGAAAGTTCCAGAGCTTTCATTCAAGCTAATTGATAGAGGAAATTATGGGGAAAAATGGGAAGTGGTTTTGATGGGCTTACTGCCACTTTTTAACAACTGAAAGCTTGACCATATGACAAAGGCAGTCAGATTTAATCTTTTTGCAGAATTGAACAGCAAAATGTTTCTGACCTGTTCCTATTGAATTTCATTTTCTCAATAATGTTCTGAAGAATGAGAGAAAGTGATAGACTAATGATGATTGTGCGTTTGAACTTCGAAGTGGTTATGACAACTAGTCCAAAATATAAAATTGCATTCATTTATTTTTGATGAGGAATAGAATTTCAGGCACAGTAGGTAATTATTTAGGCCAATTTCAAGAATAGAACCATAATATTTATTGAATTGACTATGAGCAAAATTAGTTGAAGCAGAGACAATTCACTTGTTTGACTGGAACAAGAAAGCTATCTGATTGACAGTGGGTTTGTTGATGAGAGGAAAGGTGTAGATTGTGATGAACAAACTCTCTATGACCCAGTAATTGCTCAGCTATTGGATGGTAATCTTAGGATGCCCTCAGAAATTTTGTCACCATCCACTGCCTTCGCCACAATAACGTGCAGCTCTGATTATCTCCAGTGGGTTCTAGGATGCAGCTGGGTGTGCACGTTAAGAAATGTAATGGCGAATCATTGTTGACTCCATCTCCAAAACAAATGTGAAAACGGACTTTTTACAAAATGCCTGGAAAGTGAAGACCTTTCGCTAGTAGCTCACATAGCACAACACCATCCCAAGCACTCAAGATCCATACCAAGGTGGAAAAAAAGGTGAACCATTTTCCATATCTTGAAATCCTCATTGAGACAACAAAACAAGAACATGGATAACAAAATTCATCAACACCTCCCAGGTGCTGGATCAACCATTGGTTAACTGGGGAGAAGGCTAGATTAGATTTCCTACAGTATGGAAACAGACCCTTTGGCCAAACAAGTCCACACCAACACTCGGAAGAGCAACCCACCCAAACCTATTGCCCTACATTTATCCTTGTCTATCACTATGGTCAAGTTAGTGTGGCTAATTCACCTGACCTGCACGTCTTTGGATTGTGGGAGGAAACAGGAGCACTCGGAGAAAACCCAAGCAGACACCGGGAGAATGTGCAAACTCCACACAAACAGTGGCCCGAGGCTGGAATCGAATCCAGGTCCCTGGCGCTTTGAGGCAGCAGTGCTAGCCACTGAGCCACCATTTTATGGGATCAGGATCACAAACCCAAGATCAAGATTATTATTTACTAGACAGCTGTGACAGGGTACTCCTATCTGCTTCAGACACTTGGACAACTTCTAGCGCTGAAGAAGTCTCACCAGCAGAGCCTTCATGAGGTTCTCCACATGGAGCGGCATGGTGGCACAGTGGTTATCACTGCTGCCTCACACCACCAGGGACCCAGATTCGATTCTTGCCTTGGATGACTGACTGACTGTATGGAGTTTGCACATTCTCTCTGTGTCTGCATGGGTTTCCTTAGGGTGCTTTGGTTTCCTCCCACAACCCAAAAGATGTGCAGATTAGTTGAATTGGTTGTGCTAAATTGCCCATGATCAGGGGTGAATATGGGGAATAGGTCTGGGTGGGTTAGTCTTCAGAGGGTTGGTATGGGCTTGTTGGGCCAAAGGGCCTGTTTCCATACTGTAGGGAATCTAATGTAATCATGTCATGTCATTCTTAGGTTTGACTCAAGACTCTCAAAGTCACTATTCAATACTGAGCTCACTCATGGGAGGAGACACTCAAGAGGACAATGGAAATGCCTTAGCAATGTCATTGAAGCTTCCTTGAAGAGGTGAAATGTCAATAATATTTCTGCAGAGCTATTCCCAAGTCACCAAATAATAGCATAGATTATATACAAGCTTTGAAAGGGGACTTAAGTGACCATTTTTCTTTTGATGTGTATAAAAGTTTAATTTCATAGGCGAGAAAAGCACATTGGGCTCAGAAACACCATGCTGAAGCATCAAGTTTGATTCCAGATGACTCGCCGAACCAGCGGCAAGAACTCCACAGCTATCCAGATCTCCATTGTTAAAAATAAGTGGCTCCTGTATTATTATACTGAAACTGCTGGAAGTGGGTTTGACAGGAGCTGGGCAGATGCTGACTGAATGTAGTTTCACACTTAATTCAGATGTTATTAGCATTTGAATAGCCACTGCATTGAGGGACTGAAGACAAACAGTTCCATTGATTAGTCAAATTATAGAAATTACAGCTGAGAGCTCAGATCACTGGGCCATTGTCATCTCATCGTTTGGAACTATTTAGTTTGAGTAACTCGACTTGGAACCTTCAGGAAAGTTTGGTGGGGGGGGAGGTGGTGGGGGTGGCGGGGTGGTAAAAATGAGATGTGTTAAGCACACATAGTTACTTTTAAACACCCAAAGCCTCATGCTGTTCCCAGCTTTCACAACTGCGCCATGTAAGGAGCAGACTGCAGCTTTATTCAAGGGAAGCTATCTTTAAACAGCAGCATGATATATGCACAACTGCTAGACTCACGCTAATATGGAAGAGGCATCATAATTAATAACACATCAAATATGTTTGACAGAAGAATGAATTTGGAAGCCTTTTCATGCATTAGCTTTGTCTATATCATTTTCATTCCTTTTTCAAATCGTCAAGCAGAATAGTTGGAAATGGGTGAAGGTTGAATGCAGGAGGATATGCACAGTTTTTGAAATACAGGCACACATTTCAGAATGGCTGGATGTCATGCTTGATTAATATTCAAGGTCAGGCATGTTAAGTCCAAATGTATAGCTTGAATAGCACTCGCTCATCATTGGGAATGGCATCAAAACCATGCAATCTGTAAAATGCAGCTTGCTGCTGCTCAACACCATTCTAAAAGGTACCTAGCGATCTGACATTGACTAATGTGCCACAGAAATAGGAGTTTTACAATAATTATTTCTGAACATTGGGTTGTATTGTTTGTGTAAAGTTTCTCTATTTCCTATTTCATAGATATTGGAGAAGTTATTTCTCTATATGTGTCCACACTCACTTGGCTCTGAATGTCAGAATGATGGCTCAAGGATAATTGTAGGTGGAGTAACCACAGGATGTACTTTGTTGTAGTAAGGACAACAGATCTGACTTGAAAATGTAACTTTTCCAGGAGAAAGGCCTAACATCTATCACTACCTGTATTGAATATGCATTGATTAATGAAATATGGCACGAGTTCAGTGTCCACTAAGATGAGGCAGTGAAATGAAAACTTCGATGTAAAAGCCATGAGGTGTCCTTGTTAATAAATCAGTGCTGATTAAGGTAATTAAGCAGTGAACTGGAAGGCCTTGTGATACTGCCATGTAGGTAGCTGCTGTAAAACACACAAAGACCACAAGAGATCAAGATCTCACCTTGGGAAGAAATCAATATTTCAGCTTGATTTATGATTTAGGATGGGAATAGACTTTCAAGGCATGGCACAACATCTGAATGTTGGTGATGCCATTTTCTGATAGAAAATGAGGAATTTAAAAATTGAATGTATTACAATTCTACATGAAATTTCAAGGAATGATTTCTATGACAAAAACAATGATGAAATTTAAACCAGGCAGGTTGACTCTGATTTATTATGATATAGCTGTGAGGAATGAACCAGAGAATGGCCTTCCTGATGAAAAGTCCTGGCCTGAAATGCTGACTTTCCTGCTTCTCCGATACTGGACCTCTCTCTCCAGCTCCACATCTATTGACTCTGGCTTCTAGCATCTACAACACTTTCTGTCTCCAATGGCTAAAGCCTCTTTTGTTGAACTGGAACAAGCACAATGTGTCGACACATTCTTTCCATCTTCAACTAATATGGCATTGCAGATTAGCATATCCAGGAACCAGTAAGTGTAAGTGCACCACAACAGGTACCTGACTGACAATCTTGAATCGATTGTCAGCATAATTAATTAATGAAGGATTATTTAGCAAATTTTATCCAATTGTGGGAACAAATCATAGATGGAACACCGTTAAACGTTTGTAAGTGTCATCAGGTTGGGGAGAACCAGTACCTTGCCTGTTATGAACTGCTGAACGGGCATGATGTTTGACACATTCTGCCTGTCTTTGGGCACATGCCTAACATTATATGCCACATCACTCATTTGTGTTTACTTTCTTTGCTTATGGAACATGGGCATCACTGGCTGGGCCAGCATTTATTGTTCATCTCTAGTTGCTCTGGAGAAGGTTGTAAGCTGCCTTCTTCAACTTTTGTACAGTTAGTAGACCTACAATTCCCTAAGGGAGGAATTCCTGGATTTTGACCCAACAACAGTGAAGGAACAATGATATGTTTCCAAGCCAGGATGGTGAGTGGCTTGGAGAGTAACTTGAAGCTGGTGGTATGCCCATGAGTCTGCTGCCCATGTCCTGCTAGATGGAAGTGGTCATGGGTTTGGAAGGTGCTATCTAAGAATCTTTGATACATTTCTGCAGTTCATCTTGTAGGTAACACGCTCTGCTGCTACTGAGTGATAGGAGAAAGTGAGGACTGCAGATGCTGGAGATCAGAGTTGAGAGTGTGGTGCTGGAAAAGTGCAGCAGGTCAGGCAGCATCCGAGGAGCAGGAGAATTGACATTTCGGGCATAAGCCCTTCATCACCCTTGCTACTGAGTGGTGGTGGTGGAAGAGGGAGTGGATGTGGTGCCAATGAAGTGGACTGCTTTGTCCCGGATGGTGTCAAGCTCCCTGAACATTGTTGGAGCTGCATCCATCCTGGAAAGTGGGGAGTTTTCCATTACATTCCTGACTTGTACCTTGCAGATTATGGTCAAGCTTTGGAGAGTCATGAGGTGCATTAGTTGCTGTAGTATTCCTAGCCCCTGACCTGCTCTTGTTGCCACCTATATTGTGATAGGTGGGACATATTTTTGGCTTGACAGCAACATCCTGTTACTGGCTAAGACCATTTGTGTTGCTACTACAAAGTAACGGCATGAAACAGCTGACTTTACTTGTTGCTGACATTTTTGATATACCTTACAAGATAATCAGAGGTGAACTGAAATGATCTCAGGAGTAAAATATTCAGGATTGGGCCCATTCATGAAATTGCAAGATGTATAGACACAATTGGCCAGATCACTCATTGTCTTGCAGAATGGCTTTGCGGTTTATTTTAATATCAAGCTTGCATGGTGAGCAAATGGCTAGCATCCCATAAGTGGGCTTGCCAATAAGCCAATCTTATAACATCTTATGGCACTGTCGGAATCCAAGTGCACATGACTAGTAAAGGTAGGTTTGCGTAATATAGTCATACAGTTGGTAGTGGGGGGGGTGGGGCAATAAGTAAATTTGTGGATGATAGGAAGATTGTCTCGATGGTTAACAGTGAGGAAGAATGTCTTAGGTTATAGAAAGATATTAATGGGTTGGACAGATAGGCAGACCAGTGGCAATTGGAATTTAACCCTGAAAAATGTGAGAAAGGCATTTCACTTTGGAAGAAGTGACAAGAGATGGGTGTGCTCAATGAATGATGGACCATTAGGAAGCTCAAGGAAGTAGGGATCTAGGATATTTGGCCAGAGATCCCAGAAGGCAGCAGGACAGGTTTATTGGAAAGGCCTGCAGGATGCTTGCCTTTATCAATCATGGCATTCAATATAAAAGCAGAGAGGATGTGTTGGAATTGTAAAAAAGAAACTTTGGTCAGACGATGGCTGGGGTACTGTGTATAAGCCGCACCACAGGAAAATTGTGATTTCACTGGAGAGTATGCAGAGGAGGTTCACCAAGATGTTGCTTTGGATGGAACATTTTAGCTTTGTGGAGAGGCTGGATAAGCTCTGGAGATTTCTTTTAAAGCAGAGAAGGCTGAGGGAGGACCTGATTGTGGTGAATAGGATTATAAGGGCCTTGGACAAAGTGAACAGGAAGTAGTTGTTCCTCTTAGATGAAGGGTCAATAACAAGGAGCCAAAGTTTTAAAATGAGGGACAGGAGGTTTACAGGGGATTTGAGGAAAACAAATTGTGCACAGAGGGTGGTGGGAATCTGGAATGCACTGCCTGCGAGGATATTAGGTACAATTAAAACATTTAACTGGCATCTGGAGAGGTCCGTGAATAGGAAGGGATTAGAGGAATATGGGCCAAATGCTGACAAATGATAGTAGATTAGCTGAGGATATCTGGTCGACATGGATGAGTTGGACTGAAGGGTCTGTTTCTGTGCTGTACAGCTCCATGACTCTTAGAGGAAGGAAATTTCACAACCTTTAAAAAGTCCTTGGATGAACAATTGAAATATCTTAGCATTTAAAACTATAGGTCAAGTGCTGCAAAGTGGGATTAGTGTAGATGCAGACTCAGTCAGCCTCTTCTGTACTGTGGGATTCTTTAACTCAGTAACAGAATTTAAGTGAATCATTTTGATCTAATCAAAGACTTTTTCCTTGTCTTGTCATTTACAGTCTACTGCTCTAGATAATCTGGAAGATTGATAGATGCTAAGTTGAACAAAGGGTTTCAACAACTGCTAGAAGGAACCAAGGATTGTTTGGCCTGTTAGAAGTGCATGTTGGGATACGTAGCCTCCAAGGATGCAAAATATGTTTCTGGTTATATCTTTGTTTCTTGACTTGCCTTATTACTTTTATTGTGTTTTTTTTCCAGCAAAAGTTGACTGCTGTATAGTTACTTGAGTACATCCCAAGGATGAATGAAACCTTTATTGTAGAAGTTCCTTCAATTTTGAAAAGGAAGAAAGAGAGAGAAATAGTCTCTTTGTGGCATAATTGTGGTGTAGTGAGCAGTGTCTGAGTTCTTCTCAAAGGCATACAATGTGTTGGAGCTTTGCCCATGTCATCTGATATTATATCATCTGAAAATAGTAGAGATGGGTACACAATTGTGTGTGTGTGTGCGTGTTGCCTATGAGCTGTTCATCATCAACCAGCAGGTGGGCACTCGATGCACAATATCTCGATACACAAAATATATGAAAGAAGTATCTCACTGTCAGTATACCTTGTAGACATTATTCATGATATCATTGCCGGTTCATAGTATTTGACATGAAGGTATAATAATCTCAGATTCGATCTTACCCCAGGTTAATGTGAAACAGGACATGCTACAGGAAGCATTTTGTGTTGCTGTAACCTATTGACTCGATATTAGCCAAGGCATGCAAGTGTCTGAGAAATATTTGTACATGTTTATCAGCTGTTTTAAATGCATATTGGATTATTCAGCAGCAGAATATCCTTCACCCAGGTTCTTACATTAAAGGAAGATAACACACTGATAATCATTGTCTGATTAAGTAAAACGCTCTGTTGGAGGCAAAATCACATCAAAAAATGTTCAGTATCAGCAGCAAATCCTTGCAGACCACAAAACCAGACTTGCAGAAACTTGTGATATAAACCATAATGGGATGTGTTAATCTCAGATGAATTTACTCAACATGTAGCTGATTCCTTATTTTTGATTCACTTTGTTGGTTTCTTCCATTGAGCAATGAAAGATCATTAGTCAGAGAAATGGAAAAAAAATGTGAATGAGATTCAATTTTAGCAAGAATACCAACTGCTGTTAATGGAAAAGTAAGAACAATTAGCATCTGGTGAAATTTCAATTAATTGCACCTCAGCACTTCTTTAATGAAATGTGTCTTTTACTTTCTGAATAATTTGATGTAGGCAAAGTAAAACTTTCCAGTCATTTAGTCACAGTCTGTGACATCATGGTTACCATGCAATAAAACTGACAATGTTAATTTCATTTTCAATGTTAATTACATGTTTGGCGTTACATGAGTAATGTGCCACTGGGGCCAAATGGACCATTTATATTTGTGGCTGGTTACCACTGCTGTCTCATCATATTTCTCTGGTGTTTTATAAGTTAACGGATATGAGAGAGTTAATCTGAGCTAAGTTAAACTCCAGCAATTCTGATATATATCAGAACCACTGAGTAGAGCATAAGGCAGTTCAGGCGGACAGCAGTTTGAAACAACCTCCTTAGAAAGATATACATGTCTAACTAAACTTGTGTTAGTAATAGTTAATAAGCCTCAGTGTAAATTTACTTTGCATATCGTTACCAAGATGTAATAAACTATCTTTTATTGTCAAAGATGTGAGCTTTATTTGAATTCCATCCTCCACCACAAACTATTGAACAGCTCATTAAAGTAGATTAGGAAGAAGGTCTGGGGAAAACACTCTGACCCCAAGCATTAAATTAGCACCCAGGCATCTAATTGCTATTATAATATCTGGCAGTGGTAAAATTGGTCAGTTTCCAACCTAAGAGCACTGTCATGGTGATGGAACCTGATTGTGTAAGTCAAGTGAAGACAGGGCTGAGCGAGCTGTCAGTATTTTATAAACCCTGATATCAATTGAAGAAGATAATTGCTGAAACTGGACATGGTGACTAAGTGGTTAGTGCTGCTGCCTCACAGCACCTGGGACCAGGGTTTGATTCCACCCTTGGGAAACTGTGTGGAGTTTGCACATTCTCCCCGTGTCTGCGTGGCTTCCCTCTGGCTGCCCCAATTTCCTCTCACAGTCCAAAGACATGCAGGTCAGGTGGATTGGCCATGCTAAGTTGCTGATATGGTCCAGGGTTGTGCAGGCTAGGTGGGTTAGCCATGAGAAATGCAGGGGAGTTTGGGTCTGGGTGGGATGCTCTTTGGATCGACAGCATTGACTTGATGGGCCAAATGGCCTATTTCCACAGTGTAGGGTCTCAATGATTCTATCCTATGAAAAAGGATGTTAAAAAAGCACATCATTTGAACAAAGGTTTCAACCAACCAATCCTCTACCATATTGGGAGGGGAGAGGGCAGTTATTAAGAGAACTTCATCAAGTACTGCTTTTTGTCTTTCCTCCATGCTTCAGTTTCAGCTCACTTGTGTATAAGCCTCATGTACTCTTGCCTGACCTTATGACTAAGAGATGACTGAAGACCTAAATTTAAAAATAAAGAAAAGTAAAATATTTGACATTGATTAAATTTAACACTCGAATGAGAGGGAAGGTTATCTCTCACTGGACCATGTATCAACATATTAATGTAGTCCAGAAAATATTTGGATATGTTTTGACAATGTGTTATTTAAAATAAAAAGTATTTTTTAACTTCAATCTGGATAACAGGTTTTTAAATAGAGATGTTTGTTGTTTATGGTTGAGGTGATGATACCATTGTATAACATTCTCTTTGGATTTGTTCAAAGGTGTCCAGCAATCACATTGCTTATGTTGGTGCTGAGTACAGTGGTATTTACTGTCAACCTAGTTAAAGTTGAGCCAAAGCTACAATACTTTTGGCCATGAAATCTCCACCTCAATTTAATCATCTGACTTAAATTCTCAAACACTTCCCCATGCTTACACAAAGGAGATGGTTAGCAAATATTTCTAGTAATTGTAGAGTTGTAAAATGAGAATGGAACACGAATAATCCTATTTTCTATGTTTATTAAATGTGATTGAGGCTATTGTTTATTTAAAACTCTCAAGGAAGCCGGTTTATGAACTGGTTATAAATCAGAATGCATTTCATCAGTATGTGGAGTCCCAGTATTTGGAACATCTGTGTCAAGTTGGCTGCTGTGCCTGCAGCTTTACAAGTCCTCTTACATAATGATTGTTCACAGCAATATTTGAAATGTGAAGAGATGGAGTGAGCTAATTTTGCCAATCAGGTGCACATTACTTTTATCTGTGCAGGGTTGAATGTGGTTGATTTTTCAGACGACTTCACACATGAATGTTGCCTGCTATTGCCTGACTCAGCAGCCTCAAATTCAATTTTATTTGGAATTGCTCAAAATATTCAATCGATCAAGTAATGTCTAATTTAGTCTTTGATGGGATGTTGCTTGACCTATTTGATTACAAGTCCAATGATTTTACCACTACACTACCATCTGCAGAGAGAAAAAAAAACAAATATATCATTTGATGCCCTTTTATTCTGCAACTTTCGCAGTAAAATATATTGTAGCCAAGTAAGACGCAGCTTTTGAAAAGATGTTGGAACCAAATTTTTCAGGATTGTAGCAGGTGATGTTTATATGCAAATCAACAAGAGGTGTTGTGTAATATCTCAATGTTAGTATACAGTACATCTTTAATAGACATATATCATAATTGTATTGTATCATGTGATAGGAAGATAAAAATCTTGAATCTTTTCCCGAGGATTTAAAGGTCTCAGACTCCATCTTAAATGGGGTCACGTGAAGCATGACATGCAGATGGAAGGAAGCTACTGTTTGAAGGCAAATATTTTAATATTGGCCCACACGTTGAAATACCTGCACAATGGTTGGCACTGCTGCTTCACAATGCCAGGAACCAGGGTTTGATTCTCATCTTAGATGATACTATATTCCCCCATTCTGCATGGGATTCCACCGGATGCTCCAGTTTTCTCACACACGCCAAAGATGGGCAGGTTAGCTGAATTGACCATGCTAAAAGTTTGTCCACACTGTCCAAGGTTTGTGCAGGTTAGGTGGGTTAGGCATGGTAAGAATCCCATGTGAGATTAAGGGGATGGGGAATGTCTGAGTGCGATACTCTTTGGTGGATCGATGCAAACTTGATGGGCCAAATGGTCTCTTTCTGCAATGAATTATGTGACTTGATGTAAATATCTGGAGCTGGAAAGACATCACCTGGATCTTTCAGTGCCATGTTATTCACATTTAGTTGATGTGCGACAGGAACCAATGTGAGCATTACCTCTTCAGATAGAACCACCCACTGCTGTGGCAATTTAGTAATTAATGCCCATCCCCCAGGAATTCTCAACATCTATGGTAAATTGTTGAAAGTCAATCTAAGATGTTGGCATGAGAGAAAATGCAGTGGTGAAAGTACAGAGTCATAAAGTCATACAGATGTACAGCACAGAAACAGAGCCTTTGGTCCAACTGAAATGTCTGTTTCCATGCTGTATGACAATTCCATCCAACAACCTCAAACCCAATCCAATTAGGCATTTCTTCTGCAGTGTTGGCCAAGGATGGAATATTGGCCATTGTACCAAGAAACACCACTGCTGAGTAAATTATTAATATCACACTGACCTAAATGAATAAGTAAAATGACAACTTCTCATCTGAAGGATGATGTTTTTGACAGTGCAATATCTTCATATGGCACAAAAATGTAGTCCTGAATGATATGCCCAAGTTCCAGAAAAGGGTGGGAACCCACAATTTTGAGCCACAGGCAAGGAAGCTATCAACCGAGCCAAGTTATAGAGTCATAGAGATGTACAGCATGGAAACAGACCCTTTGATTCAACTCGTCCATGCTGACCAGATATCCCAACCTAACCTAGTCTAACCTGCCGCACTCAGCCCATCTCCCTCCAAATCCTTCCTATTCATATACCCATCCAGATGACTTTTAAATGTTGCAATTGTACTAGCCTCCACCACTTCCTCTGGCAGCTCATTCCATACGCATATAACCCTCTGCGTGAAAACGTTGCCCCTTAGTTCTCTTTTATATCTTTCCTCTCACCCTAAACCTCTAGTTCTGGTCTCCCCCACGCCCCAGGGAAAAGACTTTGTCTATCTACCCTATCCTTGCCCCTCATAATTTTATAAACCTTTATAGAGTCATCATTCATCCTCTGGCACTCCGGGGAAAACAATCGCAGACTATTCCACCTCTCCCTGTAGCTCAAATCCTCCAACCCTGGCAACATCCTTGTAAATCTTTTCTGAACCCTTTCAAGTTTCACAACATCCTTCTGACAGGAAGAAGACCAGAATTGCACGCAATATTCCAACAGTGGCCTAACCAATGTCCTGTACAGCCACAGCATGACCTCCCAACTCCTGTACTCAGTACTGTGACCAATAAAGGAAAGCATACCAAACGCCTTCTTCACTATCCTATCTATCTGTGACTCCACTTTCAAGGAGCTATGATCTTGCACTCCAAGGTCTCTTTGTTCAGCAACACTCCCTAGGACCTTACCATTAAGTATAAAAGTCCTGCTAAGATTTGCTTTCCCAAAATGCAGCATCTCACATTTATCTAGATTAAACTTCATCTGCCACTTCTTCCCCCATGGGCCCATCTGATCAAGATCCCATTGTAATCTGAGGTAACCTTCTTTGCTGTCCACTACACCTTCAATTTTGATGTCATCTGCAAACTTACTAACTATATCTCTTATGCTCACATCCAAATAATTTATATAAATGATGAAAAGTTGTGGACCCAGCACCGAGCCTTGTGGCACTCCACTGGTCACAGGCCTCCAGTCTGAAAAAGCAACCCTCCACCACCACTTTCTGTCTTCTACCTTTAAGCAAGTTCTGTGTCCAACTGGCTAATTCTCCCTGTATTCACACGAAATGTTCAAACAAGTATAATCAATCTGTGGAGAAAGCAAGGACTGCAGATGCTGGAGATCAGAGTCCAGAGTGTGGTGCTGGAAAAGCACAACAGATCAGGCAGCATCTGAGGAGCAGCAGAATCAATATTTCAGGCATGAGCCCTTCATCAGGAATGTGTGTCAGGCTTTGAAGCAGCAGCATCTCAAGTATCACAGGATGGACATCTTTGAGGTTTGAAGTTTTGGCTGTCATTGGCAGGAAGGCTCAGAGACTTTAAAAGGAGTGAAAATATATCTAACGTCTAGAGTCTGGTGTCTCTCACCAGTTACACTCTGGAGATGTTGGTAACCTGAGGGTAGGCCCATTCAATTTTTAGTGTCAAGTAAGGCAGGCAGAAAAAAAGCAAAAACCCGATGAAAAGTAAGTTTGAACAAAAATGGGTTCTGAGCCATTCTTAACTTTATAGGTTTGGATGACTTTCCAAACAGTTTAAGCCGAATCATGTCAATTTACGACACATAAACAGAGGAAATGCCAGCATTCCTGTTGTTTCCAGGGTCACTCGACAATTCCTGGTAAACAAATACGTTCTTTTTCTCCCCTTCTTTCCTGCCCGCAAAAAACTGGGAGATGCAGTTCAAGGGATGTAGGAAACTAAGGAAATCTGTTGACAAGCAATATCTTTCTGAAATCTGCCAATTTCAAAAGAGGAAGAATTAGACATCTAAATAGTAAAATAACAAGTTTGTAATGATATAGCAATTTTAATGTAGCAAAATGTCCTAAGGTGCAATGTCTGGAAAAAATACTTTATTTGGTATTTTAATAGAAACAGTAATTTTCTGATTTCAGTCAGAGATCTTTAGTGAAACTAAGTATTCACTTGCATATGGAATATACATATTTAAATATTACAAGTATTTAAATTTATTTGGGTTATTAGCTAAAAGATCAAAGCATTAGCTCTAATTTTCTCTTTATGCCACAGAATAATAAGGTAATGCAGAACTCCTCGTGATTTATTTGGTTCTGTGCATTGTTGCAGTCTTGCTTTAGTTCTTGAACCTTGAGCCAGCTGATGCTTTAGTCAGTCCGGTTTTGCAACATGACATGCTTCAGGAAAGAACAAATAACCTCAAATTGCCGCTCCAAACATCTGTCATTTTAATTCCTAAAGATTTAATAAAACATATGACCATTACAGAAAAGAAAAAAATATGCAATATCGTATTTATACTTCTCAGTAAATATTTTGGCCACATCTATAAACATATTAAATAATCCAGATCTATTCTTGTTTCTTATTATGCTTTCTTCTTTGTTCCAGGATTGGTAATATTAAATACTGAGACAGCTTGCATTCCTGATTTTATTTCACAAATTCAAACCAGGGCTTTAAAGAAAGAGAAACAGGTCAATAAATTATTTAAATAAGTGAAAATATCTGCCTTAATTGTTCTGAGCATTCACTGAAAATGTCCACTGCTTAGCAGTCTCAATGTCCATGTATCATTCCTCCTCTGCTAACAGTACCATCTTGTGACTAAAGACGGAACTATTAGGAAGGAGGAATGCGTGCTTGCAATGGAAAACCGAGCTTCTGTTGTTTCTGTCTGTAAGGTGAGGTCATGCTTCTCATTAGCAGTGCCTGTTTCAGTTTAAAACAGAATTTTGTCACTTTGTCGCTCTGATGGCTATTTTCCTACCTTTGCTGTGCTTTCTTCAACAATTTAAAAAGCACATCAAACAACGATGAATAGCAGTACAAAGGAAAAGTATTTTGCATTTAAGTAAGTGTGGCAGAAAGGTTCTGTCTTCCCCTTTATGCCCACGATTATGGTTTGGTGGCATGTTGATTATGTATAGGATTTAATGGGAGGCTTTCTCTCTCCTCCACAGCTGGGACTCAGCCAGTTTTGTCTCTTTATTTGCCATTTGTGCAGTGACAAAATGACCTTGTGTGCATACCTATTGGCAATGGCACTGTTAACAAGGGATAAATGAGTGCACCCATCCCTGTTAGTTCCTGCTGATGTGTTGCCAGATGCAAGATAGCAAAGGTCACGCTTTAATGAGCTTAATAACACAAGAGAAAAACCTTTCGGTGGGATTACTAGCAGTAAGTGCGAGTGAATGATAAGAGGGGAAGAGACACATTATAGGACACTTACTTTGAAAGAAACCTGATGTTATTGTGCCTCTGCCAACATCACTCATGACCCAAAAGCTGCAATGAAATGCATTAAGTTTTGGTGCAATGTTTGTGTCAATGGTGATGGGAAGGGACAAGAAAGGAGAGTGGGAAAATGGACTGAGATGCATTGGTGAACATTTATACCTAAGAATATCCGACTGCCATGGATCACTGATGGGAAGGATAGTTAGAAAAAGTGGAACTGTTTTTATAGTTACAGTTTGGGGATGTGGTGTTCTGGTGATGAAATGATATCACAGGTAGGGTCAATATAGGATCAAGTCTAGGTCATTCAATCCCTTGAACCGCATTTAATTATTTCATGGCTGAACTGTGTCCAAAATGAATTTATCTGGTTTAATTCCATTACCCATGCCTAACTAAAATCAAATCTCACTTCAGAACTTTTCCACTGAAGCAGGCTCAGTAGCATTTGGGGCTAAAGGTTCCAGATTTCCACTATTATCAGTGAGAAGATGTGCATTCTGACATCTCCACTGAACAGACCCATTGTAATTTTAAGATATTTGCTTGTTCTAAACCCCCACCTCCAAAGAAATTTTTTTTTTCCTTTTAAACCTGATCAACTCCTTGACATGGATTAAATATCTCAATGGGTTCACCCACCACTCTTCCATGCTATTTAATGAAATCTGTCAGCAAACTTAACATTTCGCCCCAGTATCATTCTTGTGAGCCTATTTGATGTGTAGTAATGAGGTTTCGTCCATGTAATTAATATGTGTTTCCCCATGTAAATCAAGTAGCATCTGGACAGTGCTGAGAGTATGCGGATTAATGGCCTTGAAGCAGCCAAGATCACAGACAACAGGATTAAAGGCATGAAGCTATGTTGCCCAGAGGAACATTATTCTTACTGGCTTTTTGCGAGAATATTTCAAGATTAAGCACATCATTCTGATTTCACCTTTTTGTTTCTTTCTCTATTTCAGATATTCCCTTCAAAATAAAGGCAAATGCTGGAATAAACTAATCAGGCCACCTCAAAACTAGATTAACAGAATGAGATTACTATCCTTATTCAACTGTTAACCGGCTCAATGCATATTTTTAAAACTTATTTTGTTTACCTTCATACAGTGGTGCTCTTTTTCATATCCATTCTTAAATGATGAATACCAAATTGAGGCGAGTATTTGTAGCTGACTTAATTGCTTCACTCATCCTTTTACAGGTCTCCCTGAACATAGTTTATTATTTGTTATGAAATGAATCTTCACCACTGCTGATGTGAATCATCTTGTAGATTTGCTGTCACCATCCTTTTTTCTTGGTAGGGTTTTGCACAACCTGCTTGGTCTATTGTCCTTGGTTGCCTGATGCAAAGATGATCTTGTCTTTAACAGGATGTAGGTTTTTGCAAGGTAGCAATGAGATACAAGTTAGATTTAAAAAGATAGGCATTGTTATACAAGTTATGATGAAGAGGCAGATGGGAGATGTTAGTTATAGAATCATGGAATCCCTACTGTACATTTAGAGACTATTTGGCCCATCAAGCAAGTTGTTCGTGGGGTTTCTGAGATATAGAAACTGCAGGCATTTGGAGAGGCAAGGACTCATTTGGGAAAATCAGCATGGCTTTGAGTAAAGCAAATCATACCTCACGAAATTGGTGGAGTCTTTTGAAGGGGTAACCAAGAAAATAGATGAGGGCAGTGAGGTAGATGTTGTCTACATGGACTTTAACAAGGCTTTTGACAAGGTACTACATGCTGGGTTGTTGAGTAAAGTTAAATCTCATGGGATGCAGGGTGAATTAGCCAATTGGATACAAAATTAGCTTAAAGGTAGATGACAGAGGGTGGTAGAGAAAGTAAGGACAGAGGGTGGTGGTAGAGGGTTGTTTTTCAAACTGGAGGCCTGTAACCAGCGATGTGCCACAGGAATCATGCAGGGTCCACAGTTATCTGTAATTTATATAAATGATTTGGATGAGAATTTAGAAGGTATGGTTAATATATTTGTGGATGATACCAACATTGGTATAGGGGAGAGTGAAGAAGGTTATCTGGAAATGTACTGAGATCTTGATCAACTGGGCCAGTGAGTGAAGAATGATAGATGGAGGTTAATATAGATAAATGCAAGATATAGATAAATCACTGTCGCTCTCATATTAGCCCCCTTTCCGTTTTGAGCCACAGAGCCAGGCTCAGTGCCAAAGACCTGGGCGATGTGGCTTTCCCTTGTTGCATTTTGGTACGTCAAACCAGGGCAGGATGTACACAGTCAATGGTAGGGCCCTGGGGAGTGTCATAAGAAAAGTAGATCTTGGGGTATAGGTTCATAGTTCCTTGAAAGTGGAGTCACAGGTAGACAGGATGGTGAAAAAGGCTTTCAGTGTGCTTGCTTTCATCAGTCAGATCAGAGTGTAGGAGTCGGGACATCTTGTTGCAGCTGTATAAGATGTTGGTGAGGCCACATACTGTGTACAATTACAGTTACCCTACTATAGAAAGGATATTATTAAACAATAAAGAGTGCAGAAAATATTTAATAGGATGCCACCCACCCCCTCCCCCCCACCCCACCCCACACACACACACACACCCCCCCAACTGAAAGGATTGAGTTAGAAGGACAGGCTGGATGGGTTGGACCTATCTTCCACTGGCGTTTAGGAGACTGAAACTATGTAGGTAAATAGCTAACAGCTTTTCTGCATGGTAGGGGAGTCTAACACTAGAAGGTATAGGTTTAGGGTGAGAGGAGAGAGATACAAAAGGGTCCAGAGGGATAAATTTTTCACGCAGAGGGTGGTGAGTGTCTGAAACAGACTGCCCAACAAGTACATTTTTGTCATTAAAGATACATTTGGAGAGATATATGGATGGAATAGGACCAAACGCAGTCAATGAGGACTCGATTAATTATGAAACCTGGGAGGCATCGACAGTTGGGCAGAATGGCCTGGTTTCATGCTGTAAATCTCTGCGACTCTCTGACTAAGTCTGCTCCGACCTTCTGAAGAGCATCCTACCCAGACCCACACCACTCCCCCCATCTCCATAGCCCCACATTTACCATGGCTAATCCATTATGACTCTAGCTTTTGACTGTGGGAGGAAACCAGAACACCTAGCAGAAACCCACATAAACACAGGGAGAATGTGCACACTCCACACAGTTACCTGGTCCATGGTACTGTGACATAGCCATACTAGCCACCATGCCACCATTTTGTCTCGGTCTTTTGTAATTGGAAATTGTTTTTCTCATATGCCAAATTATGTCCTCATAATGAGCGATGATGAATGCTCTCTTTGGTATTATTTCTTTGATCATAAAACACATATACAACTTGCATTTGGGAAAACACTGCTCACTGGTATATGTAACTTATGCTGACACTTAAAGAAATAAATAAGGACTTGGGGGAGGGGCGTTGGGAATGCGATAGGTGGAAGGCGGTTAAGGTGACGGTGATAGGCTGGAGAGGGGATGAGGGTGGAGAGGTCGGCAAGAAGATTGCAGGTCAAGAAGGTGGTGCTGAGTCCGAGGGTTGGATATTTATTTATAATTCTAGTAACATCACTAGAACAAATTATCTGATCATTGCTGAATTTTTTCAGGAAATCACTGGAATATTAGCCTTGAGGTTTTCTTTTGTACTGAAGCCCTGAATGGGACTTGAACCAAGAAAGTTAATCACACTGAAAGATTGATGCAGGTATCAGCAAGTTAAAGTACAAATGTAATGTTATTCAGACATACTTTGCCATATGAGAAATAAACTAAACGACAGATATTAGAATGCACCTTCAGAATGGATGACTAGGGTGATTTAACAGTTTAGTTTATTACTGAGCAAACTAAGCAAGTCCCTGGTGTATGCAATATGAACTGGTCACGCCTAAGCAGCAGTTATTGTGGTGAGATTGGCCACACTGTCACTGGGCTCGGAATGATCTCGATTGTATCCGTTAGTCCCATTAGAAAGTCAGGTGACTCTAACATTGAATTTCATTGCAATGGTCATCAGTTGGTACATCCAGCAACAGTAATTAGCCTAAGCCAACATAAAAATGACTAATCACATAAAGAGTAGCATATTTTATATTCTTCCATTTGTTGTGAACCTATCTGCCATATAACAAGAATTTATAAAACAATTATGTGACTTCTTTATGTGATGATAAGACTCTACATGTAGAGATTTAACTGGGAGGCTGTGTAGATTAGAGTCACATCCTTTCTAGAGTACTGATTGACAAGTTTAAGATGTGCCCTTTTAAACACACAGGTGTATCATGTCACAATGGTATGTGGACTGTGGTTATTCAGTGAGTTCCTTGAAATGAGAAAAAGGAAGAACAAGATGCCATCCAGCTATACCCTGCCTCATCATTTTTCAGTAACTAGTCTTTTCACATCAAGGTCTCATAAACAATCATGAATTGACACATTCTGTTTGAATGGCATAGCTCAAGGTGACTTGTTGGTCTAGACAATGAAGAATGAGGGCTCTTGCTGTTCTATACTTTCTTGAATTGCAGGAACAACTCACTCAAATTCCTTACAGAACAAGACTTCTGGTAATCTAACATTGCCTCTGTATAGTATAGGAATGTCATCAGAGTTTATTACTTTCAGTTTTGGAATTAGACTTGTAAGCATGGCCTGATTCTAACACTCAGCCAGGTTGATATTTGAATACAAGAATACAAGTTTTGAATCAGTCTTGATTTTCTGGAAGTTCATATGTTTTAATTGCATTTCTATTTCCAGGTCTGGAAATGTGTCTTTCAGGAAAAGAAACTAGTATGAACAAGAACCTTAATGACAGAGTTACCTCTATTTTGTCTGTCCATTATCTTAGTCTTCGTACAGTATTACGCTGCTAAGGAATTACTTTCCAAATAAGGGAAGTGAATACATTAATGGACTTGAATGTTGGTGTTCAATTCTTTTATTCTGTATAAAAGCAATTACACAAAATAACTGCTAGAACAAATACACAGTCTGCTTCAGAGCTTGCAAATGAAGCTAATTAAAGCTAATGAGTTTCTAATTGTGAACAGCAAGAAGAATATCAGTCATTTTCTATGTCTGTGCTCAATCCTGCAGTGAGAAAATATTTTACATAGGAAAGAAACTAAAGAGATGTGAAAGAGGGCTCAAGGAACAAGTATTATGGAGTGAGCTATTCAACTCTACTGCATCTGATTGTGATTTCTCACGGGTTATTTGGATCTTAAAACAAGCTTAGATCTTGGTAAGGCTACTTAACCAGGGGCACAATGTCAAACTTTCTATTTGAACAATAACACACAATTACTGAATTTTCAGTGTAATCACAGCATCTGCAAATGTACAACTGGATATTCATTAAACTCTGTCACTTTACTGTGATGGTGACACGACCATAATAATATGTTTCTTTTTTCTCAATGTGAAAATTAAAGGATGATATTCATAGAGTCTAAACGTATTCAGTCTCCATTTTCTCACCTATTGTTTCCCAAAACCATACCCACCTGCACCCAAAAGTATCTGAGACTACATTGATTTGTACCTGGTTTCCCCACTAATTGAGTCAAAAAGACTATTTATCTTTGGATTGGTGGGGTAGCAGATAGTGAAGGGGACTGTCAGAGAATGCAGCAGAATATAGATCGATTGGAGAGTTAGGCAGTGAAATGGTAGATGCAGTTCAATCCGGACAAATGCGAGGTGATGCATTTTTGAAGATCCAATTCAGCAATGAAATATACTGTAAATGGAAAAGCCCTGGGGAAAATTGATATACAGTGAGATCTGTGTGTTCAGGTCCAAGGTGGCAATGCAGGTCAATAAAGTAGTCAAGAAGACATACAGCATGCTTTCCTGCATTGGACGAAGTATTGAGCACAAGAGTTGGCAGGACATGTTACAGTTGGAACAGTAGGACTTTGGTTTCGGCCACATTTGGAATACTACAAACAGTTCTGGTTGCCATATTACCAAAAGGATGTGGATGCTTTGGAGAGGGTGCAGAGGAGGTACACAAAGAATTTTCTATCGTATGGAGGGCACTAGCTATGAAGAGAGGTTGAGTAGATTAGGATTATTTCCATTAGAAAGACGGAAGTTGAGGGGGGGGACCTGATTGAAGTCTGCAAAATCATGAGAGGTATAGACAGGGTGGATAGCAAGAAGCTTTTTCCCAGAGTGGGGGACTCAAATACTAAGGGTCACAAGTTCAAGGTCAGAGGGGAAAAGTTTAAAGGAGATATGTGTGGAAAGTTCTTTACGCAAAGGGTGATGGGTACTTAGAATGAATTGCCAGTGGAGGTGGTAGAGACGAGCATGATAGAGTCATTTAAGATGTATCTCGCCAAATACATGAATGGGCAGGGAGCAGAGGGATACAGATCCTTAGAAAATAGGCGACAGGTTTAGATCGAGGATCTGGATCAGTGCAGACATGGAGGGTTGAAGTGCCTGTTCCTGTGCTATAATTTTCTTTGTTCTTTGAAAGACTGGGCATTAGGAGCATGCTCAGATGTGAGGCTTGCGCAGAAGAAGAATACAGAGGAACCTTTTTTATCTGAAGGACACGGGCGGGGAGTATTTTGTTCATTAATTGAATGCCAGATAACATAGTTTAGCCAAATCTGTTAAGACTGTGGTTTTGGAGAGGAATCAACATAATAAAATGATTTTCAAAGGTGGTGTGGGGTAAAGAGGTAGAATAAATGATTGGTGGAGATCGAGCCCAAAGAGAGAGAAAAACAGTTGGATAGGCAAAGAAGTGGTCAAAGGTCAATCTGGGGGAATGAATAGCTGCTAATGGGGACTATTAGTGGCTGACAATGGGGAGTGTGTGGTAGCAGCCTATGTGAGGTCAAGGTCTGGTCTGTGGAGATGGGGGAAAGCATGAGGAAAGGTGCTCAGGTCCTAAAATTATTGAACTCGATATTGAGTCTAGAAGGCTGCAGGGTTCCCAAGTGGAAAATTAGATGCTGTAATTCCAGCTTGCATTGAACTTCCCTAGACCACTGCAGCAAGCCTGAGACAGAGATGTTGGCCAGGGAGCGATGTGGTATGTTGAAATGGCAAGCAACAAGAAGCGCAGGGTCGTTTTTTTTATGGACAGACATAAGTGTTCTGTGACGCGGTCACCCAGTCTGCACTTTGTTTCCCCAATGTAGAGGAGACCACATCCAACGCTTCTTCACCTGGAATAAATGTTGGATGTTGTGGCCAACATTTGTCCCTCATTCACCATCATTAGAAAGGATTATCTGATTGTTATCAAATTGATGCTTCTGTGGTCTTACTGTGTTTCCAACAACACACAGTGACTGCACTTTGAAAAGTAGCTCATTGGCTGTTAAGTGCCTTGAGACATCCTGTGGTCATAACATGCATTACATCAGTGCAAGCCTCTCATATTTGAAAGGAGGCTAATTTTACAAGACAAGAGAGTTGTCAGTATCTGTAAAACTCCAAGTGACATAACTGAATTATTGAAACATTGCGTAATGCTTACACAATGAATTATGTGTGATAAATTCATACAAATGTGTGCATGGTCTCAACGTGATAGTTAAGTGTGTTTACAAGCAGTACGTTTGTTTAAAAGCAAGCATTCACATTGCTGCTGGAGGATGGACTGACTAAGACAAAGCTTCATGTAGCTGTGTATATGCTGCCCTCCAGTGTATCAGTCCTATAGTTACTACAGCCTTCAATTTCTTAGGACTTTAACGTTGTTTCAGTCTGGATTAGTGGTGCTGGAAGAGCACAGCAGTTCAGGCAGCATCCGAGTAAAATCGACGTTTCAAGCAAAAGCCCTTCATCAGGAATAAAGGCAGAGAGCCTGAAGGGTGGAGAGATAAGCTGGAGGAGGGTAGGGTGGGGAGAAAGTAGCATAGAGTACAATAGGTGAGTGGGGGAGGGGATGAAGGTGATAGGCCAAGGAGGAGGGTGGGGTGGAGAAGTGGAAAAGAAGATAGGCAGGTAGGACAAGTCATGGGGACAGTGCTGAGCTGGAAGTTTGGAACTAGGGTGAGGTGGGGGAAGGGGAAATGAGGAAACTGTTGAAGTCCACATTGATGCCCTGGGGTTGAAGTGTTCCGAGGCGGAAGATGAGGCATTCTTCCTCCAGTCGACTGGTGGTGAGGGAACGGCGGTGAAGGAGGCCCAGGACTTGGATTTCCTCGGCAGAGTGGGAGGGGGAGTTGAAATGTTGGGCCACAGGGCGGTGTGGTTGATTGGTGTGGGTGTCCCGGTGATGTTCCCTAAAGCGCTCTGCTAGGAGGCGTCCAGTCTCCCCAATGTAGAGGTGACCGCATCGGGAGCAACATTGTCAACAAGATCATAGTAGCGTTAGATTCATTTGGGAAAATTAAACTTTTTTTTAAAGTTAACATTTTGAAACATCTTCATGCAGCTATGAAATAGTTATTTTTAACCACTTCTGATTTGCACAATCTTTTTCAAGTTTCTGCAAGTTTTCTTTAAAAATGATTTTCCAGAACCTCATTCATTTGCTAGCAGTAAAGTATTTGTTTTGTCAATATTGTTTTGAGAAATGAAAATGCTGGAATCACTTAGTGGGCCAGATTGCATTTGTGGAGAGAGAAGCAGGGTTAATATTTTGGATCGATGACCTATGGTTCAAAATTGGATAAGATTCAAATTGTGAAAGGCTGCTTTGTTATCAACAATGTTCAGCAAGGTTCTTGCCCTATCTATTGATTTGAAAATTCTCATTCGTGTTTATGAATCAGTCCATGACCATACTTGCCCTCCCTTTGTACCTCCCCTAATGCTACCTCTGAATTCACATCTTCAACAAAACTCACTGTGAAGCCATTTCACTTATACACTTTAGAATTTCCTTTTCCAAAGTTCATCATTTCTGTCCCTTTCAAAATCATTGACAAAACTGTCTCCAACTTCATCTTCAGCAGATTTACTTGTCTCTTGTCCCAAGTGCTAGTCTGCTTCGCATTGTCTACGCTTGTGCAAAATACCTCGGGAGAAGCGGCTGTGTGACAATTTGTTGGTTTAGATGAATTTGTATTGAGATATCAACAGCAGATTGTGTTAGATCCCCAAATCTAATCTAATACCTAATGCAGCAGCTGGCAGCGACTATGCACGTAAACAAGTTAATTAAACAAATTAATCCTGTTAAAAATGTTGAATAAATTGAACATAGAGGTAGTAATGATTGGAACAGTAGAGACCTGGGTTCAATTCCCGCCTCAGGCGACTGTCTGTGTGGAGTTTGCACATTCTCCCTGTGTCTGTGTGGGTTTCTTCCGGGTGCTCTGGTTTCCTCACAAAGTCCAAAGATGTGCAGGTTAGGTGAATTGGCCATGGTAAATTGCCCATAGTGTTAGGTGAAGGGGTAAATGTAGGGGAATGGGTGGGGTTGCACTTTGGTGAGTTGGTGTGGACTTGTTGGGCCGAAGGGCCTGTTTCCACACTGTAAGTAATCTAAGTAATCTAAGGAATATTCTCCTTAGAGGTAATGGCCTAGTGGTATTATTGCTCGACTGTAATCCAGGAACTGAGCTAATATTCTGGGGATCCAGGTTCAAATCCTGCCACAGCAAATGGTGGAATTTCAATTCAACAAAAAAGAATCTACTGATGACCACAAAACCATTGCTGATTGTCAGAAAAACCTATCTGGCTCACTAATGCCCTTTCGGGGAAGGAAATCGGCCATCCTCACCTGGTCTGTTCCACATGTGATTCCAGACCCACATTGTCCTCTGAAATAGCCTAGCAAGCCAATCAGTTGTACCAATCATTACAAAGTCTCAAAGAAATGAAACTGGACATTTCACCTAGCATTGACTGAGGCACTGAGAAAGATAAATTGCAAACTTTTGTCAAAGTTATAAACTTTGTGCACAAGATTGGTTATGTGTACAGTCTGGTTAGAAACAATTAAGCAATTTTGAGGATAATCAAATGTTTCAATTTCATTGTAAATCCAATGAAAACATGATTGATTTATTGTGGCATCCTATCCCTATGCTGTAACAGTAATTATTTAAGGACAGTCAAAGCTAAAAAAATGCTCACTAAATGGAAAACTACAGCATTTGTCATGATCTGCATTATCTTACCAATTGTTAAAATTAATATAAACAATGTTTTGCAACCAAAGATTGGATGTGGCTTTCACAAGTAATTAGAATTTGCTCATCTGTTAGTACAAAGCATTTGTTTGCTTCGTGTATTGTCACCAAATCAGTGATACTTTGCAAAAAGCTGCATTGTACTGATTCATTGAAAATATATCAAGGCGTTCACTTTGAGAGTGAAAGCATTAACAGTCGATGCTTATTTGCAGATCACAGAGAAAGAGAATGGAGACATCGACAGACAGAAATATCTTGAAAGGTGGAGCATAGCTGTGAAGAAAGAGTTCAGACATAAGAACAGTGCTAATCAGAGAAGGGCAAATAATTCAATGCATTTATGAGAGAGTCATATTCTTGAAAGCAGAAGATACACCATATCTAAAAGAATGTCGAAAACAAAACCCAATACACAAGAGCCACAATTCATCCTCTGAACATCTTAGATGCAGATCTGAGCTTCCTATGGGAGGCAGGTTGCATAAGCTCTAGAAATCTCATCAACAATGGACTGAGACTTTTAATATATCAAATGCATTAGCCAGTCAAATCTTTTAAGGTGTCAGATATTCAAAAAATCCCATCTAAACTAACCTTTCTGAGTTAATCTTGTAGTATATTGACATTAGCTGATGCTCAGCTGTTCATAAACCTGAACTGCCTGTATAATTACTAATCTTAATTCTGTCAGTCAGAAATATCTGTCTAAATAGATTGTGTATTCTTGCTGGTTCTTTGTAATTGACTGCTAATTGTTAATAATGAAATGTTAATTAATGATTTCATACAGAGTCTTCTTGTTCAACAATTATGACAATGGGAAGTAATTCAGTAATGCATTCAGTAATTTTCATTATCCCGGCAAATGGTAAGTAACGGAAATGTTCCTACAATTTGCATCAGTTGATCTAAAATGGTTCAAGGAACCCAATTCTAGGCATCCTTTGATGTAGAAAGAATATGTGCAGATAGTTCTTGGAAGAGTTAAGGTACAGGAATTATGAGGTCATTTGGTCTTCTGACTAATTCCTCATAAGGTTAATTGATTTTTAATCCTAGTAATGTCAAATTGTCTCAGTTTTGCTCATTAAACAGAATAATTGCAGAGAAAGCGGGAACAACCGTGGCTACAATTTTAAGAGCAGACATTGAGTAATTCTGTAACCAACAGTAACAGACAACACTTAAGACTGAGCAGGCAAGACAGATGGAGGAAGTACTGAAGTTCCTGTCACTACATAATATACTCTGACAAAATGCATCATCTCTGAGCAAACTATTTTGACACAAGTTGTTAAGATTCTGCTAATTTCATCTGAAATTTCAAATTATTTAATGTAAAGAAGCAGGAACTTACATTGATACAGTGTTTTCACAGATCATTTCAAGTCACTATACTGACATTTAAGTATTTTTGAAGTTGTGGTCATGTGAAAAATGTCTGGTTACACTTTCTGGTTTTAGTATTAAATACTCATCATAATGTATGAGAGATTGGGTGATGCTGAGAGAATGGTTTTTGAAATATTACTGATTAGTTGACCAGATGTTGGAATGTGTTGGCATGCAATCATTCCACCATTGGAGACTAAGGCCAATTCCAGTCTAAACTGATTGGCGCTTAATATCTGACAGTATTAAGGCTGTTAATATAAAATATCTGGATGACTTATAAATTAGAATATTAATTTTCTTTTATACAGCACTTTTAGAACATCAGGACATCTCAACCATTACAACAAGCTTTCAAATATGTTGGAATGGGGTTAGTGGAGTTGAACAGAAGGATAACGAAGTGGGTTTTTAGCATGATTTTGAAAATGAAAAGAGGAATATCTTTACAAGTTAACCCAATGCAAGAAAATGAAAGTGGTCAAATAATTCGTCTGGTGATTTCAGATTTCCAGCAATAAGACTGAAAATAGCTTGCACCCAAAATGTGAAATGATGAAGACACCAAGTTCTAATTTGGTGGGTTATGTCCATTTGACCATACAGGTAGAAATGAATAAATGGCTGTAATTCAGTCTTGAGGTTCAAAAGCATTTGTCATTGTGGAATCAGAACTCATCCACAACCAGTATAATGACCACAAACTGGTTTACCCCAAGTTGTCACACACATATCCCAAAGTGCTAGGCTTCTGGGTGCAGAGAAGTGAACTGACACCCTTTTTTTATTCACCCACCCACAACAAGCTTAATTTGAAAAAAAACCCTCCCTTGTCAATGGCTCTCCCACAGACCAAGTGAATTCAGTTTTAAAAAGGAGTCAATTTAACCAAGTTTTCTTGAATTGATAAAAGATTGGGTTGATCAGATACTAAACAGTACAACATAATAATGCAACATTTATACACACAGATTAGGAATTTGAAGTGAATTCAAGAAAAATCTCTTTGTTAAAAGTCAAATTTTGGTGTTAAAAGTTAATGCATTCCCATAGTGCTTTGGTGTTCTGATCCATTGTCATGACACTGGTCATTCTTTATTCAATTGCCTACATATCTGTGTCAATTAGTTGAATAATGAATTGTTCTGATGAAGTCACAATACATATAACTTCACTTATGACACAAGTAAGCGTATTTCAGCCAGATTAATCAAAAATATAACTTGAACAGAATAGAACGCTACTGTGGGTTCCAAGTGTGCAAACAGGAGAAAACACATATATCAGCAGAATCAAGATACACTCTGCAATCCTCAGCAGAGTCATTGTCAGAGATCCTCACTCGTCAGTCTCTTGACACTGAACAGAGATGCAACCTTTGGTGCTTTATAGTTCTTATCAGTGTTCCTGTGTTGTATTACATCAGATGATGTCCTGGGTCCTGAGTAATGTTTTTCTCAATGATGTAATTAGCTGAACAATGCATTGCAGCAGTGTTGTGTCGACATATGTACCGGCTGCCTGTTACAAATGGATATCTTCCAGCCCACTTCAACTATTGATCCTTACTCCACAAATCAGTGGTTACAATCTGATAGCTAAGCCATGTGGGAGGAGGTTACATTAACTGGTATTCAATGCCCTTCCCTTACCATGTTTCCTGTGGGCAAGGTGGTGACGAGTGGAGATAATGCTGGCTACTGATCTCCACCCTGATTCAGTCCAGGTTGCAAAGGATTGCTAATGGCAATAAACGCCCATTTTAGGGCTTCTCTGCTGAGGTTCCTTGCAAGTTTCTGGAAAAGGTTGGAAGGACATGTGCAAAGGGACTTTGTGCCTGACTGAAGGATCTGGCATCAAGAAGTGGTAGCTCACAGGGAAGTCACTTCCCACTGCTGGCTGCTAACTTCAACACCATGACTCCTATTTTGCCATTACTCATCCATGGCCTGGGTTCCTTAGCAATCTAGGACCATGTTGAGCTCATTCCTGTCAGCTACCAATACCCCTCCCAGGGGCGCCACTCAACAATGTACTACAGGTCACCTTTGATAGTCTGACAGCATGGGAGGTGGAGGGGGGTTTGGATTTCTACTACTCCGAACTTGACTCCACTCCACCAGGTCCTTGATTCTTGGAAATGCCTGGTTGGCTCTTGATTCGGCAGGCTTTCCAGGAAAGAGTTGATGTGTTGCTCTTGCCAGTGCTCCAGTTCACAAGGCCACATCACCCGCATTAAATACTATCCAGAGTATTAGTACCACATAGAACATTGCCAATTGTGACCTGACAGGGCAACCATCAACAGATGGAAACAGCAGTAAAATAAATTTAATCTGCGACATTAATATACCATATTGTTTATCATACTGTGTACTTTGGAGAACTTACAAGGCAGATATCTCAATATTAAGAATTCAGATCATTTTAGAAGTCGCCTCTTCATTGTTCCCTGCATCAGAACTGCTTAATGAGATTTGCCTTTCAGGATTTTCACACATCCTGTCCATGGATTACACCGAGTTGAGGCAATAGCTGAAGAGCTATAATTTGGTGTCAGCTTTCTCGAGTTCAATGATGTTGGGAGCGGGTGGAACAGGGATGAGGAAGAAATGAGCAGGAGCTCCTGTTCTTGATTTTAACTCAGTGCTGGAAAATGCATCCCAGTGGTTCCGACAAGAAATGACTTCGAGTCAACTGAGATCCTTCTGTGACAGAATAATATTCATTCTCTCTGCTCTTGTGACTAATGTCTGAGGACATGCAATTACAGAGCCGTTGGGACTGTATATCCAAGCAAGAATTTTTTTTTACCTTGGGAGAGGAAGGGAAACAAGTAAAGGAAGTGCCACTTTTCTTTCACATTTTGGAACTGATAAATTGCTCCACTTGCAGTGGTTTCTCTGAGAAATAAGATTGAAGAGATGTAGAAATGAAAGGGACAGATTCTTAACTATAATTAAAAAGCCAGATCAATTTTAATTTTGAAATTTATGATACAATTTCAACAGAGCGATGCCTTTGAATTTCATGAGAACAGCTAAAACAGCAAAACACCTGCATGCTCGGCACTCTGTGAGTTTTCTCAATTATTTCACTTCTTTTCATTGGAACAGGAGTTTGGGTAAGTTATTTATTTTTTTCTCGCGTGGAATCCATTTATCTAACAAGATTGTTGGATCTAACAAGCAATCAGACCAGCATTGTTTGAATTACTTGTTGCTTGCATCCCAGTTTTTAAGATCGATGTGAAATTGATTCCTGTCTGTTAGAAAGCTTCAATGGATCCTGCTATTTATCCAAGTGATCAGGATATCCACACACTGATGGCTTTCACATTTGAATTCAAATCAAATTCCAGCCCAGCTGTATACCTGTGCAATACATTCTAGTATCTTACATAGCTATCAGAGATCTGATATCTGGGCTCTGCAAGTCATTTCTTTCTTATCAATTCACCCAGATTCATTCTGCTCTCACGATCTCTTGTAGATGATGAGTATTGTGATAGTTATGTTAGCTCCCATCACAGAAGGATAAGGTGTGTGTAATGTAGAACTGAAGGATCTATAGACATTTCCCAGGCCACCTTGTATCTACCTATATTACAATCAGAGGTTATTTGCATGCCTGGGCTAAATCAAAGTAATTTTGAAATAACTTCAAACACATTTCGCTCACTTGCAACTAGGTTCAGCATCACAGAGACACAGAACGTTATACCAACAGGTCACATGCGGATATGATATCATGAACTTATTCCTAAAGTATATTGTATACTAACTGTGAGTCACTGAGATACCTTCCCCTGAACAGCAAGACACAATCCCTCTACTTCCAATATCCACCTGGCCTGAGGGTCGGGCCCAAGACACAACGCCTAACCTGCCCCAAGATCCTCATTTAACCCTGAACACCCCATCTGACTCTGTAGATTGGCAGCACAATGCATGCTCCGTTTGCTTGTACCTTTATTTTTCTTCTTTCACTGCCTTTTTTTTTCTGACTTTAATCTACTTACCTTCTGTGGAGAGTGGATTTGTGCATTGCAGAGCAGATTAAACCATCATGGTGGCAAGAGGTCCCCCGGCAGGTCCAGCAGGGGCAAGAACAGGCAGCAGAAGGTGGGGCAAGAACAGACAGCATGAGGTGGAGTAAGAACTGGCAACAGAGGCAGAGCATGTACAGGCAGCAGGAGACATGGCAAGAACATGCAGCAGGAGGCAGAGCAAGTACAGGCAGCAGAAGGTGGGGTAAGAACAAGCAGCAGGAGGTGGGGCAAGAAGATGCAGGACAAGGCCGGGCAAGAACAGGCAACAGGAAGCGGGGCAAAAACAGGCAGCAGAAGGTGTGGCAAGAACAGGCAGCAGAAAGCAGGGCAAAAGCAGGCAGGTGGGGCAAGAACAGGCAGAAGGTGGCAGGGCAAGTACAGGCAGCAGGAGGCAGGCCAACAACAGGTAGCACAAGATGGTATAAGAACAAGCAGCACAAGGTGGGGGAGAACAGGCAGCACAAAATGGGATAAGAACAGGCCTCAGGAGGCAGGGCAGCAGGAGGTGAGGCAAAAACAGGCAGGAGGGGCAAGAACAGGCAGCACCACGTGGGGTAAGAACAGGCAGCAGGAAGCAGGGCAAGAACAGGCATTTGGAGGCAGGGCAGGAGCAGGCAGCAGGAGGCTGGAGAAGAAAAGGCAGCAGGAAGCGGGGTAAGAACAGGCAGCAGGAGATGGGGCAAGAACAGTCAGCATGAAGCAGGGTAAGAACAGGCAGCAAAAGGTGGGGGGAGAACAGGCAGCAGGAGGCAGGGCAAGAACAGGCAGCAGGAGGCAGGGCAAGAACAGGCAGCAGGAGGCAGGGCAAGAACAGGCAGCAGGAGGCAGGGCAAGAACAGGCAGCAGGAAATGGAGTGAGAACAGGCAGCATGAAGTCTTCCAGCATCTGGGGTCATTGAGCCAGCGCAGGGTACGGGAGCTCATTGCAGTAGAAGAGGCCAGAGTGGAGGAGATCGAGTCCTTGTGGGAATTGTGAGGCCACCATGGCGAAGCGCTTAAGAAGGACTGTCATGTTGAACTTGCAACTTGATTTATTTTTTTCTACCTTGTATCTAAGATTTGGTAACTAGGTGCCTTATACCTAAGATGGCACCGTAATGGTGACTTTGTAAACTTTCCCCTGTACTCCTGTATCTCTGTGCCTGACTACACCTGACAATAAGATGGAATTCTAATCTAATTCTAATCACACAATAATAAGTGCAGGTAGAAATATCTTTGTGCGCATCACTGTTTGAAAGTTGTCTGTTTGAACATGATTGCTGATGGGTAGGAATGCAGCATTCCAAAGGGAAAGTGCAGATGGTGGTGGAAAAAAAATAAAGTTTGGTTGTTCCGTAGCAGAGTGTTGATTTATGTGGCCTTGGCAAAACTGTGGTCTTTATGAACACTAAGGACACAGTCAAGGTGGGAAGATATTAAGCTGATTGAGATGAGTTTTTATCTATTACAGGTTGTTTGTGCAATCAATTGACTGCTCTGCTTAGAAATTCTGATCATTTGAGGTTCTAATGGTACTGCATACTGATGGGCAACAAATGAAATGCTTATGGTCATGTTGATAATGAATCACATTTAACTTGCAAGTCTCAATGTCATGACACACTGCAAGGGGCAGTCATGCTGGTACTTTGTTGCTTTCCCACTATTTTCTGGCATCCTGTATTAATTTAGCATGTTTAAGATTGTTATGTTCAAAGTTTGTGAGAAGATTTGTAGCTCGGGTGCTCGTTGTTGTGGTTCTGTTTGCCGAGCTGGGAATTTGTGTTGCAGTCGTTTCGTCCCCTGTCTAGGTGACATCCTCAGTGCTTGGAAGCCTCCTGCGAAGCGCTTCTGTGATCTTTCCTCCGCCAATTATAGTGGTTTGTCTCTGCTGCTTCCGGTTGTCAGTTCCAGCTGTCCGTTGCAGTGGTCGGTATATTGGGTCCAGGTCGATGTGCTTATTGATTGAATCTGCGGATGAGTGCCTTGCCTCTAGGAATTCCCTGGCTGTTCTCTGTTTGGCTTGTCCTATAATAGTAGTGTTGTCCCAGTCGAACTCATGTTGCTTGTCATCTGCATGTGTGGCTTCTAAGGGTAGCTGGTCGTGTCGTTTCGTGGCTAGTTGGTGTCCATGAATGTGGATCGTTAGCTGTCTTCCAGTTTGTCCTATGTAGTGTTTTGTGCAGTCCTTGCATGGGATTTTGTACACTACATTGGTTTTGCTCATGCTGGGTATCGGGTCCTTCGTTCTGGAAAACGTTACATAGGACAAACAGGAAGACAGCTAACCATCCGCATACATGAACACCAACTAACCACGAAACGACACGACCAGCAATCCTTAGTAGCCACACATGCAGATGACAAGCAACATGAGTTCGACTGGGACAACACTACTATTATAGGACAAGCCAAACAGAAAACAGCCAGGGAATTCCTAGAGGCATGGCACTCATCCACAGGTTCAATCAATAAGCACATCGACCTGGACCCAATATACCGACCACTGCAACAGACAGCTGGAACTGACAACCGGAAGCGGCAGAGACAAACCACTATAATTGGCGGAGGACACATCACAGAAGCGCTTCACAGGAGGCTCCCAAACACTGAGGAAGTCACCTAGACATGGGACGAAATGTCTGCAACACAAATTCCCAGCTCGGCGAACAGAACCACAACAAGATTGTTACGTATCTTGGCTTTGGAGTCTTTGTTGCACAAAAACATGAATGCAGACACAACTAACGTTTCTGCTGTCTGTGCTATTTTACTAAAGGCATTTCTTTCGTCCTGCCTTGCAATGTTTCATTGAAAATGATGGGATGAATAAAAAAAAACTCCAGTCCATTAATTCACAGTGGAAAGTGAATATGCAGCTACTGAATGAGGGCAAGCTTGGAGGCTCGGCTTTGATGTGGCCCTTGATTAAATGAACTGCCTGTGCAACATGCCAAGGTTCACAAATATGATGAATAGACACTTGATGTGTAGCAAACGGAAGACCGAGCTCGCTCTATAACCATGTGTATTAGAGTAAGTTAGTGCTTGCTGGAAAGGAGGGACAAACATTGACAGGAAACATAATTCAAAGAATAAACACGTGTATATTTTAAAGATCAAATAAGTTTTAATATCAATAATTTCTCATGCATATCTGCACAGATGAATCTCTTCCCTTCTGATCCATATTTTCTCTTTTCAAGGTACCTCTTCCCCATTCCCTTTATTTTAATCTCCAACATCCACATTTACTGCCCACAGCATCTCTCCCCCTCTGTTCTTCATTTGAAAATTTAGCTACCTTAGTCGACCAATTAAGAAGAATTTTCTTGGGTGTCAACTTCTTAGCATGACATTAGCAATTACTATACTGCACTTGGACTAAGTAGAAACCACAGCATTGCCAACGCTACATAAATCAGCATGCTGCTAGTTGTTTCGGCTATGAATAGGAATGGTTTAGGGGAGCAAAATTAAAATAGTTGAGTGCAGAAAGTCGAAAGGCGTGAATCATTTGCTTTTCCCAACTGAGGACTCTTTTTTATCAACATTGGAAGGACGTAGAGCATACTTGAAGTGTTCTTCCAGATGACCATGGGAGAAAAAAAGTAACCTGGGACTGTCCAGCATTGCTGCTGCCTCTGCAACAACCTGATCTTCCTGTTACAAGTGCGGATAGATTGGCATTTTTTAACTGGCCTTCGCATCATTGTGGCCTAGTTCTGTGATTAATCTTTGACAGCTGTTTCAGAAATGGTACATGGCAAGTTACAATTTGGCCAAAAGTACACAACAAGTGGACTCTGACTAAATTGTGAATATTTGCATTTTTCTTGTGAGGCACCTTGCAGAAGAATTGGAGAGGCTGCATCACACAAGAGGCCAAATGGGCAATTTCACAGCCAGAGGACATTGAGGCATTTCTTGTACAAGTACCTGGCAAAGAGCAGAGACTTACACCAGAGGATGAACCTGACCCAAGCACATTTGGGGTTGGTGAAAGGCAAACTAATGCTCAAGAAGGTATGCCTTCAGGTTGTGAGCAATTACTATATCGAAAACATATTCAGCATAGTTTGTTATTTATATGGCCTAGAACTGATGAGACAGGGCAGAAGAAGAAGACAAGGCAAGATGATCTCCAAAGGAAGAGGCTGATGTGGGTGTGGAGCTGCCAGAGATGTGGTGGAGGCAGGTACAATTGCAACAGTTAAAAGGCACCTGGATGGGTACAGGAACAGCAAGTGTTTAAAGGGATGTAAGCCAAATATTGGCAAATGGAACTCGGTCAGATTGGGATGTCTGGTCAGTGTGGACAAATTGGACAAAGAGTCTGTTTCCATGTTGTATGACTCTGTGACTCTATAAGTGCAAGACTAATAGACAATGCAGCATTCTCAGTCAGGAAAGGCAAGTCGCTTTGTGGGTACAGAGTGTTGCAGCAATGTGACAAGCCCACCACAGGCATGTTGCAACAAGGACACAACATTCTGTACCATTGCAATTAGTCCATCAAAGACAAAACACACCAGAATATGTTACAGCCTATACTCCAAATACTGCAGCAATGCAACAGGCCCACCAAAGACAAGACAGCCCACAGTGAGCTGCAATGTGCACACACAATGCCATTGCAATGCAGTGTTCACGCATCATGGCAAGGGTGGAGGCTACACATTGGTGCTAATAACTGTCCCTCAATAAAACAATCAATAACACAACTTTGGTCTAAGAGACCAATGGCCCAATTAATGCCACAAAAACCAAAGCTGAGCCAACATGTTTTTTTCAGAGGTTGGATTCTGAAGAATTCATCTGATGAGCTGGGTTTTCAAAGGCCTGGATCTTTTCAGTGGTTAGCTTTCGAAATGCCTATGTTTGTTGGATTATACCAGATCTGGATTTAAATGGCTATCTAAAGATTAAGAAGGAACAGTGATTTTTGATACATTAAGTATTCCCCCAGTCCATCCAGGAGCATTTACATCATTCCTCCCTTTCCCTCCAGGTAAGGGGAAGTGACTGAAGTAAAAGTGGGACAGCTCTTTGGGGCCAATAATCATAATTCTTTTAGTTTTAAAATAGTTATGGAAAGGATAGAACTGATCTAATAGTTAAAGTTCTAAACTGGAATAAGGCCAAGTTTGATGGCATCAGGCAAGGACTTTCAAAAGTTGATTGGGAAAGGCTATTCGCAGGTAAAGGGTGGTTGGAAAATGGGAGGTCTTCAAAACTGTGATAACATGAGTCCAGTGGAAGTGCATTCCTGTAAGTGTGAAGGGCAAAGGTGGAAGGTCGAGGGAATGCTGTGATTAAGAAATTGAGTGTCTGATCAAGAAAAAGAAGGAAGCATATGTAAGGTACAGACAGCAGGGATCGAGTGAATCCCTCAAAGAATATAACGGCATTAGGTGGATACTCAAGAGGAAAATCGAGGGGGCAGAAAGGGGACATGAGATAACTTTGGCAAATATGGTTAAGGAGAATCCAAAGAGATTCTACAAATATATTAAGGTCAAAAGAGTAATTAGGGATAGAATAGGGCCCTTTAAAGATCAACAAGGCTGTCTACATATGGAACCGCAGGAGACAGGTGAGATACTAAACAAGAATTTTGTGTTATTATTGTGGAGAAGGATATAGAAGCTACAGACTTTGTAGAAATAAATAGTGATGTCTTGAAAAGTATCCATATTGTAGGGGAGGAGGTGCTGGACATCTTAAAATGCATAAGGGTGAATAAATCTCCAGGTCCTGATCGGGTGTATCCCAGTACTTTGTGGAAAGCTAGGAAAGTGATTGCATGGCCCGTTGATGAGCTATTAGTATCATTGATAGCCATGGGTGAGGTGCCAGAAGACTGGAGGATGACTAATGTGGTGCTGTTATTTAAGTGGTAAGGAGAAGCTAGAAAACAATGGACCGGTGAGCCTGACATCAGTGGTGGATATGTTGTTGGATGGGATTCTGAGGGACAGAATCTATATATATTTGGAAAGGACAGGACTGATTAGGGATAGTCAACAAAGCTTCGTGTGTGGAAAATTATGTCTTACTAACTTGATTGAGTTTTTAAAAGAGGTGACAAAGAAGATTAATGAAGGCACAGCATAGAGGCTGTCGACATGGACTTCAGTAAGGCGTTCGACAATGTTCCGCAAGGTAGACTAGTTTGCAAGGTTAGATCACATGGAATACAGGGAGAGCTAGCCATTTAGTACAAAATTAGCCTGAAGGTGGAGACAGAGGGTGGTAGTGGTTGATCTTTTGACTGGAGACCTGTGACTGGTGTTGTGCCGCAAGGATCAGTGCTCAGTCTACTGCAATTTGTCATTTATATAAATGATTTGGTTATGAATATAGCAGGTATGGTTAATAAATTTATAGGTGACAACAAAATTGGTGGTTAGTGGACACTGAAGAAGATTATCTCAGAATCGAATGGGATCTTGATCAGATGGAGTTTGATTTAGATAAATGTGAGGTGTTGCATTTTGGAAAGGCAAATCAGGGCAGGATTTTTACACTTAATGGTAGACTCCTGGGGAATGTTGCTGAACAAAGAAACCTTGGAGTGCAGGTTCATTGTTCCTTGAAAGTGGAGTCACAGGTAGACAGGATAGTGAAGAGGGTATTTGACATGCTGGCACTTATTGGTCAGTGTGTTCAGATTAGATTACTTACAGTGTGGAAACAGGGCCTTTGGCCCAACAAGTCCACACTGACCCTCCAAAGAGCAACCCACCCAGACCCATTCCCCTACATTTACCTAATACTACGGGCAATTTAGCATGGCCAATTCACCTAACCTGCACATTTTTTGGACTGTGGAAGGAAACTGGAGCACCCGGAGGAAACCCACGCAGAGACAGGGAAAATGTGCAAACTCCACACAGACAGTTGCCTGAGGTGGGAATTGAACCCGGGTCTCTGGTGCTGTGAGGCAGCAGTGCTAACCATTGTGCCACCGTGCCGCCCATTATGTAAGTTGGGATGTCATGTTGTGGCAGTACAGGACATTGGTTAAGCCACTTTTGGAATACTGCTTGCAATTCTAGTCTCCCTGCTATAAGAAGGATGTTGTTAAACTTGAAAGGGTTTTGAAAAAAGTTTACCAGGGTTTTGTCATGGTTGGAGGGCTTGGGCTGAATAGGCTGGGGCTATTTTCCCTGGAGCATCGGACGCTGAGGGGTGACCTTATAGAAGTTTATAAAATCATGAGGGACGTGGATAGGGTGAGTAGCCAAGTTCTTTTTTTCCTTGGGTAGGGGAGTGTAAAACTAGAGGGCATAGGTTTAAGGTGAGAGGGGACCTAAGGAGCAATGTTTCCATGCAGAGGGTGGTACGTGTATGGAATGAGCTGCCAAAGGAAGTGGTGGAGGCTGGTACAATTACAATATTTAAAAGGCATCTGGATGAATCTATAAATAAGAAGGGTTTGGAGGGATCTGGGCCGGGTGCTGGCAAATAGGACTTAATTAATTTGGAATATCTGGTCAGCATGGATGAGTTGGAGCGAAGGGTCTGTTTGCGTGCTGTTCAACTCCATGACTCTAACCAAGGTCAACAAGTTACATTTGTATTCAGTGCATGCACACAAATATAACAATGTTATTCTCAGATTGCTAGAAATGCAGAAAATAGGAACAGGAGTAGGCCATTTGTCCCTTCATGCATGCTCAATCATCCAATGTGATCTTTGCTGATTTTCGTACTCGATATCCCATTCCTGTTTTTACCTTCTACCTTTCAATATCTTTAGTACTAAGAGCTAAATCTAGCTCCTTTCTGAAAATATTCAACATTTTGGCCTCAAACACTTTCTGGGGCAGAGAGTTCCATAGGCTGACTATTCTCTGGGTGAAGAAATTTGTCTTCATCTCAGTCCTACTGGATCTCCCCTGTTTTATTAGACCCCTAGCCTGAACTTATCTTTCTGTTGAAACTTTATTGCTGGAACAGCACAGCAGGTCAGGCAGCATCCAGGGAACAGGAGATTCGACGTTTCGGGCACAGGCCCTTCTTCAGGCCTGTGCCCGAAACGTCGAATCTCCTGTTCCCTGGATGCTGCCTGACCTGCTGTGCTGTTCCAGCAATAAAGTTTCAACTTTGATCTCCAGCATCTGCAGACCTCACTTTCTCCTCTTATCTTTCTGTGTTTACCCTCAATGATCCTGTTGGAATCTTGAAGTTATCAATGAGATCACCCCCTTCATTTTTCTGAACTCCAGCAAGTTTTTTTTAATTCGTTCATGGGACCTGGGCTTTGACATGGGATTTAGGGTGATTTAGCGATTTGGATCAGAGAATTGGCTCGCTGTAAGAAGACAGAGGGCGGTGATTGATGGGAAATGTTCTTACTGGAGTTCAGTTTCTAGTGGTGTACTGCAAGGATGTGTTTTGGGGCCACGGCTGTTTGTCAGTTTTATAAATGACCTGAATGAAGGCATAGAAGGATGAGTTAGTAAATTTGCAGATGACACTGAAGTTGGTGGAGTTATGGGCAGTGCGGAAGGATGTTGCAGGTAACAGAGAGAAAAGATAAGCTGCAGGGCTGAGCTGAGAGGAGGCAAATGGAGTTTAATGTGGAAAAGTGTGAGATTTGGAAGGAGTAACAGGAATTCAGAGTACTGGGTTAATGGTAAGACTCTTGACAGTGTAGATGAGCAGAGCGATCTCGGTGTTCATATACATAGATCCCTGAAAGTTGCCAACCAGATTGATAGGGTTATTAAGAAGGTGTACAGTGTCTTAGCTTTTATTGGTAGAGCAATTGAGTTTTGGAGCCATGAGGACATGCTGCAGCTGAACAAAAATCTGTGGCAGCCGCACTTGGGGTATTGAGTACAGTTTTCGTCACCATATTATGGGAAGGATATGAAGCTTTGGAAAGGTTGCAGAGGAGATTAACCAGGATGTTGCCTGGTATGGAGGGAAGGTCTTATGAGGAAAGGCTGAGGGACTTGAGACTTTTTTCATTAGAGAGAAGAAGGTTAAGAGGTGACTTAATAGAGGCATACAAGATGATCAGCGGATTAGACAGGGTGGACAGTGAGAGCCTTTTTCCTTGGATGGTGATGGCTAGCACGAAGGGACACACAATGGTGATTGAGGTGTGATAGATATAGGACAGATGTCAGAGGTAGTTTCTTTACTCAGAGAGTAGTAAGGGCATGAAATGCCCTGCCTGCAACAGTAGTAGACTCACCATCGTTAAATGGTCATTGGATAAACATATGGATGATATTGGAATAGTATAGGTTAGATTGCTTCCACAGGTCAGCACAACATTGAGGGCCGAAGACGCCTATATTGTGTTATTTTGTCCTATGTTCTATGTAGTGCATTACACTTGCAATCGTCTCTGTCTGTTCCCTTTGCAGACCATCTTGGTGGTTACCACTTAGTTTACAACACAATGCTAGGGACACTGCGATGAGTAATTCACTTCCTGACTCACCAAAGTTTGTTCGCCATCTCCAAAGCACAAGTCAGGAGTGTGATGGAATACTCCACACTTGTCTGGATGGCAAGAAGTTTAATACTATCTAGGACAAAGCAACGCGCTCAATTGGTACAACATCCACAAGCATCCACTCCCTTCACCATTCAGGTGCAATCACAACAATGTGTACAAGATGCACTCCTGTAATTCACCAACAATCCTTCGACAGCAATCTTCCAAATCCACAGCCACTTCCATCTAGAAGGAAAAGGTCAACAGAAACATGGGAACATTACAACCTGTAGTTCCCCTCCAAGACACTCACCATCCTGATTTTGAAATATATTATCACTCCTTCACTGTTGCAAGGTCAAAATTCCGGAATTCCCTCCTTAATGGTATTGTAGACTTACCTGCAGCACTGCAGCAGTTCAAGAGGGCAGCTCACCACCACTTTCTCAAGGGCAAGTAGGGATGGGCAGTAAATGTTGGCCAGGCAATGACACCCATATCCATGTGAATAAACAAGATAAAACCTTCAATAATTATCCAGAGCAGCAGGTATAATTTGTGAATAAACAATTGAAGTGGACTATTTTATTTAGTTATTCACATATCAAATACCCAAAAGGGATATTTCCAAATGAAATTAGATCCTGTACCATATACATCTGTGCTTTTTGCATGTTGTGATATTTGATCCAATTTTGGTGGTGTTGTGTTTTGACTCACGGTCAGTATGCTTTTTTAAGAGTAATGTTTGTGATGTCAGCACAATGTGATACCATGTGACTAAGAGACTAAACATCACTTACTCCATCATAACTTGGACAGCTTGAAAGATTGTTGATCTTTGCAGCTGCATTACTTAATATTAGCCTTGACACTTAAGTGCCTGAGAAATGGAATATCTGCATTGTTGTAGCTGTAATGAATGACTGTTGGATTCTTCAATACCATATTATCCTCATTTCTTGCGGAAAATGATTTTAGTATTGCCACATCAAATAAAATACCATGCAGGAGGTGATACTCATCAGCTGGAATGGGGTATCTCAAGACATGCTAATTATATTTCTTCACTGACCCTTCAAGGCAAAAGGCATTTGCATTACAAATTGCTGCAAGGAATCTTTGATCATAGCATTGGAGCATAATGGATGATTTGGCCAATGGTCTATTTCCTTAAGCAATGAGAAAGAAACAAAGAAAAGTGAATTGTTGCAAAGTCAAGTCCGAAAGAAGTTCAAAAATTTTTTCGATTTGAGAGAGAGAGAGAATGAGAAGAGCGACAACATGAAAATATATGACTTTTTTAAAAGAACCGCTTACCACATATAAGAATATTTCTCTATATTTTAAGTTATTCCCTTTCTGGTGTCAAATGTTGACTGGCATAGCAGGAACATCCATCCCCTAATTATAAAAGGATTAGCACTGTTAATTGCCTGAACTATCTGCAGCGATTTTAATAAGCATGTTGTGCAAATTTAGCAACCTATGTGTGGGGACTTGGACACCTGAATGTTCACAGGCTGAGGGAGGGACTTTGTGGTTTTGTTTCTCTGCTGGTGAGGACTCATGGCTGAGGTAGAGAAGCAATCTGGATGTTTCTTTCTCCTTTGGCTGTTTCTTTTATTTCTGCTTCTGCTTTTAATCCTGTCTTTTGTATACTGAGATGGTGCCAGAGATTGGCAACATTGTACACCTCACTGCACTCCTGTATTCAAATACACTTGACAATAAAATGTAAATCTGAAAAAATATCTCAAGTAAATCATGAGAAGAATGAGGTGAGTTGCTATTTTCCAAGCCTAATTGTGGATTGGCACAAATGCTCCATCAATCTTGTGTCAATTCTCAATTCACAGGATATCTTTGCCTTGTTACAAGTTGTTCAATGATTTATATATGAATTCAAATGAACATCTTTATTTTCGTGGTACAATCTGCACGTCGAAATGAACCAATATGTGTGTAGAATCACTGAGCATGGCAAAATTCATAGCAAAATTGGCTCTACCGCATTATTCATGTTTTAACTGATTTTGTGATGGACTTTGTTCTTTGTCTTTTATTAATGGAATGGAAAGTTATTTTCATGCAAGAATCCTTTTTTTATTAAGAATTCAGATTGGACAAGGAATGAACTAATGGCTGTGTTTTTCTCACTAGTATCCGAAATGTTTATAAATTTAAGAGCCACTTTTTATTCAAAGTAGAACTGAAGAGCACAATGAAGGCTGTTCAGAAATCCCAAGCCCTCCAAATTGCGTTTCAAAAGCCTTACTAACTAGTTGCTGTGATTTACTGAGAAATGAAATGCTGTTTCTTTTCTGGAAAATTAATAAGCTTAAATCAGTCAGCCTTCGGCGTGCATTTGAAAAAGAAGCATGAATCTGGAATTCATTTTGACAACAGGCAGAATGGTAGCACTGTGCTGACAGCCTGGGAAAAAGAACGTTACTGTAAGCTCATTAGTGTAATTTGCCAAGAAGTGCGTGGATTTCTCACTGCAGTGCTTTTTTTTCAGTTATAAGTGTGAATATCCTTTGAAGTACTGAATCTGTGTGGCAAGAAGAATCGTTCTTCAGCTCCGCTCTATATTCTCTGGAAAGACTCTTGTAAATCATCAATTCTGATGTTTTGGTTACTGAACTTGCATTTCAAAAAGATAGCGAGTCAGAGGATGTAACCGAATGGTGCTCATTCCAGCATGAAGACAGCACTTTCAAGTATTAGAAAAGCAGCCAACGCAACAGAATATTACTGATTTAGACCCTTGGAGAACAGAATAGCTAACCTAAATAGATTTGATGCGCTCCAGGTCCTTCGAGCACTTCATTCATTAATTTTCACTCGAGAATGTAACTAGGCTGTGGGAGCCTTGATTTCACAGAAGTATATTCGATTGAAGCATCCAAAGGAGTATGCTGCAAAACAAAATGTGAAATAGGTCATTAATCTCCTCTTGATAAGCATGTTGAAAATGTTACAGGAGTTCCAGGTAATAAATCAAAAACACAAAATTTCACCTAATATTGATTTTGTCTTCTCTGACCTTATCATTGGCATGCTCCCCTCAGTCTGGCTCAACATAGTGATCATAGTCATAGCTGTCTAAGAGCCAATGGATATTATTCATTGAGGTATCACATGACTATTAAGCATTGAGAGTCCAACTTAGAATTCTTACATTTTAACGTGGCAACAGTTGCTCTGTAAGGGCATTGATTTTAAAACAAAACCCTCCTTGCCCTTTAATTTTGCATTTGCTGTGCCTTAACATGACCATGTGTCCAAAGGTGAGCAAAGAAAGGTTAGCAGTCGAAGGATATTTGCCCCGAAAAGACACTGCCTCAAACCTTCTGAATCCTTTGGTTGGAACATGGTGTCCCCCTGTCCTTTGCAGCCCAAGATTTTAATACCATTCATTTTTGTGGACAGAAAATCAAACTGGGGAAACTTTAGCCACTTGCTTCTAATGATATCAGTTCCAGAACAAATCTTTGAACCGTTGTTATCTTTCGTCTAAGTAACAATTCATGGGCCTGAACAGAGAAATCTGCAATCCACAGAGGATACGATATCCAAAGTAGAGGCATTACCCAGATTTTACATTGTTGAGCGGCGATTATGAGATGATGATTAGTAAATGAATCCTGTTGTCCCTCTTGCAGAAGACATTAGTGTTATTTGTAGCATCAACAATATTGCTGTAAAATGCTGAACCTGAGGCTTACATAGTCCTGCATGTCACTACTGAACATTTACCCTCCAAACAATGTTTGGACCCCACGTTGAAACTATGCTCTGCATATCGGGTTTCCTCTTCAATATATCTTAATTCAATCAAATTGAGACCATTCATCATTTTCACAATAACAATGAAAATATTAGAAAATGTAGGCTGGGTATGCAATAGATGAGTCTAAGGTAGTGCATTTTGATTGGAAGTATAAATAGTTCATACACTCTTTGGAAAATATATATCTGAATTGGATCAGGGAATAATCGGAATTAATTGGGTTGGGATAAGCAAATTACTTGGTGGTCATGCAGGTTAATAAGGTCAGAAAGAAAGCAAACAAGACACTAGGTTCATTTCTAGAGGGATAGAATTAATAAGGAGGGAAGTTATTCTATCAAGTTTTTTTCTTAGTCAATATTTGGAGAATAGTAAACAATTTTGGTCTCATATTACAGAAAGCAGAAAAAGAAAATTCAAAGAAGATTTGTGGGCAAAGGATTAAACAGTCTGGGCCCACTTTCTTTGGTAAAGTTGAATGGTATCCTGGTTGGCATCTTTTTGAAATATATTGTAGATGAGACAAAGTTGTTTGCATTTGAAAGGATAATAAGAACATGGGGCCAGAAATATAAGCTTGTCTCTGATAAATCCAGAAGGGGATTAGGAAGAAACCTCTTCCCAAGTGATTTGTCAGAATGTAGAGCACATTAGCATATGAAATACTTGAGAAGACAACTATAGATACGCTTAAAGGGAACCTAGATAAATACTTGAAGGAGACAGGAATAAATAAGTCAGTGTGATCAGAGGAATGGTAGGATGCTTGTGTGAACTAAAGAAACACCCACCAAGCATGAACTATAAGGTCAAGTGGCCTATTTCAGTTCTACTGGCAATGCCTCATGTTGAGGATAATTCCTTCTTGTGGATGGCAGAGTGGAGATAAAATAATTTGCCCTCACTTGACCTTGGGGATGTGTTCCTGAAAATCCTAACTATAAATGCAACAAGTATAAGTGAAGCATAGATTCCTATAGGATTTGATGTTAAAGCTACAGCTGGATTCCAAAGGAAGATTTCTGATGAAATTGCTAATGTAAGAATTGAAATAGTGTGCCACACATGTGCAGCAACATACATTCCTGGCTGAAGTGATTTGCAAAACAAAACAAAGGCAACTCCAGTGAAGATAAGAGGCTTCTTGCTTGCAAGAAGTCTTCAAATAAATTTACACTACAGTACAGGTTATTTATTGATTGTATCTACATAGGTAGAGTACTGAAAAGTACAGTAAAACAGTGAATTATTTTTTAAAAACTGATTTGGAGGGTGGAACAGTTTTAAAAATTAATGCTCTTTGACTGCAGGATGCAAACAGTATCATGCCAATTCTAGCTGTACAACCAAGGTGTCTTGCTCACGTTGCAATGATGTGACACACAATTTGACATAAGAGGCACAATGAATCAAATTGTGACTTGGAAGTAAGAGATGTTGAAATAGGTTAATAGCACCTTAAATAAGGCAAGACAAAAGAAAATGAAACAAATTTAATGTTTTAAACCTTTCAGATGAGGAACTTAAAATGAGGACTCCATTTGTGGATGTGGGCTCTCTGTCTTAGTCTTGCAGATTCTCCCACAGGAAGGACATTAGTTGTCACTGCTGCCAGAGATAGTGGATTATTGGCTGGCGAAATTGCTTTGTCTTCTCATCTCTTTCACAGTTCTATCTAAGTAGCTGAGTTTGTTGATTAGAAAGTCTTGATCACAATTTTGAAGGTAAATTTTGATGATGAAACGTTGTTTATAATTGAGTATCTGCTTTTCATGTGTTAATTTTAATGTAGCAGATCTTCATGGAGACTTTGAAGTATTTTCTTTAGGTCCTGAGCAGACCATGTATTTGGGTGGCCTCCAATTGGGCAACATGTCCATCTAAGGTGATGTGAGGTTACTGTGGCCCCTTTACTTGGTATATCCATGTCTTAGTGGACACTCATGATTGCTCTTTTGTCCTTCCCCGTAATTGCAGAAGCTCTGTAAAAAGCAATGAATGTGTTCATCTTGGGTCTTGATGTGATATAACGGGATTGGAGTAAAAGCATATGGTGCTGGAATAGCACACGCAGTCAGACAGAGTCCGGGGATCTTCTTGATGATGAGCTTATGCTCAAAATGCCAATTCTCCTGCTCCTCGGATGCTGCCTGACTAACTATGCTTTTCCAGCACCACACTCTTTGACTCTGGTCTCCAACATCTGCAGTCCTCCCTTTCTTCCCATGGTATCACAAGATGGCCAAGCTTTCACACCAGTGGAAGCGTATGGTGAAGAACCATTGTCCAGTGAATTTACAGTTTATTTTTAGGCCTAAGATCATGATTCTTGAAAACTGAAGTATTTACTTCAGCAGAGGGTGAGCTGCTACGTTGAAGATCTCGATTAAGGTCAACATATTTTGGGTAGATAGCTTCTAAACCTTCTCTGAACTGTCTCTAATGCAACTACACCTTTCCTCAGATAAGAGAGCAAAACAGTATTTGGATGCAGTCTCACTAACATCACGTACAGTTGTGACAACACTTTGCTGCTTTATTCTCCATTCATTTTGCAATAAATGCCAAAATTCCATTTGCCTTCCTTTATTACCTGTTGTATCTGGATATTAGCTTTCTGTGATTGATACACAAGGACTGTTTCCACCTTTTACTCTATTTTTTCCCTACACTCATGACAATGACTATCATTTTTATAAAATGTAAAAAGAAGTCCTGCAGAAACAATTCCACTGAATTGGATAATGATTGTTTGCAATCGGGGATTTGCTGATTATTGCAATGAGAAAATGACATAATGCAGGCATACTTTCACAATGCTCAGAGCTTTTGTTTCCTTTCTTGTGTTTATTTTTGTTCTAACAGTCCCTGTTGTTTGAGATGATTGCAGTGTGACCTTCACATTAATCAGACTTAAATCTTTCATCATTTTGAACCATTTCTTCTGTGTCTGTGCAATGTATTTTTTGATGTTTATTTTTTCCCTACTTTAGCTACACTGGCTATTCCACACCTACAGACTTTGGTTATGTTCTGAGATCAGGAATCCAATCTTCCCCTTTGAAATTATTTCTTTGTCTGAGTCAAGAATTCATTTCCCCACCTCCCCAATCTCTGTCAAATTCCAAATCGCTTTCCTCACCACAATTTGGCAAGTCCATAACTTGAAAAAAATGTGCACATCTCCGATAAAATAGTAATGTTTAGATTTGATTACTTACTTACAGTGTGGAAACAGGCCCTTCGGCCCAACAAGTGCACACCGACCCACCACCCACCCAGACACATTCCCCTACATTTACCCAACACTACGGGCAATTTAGCATGGCCAATTCACCTAACCTGCACATTTTTGAACTGTGGGAGGAAACCGGAGCACCTGGAGGAAACCCACACAGACACGGGAGAATGTGCAAACTCCACACAGACAGTCGCTTGAGGCAGGAATTGAACCCAGGTCTCTGGTGCTGTGAGGCAGCAGTGCTAACCACTTTGCCACCGTGCCGCCAAAGGTTTGTATTGAAATGAAACAGAAAATATTCAGAGTACTACACAGATCAGTTGGCATCTGACAAAGGAAAGACAAATTAATGTTAAGAGTGGAGTAATTGGTCACAATGTCAACCTTTCTTCTGTGATAATAACAGACCTGCTTTGCATCTCCAGCACTTTGCACTTTTGTTTCCCATTCTGTTTCTGTTTTTGTCAAAGATTATAAACTAAAGATTACTGACAACATTCTTGAGATGCATCATAGACAGGAGAATAGATGCTTGTATAATGCTTTCAGAGCTGTTAAAAATATATTATTTTGTCCTCATGAGCATACGTCACAGCTTTATTGTTATGTGGTGACAGTATTTATTTTGGAAATCATGACTTATGCATGGTTAACTGTTGCCTTTTGTACTGCCAAGTGCATACTGTCAATGTTCCTGTTGTCACATCTCTGCTTTATTCAACAGTCTAAACATGGGTCACATTGCTGTTTATGGTCCCATTATGTCTCTGCTAGCAGTCAAATACATGCAATTCTCAGGAGAAATTATGCTATTTACAAGGTCAGAAATGCTTCTCAGAGGCGAGCGAATTAGACTCCTGGATTATTACTGCACAGGATACCACTCTGCCCGTTAAATATACATCAACTCTTACAAGAAGCAATACAATTGGGGCCACTCAGATGCTGTTTGCCCATAAAAATACAAGTATTCCTGCTTTAGGCACAATGAATTTCTTTTGAAAAGTTATTATTCTATCTGCACCCAACAACCTATCAACAATGCCACTCTCTGTTTGGAATTTGAGAGTAAACATTTGAAACAGATTTGTGCTGATTGAAACCAGACTTCTTGAATTGTTTAAAAGTCAAATTGTCACTGTAACTGTGGGCAGCAGAAGCTCAGACAAATGAACTCCCAACTATCTCCCATTGACTTTTTATGACTCCATTATCACAAACGTAAAGTATTGTAGGTCATCAGTAATCAGAAGCTGACCTTAACTGGCCATATTAACATCATGGCTATAGACCACGTTCGTCGCTTAGTTCTTAAATGTCGATCCTCATCAGCTTTTCAGTACCTTTAAAACTAATATCACGACTGTGATCAGATACTCAACATTCTTCTTGATGTTTGCTCCCTCAACAATCCACAAGAGACTCAATGGCAGAGGGTAAGGTACAATTTCCTGATTCATACCATCATGCTGAATTCACTATTTACTCCATTTACCAGTGGTGCCAATCATGTACAGTACAAGGTGCACTGAGCAAAATTAATTCAGGCTGTATCTGCTTCCTATGTCATCTCAGTGAGAACAATAAAAAATCATGGGACAACAGTCAGCTTTTGAATTCGACATATGCTTCTGATTCTTCATTGTCTTTGCTCTTTTCTGTGTCACCAATGACAGAAAATGAATGAAAAGTGCACCACAGAATTGTGATTTTTAAAAAATATTTTAAACAGTTGGACTTAATTGACATACCATGTACATTTTACTGTCAAACTACTTAATAGGAGCTTGTCAATAGAATTCAAATTATCTATATTTTGCAGACCAGTTTGTATCAATTAAAGTACACGTTCTATTAAGCAAAGAATATGAGCTAAGCTTAGTTTAAGTTTTTCCTAATTCAGAATGAAATTTGCTAGCATTTGGATCACATGCCTTCATGCTAAATTGGGCACAAAGGTTGAGCTACAAGTCTTGCTGTCATTATTTTAATCAATAGTGGAATGTCAATGTCAAAAATGTGTAAAGGAAAGATGAAATCCTTTGAACTCTGAGGTGAAAGTACCTTAACATCAATTCCTACATCCACTGATGTCTCCAAGCAAGATTTCAGATCTGATCCAGGAAGAGCACTGCTACCTCTGAGTTTAACTGTTTAGAGAATTATGTCCCATTAAAACCTTGAGCACTTAACCCAGATGATGTTTGAATCAGAACAGAGGGAGAACTTGCAATATTGAAGGTTCTATCTTTCAAATAAAATGTTTAACAAAGACAACATTTCCTATCCCAGGTGGATGTTGACGCTTTAATTTTTGCAGAAGAACCGGGAACTGGCCAACATTCATCTCGCAACCCCATATTATGAGAAATTATTTGGTCAGCTTATTGCTGCTTGTGAGGTTATTATAGTTCAGTCCCTGCATTTCCAATATTAACATATACTTCAAAAATAATTGATTGGCTGTAAAACAGTTAGTGATGTTTTGCAGCTCTATTTAAATTAAACTATATACTTTATTTTATCTTTATGTTCTTTCTGTTTCTTTTTGGGTCCCTTGCCATGCTGACATCATAGGTGTTCAACCGTCGTACAATTATTGTGCTGAAGATGTCAGAAGATAGCCTGCATTTATCATCAAGAAGTTCTCTGACTACAATCTATGTCAAAACAAACTTTTTTATTCATTGAAGTGATGTGAGCATCGTTGACGAGACCAACATCTATTTATCTGAATTTAATGTTAAGGTAACTTGTTGAATTCCAGCAATCTCTGAGCTGGAGGTACACCCACACTGCTGTTAGCAAGCAAGCTCCAGGCTTTTGACCCAATGCAAGTGACAGAACAGTGGAATATTTCCATGTCAGGGTAGCATGTTACTTGAGAGAGAAACACCAGGAGATTGTGATCCTGTATGGCATGGAAGGTGCTTTTGTGGATCCCTGGTGAGCTGCTGCAGTACATCTTGTGGATCAGGGTTGTCCAATATACTTTGGCTATGGGACTGTCTAGCACAAAATATGCTTTCCCATTGGCTGGTTTGATGTTCCACATATGCTCACCAATGTTGAATAGCCACATTTTGGTTGTTTTGGTTCATTTTGGAAAGCCTAACACTAAATAGATACTTATTTTGACAAATGCACATGCCAAGCCCTTAATTGTTCAAATTCAAAGCATTATCTTTTGACTAGAACAAACCCCAATACCAAAATTGATATATTCAATTGAACAACACCTAAAATGTGTTGTTCTCATTGTTTTTCTAAACAGGGTATCTGAAAAATTATTATCATATTCAGAAAGTCTGAAGAATCTTTATTGCCCAATAAGAACAAAAACAATATTTTCATAATATTGTATATTTAAAGTAGGAACCAAACATTTCCATGTCGTTCCACACATCACCATTTATTTTCCTCTTCTTTATTTTCATTTTCTGAAAGGTAATTTGTCAGATTATATTTGATTGTTCCTATTTCAAAATATCAACAATCAAGTAACAGCTGTGGTGCTGACAGCTTCTGTTCATGTGCAGTTTATTTTTCTTCTAATTTAAGTTTTTTTAAAAATCCACATAATCATTGTGACAATGTGTGCCTGTGTCTTTTATTGTTTTCATAAAATCTCTTCAAACCCAAATGAACTTAATTTAATTTATTGATTCTAATTCTGTATAAATGTCTGATCAAATTCTTGAAGTTGGGAGATGTCTTGTTACATTTGTGTTACCTGTAAATAAAAAAAAAACATAAAAAATCTAATCCGCTTTTGGGAAAATAGGTTTATCCACTGCAATGAAATCTTACCTTGCTATTGGAATGAGTAACAATATCTTTGCCTGTTTCTTTAAGAGTTATGAAGTATTCTTCAATTCACACAATTGTGTCATTTCATATAATCCTGACAAATGAAATCTATTTTAAACTCTGCTATTTAAAAGAAAAGCTGCCTTTTTTTTCCCATTCTACAGATTAACCACAGAAAAGAGACAGAATCTTTATCAAATCTCTCTGGATTGCCCTCTTTTGGATTAGAACACTTTTCAATTCATGCTGTCATTCTGCGAAACATTTTCAAGACTTAAGGTTTATCCTTGCATTTCAGGAAACAAACCGTAGGTTTCATATCTTGAAATCAATGGCAGAAAATGAATGAAAAGTGTGCACCATGGAGCTGTGATTTTGTTTCTTTCAGCACAGAAAATCCAGAGTATTTTAGATCATTGAATGTTTTTGCTTATTTCTCAAACTTATTTTTGTTGCATGTTTTTTGTTTTGATACTTTGAGCCCATTGTTTGTTTAGTGAGCATATCCACAGTTTTTTTTAAAAAAAACTCACTTTTTAAATTCCTATGATAAACAAAATTTCGACCTAAAATAAATCCAACTCAGTAATTATTCCAAACATTCCATCTGACACCATCAGACATTAAAAACAAATCAAAACGTCTGAATCTTGAATCCAGATTAGAAATCCCCATTTATCAGAGTACCTCGGATTCATCAATCTGGCCAGTAACTATGATTGTGGAGTTGTTCTTTGAAATGTTTACTTTACTTTTTTCTTCATTCTAGATCTCAGCAGATTTCCAAATGCATCTTCAATCAGGTGAACCAAACCATTGTACTCACTGCAGCAACAAGTTGCTTTTTTGAGTTTTCTTTCAACCACTTTCTTGCCATGGCTGTGTGTTATATCAGACAATATTTATTTTTGACCCAATTTAATTATTTTTTTCAGTATGCTGTTGCCCTATTCAAAGCTAAGATATCCCTTCTCCGGTCCTGTCATAAGGCCACACTTGAACAAGCAAAGCCATGTGTCTGGAATATTATTTCAAATGCTCTCACTAGTCTCCCATGTTGGAGTGGATGAAGCATATTCATGGTCTCAATAACACCCTCTCCCTTTCTTTCTCACAGCAACGGTACGTGTTAAGTCACTTGTAGATTTTACCAATTCTGTGCCTTGACCAAATTTCTCATCCTGCTCTTGAATCCACAATACAGCTCTTCAGTCAGAGAGCCATTTCTCCTCCATTCCATTCTGCCACTGAGAGATAAACTCCTAGCTCACGTTCATCAATACAAAACGAAAGAACAATTGTCTGAACACGATGAGTACAATACAAAAGGAAATAACACACTGGCTTACAAGACAGAGAAAATTCATATTTCAAGCACTGAACTCAGTGTTGTGCTGATTCCAGAGTCAAAGGTTTCTCGTGCTTGGATGGCAGGAGTGGGGAGGGCTATGAGGAGGTTTCTTTGGTTGGGCTGCTTTGTGGACTGAAAGCGTACTCAAGGGAGATGGTCAGCCAGTTTGAATGTTTAAGCTCCCAGTTATTGGTCAGTGAAAACTCTTTCAGTGGCATTTTTGCCAATGGCCATGTGTCAGCCCACCACCTGATAGAGGAACCCTTCTACCAGCGATCCTTAGAGTCTTTGAAGATAATGACTCCCATTCCCCAAATAACTGAACAATCAGCAGCAAGTTTGGTACTGGAGGGGTTTGTGGAGACCAGCCCTTCTCACAGAATACATTCAATTTCATCCCTCCAAAGGTGCCTTTATTTTGACATTCTTCCCTCAATGTTTGCCCTGCCCCTCCCTCATACTTGCCCCAAATCTTGCCCCACCTCTCCCTCCACATCTTGCCCATACTTTCAGCTCAGAATGCTCTAGGCTAACAAGCATAGGCATACAAGTACTTTTTAAGATTGGGAAGTACATGATTTATTTATCTATTTGTACCTTCGAATTGGTTGAACCAATAGGAGAAAGTAAACCTCCACTGATCAAAATCCAAATGATGGTTAGATTTTAGTGTTAGCAAGGAGCTCAATGGCCACTTGCACTTTGATATTTATGAAGTGAAAAATGGCATTTAAGAATGCCAGTGCTAATTCAGAATTCTTGTAAAATGTCATTTTTACAATTCTTCAAAAAACTTGCTTCTCACTGGAGCGATATTTGTCCCTGAGCAGTGGTGTGCCTACTGTATTTTCCAAGATTTAAACCTGACTTTAAGTCTGACAAATTTCTGGTGTCAGTTCAGTTGAAGTTAATTCAGCTTCTGAGCCAAGGTTACTTTGTTTATCCAGTGCTTGGAAATGAAATGTGAACAGTATGCTTCACTTTCTGTAATAGTCTGTTTCCTCCCCATTTAGAATCAATGACCTTTTCAGTTTCTGCCCTGTAGCAGAATGACATTGATGTCAGGCCTTTGTCAAGGCACCAAAGACATCTCTGATTGTCTGAGTAGTTGCGAATTGTTATGGCTCCCAATTGTATGATTCTAAGTCGGCAAATTGCATTTGATTCACAAATAAATGTTAACAATGTAAGGTAGATTATAAATGGCTCACTTTTACACTGCAGGATGGAACAGGCCATTTGGCCCAACAAGCCCACGCCAACCCTCCAAAGAGTAACCCACCCAGACCCATTTCTCTACCTTATTGCTCTGTATTTCCCCTGACCAAAGCACCTAACCTACACATTCCTGAATACTATGGGCAATTTAGCATAGCCAATTTACCCAACATGCATATGTATGTTCTGTAATGTTCTGTAATTTGCTTCAATAGACTGTCTCCTGACGTCTGATCATGCTAAGGTTTGCCCACAGCAGCTATCTAGAACAAGGTTTGTCTGTAACTCTGCTGTTCCCAAAGTAGGAAATAAACAACTTAAACCTACACCTTAATTTTAACTTGGGCTGCTCTAACTGCAGCCATGGTGAAAGCCCCAGGATATCATTAATTGAGATTTATGATCTCACCCGTTTAAATGTCCTGGGAGACAGTAATTTTTTTTTCTGGTGATAGAGTTGGATACAGACAAAATCAATGGTTTTTCAGAGTGTGACTTGAAGCATTAAATTCCACTCTTGATTTGAATAACATCCCACCTTTTCATGTTTGATGCTGTGCAAGATACAAGTGAGACTCATTGTTTTACTTTTTTTTGATTATTTATATTACATTTCCCTTCATTACAGGCAGAACTTAACAAAATCATGCTGCAAATTAAACTGCAAATTACAAACTAAGTTCGAGCAGAGGAAATATAACAGAATGGAGGAAAGCAACATGCCTCATTTTACTAAATGGCAGAACTATCTTAATTCAGCTACTTGTGAAAAGGTGCACCTGTCAAATTTCATACTTATGGAAAGAAAGTGAAGAAAACATGAAAAGTAATTAGTATTGAGAGTAATATGAGCAATCTTGAAATGTTCAAACAGCTTTGGCTTTGCGTCTGCCTTATAGCAACTTGAAAATTTTCGTTAAGGTTTCCAGGGAGCCATGTGACTGCTTGATAACTCTGGATTTCAGGGTCCCACACATGCTGTATCTTATTCTGAGCCCTGATGTTTAAATTTTGCACCAGTTGGAAGATCAGTCCTGAGAACCTTCTGATCTTTCAATGTTTATCTTCTGCATGCTTCTCTCTTACTTCTCTTGGACTTATCTTGAATGTTTGGGTAGCCTGCTCAGATATTTTCTGATTAACCTGATCATCCCTTTTCAAAGGTACAGTTGAGCCCAAGGAGATGATCTGTGGGAAGGATCTGGTTTGGGCTAAAGAAGGGCAATAGTGGTGAACGTCTGTGGATGAATGTTAGATGCTATCATAAACATAAATTAGCTCCAAATGTACCCTGGACTCTTTTGTCTATTTTTAGAAGTCAAGGTGCACAGATAGTTGCAACTTATGATTAAATCAATAGCACTATCTATTAATCTCTGAATAATATGGGAATATAGCTCTTGGAAATGCCACAGACCTTGCAAAACAACTTGGTCTTAAAGTTGCACCAATGATTACATTGAATTAGACATCCAAGTGGAGATACCAATCATGGACTAACACTGGTTATAATTGAAGGCTTTTGATCATGATGTGAATAGCCAATAAGCATTTGACACAGAGATCTGTGATAATAAGAGCATGCTCAGTCTGATATTACTGGGACCAAGAACTGTAAAATCTATTGCCAAGACTTTTAGTGGTCTCTTGGGTGACCAGGCATTCCAACCTCGGTTGAAGTCACTTCCTTGCTTTGATTGAAGTATAATACACCTCTCAAAAGTTTGATAGCAGTCATTGATATCAGCACCCATCCCTCATCAGCAGTAACACTGGTGTCTGGTCTCGGCAATTGTCTTTTCTGTCACTTGACCAGATGGGCCAATGGGCTGAGAAGTGGCAGATGGAGTATAATTCAGGTAAATGTGAGGTGCTGCATTTTGGGAAAGCAAACCTTAGCAGGACTTTGCTGAACAAAGAGACCTTGGAGTGTAGGTTCATAGCTCCTTGAAAGTGGAGTCACAGGTAGATAGGACAGTGAAGAAGATGTTTGGTATGCTTTCTTTTATTGGTCAGAGTATTGAGTACAGGAGTTGGGAGGTTATGTTGCAGCTGTACAGGACATTGCTTAGGCCACAGTTGGAATATTGTGTGCAATTCTGGTCTCCTTCCTGTTGGAAAGATTTTGTGAAACTTGAAAGGGTTCAGAAAAGATTTACAAGGATGTTGCCAGGGTTGGCGGATTTGAGCTATAGGGAGAGGCTGAACAGGCTGGGGCTGTTTTCCCTGGGGTGTCGGAGGCTGAGGGGTGACCTTATAGAGGTTTACAAAATTATGAGGGACATGGATAGGGTAAATAGGGAGAGGTTTAGAGAGAGAGGGGAAACATATTAAAGAGACCTAAGGGGCAATGTTTTCACACAGAGGATGGTACATGTCTGGAATGAGCTGCCAGAGGAAGTAGTGGAGGCTGGTACATTTGCAACATTTAAGAGGCATTTGGATGGGTATATGAATAGGTCGGTTTGGAGGGATATGCGCAGTGTGCTGGCAGGTGGGACTAGATTGGGTTGGGATGTTTGACCAGTAGGGACAGATTGACTGAAGGGTCTGTTTCCATGCTGTACATCTCTATGACACTATGACTTGGTGACCTGCTGGATTGGGAACTTCAACCCACGGTTGATACTTGAGGCTGTCAGGAAGGATGGGTTGCTTCACCTCTGACACCTTGTCATGACCCAGCCAACTGAGGGCTTCAACCCCGCCTCCCCCACCCCCCCACGCGCACACACACACACACTTTTCCAGAACCCATTTCAATCTCTGAGCATCTTCCTGGAAGCTGAAAAAAATATCCCTTCCATGGGTCTGACAGCAACAATATTGAGCAGAGGATAAACTCACTTTGCATGGACATTAATGGTCATCCACTCATCGTCTCAGTCACTGTTGCTCCACTGATCTCATATGAAATACAGCTAGAGTACAATGGCATTGCTGTTCACTGACAAGGATGAGCATTACCTTGAATCAACAACCCAGACTTTCTCCATCAGGGCCTCCATTGCTACCTCTGAGACTATGTGGACCTTTTGTTCTGATTCATGGATCATATTGGAATCTGTCCCTGTCTATCAGCCCGCCCAGTCTTCGATGGATGATGACAGATTACATAAATTCCAGTAACATTGTAGTTAATCAGTGTTTGAGTGCTGACTGATCTGCAGCCATATTTAAAACATAACATTAATCATTAATTCGTCTGAAGAATTGCTTGGCAAAATGCACACCTTTGAGCTGGCATTTCTGAGGAGCATAGTACTGTCCAGTTTCTGTTTTCACCCAATTGGCTAAAATAATCTCATCACATAAATGAAATTTGTCACCTGGGCACTACAATGAATGGCACTAATGTTTGAAAACTATTAACTAATCATATTAAAAGAAATAATAATGTTCCAAATTGACTCAACTATGAAATGTTATGTTACCAATTAAATATATTTTATGCCTGCATTAAAGATTTTACTGCAGGTCTGGCTGCTTCTGTATGTCATAGAATTTTTGAATGATGCTCACCACTGCCATCATTCATCGAAACATAGCAATGCGAAGTGGGAATGATTTAAACATAACACGATAATTTGCACGTTATTGTATGCATTGAAGGGCATGATTATTTGTGAACAGAATCAGCTGAAGCTTAGGTTTGTTTTGGGCGAAGTACACATTGTGTCCAATTTTGCTTTGGAGGATTTCTCGCCATGCAGCCTGAAGCTCTGCTCACTGCTCAGCAACTGCATAAAAGATGCAGTGCAATGCTCTTGAAGTCAAGTTAGGCCTCACCGGATTTGTTGCCCAATTCTGCCATACATCTTTCCATAGGCAATATCACTCAGACCATATTGAGATTCCACCCATTGTTTCCAATTTTAGAAGTCCAGTACCTGCATCCAGTATTACAAGATCAAGGCATTTTAAAGAGTGCGTTTTCCAAATTAATGGTTGCCACTCTATTTCCTTGAATTCTGAGGTATTGGCTTCATCTGCCAAAGTTCCCTCACTTTTGAGGTGTATTTAGTATTGCGATCTTGCTTAAAAATGGAATATTCTGATGAGCTAGTAACAGCCATGGCACAGTCCAGCTTGCAAATTGTAGTGGAGGATATGCAAATGTGCTTTCCCATAATGATAGCTTTTGTACCTCCATAATAATCCACAAACATATCTGCAATAATGTATGTTTGATTCATCCATCTTGGTCTGAGATTGGTAAGTTTGTGTTCAGCAGACATAGAACCATAACATTTCATAGGAGGCATTTCTTCTGATCTAAAATAATCTAATTTCCCTTTGATGATTTTAAGATTTTTATTTCTGTTCTCATACTTCTGTTACTTGTCATCAATTAGTAAATCTGTGGCTGTGCCTTATTTCCTAAAATTTAGGTGGCTTCCCAGTTTGGCTTAGTAAAAGTGATGGTAGAATGTAAAGTAGAGGGCATATCCAGAAAATTTGCACAGAAATAATAATGGTCACCTTCACAATTATCCCCTTTAGGGATATGCCAGGCAAATCATCCCTGATAATAGAAGGAAATGTTATATTGAAGCAGGTAAATGGAATTCCTTAGAGACTGAGTGACTTCTATTTTTATGCGGTCATTTGGAAGAAGTAGGCAGTGTAACCTGAAGCTGTGACAAAGACTTTTATCAACTCCTCTCAATTGGTGAACAGATTTTAATAAGGAGATATGTTGAGTAGATGTTCTGCTGGTGATGACAGCTTTAAAGTATAGCCAGGGTGAAGAAAATGAACAGATCATACCTTAGAATGGATGAAACTCCCCATATAATCCCCTGGGCTGAGCTATTATAGGCATACTTCCCTATGAAGGTTACAATATAAGTAGTGCCTTGGAGATTCATTCTGTTTTGTACTTGTCAATTCACCTTCTGTACCTTTCTCTTCTCTGTTGGTGTCCCTGTGCTCCTGACTGTAGAGCTCCAAGGGCAATTTTTAAATTTACTTTGGTGACATTCTGTGATTTGAAAGCTAATAAAGCATTGCAAAGTGCCCATTGTGCTACTGTTGCTAATCTTTGTTCGTCAATAAGCAGTAGTTGTATGAGAGTCACTCTGTTTCGCCTACCTAAAACAATACTACTGAGGTGAAGTTCTTCATTTATATTGTTTTAAAAAGCACTGACATTATATTCTGAGACTTTTTCCAAGCAGTTCCTCAGATGAGATCCAGATAACAGATCTGTGGGGAATATATACATTTCTGAAGGGTGTTGCAGATTGGATCGCATGATGGGATCAAATGCCCATTATACACAGTATATGATATACGAATGAGTGTATTGGATTCAAAATGTGTATCAAGTGTTCAATCTAATTTTGCACCAGAGTCCTATATAACCTGCAGCTGTTTTTGCAAGACTGAAAATGATTGGTCAAGCTGCTTTATTATAGCTTTTATTTTCCAAACTTTGCCATAAAACACAATTTTATCACTTGAAAAGTTTTCTCATACAATCCTTCAAAACATGTATTTGTTGAATTATTTTTAGGGCAGCTGTGCAGATGTAATTCCTTAAAACTATCCTGCTATTTAATAAGATCACACCTGGTCTGTATTCAATGACTGCATCCACTGCATTCTGACACAGAGTTCCAATGTCGCACAACACTCAGAGAACAAAATTCTCATCATCTCTGTTTTAAAGGAGTGACCCATAATTTAAATCAGCACTTACTAATTCTGGACTTAACCAAACAGGAAGCATCCATTTCATTTCCATCTGAGGTGTCAGCACAGAGTTTTGCTTGACACCTCTCATCACATCCTGCCAAATAGACAAAGACCTGTTTCTGCAAAAGCCTGCTCTCTGTTTTCTGCTAGCTAGACAATCTTCTATCCATGTCATTTGGTTACCCAGTGCACCATGAACTTTTATTCTCTAGCGTAACCCTTGGAAATGTCCAATATGTCTGCAAGTCCCCTTTATCCATAACACTTTACTTACTTAAAGAAATTTAATAGATTAGTTAAACATTATTTTCCTTTCACAAAATCAGACAGACTCTTCCTGATAGCCTTGAGTTTTCCTGAGTGTGCTATTATAACCTTTTTACTTATCAATTGTAACACCTTGCTTCTGACAGACATTATGCTAGTTGATCTTTAGTTTTCTGTTTGTTACCTCTAAAATAAAGAGGTTATATTTTGAGATACGAGGGTGAAGTGCATCTGGACATAAAAACTTGTCAGCCTGCTTTCCTGTTAATTGTAATTTCACTGAATTTCTCTCTCCTTTCAAATTTACATAATTATTGGAATTTCTTTGTATCCTTTATAGTGAAGACAGAAGCAAGTTATTTATTCACTTCATCCGTTATTTCTTTATCATTTGCTATTACCTCTCCATTCTTACTGTTCAGAGGATCTACACTCATTTCTTTCTTTTCCTCATTAAATGCCTCTAGAAATGCTTGCTCTTCCATGTTAACTTCTCGTCGTGCTGTAATCTTCCTCATGATTAACATTTTTGGCATTCCCTGCCATATATTATATTCTGAACAATCATTTTCCGCTGTTCACCTTTGTGTAGTTATAGTTATTTCAATCAAACTGTTCAGTCATGTTACAACACACATCCAGTCAGGTGGGGCTTGAACCTGAGCATCTTAGCTCAGAGGTAGGGACACTACCACTGTGCTACAAGACCCTTTTTGCAGTGATATGCTTACTCATTTGATGCTTTGCCTAACTTATTTAATTAACCACAAATGATGGGCGCTTCCCTTAGAATTTTTCTATATAATAGAAATATGCATATTTTTAATATTCTGAAATACCCACTTAAATTCTGCCACTGTTGCTGTATTGATCGATTCCCTGGCCTGCTATGCCAGTTTACTTCAGCGAGTTCAGCTTTCTTGGCCATGTTGGCACCCTTCTTTAATTGAAAAATACCAGACTTGGTCCTTGTTTTCTCTCTTTCCACCAGATGTAAAATTCAATCTTCTTGTGGCTGCTACTAACTCTGTGTGCCTTCCTCTGAGGCCTTAAATTAGTCCTGTTATATTACACAATACGAAGTCTAACATAATTTACAAAAGAATTATATAAACTCCTCATCCAGGCTACAGATATAAATTTGAGTTTTCCATCTTAAATGTAGATTAACATCACCACCCAAGATTATTGCCATCCCTTTATAACAAGTAGCTAGTATTTCCTCTTGAAAACTTGCCTTACATTTTATTTCTGTCCTTGCTGTAAGTCTCTATGAAATGCAACGGATTAACTGATACAACAAATCGTCAAGGCTTTGATGGAGTTTTAGCAGGGTGGCCATTTTCCAGTCATGGTTTAAAACTGGCTTCATGATTAAAAAGAAAATCTCCATAAGTTGATTGAAATCAGCATTCAGTCTTTTCAATTGGTGTCAGAAAAATCACTTTAAAGTGATAATAAAACTATAAATAATTAGGATGGTGAGTTACAGAAAGAAAAAAAAAACTGCTTCTGACTCTTGATATACAGTATCAAGTATGTCAGACCAGATTTCTTGATGAACACTAATGAACCAGTTACCTTTTATTACAGTATGCCAGTTTTCAGCTTTATCTTCTGGTTGTAACCTGAGCATGATTAGATGAAGCCAAGTTCACAGATTGTCACATTGCAATTGCAATGATGACCTCCAGACTGCTAATTTGATACTATACATCAATTACACTGCCATGTCCAACAAAATAATTGCATTCAGTTCTCAATTAAATTTTCAAGCAAAAGGATTTTGAATGTTAAGTGTTCAAGCACTGCCAATTTTCGTGTAATGTAAGGCCACGAGTACTCCTCAGATTCAAAATAAGTGGATCCCAATGTTTGCAAGAGTATGTTTACAACCTTGTTCCCACATTCTTGGCTGTATTGTGTAACATGTATGTACAGCATTGGTCATCTATTCCTAACTGTCAGTTTATGTTGACTCATATCATCCGTACCAAGAAGCAAGGACAAAGGTATGCTTTTGACAAAGTAGTCCGTATCAAACTAAAATTAAGATCAAACATAGAAGAGCTGAGGCTACGTTTGATCATTGGATACCCAGGTCATTGTCATATTTTGAGCACTGACGTTATTTTCAACCAGTCTTTTGTAATCAATATGCCAGTAAAATGTAAATTCACTGTGATGGCAAACAAAGGTTAGGAATCTGCCCTGTGGTATTTTTGCCTCCCTTTGACTCAACAACAGCAGCACAAATAGAATCAAACTAGCCAGTCTGTCAGTTCCATTTCTCTCACTCACTTCTATTACTTGCAGCAGCTGTTTCTCTGCTTATTGTCTTTCTTTTATAATTAAACTTTACCAGATTTTTAGCTCCACTTTCACAATTTATCTCACCCGTCTTAAAGTTAATAAAAGTCAGGCTGATGTATTGGTGCAAGTCTCCAGAGGACTGTCACTCTGTGTCTGTGGAAGGAAGTGTCTGACAGTAATGTACCAGCTGAGTGACTAAGAGATTTGATCAGATTCAATCAGTTCATTCTTAATCACAGTGGAAGCCCAGCACAAAACAGAACATAGAAACATTGATTAATTCATTGGGCCCGAGAGAAGCTATTTATGGGCACAAATATTTAAAAGTGTGCTTTACCTTTGTCTTGTTCTTAATAATGCTGCTCTATTTCTTTTGATTTTCATACTACCTCCCCTCATGCTAAATGCTTTGCCCAAAAAAGCATTTCAGGTGTGCAAGATACCACATAACTGAATTATCTAATGAAAGCCTGTTACAAATGTTACAGTCCCAGCCCTGTTGAACTTCCAAAGGAATGCTTTTAGTACTAGTGCTGCAATAATGAAGAGTGATGGAGACTTTGCTAAGCACAAGGCTGACATCCAATAAAGCTAACCTATTCAAGAATGACCATATTGCGTAATTCTGATTTAACATCAAACTTCAGGAGGATCTGGAATGTGCTGCCTGGAAATGTTGTTGAGGCAAGTTCAGTCGAGGCATTGACTGATTATTTAATAGTAACAATAAATGGAGCCTATGACTATTAGGTTGCTTTTCAAATCACCTCAATATAGCAACAGAGTGCCTAAGATGGGGAACAAAAAAGTGTCTGCTCAAGTATTTCAGTGCATTTCTGCTTTGTCATGCAGAGGTATAACACCGTCTCATAATTTTATTCAAGTTAGTCTCCTGATTGTGGCCATGTTGGAAGGGGTAAGAATCATGCATTCCCTCTTAACAGAAGCACACAACATGTTCAAACCTTAAGTGCCTGAAAGGCAAGTCTGTAAATTTTATACCTTGAATTATTTGCCTCCTTCTTGTCAATAGTGAACAATGATAGCCTAGCTAGTGAGTGAAAGTGGTTCTATATTTGAATCATTCTCAAGTGGGTGCATTTCACAACTTGAGCCCCTTGTCTCAGATAATTCTCAATAGTGGTGTTCCTTCATTAGATTCAGCTCTCAGATATAAAACTGCTTGAGTCAACAAGACCAAATCTGCTTCTCAGTGTCAGCAACTTTTATTTTCTTTGATGTGTAAGTCAGTGTTTAGACCTGAGAATAGTGCATACAGTTTTGGGTGGCAAGCTATTGGGCTGATGTGAATGTATTTGAGAGAGTGCACAAGAAGTGCACCGGAAAGGTTTTGGGAATGAAACACTTCAGTTACAACATTGGAGAAGTTAAAACTATTTTTCCTTGGAGAGAAGGTTATGAGGTGATTTGACAAGTTTTCAAAATCCGGACAGAGTGGATAGGGAGAATCTATTCCAATAAATAGATCGAGAGCCAGACGGCAGAGTTTTAAACTGTTTCGCAGAAGAAGCAAGGTTAGAGAAAAACCTTTTCACATAGTGAATAGTTAGGGTCAGGAAAGTACTGCCTGGAAATGTTGGAGCAAGTTCAATTGGAGGCTTTCATTGACTGATTATTTAAATAGTAACAATATATAAGGTTACAGGGAAATAGCAAAAGTGCGGCACTGATTTCAAATGCTCAGAGTGTCAATGCAGAGCCAATGGGCTGAATGGCTTCCTTCTGCACCATAACATTTCTTTGATATGGACAGCACATTGTCATGGTTGCCTATTACATGTTGCTGGTTGCAGTGACAGTCTCTGTTCTTATTGAACCATTGCAATCTTTGTTCTAGATGGTGTTATAAGCAGTTTCAGGATTTTAGTAAGACAATATTGATAAATGTCTAACCACAAAATAATATGCAATTTGCAAGGAACTCTGGAGTTGTTAATGCCCCCATATGACATTGCTATTCTTGTCCTTTTGCAGTCAGAGAGGTTTTGAGGCTATTAGGTGCTGTTGAAGTAAATTTGAAGCATTACTGAGGTTCATCCTATAGACAGAAAGATAGTGCATACTCTAGCCAAAAAATATCAATGGTGAATGAAGAGAATACGAAAGTCAGTTGCAAGAGCGCCAATCAAATGCATTACTCCGCCTCAGATGATGTTGAATAATTTGTGCCTTGTAGACTTTGCATCATTCCAGTTCCGTTCTGAGGACTTCACACTTTTCTGACTTCAGCTTTATACCGGATGAAGGAGATTTCAATGGTCAGAGCCTGTTCAGTGAGTAGCTCGGAGTGGAACTTGCAGGTAGTCGTGTTCCCATGTATCTGCTGCTCTTATGCTTCTAGATGGATGTGATTATGGGTTTGGAAAGAGCTGTCTAAAGATGTTTGGTCCATTCCTGTGTACATCTAGTAGTTAATACACACTGCTGCAGGAGAACATCAATGGTGGGGGGAGTAATTGTTTGTGAATGTGACATCAATCAAGTGGGTTGCTTTGTCCTGGATGGTGTCAAGCTTCTTGAGTGTTTTTGGAACTGCACTCGTTCAGGCAAGTGGGAAGTATTCAATCACACTCCTGACTTGTACCTTGTAGCTGGTGAATTGTCAGGAGGTGAGTTACTCACTACAGCATTCCTAGCTTTTGACCTGCAGTGTTGTGATTAGGGTTATGTTTGATCTGGGCTCTGTATAGCCATCATCAAAGGAGCAAACTACTGGTCATAGTATGGAAAAAAGATACTTGCAAAGCAAGTGGGGGGTTTATCGATTGATCACTGCAAAAGCTACAAGAAAATTCTCCTGATGATTTTGTTACTTAATTGGTAATATGGTACAGTTACTGAAAATATTATTTGATTAATCATTTTATAAATACCAGACTTTATAAGGCAGCCATGATATTATCTTCTGGTTGCCTCCTTTTAGTTTATGTGAGACGCCATTGTTTAGAATGGCGGTGCTTGACTGAACTCTTAAACGCACTCAGGCCAATGTAATTTGGTTGTCATGGGGAAAGAGGTTCAAGCTGAAATACACAGAAACTGAAGTCCCAATTTTCTCCCCGGACATAACAGAGTGACAGCTGATACTTGAAGACACCAACTGTCAGACTCAGAAACCAAAATAACTACTGTTGCGAACAGGATGGGAAAAATTGTTTATTTGTGTGTTAACCACCAGCAGAATGTTGGTGAGAATCAATTCTCCATTCAAAGAGAATGAAACATGTCAAAATTGAGAGAGTAAAGAATCATCAGACTTGCTTTGCTGCTGGAAGACAGTTTGATGATAATCAAAGGATTCAGTGAAGGGACTGTCAAAGAAAGCCTGGATGATTAAACCTGTGAGGCATGGAGTTTGGTACTTCGTCTACCAGGCTACATGTGTGCCTGAGAGTGTTGTGTGATTTTTGTTTATGGTATGGATGTTTTGGTTACTTTAGTTAGTTAATAGGGAAAATAGCTTTTCTGAAATTCGTGTGTTACCTACGAAGCAAAGTTTGGTGATATTGACAGCAATTTCTTTGTTATAGAATAGAATAGCATAGAATCCCTCCAGTGTGGAAGTTGTCAATTTGGCCCAACATGTCCACACCAACCCTCTGAAAAGCACTCCAACAGAACCAACCCCTTACCTTATCCCTGTAACTCTGCATTTCCCATAGCTAACCCACATAAGCTGCCAATCCTTGGACGTGAGGGGAATTTAGCATCAATCCACCTAACCTGGACACCCTTGGACTGTGGGAGAAAACCCACACAGAAATAGAAAAAAATGTGCAAATTCCACACAGCCAGTCGTATAAGGCTACAATCAAACCAGGGTCCCTGGTGCTGTGAGGCAGCTAAGGTAGCCAGTTGGCCGTTCTTTTAATAAAAGCCTCAGAACTGAAATCTTATCTGAATCTTCCTCAGATGCTGGGAAATTAATTTCTCGTATAAAAATTTCTCCACAGGAACATAACCCCAGATAAACAAAAAAATGTCTGTGAGCTGTGATGACTAAACATGCCATAAACAGAATAATGTTTTGTAGTCGTGACTAGGTATTCCTTCAATTAGTTATTCTGTGCATCATCCCTCCTATTTTTAGCAATCAGTACTTGGAATCCTCTTAAGCACTTATTCAGATGTCAGGAATTGCTTCCTAAATTCCTGCCAGCTCAATTATGTCAAATCCTGACCCCAACCTCATCCTTTGTCACAATCCTATATTCCTCATTCAATGTATCATTCATATTCATGAACCCACAGTAGGCCAGAAGGTGTTCCTCATATAATATTCATTCCTCTGTAAAACAAGGATTGAGAGTTTTTGCCTTGGGCTTTATGAATATCAAACAGTTCCATCTTCCAAATTCTTGCAAAATTTGTAACAACATGTTCATAGAAGATTTGTCACACAACTTAATCAGAGGGCTGCTTAAACTAGGAATTCATAAAGACACAATGCTTCAATCTGATTAATCCCTCCCAATCACTACAACTGTCAGGTTTTTTGGGGGGCTGTGAGTTGGAGAGATGGGAGTAGTGATTTGGATGAAGAGAAGGAATCTTGGTGTTCGTTAATATGAAGAGTGTCACCTTCAGAGGATGGATTTTTAAAAAATTTTCACTATTTGTCAGGTTTAATTGTTCCCTGGCCAGGTACATCTCAGTCTGGAGATGGAACTGACATTTCTTTGCATCATTTGTGTGAGTGTCCTTCAACCCAAGTTCAGTGATCCAATTAAGCAATCAGAGTGACAAGTCTATTTTCAAAATCAGCACAAACCTCATCTCTCTATGTTACTAATGGACATTGTGCCAAATTAGGAGACAAGTAGAGGACTTATTCCTTCCTCAATGTGCCTACACATAGCTGAAAATTATTTTCTTACACTTTGCCAAATAAGTATATTTTATTTGACATGGAAATCTGCACACAAACATTAGAAAAATGAAACAAAATTAAGAGTTGTGCACATTGTACATAATCTATTTTAATTTCCTCCCAAGTACTCATTTCCTGCCAAAACACTCTTTGCCATGACTCCTAGATGGAGTAAAAGACAATTGCCTCATTTGATAAATGGTATTTCTCATGTTGCAAAACATTGTCCAATTTATTTTAATCATGAAGATCAGCTTTATCAAAAGATATAATTTGTACAAAGAATTGATGATGTTTCAATAGTGTGATGGTCACTTTGCAAATTAATTTTTTTCCTATTATTCCCTTTGATTTATTGAGCATTTTTAATGCAACAGTCACTTCATTCCATCTGAGTTGTAGTTAATATTGTCGTATTTCTTCACCCCCGGTGTCCTCCTTGATTGATGTGAAGACTGTTCACAGCTTTTCCTATTTTAAAGCATTTCTTCAACAGCCTTCTTTTCCACTACAATCTGCATGTGTCAAAAACTGTGATAAATCAGTGAAGTCCCACTGTGATGCTATAATTTGGGTGGAATCTCCACTTAGCTGATTACATTGGGTTTCCACCAAAGTTAATGTAATGCAACAAGAGAAGCCCTAAGGAGCCCTTAGGCTTAGCATCATTGAATTTAACATGGAAATCTGCACACATACAATGGAAAAGTACATCTGAAACAAAATTTTGAGTTATACATATTGTACATAATCTGCTTTAATTTCCTCCCAAGCAATATTCCTTGGACCCTTTATGTGTTAGTTCATCCTTTTTCCTGTTTTTAATTACTTTATTGTTTCACTATATGGACCAGTGTTTATCACTGTCATTTCTCAGTCACAGTCTCAGTCCTTCACTGCATGTGGACTTTCAGCTGCCTTCTAACTCATGAGCTTTAACTTCATTTCAACTTAGAAGGATTTCCATGTCTCATAATACATGTGTCAGTTAAAGCGCATGTGCTTTTGTCTGTTTACTTGGTTAGTATTTTTCTCTGGAACAAGTTGCTAACATGTCACCAGAGGTGACAGTTTGAGGGGTTGACAATCAGTATTAAGCATGTCTAATGAGGAGACTCTCTGACTGACACTACCTACACCAGCATACTCAAAAGATTTGCAAGTTGGTTTTCAAATTATTTGGCTAAAATAATGAATGCATCTTTCTTGGCCATAAGGTTGTGGAATCTTTGGCTCAGTGGCAAGTATGTTACCTGTTGTACCACAAACCCTCTCATTTATTATTATATTTAAACCATTCTGGATGTAGGTTTGCTTGCTGAGCTGGAAGGTTCATTTCCAGACGTTTCATCACCCTACTAGGTAACATCTTCAGTGGGCCTCAGGCGAAGCACTGCTGAAAATTCCTGATTTCTATTTATATGTTTGGGTTTCTTTGAATTGGTGATGCCATTTCCTGTTGTGATATTATTTCCTGTGGTGAAGTCACTTCCTGTTCCTTTTCTCAGGGGGTGGTAGGTGAGGTATAACTCGATGTGTTTGTGTTTGTTGATTTAAACCATATGGCACAATTTAATCACCAAATAAAGGAAGAGCTACGAATAAGTTACCTTTCTGGCTTCATTTAAGCTTTTATTAAACCAGTCAATTTAAATGGCTTTCTTAATTCCAATTCCCCATTATTCTAATTCTAAACATTTGTGAGATATGTGTTTGGTTTTGCTGAAGCTGTAATTCTTCTCAGTAATCTGCCTTTTTCAGTCTTGTGTGAATAATCTCAAATTATCGTGACAATTATCAATGAGATGAGTCAGATGTCCAATTTTGTAATGAATGTAGATTTTCATGGAAGTTTCCACACCTCTGCCATCCCATCCTTCAGATTATGTGCATCTTCTGCTTCAGTAATGTCAGCTTCGTTCAGTCTGAAGTAACCCCAGATAACGTCACCTATCTTCCGAATGGAGAAAAGAGAGAAGCTGAGATTGTTCTCTTTGAAAGGGTTACGTATGTAATAATGTTGTTCAAAATCAGAAAATGTCTTGTGAGATTAGAGTGAGAAGTGGGGGAGTCAGGATGCAAGGTCAAACATCTATGGTAATGAGGTAAAAATGTAAGTTGGGCTTGTTCTTAGTTGCTGAAGAAATTTTGTTTTCACACAGTGAATGTGGAATCCATTGCCTGAATGGTAAAGGCAGATTCAACAGCAACTTTCAAAAGGCAGTCAGATAAATATCTGAAAGTTAGACAATGCTCCGCAGTGTTGAAAATTAGATAATTTCTGCAAAATGCATTTGAAAGGAACCAATTGGAAAGCTCTTTCAAAGAGCCAATGCATACATGAAGGGTCAAAAGGCTGTTTTGTGCCATATTATCATATACTGAGACTGAGAACTTTGCGATGTTTAAAATTAAAGTAAATAAATGGAAGATAATTAAAAATCATCAGCTTCTTGTTTTAGCCCTGTAGCAACTACTCCTTCCAGTCGTTTGCCAGTGTTGGTATGGGCAAACTTGGCTTCCAAACTTCTATCCTGGTAATTAAATCATTCACTATCCAAAAAATACAATGACAAATTGGGTGCTCCACAGAGGTTGTTGATGAATATGCCCACTTTCCCAACTCTTGTCAATATTTTCAGTTTTGTGCTTTTAACATACTTCAGATCCTTTCCCTCTTTTTAGATTCCAGTTGGATTTCAGAGTCAAACATGTTGCAGCATCACCTTCATAATGCACATAGGACAATCAGCACAAGAGCAGGCCCTCTATGTCTGTGCCAACTATGATGCCATTCTAAACTAATCCCATCTGCCTGCACATGGTCCATATCCTTCTATTCCCTGCCTGTTCATGTGTCCATCTAAATACCTCTTAAACTTTGCTATTGTATCTGCTTCTACCAGCTCCTCTGGTAGTGCATTTCAGACACCTCCTACCCTCTGTATCAAAACGTTTCCTCACACATCTCATTTAAACATTCCCCCTCTCATCTTCGAGCCATGTCCCCTAGCATTTGGTATATCCACGATGGGAAATAGACCCTGACTATCCACCCTCTCCGTGGCCCTCATAATTTTATATATTTCTATCAGGTCACCCCTCAGACTCTGACACTTTAGCAAGTTTGTCCAAACTCTCCTTATAATACACTGCAATCCAGGCAACATCCTGGTAAACATCTTCTGTATCCTCTCCAAAGCCTCCACATCTTTCCAAGAGAGTGGCAACAAAACCTTTACACAGCACTTCAAAGTGGCCTTACCAAAGTCTTGTACAGTTGCAATATGACTTCCTAACTTTTATATTCAATGCTATGAAGGGAAGTATGTGTTCAGGCTTTTTTCCCCACGTTATCGACTGGGGTTACCATTTTCCTGGAGTTATGGACTTACACACCAAGTTTCCTCTTTATAACAATGCTCCTAAGGACCCTGCCATTTACTGCATACATTCCTCTTGCATTTGACCTCCCAAAGTGCATCACCTCACACTTGTCTGGAAGAAACATCACTGGCATTTCTCTGCCAGCTGGTCTATTCCTGCTCCATCCTTTGATAACCTACCTCACTATCTTTATTACAATTCTCATGTAATCTGCAAACTTACTAATCAGACCATCTACATATTCATCCAAATCATCTATGTACATATTATAACAACAGATGTCCCAACACTGGTCTTGTGGAACACGACTAGACATGCAGTCAGAAAAAGACCCTTCCACAATTACCATCTACCTTCTATGACCAAACCAATTTTGTAGCTGATTTATTAAGTCATCATGGATTCCATTTGATTTGATACTCTGACCAGACTATCATGAGGGACTTTGTCAAAATCTTTGTTAAAATCTATATGGACAATGTCCAATGCCTTATCCTCATCAATCACCTTCATTAAAAAAACTCAATCAAATTTGTAAGACAAGACCTCCTCCGCCATTCTGACTATCCTGAATAAGTCCAAGTTTCTCCAAATGCAAGTAAAGCCTGTCCCTAAGAATCTTCTCCAGAGATTTCCATACCACTGATGTAAGGCTTCTCCAGAGATTTCCATACCACTGATGTAAGGCTTCTCCAGAGATTTCCATACCACTGATGTAAGGCTTACTGCTCTATAATTTCTTGGATTATCCCCATTGCCATTCCTGAACAACATTGGCTCATCTCCAGTCACCTGGGACCTGGCCTGTGGCTAAAGAGGATACAAAGATCTCTTTCAAAGCCTCAGAAATCTCCTCCCTTGCCTTCCTCAGTATCCTGGGATAAATCCTATCAGGCCCTCGGGATTTATCTGTCTTACTGTATTTTAAAACACCAAAAAGATCCTCATTTTTTCATCATGCCCAGAGTATCACCAAACAACTCTATAAATTTACCATTATCCATGTCTTCTCATTTATGGGTATTGATGCAAAGTACTCATTAAGGACTTCACTCACTTTCTCTGGCTCCATACAACATTCACTCCTTTGTCTTTGAATGGATCTCCGCTTCTCTAGTTATTGTCTTACTCTTAACTCTTAACTCTTAATATACATATAAAATGCTTTGGGATTCCCTTTAATCCTACTTGCCAAGTGCATTTCATGGCACCTTCTAATCCTCCTAATTTGTTTTTGCAGTTCTTTTCTGCTTCCTTTATGCTCCTCAAGAGCCTTGCTTGATTGCTGTTTCCTAAACCTAACATAAACTACCTTTTTCTTTTTAACTAATCTTGCAAGATCTGTCATCATCCAAGGTTCCCGAATCTTGTCATTCCTTAACTTTTATCCTCACAGGAACATACTAGCCCTGAACTCTGGTCAACTGGCTATTTAATGATTCTCACATGTCAGATGGGGACTTCACCTCAAATAACTGCCCCAATCCAATTTTTCCAGTTCCTGTCTAATTCTGTTGTAATTAGCCTCCCCAATTTGGCACTTGCACACAAAGACCAGTTTTTTCCTTATCCGTAGCAATCTTAAAACTTACAGCATTATGATTACTGTTCCCAAAATGTTCCCCGACTGAAAATCCATTCACCTGGCCAGGCTCATTCCCTAGTACAAGGTCTAATATGGCCCCTTCCCTAGTTGGACTATCTACATATTGTTTCAAGAATCGCTCCTGAATGAACTTCACAAATTCAGCTGCATTTAAGCCCCTGGCACTAAGGGAGTCCCAGTGAATATAGGAGAAATTAAAATCACCCATTATCACAACCCTGTTGTTTATACATCTTTCTGTAGTCTGCTTACATATCTGTTCCTCGAATTTCTCCTGACTATTGAGAGGCTTATAGTATAACCTTTTCATAGTGATTGCACCTTTCATATTCCTAAATTCTACCCATGTGGTCTTGCTGGATGAACCTTCCAAGATATCATCTCTTAGTGCAACTGTGACATTCTCCTTAATCTGTAATGCAACTCCTCTAGCCCTTTCACGCCCCATTCTTTCTCACTTGAAACATCCAAACAATGGAACCTTCAGACCACTGTCCTTCTCTCAACCAAGTTTCTCTAATGGCTACCATACTGTAGTTCCATGTACTAATTCAGTCTCTAAACTCATCTGCCTTCACTGTTTTATCCTTGCGTTGAAATAAATGCACTTCAGACCACTAATCATCAAGTTTAATCATTATTGTTCTGATGAATTTGGATAACACTAATCTGTGTTTGTTTACTAGTTTGTGTGAAAAAAAGTGTTTTACATGTAATTATTATCATTTGGGGTTTGTTTCAGCAGAGATATCAGTTTTCCAATAAGCAGGAAAGTTTTCAGTTCAATTCAGGTAAAACAGTTAGGTTCCAAGCTAGAAGAACTTGTGTGGAAGTCTTCAAGTTCTCAGAACTGGAAACGTTTAACCATTAGGATTGAAGAAGTTTCATTTCAGCAACAACTATCTCAACAACCCATTGAAAAGAATTTAGAAAGAGCTAGTTAAATAAAAATTTAAGATTTGAGATAGCAGTGATATTCCCTGAAATTATCTCTATAAGGATAATGTTTGGAAACTGCTTGAAGTGCTACTTTGTTGTTTGTGTTAATATATTTCATTAGTCTGGCATAAAAATTAATGTATTTTTCCACACTTTGTGGAATGTGTATATATTCGGTTAAGGAGCACCTACAATCTCCTGTAGATATGTTTCTGGACTAACCAATACATTAACTAACTGCAATATTTAAATATTTGTTCGATCAAGATAGATTTCATTTCAGGATCTGAGTTGTATGGTATTAACGTCAGCTGAGGTCAAACCAAGTACATCTTCAATTTCACAGTTTCTAATCTTCTTGCCAGGCAGTGACACCAAATTTTAGAGCTAGAATTAAACTTTATTGTCACTTGTACTCAAGTATGTGTTCTTAAGTGGGAAAATAAAAATCTTTACCTTTCAGGTTTTTTGGAGAGGTGAAATTCCTTCATTTCTTTCAAGTTTAGTGTTTGGTCTTTCTTGCTTTTGGCTTCAAGATTCATATCCCTGACCTTTAAATATTCTATCATTAGCAATCATACCTCTAGCTGTCTGTACCTTCAACTCTCAAATTTCTGCTCAAAACCTCTGCATCTCTTCTTCTGTTTCTCTTTGTTAAGATCCTCCTCAAAACCTAACTCTGACCAAGATTTTGGTCATTGACTTAACGTTTCCTCATCTATCTTGAAGTCAAATTGTGTTTGATAATGTCTTGGGATGTTGCAGTTTATTGAATGTAATATATAAATACAACTTGTTATTACTGATATGTCAATTGTGTAAAAAAAAATCTCTTTTCAAGAAACTTAACTTTTGCTTAAAGTGTTCAGCTGTTCAAAAAGAGATGGACAAGCTTGGGGATGAATAATTTGGATGTTTCTTGACTTCTTATTCTAACAGAAAAAAAATCTGCCTGGTGATCCTTATCTCACTTTCATTATCTCTTGACTTCCCTTTCACTCCACTCTCCTCCTTTCTCATTCACATAGCATATCTTGTTTTCAACTGTTATAACTTTATTATTGCAGCCATTCACTTTTCCAGATTTCTTTTATTGCAACGCCTAAGCTGCTCAAATATCATAAACACACTATATGTATGTAAGGATGGGGGGTGATGGGGATAGATTATTCCCTTCTTTCCCCTACTCATTTAAATGCAATGGATTTATTCAAAGGGATTGGTTTGTCAATTTAATGAGTTATTAATTGTTTAATATGCTGCATTCATTTGGCTGATTTCAAGCTGAACTCTTCTGTTCGGCATCGAGGCAACTTGAAGATGCAGCGAGATAATTATCAAATTGTTTAGAGACTGTAACTTCAGCATTGAGTTATTTGTAAAATATCTGTCTACAACACCTGGACAGTCAAAATGAACATAGTTTTAAACTTGACGGTTATCTGAAGACCTGAAGAAGGAGACCTGCACATGATTCTTTGTTAAGGAACTCATGATTATCCCGGCCTTTTTAGGAAAGAAGTGCTTAAATTTGGAAGGATTACTAAGCTTCTCTCTCCAAACATCATAATGGCTGGTGTATTTCAATTGCATGGATTGCACTATGAGATTATGTCTGAGCACATTACACTGATAACACGCCCCATTGTCCCAGTGATTGTGCCCAAAGGTTTGTCTTTTTCCAGTTGAGCACCATTGATGCAGGTCATAGGGCCAATCATAATCCCACAGAACAATTATTCTTGGTATGGTTGCCAACAAGTTGTCTCAATTTTGAAGGGGTTGGAATGCTTGGAATCATAATTCATAAAAGGTAACTGTGAACACCTCTTATCATTAGATAGGAATAATTGGTAATGTTTCGTGTGAGGTAAAGTGAGGAAGAAAGACCTACCATAGCTATTATGGGGATTGATCCCACGCTGTTGACATTTTTTTGGCATGGAGTCAACTGTGCTAACAAACACCCGGAACATGGAAGGGACCCTTATACAAATATGCAGCCATCTTTGATTGTGATCCTGAGTCACTGAAATATGAATGTGGTTTTTATTCTTCATAAAATTTAAGTTGAGAGTTTTCAGCCTGTAAATTCAAAACATGTTTTTTACATAAACATGGCATTGTAACACATGCCCTTCTGTCAGACATTTTCTGTGTTTACATTGAGATCATTTGCAGCCTGTTACAATCATATTCTTTAAAATAATCTCAAAACAATGAAATCTCTCCCCTCCCTCTGTCTATTTCTCTTTTTGCAGTCTTTAGCATTTAAAGTTTAATGTTTTGAATCATTATGCTGTGATTTATTTCATCTCTGCTTTTTTTAGATTGAATGTGGCAAATTATGGAGGTAAAACAATTATATTGCTTTTTCAGTTAAAAACAGACTACAGCACCTGTACCAGTAGTATCATTTATTTACTTTCTTTTGTGTTGAATTTCGTGCTCTCAATATTACTACTGACAATAAAGAGAAAATGAAATTGTATCATTTCAGTTGCCTTTGTCAAAGATTTTCACATCCTTTGTGCCACAATATTTTGAAGCAAATATTATGCTTATTAAATTCATAGGAAAATTGTATGTCAGTTCCATTACAGTGTCCATTGTTGGCAGTTGTCTGAGTCTTGCAAACAGTCTTGCTTTTCATCTCAAATGACATATTCCTCTAGAGGTTAGAAACAGATTAAAGTTGCTCATCTGCACTCAAATGTTCCTTGGCTTTACCTCAGGATGCCCTGATGCTCAAATGGATTGTTTATAATCTGCAGCCGTGCTCAGTTCGATTGTCAGTTTGGCCTCAAGATGAAGTACACTGTTGAGACTACAGGTGCACCCAATGAAAAATAAAATGTGTGATGCACACCTACATTGTACTCTTACCGTCATCAGACTTTGGTGTTGACTTAATCTGCTGCCAAATCAACCATTCTCTGAAAGCGAGTCGAAATGCATTTCTCTCTACTACTCCACAACAGTGTAGTCTCGGTTCAAACACAGAAGAAGTAGCCCATCACCATATGCACCCTTCTATTTAACCTTCATTTCTTTCCTGTCCCTGTTGACAGATGAGGCAGACAAAGGGTGTGTTTATGTCTGTTTCCATGTATTTTTTGTTTGCCTGGAACAGGATGACAATCTGGTGCCAGAAGCTATAGCTTAAGAGCTTCACTCAGCAATAGCACAGCTGACCAGATGAGCACTTGGACTTTGTGGTTCAGAGATTGTTCCCCACTGTGCCAGAAGACTCCTTCATTCACTGTCCCGCCCTTATGCAAATGTTATCATTTACTAAACTTGCCAGCCTTATAACCTGTTTGAAACTCCTAAATTATAGCTGTTTTTTTCTCTCGTTAAAAATACTCCTAAAGTCTGACAGGAAGAACAGTGAACATATTGGAATAAAAAGGGAAATGGTGACAGGCCTAGGGCATAGTAAGCAGTAATTATGTTTTCATTCGAACCATGTTACCCATTTCACCCTGAAAGTGTGTTGACATCTGTTTACATTTCATTAAAAGTGCTGCATCGATAATTGTAGCCTAGAGATGCTATGAATACAAAGATGAGCACTGAGTGCAGAGATACCAAGTCATTATTGTGTCACTTGAGCTGTTTAATAATGTTAAAGTTGACCACTAAGAGCGTAACTGCTCACTGGAGATTGAGGAGGTGTGAACCATTTGGATTTTTGACTGGATATTTCACATTAAATACACATTAACATTGTGAACAAAGGATACAGGATACGCTTCTGTATAAAACATCTCCGACATGTTGGGAGTCATGTTCAACTTCAGTGTCTAGAATTAACCTGTGGAGTGCATCATCAGCTTGTGCTTAAACCCACTCAAGTTCCATTCTCTTCAAAAGAATGGAATGTAAAGCTATTCATTTTAAGAATAGCTTTTAAAAAATAAATCCTAAACCATAATTTGCATTTGTTCAGCATCTATAATGTATAAACTCTTCCAATGTGCATTTCAGAGGGAGAAGAATTATATAGCAAGTGGCATGAATCACAGCTAAATTGAATATTAACAAGTACGACTTCGCACAAACAGCTTTAATTTTACTTTCTCTTTCACACATATTTTTATCCTGTATTCCCTTTCTTGTTTACTCTTTATGCTGTTGTTTCCTTAATTATACAATTTCACCAGCAAACACTAATAATCATATTATTCCTGTTATACAACTTTTTTAATCCTTTGCACCCCTCTCAAATTTTATATGTAGCAAGCAGTTTTTTGGAAGAAAAAGCTTTGCTTTCCTCTCTTGGTTAAACATTATTTTTCAAGGTCGATTTTCCAGTCAGTTGCAAATCCATGAAATATAAATTGATCCATTTCCATCACAGATGTGTGAAGAAGCTGAAGGACAGCTATTGATGAGTATACTCACAGGTGGCTCACACACAATCTGATATGGTCCACATACCGAACTCTCTCTGAGGAGTAAAACAAAGGGAAGGAATGCTTAGTAGAAATTAGAGTCTTTTTGATAACATTGAACTAAAAAAAAAGCTGCGATGGGGTAATGCATTTAGACAGACACATGAACTGGTGAGAGTAGAGAGATATGGACCATGTGTAGTCAAATGGGATTCATTTTAATTAGCATCATGGTTGGCACAAAGGTGTTGAGCTGAAAGGCCTGTTCCTGTGATATTGTTCTATGTTCTAAGGCCAGTAAAATGCTGACAGTTTGTTATGAAAGACCATACCAGCAAAATCCAACCCACTGTTTTCAGACCAGTGAGTCTGTACCAGCCAAGTTTTTCATTATGTCTCCAATCCAACAAATTCAAATGTAAAATTCATAGTACAAGTTTTAATGCAGATGAGAATTATCATTAGCTTTTGGGGAAATGAAGATTTTCACAGCACAGGGAGGGCATTCTGGCTCGGGGGAGTTTTTCCACCAGTGATAGAACTTGCCAGCTTGTTCATCTGTTTAAACTAATGAACAGAAATTGTCCTCCCAAACAGATTCCCTCATCAGTCTCAACCAGATGATGCTTAATGGGCAAAAGACCAAAATGTACTCCATTGTGTCCAACAATGATTAAGAACTGTGTTTATACATAATGCATGAAATATGAACAACATCACACACCCTTTCTGTGGTTCTTCCAGAGAAAGTAATTATCAAATGTGACTGAAAAAAAAATAGAGGGAGTTAAAAACATGTAAACAAAACTAGAAAATTTACAAGAGGTTTTTGAAAAAAATGCAGAAGGAGAAGCAAACTCAATTGATTCATGGAGAATATCTTAGAGGATAGAGATCACAGGATTTTTCTGTATTTGTAAAAATAGGAATGAGGAACAAGCAGGAAGTCAGGGTGTTAAGAATAAAGGGTCACACCGAAAGATGATAGGTGAATAACCTGGAATGGAAATTGGAAGTATGAACTCCTGATTTCTACATAACCATTGATTTTTAATGCACATAAGAGCTTGGCTGATGTATAAGTGATTCACAAAAGATGAAGAAATGGTTCAGAAATTTAAGGGTTAAAGAAATCAGATTTCTTTTTTCAATCAGACTGGGTGCTGGATGACTTGCAAAGACTAAAGCACGTGTTCTGGAACTAATAGACTGACAATGCTTCGGGGCAGTCAGGGGGTGGTAAAATAACCAGCAGCAATAATCACTGGGTTGTTGCAGGAACATCATCATGCAAGACAAGCCAATAAGGATCAGTACGTATTAGGGCGAGGGATTAAAGCTGATCTGAAATTAATTTCTCTTTCTGATTGCACTGTGCTAAAAAGTTAATGATATTACATCTGAGATGTGAAAAATGTAGTAGTTTTGCTGTGGTGGGATTTATGCACTTGTTAGAATTGGACATAAGCATGTACATATATATGTGTGAATAAAAGGCAAGGTCAAAATTTTAGAATTCTGCTGTTTGATTGCAACTGTGAATTATTTTCCTTTCATTTTACAGAGGGCTGTAAATTTTTTTTTTAACTTGCTGTATTCTCCTTTTGCTTTACTCCTTCTTGGAGCCAGTGACTCCTGCTGTGTATTGTCTAGAGAGCAGCAGCAATCCCCCCATATCTGACTGCAATGGGAAATCAGGTTAGCGTAGTTAAGAGTGTGCTCACCTCCAAGTCAGAAGCACATTCTGTGGAGCACTGAGTTTGAGCACATAATTAAGGCTGACACTTGAGTTCGGTTCTCAGGGAATACTGCTGATCAGTGATGAGATGTTAAATCTGTCTGCTTGTGAACTTTGAATAGTGTCTCGAACTTCTTAAAGAACAGCAGGGAGCTTTCCTGGTGTCCAAGACATATCCCACTCCAGCCAACTGAGCCAAAAATAGATTAGCTTATCATTCACATCACTGCTACTTGTAGAATCTTAGGATGTGCATATGGCTGCATGACACTTATTTTATTTCAAAGCAATTTAATGTGTATATTTCTGAGTTAGTGGTATTTATAAGAGATAAAATACGATGTGTGCAACTTATTATTACATTTTAATTTATATAAGATTTTGTGATAAGTGCATACCTAAGGTTGCTGAAATTTTGCACATACTCTATTTTCTTCCCCACTCTTAAAATGAGAGTGGATCCATTAAATAAGGAGAGATATCCTGGCATTGGAGGTACACCAGAGAAAGTTCACAAGGCTGATACGAGTTGTGAATGGGATATCTTATAAGAAGGCATTGAGTAGGTTGGGCCTGTCTTCATTGAAATTTAGAAGTATGCGAGGCAACTTTATTGAAACGTACAAGATTCTTAGAGGACTTGGTAGGACAGACACAGAAATAGCAAAGGGTGATTCTAGCTGTAACCAAGAGAGGGAAAAGATAATTTCTACTAATTCAAGCCTGCTTAAAGCTAATAAGACACTCCACTCCCTGCAGTGCCCACCTCTCCCTGAACAGCTCAAGGATGTTGGTGGACACCGCGTGCACCTTCTCCAGGGGCACCTGGGCTTGAACATATCTGTGAAAGAGGGGCAGGCAATTAGCCCTAACAGTCTTTCACATTTTAAGACCCTAACAATCTTCTCACTTTCTCAGAATGAGAAAGCCACATGTTTGAGGCAGAGATGAGGAAGAAATTCTTCTTTGATCAGTTAGTGAGTCGGTGGAATTCTTTAAGGTTGGAGTGTTAAGAATATTCAAGGCTGAGATAAACAGATTTTTAGTCAGTAAGGGTGATATGGAAAAAGACAGGAAAGTGGAGTTGAAGGTTATCAGATCAACATGACGTTATTCAGTGGCGGAGCAGACTCAATGGGCCAAATGGCCTACTTCAGAACTGCTGTTTTATGGTATCACTGTCTGTCAGCATCCTCCCTCAGCCAGGAACTGCTGCTGGATAAATATACAAGTTCAAGCCCTAACCAATTTCTTTCTCCACCCTTAGGTTGAGCTTTGGGGGAGGGTAAGTACCTGCATGGTCCTGTTAGGCTGGAAGTTTAGTTTCTAGCCTATGAATACAATGTTCGGACAATTATTGTGCCTCAGCAAGACAATGTCAATAACTTCTAAAAAGCACAATAACCTCTCATTCAAACCTTGTTAAATGACAGATCTGAGGGGTAACACATTTTATACATCCTTGGGAAACAGCCACTTAACACATTGGGATTTGAGTTCTCTCCCTGTAGGAAGTGGATAAGAGTGATCAACAGTTCTTGTGGAACAGCCAGTATGATAGATAGCCATGGTGAAAATTGTTGACAAAAGCACTATCACATTTGTCTACGAAGTGTGGAAACTCATCTTGTTGGTCTTTTTTTAGTTCACTTTGCCATGTGATGTTCGCAATAGAATGGCCCTATTTGAAATCAGCAATATTAAATCCCAGATAGTTTACTGCTGATTTCCCAAGTAGGCAGAAATAGACTGGAATTCAAAGTTTGTGAGAAGATTTGTAGCTCGGGTGCTCGTTGCTGTGGTTCTGTTCGCCGAGCTGGAAGTTTTTGTTGCAAACGTTTCGTCCCCTGTCTAGGTGACATCCTCAGTGCTTGGGAGCCTCCTGTGAAGCGCTTCTGTGGTGTTTCCTCCGGCATTTATAGTGGCCTGTCCCTGCCGCTTCCGGTTGTCAGTTTCAGCTGTCCGCTGTAGTGGCCGGTATATTGGGTCCAGGTCGATGTGTTTGTTGATGGAGCTTGTGGATGAGTGCCATGCTTCTAGGAATTCCCTGGCTGTTCTTTGTTTGGCTTGCCCTACCATTATAGGGCAAGCGAAACAAAGAACAGCCAGGGAATTCCTAGAAGCATGGCACTCATCCACAAGCTCCATCAACAAACACATCGACCTGGACCCAATATACCGGCCACTACAGCGGACAGCTGAAACTGACAACCGGAAGCGGCAGGGACAGGCCACTATAAATGCCGGAGGAAACACCACAGAAGCGCTTCACAGGAGGCTCCCAAGCACTGAGGATGTCACCTAGACAGGGGACGAAACGTTTGCAACAAAAACTTCCAGCTTGGCGAACAGAACCACAGCATAGACTGGAATATTCTACAAGTTCTGATTAATTTCAAAAGCTGTAGTTGAATTGTTCTTCAGTACAGTTTTACCATAATGCAAGCAGGTTATATACAAAATGTACACTTCTCCAAGTTTATTTTATCTAAAGTGCCCTTTCATCTCCCTTGAATTTTGTCCCCAGGAGTATCTTTCATGCATTTCCCTTCAACACCACACTGCCAACTAGGGAATGTAGTCTGTGATTAATTGCATCAGTAGATAAGAGCCACAATGGATTTGTTATTTTGTCTTAAATGTACACCTCTCCCATGTTTCCCACTTCAGGTCAAGCTGGTCTTCGACAACTTTACTTTATGGATATTCAGCAGCATGTGGAAATTTACCCCCAGTAACTCAATTGAGCTGAACCAGCATTTACTGATGTTGAAATGGTCCCTTTCTGATGGGTTACCAACATCACACAGCAGAGTCATTTGTGACGATGCTGTGGGGTTTTAAGGGTTAATTTTGTCCTCTTTTTAAAACAGAGATTGTAAGGCAGAGGTAGTGAGTTGTCTACCAACACCTCTAAAGTAAACTTATTTGGGCTTATTTTAAAGTTGGAACAATAGAGACAACCTGGCTCGGTGTGGTCAGCTCTCTCACACCAAGCTTTTCTTTAATTTTAGGTTTAGCTTTAAGCAGTGGGCTTGAAGAAGTAGAAGCTATCTTTTCCCTTTCTTGGTTACAGCTAGAAACTGGGGTTTCTTTCTGAGGTTGGATTACCTGTGAGAAAAAAATCTGTTTTTCGGAATTTCCCTTTTTGCCAAGGGGAAGTAAGCATAGTGGAGCAGGATATTTACAATATCTATTCTTCTGATAAGTTTTCCGATATTCTAAATTCCTCTTTCTTTGATTGTATTTAACTATAGTGTTTAAATAAATTGTGTTTTGCTTAACATTGACAGTTTGACCAATTGAATTGCATCTGGAACACAGCACATTACATTTGCCTTTAAAATAAGAAAGCGTTAAAATCTAAGCTACCTTCTTAAAATATTTTGAGGGGGTCTGGCCTAGTCCATAACACATTGCTCTTGCAAAAATCTGTGTCTTGACATTGATTTTCCAGCATAAGTTTAACATCAAGACAAGTGCTAAGCAGAGAAAATGTTGAAATGACGCTCCTGTCCATAAGGGTTTGTATGTGGTACTTGACAATTGGTTCAATGAGGTTCTGACCCACTTTGCAGTAGAATTTCGAGAGGAGTTCCTGCTAAGTTAGTAATCCAAGTTTCCCAGGAGAAGTTCAGACTGCAAATTAATTCAGCACACTCTGGTGGAGGGAAGTGATGTCTGTGATCAGGGGCCAGATGAAAGGGCCACAAGTGCATTACAGGTTATGAGTGGGTGATGGGCTGATAGTCATATCCTGCAATTGATTAAAATGCTATACTTGGTAAGAGGAAGTCCTTAAGAGCCTCATTGTCTCAAAGGCTGAGGGACAATCTAGAACCCCACTAGTAAAGGCTGAGGGACCAGCTAGAACCCCACTAGTAAAGGCTGAACAACCATCTAGAACCCCACTAGTAAAGCTCCAGGTGAGTCAGTGATAAATGCAAACCGTTTCTGTCACGGAAAGTTGTCACGCACCCTCCTTCTCCGCCAGCCCAGGGTCAAGGGCTCTAAAATTTCCACCACTGACTGTTCTAATCAATTGTATCAATGTAGAAAATGCAGGGAATTCAGAATTTAGCACTGAAATATTTGAACTGAGCACTGTTTAATGAAGAAGAGTATGTTGGAGCAGGGAAGTATAATTTCTGTTCAGAACAGCAATCTATGCAGTCTTGGGTGATCACGTATTGGATAAAAACATTGTGGGGATGGGGAGACATAGAGAGAGGTGAGACCGGGCTACAGTGGTGGGAACCTGTTGTTTCTTGCTCCTCATAAGTAATGTGTTTCCAGTGAATGAAGCAACTGACTACAAACTGCAACCTGAGGAGCCTCCTGCTAGCATTAAATTGAAACCTTGATTTATCGGGTGTCAGGAGAGTGAAGGAAGTGCCAGTAATGGACTGATTTGCACTGAAAGCTGTGTCAACTCAACCATGGCAACAAGTTGGATTGATTATAAGCAGCTGCAAGAATGTTTTTTTTGAAGAAGTGGAAAATGACATGATGGCCACTTCATTAATGTGCCATTTTCTCTTTCCTCTCAGTCATCCCCCTTAGCAATCCTATTACTGCCAGCACCTTCCTAATGCATGACAAATAATTCATGATTTTCTTTTTCAAAATTAAGTATTCTGGATGGATGGTTAATAGCAAGGTTGCAGAGTCATAGAGCAGATGAAATAAATCAAGAACTGTGGTTACATTTTCTTTATTCTTTCAAAAGATTTGGGCATTGCTGGCTGGGACAATATTTGTTTCCCTTGAGTAGGTGGTAATGAGCCACTTCCTTGACCCATTGCAGTTCATATGGTGTCTGTTCCACTTGCTGTGATAGAACAAGATCCGGGTGTTAATGTAGTGACAGTGAAAGAAGGTTCAACATCAGGGTGATGTGACTTAGAAGGAAATCTGCAGGTGGTGGTGTTCGTGTGTATATTTTGTCCTTATCACTTCAGGTAATAGATGTTGTGGATTTGAAGGACGCTGAGTAAGGACCCTTGGTGAATTGCTACAGTGCACCTGGACAGGACACACTGCTGCCATTGTATGTCAGTGTTAGAGTAATTATTTGAAGTGATGAATAGGGTATTAATAATGCGCATTGGTACTTTCCTAATGGTCACCTTGAGTGTTACTGGAGTTGCCCCTCACCAAGGTAAATTGAGAGAGTTTGTCACACACGTCACTTGAGCTTTATTGATGGTAGATAGGTTTTGCAGTGAAAGGAGGTGAGTTACTCACCATAGAATTCCTAACCTCTGACACATTTCTTGTCGCCATAGTACTTCTTTGTCTGGTCAAGTTCAGTTTCTGGTCAACAGTAACCCCCAGTAATGGCATACCCCCAATGTTGACATCCTGAAGGTAACTGTTGACCAGAAACTGACTATACCATGCAGTTAGAGGAGGGGAGATATTTTTTAATCAACCTATTCAGGAATGTCATAATGCTGTGGAGCAGGTGAGGCTTGAACCTGGACTTCCTGGGCCTCCTTGACATTACCACTGTGGCACAAGAGCCCAATCAGTGATGAGGATTTTTATGATCTGAAGGTAGCGATAGATTTTTTTAACCAACCTGTGCATCTCTGGAGCAGCTCAGGCTTTCCTGCTCAGAGTTCAGGGCACTACCAAAGCACCATAAGAGGCCCCAAATGGTTATAGAGATATACAGCATACAAACAGGCCCTTCTGCCCACTATGTGTACGCCTACCAATAAACACCGAATAACACTAATCCCACTTACCTGCATTTGACCTATAACCTACCATGCACTGGCATTTTGTGTTCATCCAGAAACTTCTGAAATTTTGTCAGAGTACTTGCCTCCACTACCCTCTCAAGCAGTGTTTTCCATATTTCTGTCACCCTCTGTATAAAGTAAAACACATTTTCTTTAGATCTCGTCAAATCTTTTTATTCCTCACTTTAAAATGTGCCTTCTGGTGCCATGAAAATCATGGGAAATGTGAAGGAAATCAAATTTAATCAAGAAACCGGAGATTCTCACTGATGATGTTACCTAGTATGGTGACGAAACGTCTCTGAAAACAAACCTTCGAGCTCAGCGAGCTAACTTATATACTTATCGTCAACCTGAGCTACAAATCTTCTCAAAATTTGCTAATCCATCCAAAATTTTACTTCAAAAAATGGATTCCATAAAATGGATTCTTAACTCATGAACTCACTTGTCTAAGGATGATTTCTTTAAATGATTAAAGAGAAGAAGAATTAAAAAATTGAGACTATGAAAATTACAACTTAATAGTAAAAAGACTACTATGCACAGCTTCTCTTATTTTATTGTTTGCTTGTCTCTAGGACCATGTGAAAGCAATTGCTGGGATCTATCCGCTAGTCATTGCCATTTCTGCTATTTTCCCCACCTGTCAATCCATCCCTATTCCACACACTGACTACAAAACGTTTCTGACCTGAGGGTAATGCTTGAACTGAACATGTACAGTCAAAGCTGAAACATGCAGAATGAAGAGAACATTGCTCTCTCACTAATTCAGCTTCCTAGTATCACGAGGCTTAGAAATTCCTTCAAGCTATTTTCCCTGATCATTGACTCATACAGCATGGAAGAAAATCATTTGCCTATTGTGCATATGTGTTTGCGCTTTGACAGAACCATTCAATTTGTCCTGAATCTGAATTTCCTTTTCAATGATAAATTCAACATCTTTATGAAAGCTGCTGTTGAATCTAATTCCTCTAACGTTTAAGCAGTGCCAAAAAGATGATCATATTTTGTTCTTTGAACAAATTTGTCCTCAATTTTCCTTGGATTCTTTTGTGAATTATCTTAAATTTGTGTCCTCTTTAACCCTTCCTGCCAGTTAAATCCTTTCATTTTATTTACTATATCAAAAACCTTAATGTCTTCACATTTTACCATTTAGACAAAATAGATGGTCTTTCACCAAAAAATAGTGTGAAATGGGTGAGTTAACTGCTGCAAAATATTATGGGGGAATTCACACTTTAAATCCCTGACTAAAATGACTTAGAGTTATGAGACACTTGTAATAATCTCAGGAGGGCCCACTGCACTTGGCAGCCAATGAAGTATTTTTTAACTACAGACACGGTTGCAAGTTGGCAGTCTTTTTGTGCCGTTCGAATATTCAGGGGTCCTGATGTTCAGGTGACCAAAGGGAGTCTGCTGTTCAACGGTCAGCAAGTCTCATCGAAAGCTGAAATTCTGAAATGTGAGTGCAGATTCATCATAACGTTCGGAAACTGTAGTTACTTGCCAAAATAGGACAGTGCATGATTTTGGAGGGCTCCCTTTCTGGCCAGTGAAACATATATTGTGGAATTTGACCTACAGTTCTGAAAGCCAGCCACAAGGTGGCAGGAAGTGTGTGTTTATTGCGGACATTGAAAGCAATCCGAAGAGAAAGAGACAAAGTTACTTGCAAGAATTATGGTAGTAATTATTGAAAACCCTTCCTTTTATTTACTCACCATTCATCCTGTCTTTTTTTGTGAAGTTTATTTCACCATGACATGTTATGTGAAACTTCTCAATCGAATGTAACGTTGCTGCGATGGAGTAAAATGAGACTGAATACAAGTAATTTAAATTGTGCAAAAACAAAGCCTTAATTAGAGTTACCATCTAAACAAAGCTAATCTTAGTACTATAATTTTATTTAATAGTGGATAGTGATACATAACAACTTCTCGTACTATTTAAACTCACAGGATTGTGCTTTGCAATGTTATGTGGAAGAGCAGAGTCATAGAATCATACAGCATGGAAACAAACCCTTTGGTCCAATTTGTTCATGCTGAGCAAGTTTCCCAAACCAAACTCATCCCACTTGCCTGCATTTGGCCCATATCCCTCTAAACCTTATCTATTCATGCACCTCTCCAAATGACTTTTAAATGTTGTAACTGTACCCACATCTACATTTCCTCTGGCAATTCATTTCATGTATGAACCACCCTCTGTGTGAAAACGCTGCTCATCAAGGTCCTATTAATTTTCTTTCGCTTCTCACTTTAAAAATACATCCCCTAGTTTTGAACCACCCAACCTAAGGAAAAGACCTTTCCTCTTCATCTTATCTATGCCCCTCATGATTTTATAAAACTCTATAATGTCACCCCTCATCCTCCTCTGCTTGAATGAAAAAAACCTTGGTCTGTCCTTATGAATCAAACCTTGCAGTGCCAAGGTAAATCTTTTTTGAACCTTCTCCAATTTAATAGGAGGGCAATTAGAACTACACACAGTACTCCAAAAGTGGCCTCACCCCAACATCCTCTACAACCTCAGTGTGATATCTGAACTCCTGTACTTAGTGTTGTGAACAATGAAGGCAAGCATGCTAAACACCTTCTTAATCACCCTGTCTATGCAAGATACAACTTGCAAAGAACTGAGTACATGAACGCCTAGGTCTCTGTATTCGACAACACTACACAGGGCCTACTATTAACTGTGTAAGTCCTGCCCTTGTTTGTCTTACCAAATTGAAATACCTCGCATTAATCCAAATTAAACTCCATCTGACACTCCTCAGCCCATTAATCCATTTCATAAAGTTCCCTTTGTAAACTTAAAGCACCTTCTTTACAGTTGACTATACCAACAATTTTAGTGTCATCCACAAACTTACTAACCATCCCTCCTAAATTCACATCCAAATTGTTTATAAACAAAAGTGGACCCAGCATTGATTCCTGTGGGTCTCCAGTCCGAAAAACAACACTCCATTACCGCTGTCTGTCTCCTACCTTCAGCCAATTTTGTATCCTGTTGACAAGTTCTTGTTACAGGTCAATATGTGCAGTGATCATCTGTGGTAGTGCCTTTCCCTGGTTAGAGGGCCTGTGTTTCATTATGCGGTTCAACACAACTGCTCCTTTCACACCTGGAAGAGCTGGAATTTCAGGAATATTTCTCTCTGCTCTTCCTGCACAATTCTGGTCAGAATCTTTTCTCCTCGGCCATTCTCTATAATCCATCGACATTTCCCTTTCTCACTTTTCTAGTATTTTAGTTAAAATGGTGTCCTTTGTTACTTCATAAAAATATTTCTCTCTCTTACTTTAATCTCCCCATATTTCCCTGGAGTAGAGTTCATAGGAATGGAGAAGAAGTATTTCTGCTCTGAACTGTGATCAATTATAATTCTGAGGGCTGGCTGTGGACCTACTCAGGAATAGGTGCTATGGCTGCATCTCTGACCTATTTTATTTTGCCTATAACTGAAAAACAAAAGATTTTAAATTATGCAATCAGTGGAAAATAGAAAAAAATAGACAGTGAAAGGAAAAAAAAATACATAATCACAGGGCTTGCAGCATTGAAAAGTGAGACAAGGCAGTTGGCTCTTGTGATGAATTCGGTCAGTCTGCCGCTGTGTGTGTCAGGAGGTAAATTTTCAGGTGCTTGACTTCGGTAACCTTGGCAATTCCACTGCTTGCTTCAACTGTCAGGAAGCTCAGCCAGAATCAGTGGTCCATTATGACTGAATAAATCAAGTTTGCTCCGTAGAACGTGGGATTCTGACTTTAATTTTCAGCATCAAATCCCACCTTCCAAACAGAAACACAAATCAATGATCTTGTGTATTGCCACCTGTGTCTCTCATCGCAGGGTGAGGTGTTCAACGGCAAGTTAAATATCCATGAATCATGCAAGAGCACAGGATTGAGAATAATGAGTTTGTGCAGATCAGCAGATGAACACGATCATTTCCACGGTTACCAGTTAATTGTTGACACAATACTTTTTTTCCAGCAGATAGAAATTCAACTTATTGTAGTGAGGAATGCATCCCTGAGCACTGGTGGTGTTCCTAGTTGGCCTGCCAAGGTTTCAATTGCAACTATTTGTAACATTTAGCAGACACACCTTTTATCTTCTTGGACACTAAGTAATTCTGTTGGCACAGCAAACAGCTTCATTTGTTGCAAGCAGTTCTGATTTTCATGCCATAACCCCTTAGCAGGATGTCCCTCCAGGATTTTACTGAGCAATGTTGATAATAAGTGAAAGTCTGATTTTATTCATTTTTTGTTCTAATGTGAGACACTGTCGCCACTGAGCCAGAAGTTGAGGGCTCAAGCCTCAAGTCAGTAACCTGTTAACAAAATAAAATTGCGAGTGACACTCCACTGAGGTGATGGCCTACTGGTGATTTTATCAGACTCAACATCAAGACACCCCAAAAAATGTTCAGAAGACCAAGGTTCGACTCTTGCCATAGCATATGGTGAAATTTGAACCGAATTAAAATCTGGTTTTAAAGGTCTAATGATGACCGTGAAACTGTCAATAATTGTTGAGAAGAATCCATCTGGTTTGTTAATGTCCTTCAGGGAAGGTAACTGCCATCCTTACCTAGTTTAGCCCACATGTAACTCCTGAACCACAGTAACGTGGTTAACTTCTATGGGCAATAAAGGATAGGCAACAATTGCTGACCCAGCCAGTCTGACGTCCACATCTGGTCAATGATTATACCAAAAGGGCAATATCTAGAGGCGTCATTTTAATAGGGCTCAGAGGTGCTTTGATGCCCCATAAGGGAACCTTAAAAAGAAACTAATCACCCAACTTTGAAACTTTCAGCCGATTTGTTGGCCTCCTGACCCACAGGGCTGGATTTCTGTGGGGCCAGGGTCATATGTTACTGTCAGTGAAAGTGTGGATGGATTAGAACTGAATGCCTCATGCACATGCAAAACTGATGGGCGAAGCATGTCTTCGTATCAATGTTTGAACCCTAAGTGCTTCTTTCTCGGTCAGAGACTGGGGGAGACAGGTCTTTAGAAACTTTAAAATGTTTTTGCAAATGATTAGATGAGAAGTTTCTGAAAGGGGAGACAAATGTCTTCCACAGGGGTAACCGGAGAACATCTTGGAGTCAAACCATACCAGATCTCATGACAGCAAGATACAAAAAATATAAGAATTCCCTTTAAGCCAGAATGCAGTGTGCAGAAGATATTGTGACTCACAAAAGGCCACAGAAACTCTCAGTGTACACAGCCGACAACACAGTTTCTTGTGCACAGCGATGAGCATGGCTGACCATCAGGTGACCATCACTGAGGTCACACATGTGCATTTCTCCCTCACCCAGGCTGTGTCTATGCTGCTGACCTCCCACTGAATCCACCACAAAGAAGGGAGTGGTGTAGATTAGTGGCCGAGCTAGGAAATGATAGATATCTTCCCCAAAGCAACTTTTTAACCCATTATGCATTAATAACCTCCTTATGTTGCCTTAACATTTGTACTTCCACTGTGATGACAGGCCTCATTAGTCTAATGGATGTAGTCTACTTCCTAGTCTACTTGAGCATGCATTGAGCACATTTTGAAGATAGTCATCTGCTGGGCCCCTGTCGCTAACAGTCTGCAGCCACAGTGTCACCCTTCCTGGAGCCAGGAGGTGGGTCCAGCTTATACTGCATCCCTGGAACCAGGGCTAGAAGGTGAAGGGGTACAACAGCAGACCTAGGTGAGGGCTTGGTTTTTGAAAGTTTTCAATGGGAGCAGGACATGGCGATTGAGGCCTGATCATTGCTGATTGGTGGACTCTTGTAGGGAAGCCAGTCTTTGTCTGGCCCAGCCATCCCAATCCCCAGATCATTTCTGTCAGTGCTATTCTGGAGACTGATCCCGCTACTTCTGGTGGTTGAAGATTAAGCAAAGGGCTACTTTCACAATCCCATTTAAAAAAGAAACCTGGTAAAGCTTTGCATTTCAGTCAATCTCTTTGGGGAGAAATCTGGAGCTCTCTGGCCCATGTGGAGGCAGGCACTGACTTTTGGCTTAGCACATTTCAAGAACCATCTGAGCCAACCTCACAACATCCAACATGCCCAGAACATGGCCAAAGATGGCACATTTTCAGAAGCTCCCTCCAGCGCCAACCATATGAACTGCCAGTTTTGTGGGTGCCTGAGTTGAACTCCCCAATCAAAGGAAAACCCACAGAAGACGAGCATACTTGAACAAGGATAAATCTACTGCAATTTTGTAGCTGCTTTGCTTGCCCTGGGCTTAATGCTTGAAGCTGCCCCCTTTCTTGGTTGATAGCTCCATTCTACACAATGGCCCTCATTCATATTTAAAGGTAAATTCTCAACAAGTGACATGGATTAAGTGGTTGCAGTGCTAGCTGACATTATTGTTTTCAAAACTGCATCTAATATTTATGCCTAGAGAGCCTTTAATGTTTTGTTTCTTACATTAAAAAAAAAATGTAAGTTGATGGTAGACAGAAAGGCTGCTATATCCCCTGACAGCTACATTCATGCTTTCCATAAACTGCTTGACAACATATAGTATCTCTTGGGTTCCATGTTGAACTGAAGAAAATATGGTCAGTCAGTGATTAGCATGAGACATTCCTGTTAGTGATTTCCATTTTGGCAGATTTATAATGACCTGTGTTTTTTCAATTTCATATTTTTCCTGCCCCAGTCAAGATGATTGTTAAATAGATATCTTGTGCTGTCTCGATGTTGGTGCTTTCCTCTACTGTTGCTGCCACCAGTGGAAGAGCAGCCCTGCGTGACTTGGCCATCCGCTGTTATTTTTTACCTCATCCTGCACCTGTTGTCAGCCAAAGCTCAACAATCGCCTTAGTGAAAACTTGCACATTCCCAACCCTTAAAATGTGCAATAAAGTTCTTGAGAAATCTTGGCAATCACTCCACGAGCTACCTTCGAGGTGAGTGGATGACACAGTCTCCTTCAGCTCTTGTAATAATTCCTTGACTCTGGTGACACACTGATATAGTTCAACACGACGTCAAAATAGCCAAAGGAGGGACATACGGGAAAACATGTCAATGCAGCAAGTGGTTTGGCTTTGGAATGCACTGCCTGTTAAGCTCATGAATGCAGATTCAATAGTAGCTTTCAAAATCTTGAACAAATAGCCGAAGGAGAAAAAATTCTGGGATACGGGAAAAGATTGGGACAATTGCATAGTTCCTGGAAAGATCCAGTGGAGATGTCATATATTCGGTGTCCTTCTGGGTCTCTTATCTTCTGATTCAACATCCTGTTTCCCTTCTTTCAGTATGAATGTGAATCCTTATTAGTTCACAGAATCCCCACAGTGTGGAGGCAGGCCATTCAGCCGATCAAGTCCACACCAACTGTCTAGAAAGCATTAAACCCAGACCCACTCCCCTACCCTACCCCTGCATTTCCCATTGTTAACCCACCTAACCTGCACATCCTTCGACTGTGGAAGGAAACTGGAGCACCTGGAGGAAACCCAGCCAACCCGGCAAGAATGTGCAAACTTCACACGCAGTCTCCCAAGGCTCGGATCGAACCAGGATCTCTGCCGCTGTGAGGCTGCAGTGTTAATCTCTATGCCGCTTCCATGGCAAATTTGATCAAAATGATTGATTGTAGTGATCTATTTTAAAATATAAAGTCAATTTAAGGTGCTGAACACCATCAGCTTCTTACTAACACCTTAAAAAATTGATTATTTGCTGATGCTTTTTTATTTTTTACAGGCTTTACATTGATTAGAATGGATGTACCTCTCGCATGATTGACACTTTGATGGAAAGTAGTGTCAAATGTTGCCAGTTGATCAATCTCACAATTTTGTTTTGTTTTCAGTGTACATGCAGAAGCCCAGACAAATTTTCTGTAACCTTTTATATGGTAACCGGCAAATTCCTGATGGATACTCATCTTCAAAAGACTGTGACATCTTATTGATCGATTTATACATTCCAGTTCTGGGTAAGAGAAATACAGAATTGAGAACAAGTCAAGGATCCAAACAGACTTAGTGACACACATGAGTGCACTGTTCATCATTGGCAGCCTGAAGGGACAGTAATCTTGGGCTATAAGATTTGAGTGCCTGATTTAGTCAAAAGCTACAAAGAAGGGGATCAATGCATTCAAATCTAATGGACCACAGCTACAAAATATTTCTGCAGGATTTGCTGATAACAAACTTGCTTTCAATTGTAGAGGCTATTGGCCCTTGAGTTAGTGGTAATGATCACTTCCTCACTTTGGGTAAAATGGGCTGAGAACTTCACTTTCATTTTGATGGGACTTGAGTTCATGAATATTCTGAATTCCATTTGTAACACCAGCCTCCATATAAAGCCAGACTCCAAAGTTTAATCTTGGTATCTCGGCTGGACGGTAAAATAGAGGCAAAGTCACTAGATTAGTAACCTAAAAACCCAGGCTATATCTGAAGACATAGATTTTAATTTCAATATGGCAGATGGTAAAATCTGAATTAAAATAAAATGTGTCCAATGTTGACTGATCAATTGTTGTAATAGCCCATCTGGCTCACTCATGTCCTTTAATGAAGGAAATGTGCTATTCCGATCTGGTCTTGCCTACATAACTCCAGACCTACAGTAACATGATTGTTTATCAACTCTGGGCAATTAAAGATGTGCGATAAATGCTGACCAAGCCAACGATATCTTCTTCCCGTGAATGAATTTTTAAAGAATCTGCCAAGCCATTGAGATGCTAACCTGTTCATTGCAAAGGCAACCTTGATGTTTTTAATCTAATGTTGGTCCTCTGAGAGCTAGTCACATTCAAGATCCTAACTATAGTAGTTTCCTACACACCACTTACCCATTGGAGATCAAATGAAAACAGAAAATGTGATTGAGTTATTTAAGATGGTTACTTTCACAAAATAATGGAATAGAAAAATGTTGATTTATGATGCACCAAAATCTGTTTTATCTTAATTAGATAGAATAAGAAATTAATAATGACGAGCATGCATTTGGAAGAAATATGAACACTTGGTGATGGATATATAATGGCTATGAAGTGTTAAATGCAGTTTATAATTGAGTCCTACATCTCTTATTTGCAGTGAGGATAATGTTGGATAAGCATTCGCAGGTGATAGTCTTGAAATGCATTTTTTTTTGTGCCTTCTGGATTATATTAAAATATAGACCATGTCTGTCAAGGTGTCTGTATGTCACTGAAAACGTTTTCATACCACTACAATGGCTGAAGATGTCTCTGGTTTATAAAGACTGAAATGGTAAGTTGTGAACCCTTTGCAGTCTGTTTTCTCTATCCCTTTAGATCGCCACAAATCACCCAAGAGAATTAATGGAGTGGATTTTTGGGGTCAGTAGTCTCAGCCCTGCACTATGCAATCACCTCCAGGTTTTCTATCAGCTGAGTTAATGGTCAGAGGTTGTGCTTGGTATCCAAGTCAGGAGAGTGGACAGGTCCTGGGTGCTGAAGGCCTTTAGGGGAGGCTATTCGGCAGTGATGGAGCAGCAGCCTATCATTGTAACTGTGAGAGAGCGTATCTCACGATGGTGAGTTCGTGAAGAGATAATTTGAAAGAACTCTGGAGTGCAAGTCTGCCAGTTTCCTGCAGCCTGGTTGCCACCTCTCTCTGTCACCTTTTAGTCACAGCTGGGAATCTGTCTCCTGACTGGAATGTTTGTAACATCTGAGAACTTCTTAATCCTGCTACTCAATGTAAATCCATATCAGTGTTGTCTACTACAACAGTAAACAATCCTTCCAGAGCCCTGCAGGCTGCATTGAAACCAGTCTTGCAGACAGAGAGACATCTGTCAGTCATAACTCTTTGCTTTCTGTCACTGAATCAATTTTGGTTCTAACTTGCATTTTCTGTTTCATCCTACGTACATTTAATTTTCTGTTTAGTCCATTGCAGAATCTTGACGAAAAAGTACTAAAATCCCAAGAAACTGCAAGTGTACCACCCTTATCAAACTTGCTTGTTACCTTTTCAAACATTAATCAGGTTAGTCAGACAAGACATTCCCTTAAAAATCTATTGTTTTCTTGATTAATTCATACCTTCTAAATGATGATACATTCTGTCTTTCACATTTTGTAAAAATAGACAAATGATGTTCATTAAGAACAATGTCTAAATCTTTGTCTCCACGCAGAGATTGCTTTTTGACCTCGCTTGATTTTATTCTTTCCTTTGATGTCTTCTTGGTTTTTATATATTTGGAAAACATCTTTAAGTTTTCCTGGATATTGTTTATATTCTTCTCATGCCTTCTAATTGCTTTCCTAATTTCATCGATCCAAAACATTTCCTTGAACTATTATTAGATATACTCTCCCAATTAAGACCCTTTCAGCTCTCCCAAGGTGAGCAACCACCTGATACAAAAGGACAATGCGAAAATCATACCCTATTACAGTCAGTTTCCACCTGTGAGTTGAAAGCTTTATGTCTATTTGGGCCTGTTGCTGACCTTAACATGATTTACCTTCATATCTTTTGATATGACTTGAAACCTTCATTTTAACTTGAACCTTCTAACTTACTGCTTGTTATCTGTCATCCAGTAAGCCAGCAAGTGATTTGGGCTTCTGTACATGACTGTTCCTTACAGACGCTTCTGAAATTGAAATAGCTGAGTGAGCCACAAACTACTTCATAAATTTGACCATCTAAATTCCCTATCACTGGGAGCTGAGTAAAATGAAGACTTGGATCATCACTGGGATTGAGTAGTATGGTCAGAACTTACGTTGATCAACGTGTTCACATGAACATCCTTGTAAAAATACTAGCATGAAACAAAACGTTTCAAAACTCTTGAAGCTTTTAGTGAGGGTGAACATACACTGAACAAAACAATGTTACATTTTGCAATAAACTAAAGTTATTCTGTCTCCTCTGTGAGGAGGAAACAAACATAAGCTTTGAACAGCTGACAACTTTCACTCAAATATTTCAAGATTGCTATGCTCACTCAAAGCTTACACTGCTTCATATTTTCCCATGTTGGCACAACATGGTACACGCACACATTCTCTATTTTTCTCTTTCTCTTTCTCTCTCTCTGCAGGATCTTTTAACCTTCAGTGAAGTAGACAGCACGTGATTTAAGCCACAGCAGGTATTAAAACACTGGACAAGTGAAAGATGAACCCCTAGCTGAAGCATTATCATCAAACTGCTCACCATCAATCAAATGGATCTAATGTCCAAACTAGAAACTGCCAGGCTTTTTTTTTTGGACATATATGCAAGATTCAATCTTGTTTGATGTTTAATTTAGGAGGATGGTGGGGAGCTATGTGAACTATGCATTATTAATTTGCAAATCAGCTTGCATATGCCAACAAATGAATATCGTTGATCATTCCATCTGGCAGCATTTAAGTACACGTATGTGATGTTGTATAGCATCTGAAAAAATAAATAGATATTGTATTTGGAAGCAATACGTTTTAAACATCAAAACATACTTAATGCATTCCTGATCTTTTTTTAAAATTCTCTTTCTTGTCAGGAAGATGGTAGCTCCATTTTTTATTTGCATCTAAGACTATTTGCTTTGTACCATTATTGATTCTGGAAATATCGCAAATGTACAGATTAATGTGTACCCTTTTGTTCTGACATAATGAAAAAGATTTATTGTTCTACTCTCCTAAAAATGATGACTTCATGCCTAGAAATGTTTTAATGTATCCTTTCAGTAACTTTCTACAAAATGCTATTCGTAAGACATAAGCACTTTGGTAGTAAACTGTTTAACCATGAGTATCATCATAGCAGTGTTGGTAATGTATTCATTCATAATGAACCTTTGCTCACCATCTACAGGAATTACAAGATAATAGTGAGGAACTATAATACTGGGTGATTGATGTACCCATATAATTTTAGGCCATCCATGCAAGTATCCTACCTGCCAAAAGCTAGTCGAACATCTAAAATGCCATCACAAACTCAAAATCAAAGCTTAGATCTCCCTGTATTTTGCTCTGCTAGTTCTATGAGCTGAGCCATTGGGCAAGGCAGTGACTTTTGTGAAACTTATAAACTAATGAAGGATGATGTCCTGTGGCCAAATAATTTGTTGTTACATTTGGCTTCATTAAAAATAGTAGCAACACTTCAAAGGCTAAATTTAATGTGTAACACTTGAGGATATCTTGAGGATGTGAAGGACATGAAGAATTGGAAACTCATAAAAGTTTGACCTCCATTTTATCATATTACAAAATAGGTTCCACAATCCTGAACCCCTCATAGGAGGCAATATTTTCTAAAAGTAAGCCTCTGGGAGTACAAGCTTCCAACCAAAACAGGTATTCATATGTTTAGGGATAGATACAAGTGGGCTGGATAATGCAAGAATTCGAAAGATCTATGCATAAAGAACACTTGTTAAGAAAGATGGCATTTCCATCTAAAACTTTTGCTTTGTGATATTATGTGTTTTGGAAAGTTTGCACAAGTACATGTTAATGACTTCTCTTTTGTATTGACATACCAAAAGGGTAAACATAGCCAAAATAATTAGCTTGAGGAATATTATGATTCCAGTTAATGTTATTTACTAAAAACGTCAGATCACATATAAAAATCTAGCTTGATGGATCATATTTTTGTTATTTTCACGGAAATACAAGCACACCAACCATGCTGTAGATTTGTTTTTTTTTTAACAATAAAACAGAAGTTTATTACATAAAAGAAAAGGTAAAATGGAATAAACCAAACTATTTACACTTGTGGAGAAAGTGAGGTCTGCAGATGCTGGAGATCAGATTTATGATTTCGGGCATTCCTGAAGAAGGGCTTATGCCTGAAACGTCGATTCTCCTGTTCCCTGGATGCTGTCTGACCTGCTGCGCTTTTCCAGCAACACATTTCCAGCTATTTACACTTGTTACAATTTGAAATATTTCAAGACATAGTAAAAAATGCAGCCCCATTGCTGCCAACACCATCACATTACAACACTTAAATTCATGTCTCCACCATATCCTTAAGTTTCATTTAACTATTTCTTTCAATTCCTGGTCTTGAACATTTGTAGACTTTTCCTTGATTAGTCACATAATTGAGATTAGACTTTCTTAGCCTTGAATAACATTTTCAGGGCTCTAACCAGACACATGTAGCCTGGAAGTTTCATACTAAAACCCATATACTGAGAGAATCTACCTCCTTTTCTTCAGAAGAAACTGATCACGCATTTAATTTTCAACAGCAGATCTGCATATTGGAAAGCAAAAGATATTCAAACTATAGTTTCTCCCCCTCAGCAAGAAAACTCTTGAATCTTCTAAACAGATAGCATGCCTTTGCACCTAACTATTTACTCAGTCCATTCATAAAACAATCTAAAACATCACAAATTTAATCCATCATTTAATTCATATTGACTTTAACTAATCAATGATTTAAATAAGTAAAATTCTTAGAGTTGTTGGCTACCCCAAATGTTTTGTCTTATTTTATTGATCTTTCAGTATTCCATTTCAAACAATAAGAGTTTTTCCATTGAAGCAGTTCAAACGATATGTTTTTGTTGAAATTAATCCCAAGAATATTTGTATTTACTTTTCATATGCCACGTACATCTGGAGATCTGAAGCTGCACACAGACCTATGTTTTGATGGTGATAGCTGCTGTTTTAATGAGACTGTCTGTGCTCAATCAGTAGGACTCTTCTCTCCAAGGGAAAGCTTGTGGCTTTAAGTCAGACTGTTTGAACCTGAGGAACAACAGCTTGGTGGCTGTTAGACAGCAGTACTCAAGAAGTGGTGCATTGGCCAAAGCACCTGTCTGTTGGACCAGATGGTAAAGCCAAAGCCCTGTCTACTTTATCTGTGATATAAATCATAAAAGATCTCTTGACGTTATCTTGTAGGATGATGTGAATCATCAAGAGGTCCCATAGACCACAGCCACCTACTGCTGCAGTAATAATCAATTCTTTTCTCCATGCATTACAAGCAAAGAGTAAGTGTGCCCTTTTCTATTAAACATTGGGGGCCCCCCAGAGTACCTTTTCTAGCATACTGAAGCAAGTCGGAATGAGGTGGCAGAGACTCTCTGCAAAAAGAAAATCTTTGGAATCAGGAATTTTGACATCATTTGAGAAGAAGAAAAGACATTATTTTGTCTCTGCCATATAATCTTCATATTCATGGTTGTCTGAAATGAAAAAAAAAGAAGAAAATACTGGAAATCAACTCATGAAGCCAACATGGATAAAAAATATAAAGGACATGGGTCCTGAAGAAGGGTTACACCTGAAACATTGACTTCTCCATCTTCTGATGCTGTGTTCTTCCACCTCCTGCTTGTCTATCTTGGATTCCAGCATCTGCACTTTTTTTGTCTGGAACATGGATAAGGAAACAGAGTCAACAGATGAATGACCATCTGTCAGAACCTGAGATTTGAGGGTTGATAATTTTACCCAATTTGTGGATAAACTTCAATTTGTGAACAATCTGACAAACCTAAGCTAATTGGGTACAGTTATTATTGATTTGTATATTTCAGGCCATAATTGACTTAATTAATTGCAGATCAATTGAATCAAATGGTTAAGGAATGTTTTCTTCAGAATGCAAATAGTAAAATATCACAATGACAGGTTGACCAACCAGCAACAGAGGACATAGGTCAAGGGATCAATCATCAAGAGATGAAGGCATGCTTTGACATGAGTAAATATTGAGCCAAGTATTATATTGTGCCTCAGCTATTTCAATGAAAATTCAACAAGATGGTAGAGATTTAACTAAGGAATATAAAAAAGATACAGAAGATTAGGACTGTAAACTTCCAATTGAAGTTCCAACCCCAAAGGGTTGATGGACCAAAAGGTGTCTTTCATACTTGTATCCAATTTTAAAAACTTCTCGACACATTTAATTGAATTCAATTCTTATTAATAAATGAAAATCGACGTTGCTGGCAAAGCTATGCAGGATCTGCGGAGGGAAATCAGAGTTAACATTTTGGGTCCAGTGACCCTTCCGCAGGAATGTTTGATTTTGTTTCTGATTTCCAGCATGTACAGTTTTTATAAGTAAATAATTCAAACAGATGTCTTTCACAGAGGATAATAGATGTATAGAACAAGTGACATGGGGATGCCATCAGAACAGTATACTTCCATTCAAGAGGCAGACGATTGTATTTCTGAAGAAAGACTACAGCTATTGAAGAATTGGGAGGTGAAATTAAGATATATGAGGAGATGTTTCAATTGTTAGGTCTAAAAATTACATAATGAACTTTTCCACAAAGATGGCCCTCTTTCCTATTAATCAGCAATTCATAGTCAGAAGTCACATGGCACCAAGTTATAGTCCAATAGGTTTATTTGAACTCAAGCTTTTGGAGCACTGTTCTTCCATCAGGTAAAGTCACTTCACCAGATGACGGAGCAGTGCTTTGAAAGCTTGTGATTTCAAATAAATCTGTTGGACTGTAGCCTGTTATTGTGTGACCTCTGACTTTGTCTACTCCAGTCCAACACCTGCACGTCCACATCATGGTTGCCAGCAATTCATGAATTCAAGCTTGACTCCAGAGACTTCAGCACAAAATCTATACTGACACAACAAACCAATAAGGAGTGAGGAAGGAGTGTTGCAGTGTATCAAGTCAGACTTCATTAAAATTGATTAACTGATCATTAATTGTTTGGCTGTGCTGTTGGCACATTCTCCTATTGCAACTTCAAAAATAAAATAGTTGATTGAGAAACACCATACATAAAACTTTCTTTGCCATTGAGAGGGAAGAACAATGGATTTTGTTCTTGTAAAAAAACGGTTGTATTCTAGATGTCCTGTGATTCCAATCTACCGTTCAATAATTCATGCTGCAATATGTATGGCTGTCAGTCAGTGACAGCAGGTACAATGGCTCCCATATTCAATCAAGCTGCAAACCTGACAGAACTGAGGTAGATATTCACCAATTGCTCAGCTAATCTCCTTCAGTCACAATGCTGGAAATTACTGCATCACGTGTTCCATTGCATTTTGAAACACCACCCAAATTAAGAAAAAATGTTTAAGCTGTGCAAAGATTTCTCCTTTGATTTTCAATGCTCTTATTCTTTTTTCCTCCTCAACAAATACCCTCTTACCTCTGGCTGGGCCTTGCCATGAGTCCCATGTGAGTCCCAGATTAATTGGAGGAAATTTCATTTTTCTACCTGTCAGAACTGCACAAGAATGCTCTTTGAATATATGGACCTTGAGGCTCCAATAACTCTTAATGTCTTTCGTGTCAAATATGTATCATGCTCACTGATGGAATATATAGTATTACATGAACAATGATAAAAAGAGGAACAGCTGGGGCTTGCTGAATGTACTGCAACTTCACACCTGGAGGTCCTTCTTGCACAACACTTGCAACTGGTCTTATCGGACATCAGAGAAAGTCATCCAGCCCCTCAATCCTGCTCCACCATTCTAAACCATATCCTTTGATATCATTCGTACATCTATCACCCCCTTAGGAAGGTTCCTTGATCCTCTGAGGCGCAGAATTATATGAAGCAGCAGTATACTATAAGTACCACATTTTGCTGAAATAAATAGTAGCGTTTGAATGTTGCATACCATTAGCAATAGGTAAACTGACCAGCAAATTGAAATAAGACATAAACCAATAAGAATTTACAAATCTTCACAAGTTGCTACCTGATTGGTGCCACTTTTGTGATTAGTTGTGCTATTATGCTATTTTTCATTTCTCAATTTTTAATGAAGTTGCTTTGCTTGCAGATCAACTATAATTATGTTTACTACTGAAAGTTGCTTCCAGCCATGTACTTCTTTAACAAAATGTTCCTGACGACTATGAGATGCTCCTTGTCTAGCAAGTAAACAATTATACGTGTGAGTTCTCATTCTTTGAGGTTGTAAATCATTTTAGGGTGTCTTATAAATTGCATTGTGTGTGTTTAAATCTCTTTTTCTCCCTCTTAATCAATTTTTTTCTTTACTTCTCTCTAACTCTCTTTCAGTTTTAGTATTGAATTCAGCCACTCTGATTCACCTCTTCCTCACTCCTTCCTCTATTTATTTTGCAGTCTTCAACTCATTAATTTTTGAAACATAATGTTGAACTTGTTTATAATGGTCTCAGAGGCCTCACTGCATGTTCAAAAACCATCAGGAGAAAAGGTTTTAAAACTTAAACAAGTAGATGCTATCATGTTCTACCTGCATGAGAGTCATCGAGATCCACAGCACAGAAGGAGGCTTTTCAGTCTATTGCATCCATAATGGCCAAAGCAGCCAGTTAACTATTCAAATCCTATTTCTGAACATTTGGTCCATAGCCTTGCATGCCTTGGCAACGTAAGTCAAGATTAGAGTGGTGCTGGAAAAGCACAGCAGGTCAGCCAGAATCCGAGGAGCAGAAACTTCGACGTTTCGGGCAAAAGCCCTTCATCAGGAATTCCTGATCTCCAGCATCTGCAGTCCTCATTTTCGCCTTGGCAACACAAGTGCACATCTAAATACTTCTTAAAAGTTATGGGGTTCTGCCTCTATCACCTTGCAGGCAGTGAGTTTTAGATGCTCACCACACTCTGGTTGAGAAGTGTTTCCTCACATCTCCTCTAAACCTTCTGCCTCTTACCTTAAATCTGCGCACCCTGGTCATTGATCTCTCTGTCTTATGGCAGCAGAGGGCAATTCTCTTGTTGTCATTGGAAGAATACAGATTGAGAGAAGATTTGATGGAGGGGTCACCTTATTGAAGAGTATAAAATTAAGAGGGGGACAGCTCAAGTGAATGGCAGGTGTCATTTCCCTAGGTTGGGGGATTTCACGAGCGGGGACATATTTTAAGGTGAGAGGAGAAAGATTTAAAAAGACATGAGGGGCAAGTTTTTGTATTTTTTTTACACAGAGAGGTTTGTCCATGGAATGAACTTCCAGAGGAAGTGGTGGATATGGACACAGTTATTGTGTTTAAAAGACATTTGGATAAGTGCACGAATCAGAAATGTTTGGAAGGATATGGGCCAAGCACAAGCAGGAGGGATTAATTTAGGTGAGGATTATTGTGGGCATGGGCTGGTTGAATTGAAGGGTCTGTTTCCATGCTGCGTAACCCTGAGTCTTATGATTGAAAAAAGATCTGTTCCCATTAACTGATGGCACAAACGTTTTGAGACATGGATTCAAGGTTATGTACAAGACATGCATGAGTGAATAGGAGGAGGATTCAAATGATCTTGCCTGGAACTTAATACTTAGGAAGAGATGAAAAATGAGAAAATGAATAGTTTCAAACAAAATGACAAAGATAGGTTTTTGAACAGTAAAGGAATTAAGGGTTCTGGTCACCCATAACCTTATTGAATGGCGGAGTAGACTTGATGGGCTTGATGGCCTACCCCTATTGATATTTCTTATGTTCATATATTCTTAAGAAATTGACTGGACAGTTGACTGAGATAAATATACTGGGCTCTGGGACAGGGTGAGGCAATGGGACTGATCAGAGATTGCTCTGACTGAGGCATTCGTTGGGTTGAGATGGTGTGCAGGAAAAAGGTAAGGGGTTGGCATTCGATAATGGAACTAGTATTAGAATGACGGGCTACTTCTGTTCCGTAATAATCCTGTGATTTTTTTTCATTGACAGAGAAGTGGAGTGGACACTGGTGTTGAAGTGCCTCTCATTGTGTCATAGTAACTCAATGATGCCATGATTAATCTTGAATTACATCAACAATGACTTGTCCAAATAGTCTTGAACTCCGAGTCTTATATTTGCAACCTTTGCCATAATGAGTCGGGCTGATTCCTCACAATAAGCTACAGGAGAACCAATTACTTTGAATAATTGGCTTATTATCTCAATGTGATATTTTCATGCACAAGATAATAGTCAACAACAAATGTGGAAAAGTCGCAGCAAAAGCCAGTTGCACAGATTGAATGAAGTGACAAGGCAGATCTTCTTATTTGTTTTGGAAGCTGGAACCATATTAGTGAAGTGCACACTGTTTTTTTTTAAAGTAACTGTGCTCCAATTTCAAGAAATAAAAAGCAGTTTAACTGAGGAAAGGAAATAAGAAAGCTTTTGTGCTGTGCTCGTACAACTGCTTGCATGCTGAGCTGATCAACTTGTCAGGCAAAAAGTGCTTTTTCTTTCGTAATATGCTGCACTCTGGAGGAAGAGGGTTAGTGCTGTCATTGTGTGCAGTCTGTTAATCTATCCAGTTTGTATCCTGCAGAGCATGTGGAAACGGCCTGTACACTGTACTCACTCACCGTGACTAACAAATCCAAGCAGAGAAGCAATGAGCAGAAATACATGCAAGAGTAACTGTACTGAGAGCGAGATAACATGGGCTGCCTTTAATGGGAGCCTTCATTGGAAGTAAACTGCTTCTCAGCCACTAATTATCTCCCCAGATACGCAACAATATTGGGTTGATAAGAATGTATTTTTTAAACAAAAATGTTGTTCAACAAAACTGGTTCCCCGGCAAGAGGCTTTTGCAGTATCCCTGTTCTCTTTCAAGTATTGAATTCCTCTGGCACTGCAAGCACGCACACATACATATCTTTTCAGCATGCCATTGTAAACTAAAGTCACTTTGTGCACTTGTGCAACACTTTTAGAATAGGCTGTTTGTGACTTGCAGTCTTAATGAGAAAATATGCTCATGATCAGAGGTGTGGTGGTAGTATCCCTTCCTCTGAGCCAGGAGACCCAGGTTCAAGTCGCACCTTCTCGGGAGGTGTGTCATAACATCTCTGAACAGGTTGATTTGGAAAATATCTATAAATGCATGCAAGGGCTCTGAATATTTCTGTGATGCAAATCATTTTTCTTTCTGCCCATTTGCTGAAATCCCTCAGGACTTCACCATGAATGTCACATTTTTTTAAAAAAAATCCCTTTATTACAGAATAAACACAGGAGGTAGTGAATGATCAAAATACTCATTTGTGACACTGTCCAGGGTTTATAATTATGAGATTACAAGGTTTCCTGAAGTTACGTTTTGACAGTTATTCAAGCTCAAAACTTTTCTCAATGTGACTCCATTCCAAGGTTTGAAAATAGTTGTGACCTTTCAGTACAAACTGATGGAGTGGGGGGCTGAGAGGTACAATTGTTATAACACTGTCAAAGTTTCACAGCTACCATTGCAACCTCAGATACCCTGGTCCTGAAAGTTCAGCTTGTGACCCCACTTGCAGTCCCAGCCCCCACTTTGGGAAGCTCTGAACTATTCTATCTGAAGTTAATCCAGCAGCTGGTTATCAGACTAATTGGCTGCCAGCTCACATTGAAATATAAATATTCAAAGTAGTGACTGTTTCTGTCATGTGCATTATTAGCTTCAACATCAAGAGTCTGAACTTGAGATGAGTTAGTGGATGATAAAAAGTCTGGATAAATGGGACATTGCCGGTGAAACACAGCAGGTCAGACAGTATGTGCAGGAAGAAACCAGAGCTAACATTTCAAGTTTGGCCCTGGACAAAACTTTTTGTGTTTGTTTCAGATATCCAGCATGTGCAGTTCTTTTCAAGTTTGTTTGCAATATTTTAGCTTTAATTTTAAACTAGTCATCATTCCTTTCACTCTCGGAAAATTGACCGGAATTAGTGAGACTCAATATTTTCGATTGCAGATTTTTGTCTGAGGATGTCTCAATGCCATTGATTGCTTACCCACCATTGGCTTGGCACATTATTGATACTTTCATTGGAAAGGCAAATCTATGCCAGCGCCTTGCCAGTGAGGCAAGCACAGTTGCTTTGCCACTCAACTCAAAACTTATCAAATTTCTCCTTTTTAAATTTTACTTAGTGCTTTGCTGAAGCCCACTGTTGCAGTCATGAATTAATAGACAGACTTGCAAGATCTGACCTCAGTTTTCCATTGTTACAAAAATTCCTGATTGAAGTTCAAGTGTGATCAAGAAGCTGCATCCATAAGTTGTAGAAGGAGAAAAACCAGCCAAGGGCTTGATACCAACTGCTATCAAATGACCTTTGCTGGAGATCGGAAAGACAGTCACATAACAAATGGTTTTGTCTTGATGTGATGTCTACAGTCAATTATCCAACAAAGAAATAGTGCTGAGCCTTAAATGTTCAAGGAAAAATGGTGCAAACTAGCCAATTTTTTAAAAAAAATCCTGTTCTGCAAGAAGAGTGCTTCTGTGTTGCTGAGATAGATCTTTTAGATCATTGGGTCATCTTTTCAAGGACCTATTATCAAATGGATAAGTCCCAACACTCTCATCTCCCACAGATTAATTGAAGCCACTTGACTCATGAGTCCATTCATCTTATTATTGTGTAATCCTTCAATTCACAGCTGCAGACAATAGTGAAGAAATGTATTTTTAAGCAGAAAGTGATTTATATAACATTATCTAATCCTTATTGTTTCAAGCCCATTGTGTGTAGTGGGACTAAATATTTTAAAAGCAAAAACTGTAGCCAATTCTGCTCCTGTCTGAGTACACAACAATCAGAATTTTCTTTTCTGCAATGCCAAAGGTGTGTTGAATAGTTTCAGCCTGCTGGTCTTGCAACGGAAAAGGGCAGTAGGGAGTCAAACTGGACCAGGAACAAAGAATTCAAGCTGAAAGCTCTACTTGCTGCTTTGATATCCTGGAATTCCTTGATTCTAATCCTCCTGTAGGTAAATTCTCCACAACCATCTGTGATAAATGTGGTGAAATCACATGCACCTTTTTTTTCCTATTATTTACTTCTCATAGTTTGTCATCTCAACATTCAGGTATGAAAGTATCTGGCTTGGCTTGGAATGTAAAATAATATTCTACGTTAGTCATTTTTCCTTTTCTTCAGTTACCTTCATTAATGTTTTCACCAAAGACTTATGTAGTCACTTTATCAAGTCTGTAGCCCTGAATTTTACTCAGAGCTCCTAGTTTTTTTCACAGGCACTAGGACAGATGACAAATCATTTAGGCCAACTCTTCAATGCTGTAGCTGAAAATGTGTTGCTGGAAAAGCGCAGCAGGTCAGGCAGCATCCAAGGAGCAGGAGAATCGACATTTCGGGCATGAGCCCTTCTTCAGGAATCAATGCTGTACTAAAGACTGCAATCATTGTTGGTAGGACAGTCTTTCACATAACATGCTAAAGTCACATTTGCTCTCCAAGGTGGATAGTCAAGTTTTTTTTCTGTGACATTCAAGTTGCTTAACACACAGTTGTTGAACAAAGCTTTTGCATTGAGAATTAATTATCTAAATTCATCCCTGTCACAATGGTTCCAGCCTTAAGTTTTTGAAACAGGTACACGTGTACAAACATCACACCAAAGTTATTTCATATTATCAAATGGTAAAGAATAGCTAAGAATGTGATACTAACAAGGAGACAGCACTATTGGAATAGGAGGGGCTGATGAATGCTACAAGGGTGACAGCTGGGAGTAATGAGGTGTGGAATTTTGTAGAGGTGATACAGTTCCCGAGCACTGTTGGAGAACCAATGTTAGTTTCTTTTTTAAGGAAGGCCCATTGCTTTATTTTATTCTATTCAGGCACTTGCTAGGCCAGCAGTTGCCCTTCTCCTTGTTTCATCTGCCATGCGCTCTTGGCCAATCGGTTGCCAGCAGCACCATAAGGATCATCTCAGGATCCCAGGTCAAAGGTGAGTGATAGTCGGATAGACTCATTGGGGCTGGGGGCCAACAGTGAGGACAGGGGATGAGTCTCTTCCCTTCCTGAAACTAGGCTTCTCCATCAAATGCTGAATGTCTTTTACCCCTCTCTTGCCTTCACCCCACATATATGAGATTTTCATATTACATTTTGTCACATTTTTAACATTTTCATATTTATTATGCCTTTCTAATATCTGGGGTAGCATTTTCAACCTGTTCAGCAATATCATTATACACCTCTGAAGCAAGTGGGACTTGAACCTGAGTCTTTTAGCTCAGAGGAAATATTGCTATCACAGCACCACAGGACTCCAATACTCCCTGCATTCCAAGCTGTCCTTAATTAGCCATTTGAGTCTCAATTCACGGTAAAACAGAAAAGCTGTCCACAGGTCCCTTGACATTCAACGGCATTTTACATCATTGAAAGCCAACTATTAATATTCTGGCATTTACAGTAGATCAGAAAGTGAAATGGATTAGCCCTATAAGTGCTAAGGCTGCAACAGCAGGTCAGAGTCTAGACATTCTACAGCAAATAACTCACCTCCTGACTCCCCAAAGTCTGTCCACCATTGACAAGGCACAAGTAAGGAGTATATATGAATACTCCCTACTTGCCTAGACCGAACAGCTCCAAAAGCGCTCAAGAAGCTGGACACCATCAAGACTAAGCAGCCTGCTCGATTGGCATCGCATCCACAGAATTTCACTCCCATTACCTCGGATGTCCAATAGCAGCAGTATAAACCATCAAGAAGATGTACTGCAGAAATTCACCAAGGTTCCTTGGACAGCACCTTCCTATCCCATGACCACTTCCATCAGGAAGGACAAGATAAATGGGAATACCACTACATTCAATTTGCCCAGTAACTCACCAACTTGACTTGGAAATAAATTGTGTTTCCTTCAGAGTCACTGGGTCAAAATCCTGGAACTCCATTCCTAATGGTATTGGAGGTATACCTGCACCAAATAACATACAGTGGTTTAAGAAGGCAGCTCACCATCTGTTGGGTCAGAGTCACTAAATGAATCACTTGACATTGAGGTCCACTTCTAACATCAAAGAGATTTTGTTTTTGTTTCATACCAGCAGAGTGAAAACCTTTGGACAGTCCAGGGACACTTTCACAGAACAAAGGGAAACATAAACTTTTGATATACTTGCGTCCAGCCCTCCTTTAGTTGTTATAAACCAACCAATTAGATTATCAAATTAATCATGTGACTGTCTGATCAGTTCGTGGACAAGCTCCAGGCTGACATAATCCCACAATGTTTCCTAGGCCCTCTTATCAATTATCCTTAGTCCTTGATAATACATCCTATTCAATCAAATATCAGTCAGCATTCCCTTGCTGATACATTTGCAGTGCTTCAATCTGCATTCAACTGAACTTCAACAAGAATACAATTATATCCCATAACAGCTGTATGTTTAAAACTTCATTTCAATGTTTGATAGGTGGCAACATTTTGTTACTTTGCTAAAGAATCCAAAACATGTCTCACAATGTGTCATATTGGCAGCTTCACTGTCATTTTCTACACAAGCATCTACATTATTTTCTGTGTATCAGAGCCCATTGTATACATTTCACAGGACCCTTTGTGTGCTATCTTGATCTTGTTACCTTGGAGATATACTCCCTCTATGAATGCATCTAATGATTCTAGCTTATAGCTTGACTTGTAACAGCAGACAGTGCAAGCTACTGTTTCAGCTTAGAAAACGTCTACCCCAGCCATTTTATATCAACTGAGGACCACTTTCAACTATTGTATGCTGCTTCAGCCATGGGTAGCCCTAACACCATCACACTCACAAGGCAAGCTAGAGATAGGCAATATATGTTGGCCCAGTCTGTGAAATCCATATCCCAGAAATGAAAAAAAAAGGGCATTGTGTCACTTTTTGGGGGGGTAGAGGTGTGAAGGTTGCATGGCCCCCAGTCACTACCTTCATGTCTGACACAGTATTCCCCACCAGCAAACTCACTATGGGAAAGGCACAATCTTCCACCAAACTCCTTCTCAATATCTGTGATTTTTCTTGTCATGATTCCTCAAAGTTAATTACATTTTGTTTTAATTCATTTATGGGGTGAGGGCATCACAGGCTAGGCCAGCATTTATTGTCCATCCCTAATTGCCCTGAGGGCAGTTAAGAGCCAACCACATTGCTGTGGGTGTGGAGTCACATGTAGACCACACCAGGTAAGGATGACAGTTTCCTTCCCTAAAGAGCATTCCAACAATTGTCAATAGTTTCATGGTCATCAGCAAACTCTTAGTTCCAAATTTTTATTGAATTCAAGTTCCACAATCTACCATGACAGCATTCGAACCTGGGACTCTGCATTAACAGTCAGTGATAATACCACTTGGCCATTGCCTACCCCTTGTACTTGCTTGTCAGAAAGTATTTCTATTTTACAAGTTGGGCTGTGTTCAGTTGTTGAGTTCAAATCATATTGCATCACTCCAAAGTAATACATTAAATACACCATTTGAGAGGAACAGAGAACTCTATAGTTAAAATAACCTTTCAGACTCAGCTGATTTGGAATTAGGTCATGTCTAAAGCCTCACCTTTATGCTTGCTTTTTTCAGAGTTTTAGGTTTACATTCATAAAACTGGCAGTTACCAATCTTAATATGCATTTGACTGTGTAAACTGGACATTGCGTGTTAACTTGAAAAATCAAATGATTACGAAAGAGATTGGCGTAATCATACTTGGAATGGAGTCCATTTAGTACTGGAGCATGTTGCCCAACCTTGCTACGTTATGTCAATGAAATTTAATGCTGCCTGTATTTTTAAAAATTATTTGGATTTGGTGCTCAGCAAAATAAAGCCCAGGTTATATTTGTGTTTGCATTTGGAAGCAGAAGAATGGCTGATTGACTATTGTTGTCTTGAGAAGTGATGATGATGTAGCCTCTTGTGGTACAGGATGGTGAAGTAGATGTTAATTTTATTTGTAGTTTTGATACAGCGGATATGGGAGATTCCAAATATATTGATTTTCTGTTCTGTTCATGTAAGTGGAACATTTTGTGTTTAGAGATAAAAACAATATCATTTTTCATGTGACTGTGAAGTACCTGCTAAAATTAGCAGCTTCACCTCGCAAAAGCTTTCACAATCCCTTTTATTAAGAACATAAGAGCCAAAATTTTGTTGTAATAGCAGATGACCTGACCTGACTGACCCTACCCCATGACTCACTCTTCCTATCTTCCCAACCTAAACTGACCTGCGTAGCCACACTTAAAAGGCTGGATCCTTAAATTTAATGTATAGGAGTGTTCAATGAAGAAAAGCTTTGTGGGCAATGGCCGTGTGAGCAGCATTGGCACAGACCAGTTAAGTCAGGTCAGAGCTAACCAGGATGCAAACAAACTGAATCGTATCATGCAATTATACAGAGATCAGCAAGTACTTTGCTAATTTTGCTTTTCGCTAATGTTGGAAACATATTCAGACATTCAAAGTTTGTGAGAAGATTTGTAGCTCGGGTGCTCGTTGCTGTGGTTCTGTTCGCTGAGCTGGAAGTTTTTGTTGCAAACGTTTCGTCCCCTGTCTAGGTGACATCCTCTGTGCTTGGGAGCCTCCTGTGAAGCGCTTCTGTGGTGTTTCCTCCGGCACTTATAGTGGCCTGTCTCTGCCGCTTCCGGTTGTCAATTTCAGCTGTCCGCTGTAGTGGCCAGTATATTGGGTCCAGGTCTATGTGTTTGTTGATGGAGTTTGTGGATGAGTGCCATGCTTCTAGGAATTCCCTGGCTGTTCTTTGTTTCACTTGTCCTATAATGGTAGTGTTGTCCCAGTCAAATTCATGTTGCTTGTCATCTGCGTGCGTGGCTACTAGGGATAGCTGGTCATGTCGTTTCGTGGCTAGTTGATGTTCATGGAAGCGGATCGTTAGCTGTCTTCCTGTTTGTCCTATATAGTGTTTTGTGCAGTCCTTGCATGCAACAAAAACTTCCAGCTTATTCAGACATTTATATCCTACTCTAGAAATTGTCTAGCCAATTCCATCTTCCTTGATATTTCATTCCCTACTTTCCAAAATTTCCTCAAAGATTTTGTTTGTTGCCCATCTTGTCACTTTCTGTCCTTCTACACCCACTTGGGGTGGGATGGGATGAGTTTGAAAGTGAGGGAGCACAAGCATCTTAAAAGGCCACCTTTTGGAAATGGTTAAATCAGGAACCTTCCAACTTCTGATCTTTGTGCTCAACATCAATATAACTCTTCTTTTAAAAATATGAGACAAATGTTCTTTGGTTATTGTGAGGTAAAACGTGTGTGTTGAAATTTCAGAATTCAAGTTTCTCTTTCAATTTTATACTTTAAAATTGCTTCAAAATTAATGCTGATTCCCACTACTCCTCCCTCTGTTGGTTGGTGTTTCTTCCAGGAGAAAATCAAATATTTGCACTGAATTAATGTTGCTAATATGAAATTCGATTATAGGTGAATAGGTTTGAATCCAAAAGTAGTGACTGAGCAGGCAGATTAATGATATCAATTCAACTGTGTAAACTGCAGTTTATTCCTCTATACTGTTCTAGATCTAACCTATTATAAAATGCTTCCCATAAAAAGTAAATTATTCAGAAAATATAAATGATTTTACATTCACTTCTTCATCGTTCTATTTATTATCAAGATGATTCTCTGAACAGACCTATCTTCATAGATGGATTTGTCTTTGTACATGTGAATGTTAGAAATTGGAAAAAAAAAACTGATTGGTCTCAGTTAATACATCCAAACAACACTTTTCAAAAAGCATTAACTAACTTTGGAACCACCAGTGCACAACAGAGCTTTGTAACTGTGTTGCAGTCATTAATTCTTCAGTGTGGATGTCATTGTGCATAAGGTACATAAAGAACACTGGTTGTCAAAATTTGCCAAAGCAGACACTCCCAAAATATAATAGCATCGAGTGTCTCATAACAGAATGAAAATGGATTGAGTGCAAGCCTGAAATATAGAGATTAGGTGACTTTTTCACTTGGTATAGCAGCATGATGGACTGGATTCGTCATTGATAATGACAGATATTATCTGCATTCACTGTTATTGCCAAGTAAATTGGATAATGGCTTCCAGTGTCCACAAGTGTACATTTAGCATGGAAATCTTATAATTCCCTCCATAAGTGCCCTGCTGCTACACAGACTATAACACTCCATGGTTTAAATATGAGTGAGGATATGAAGTTGTAGGATTTACCCAGAAGTACCTTCAGAAGTAGTTTAATTTCTAATCATGTATTATGACCAAATCTGAAGGGTTAAATAAATTCCTCTTTCTCACTTACTCCTGAGGTAGGTTATAATTGTGTCTGTTTTTTTTTAATGTGTTTCTTTAATTCAATATGCACTTGGTCATGCGTAAAGCTATATGAGGAAATAAACCAGACCAATCTCGAGTTAACAAAATTAACAAATTAAATGTAGTTCAAATTTCACGAGTGAATTTACAACTTATCTAAAAATGTAAAGTCCACCTGGACTCCTCCAATATACACATATAAGCTCACAAGAAAAAAGCTACAGAGCAAGTTATAAGGTGGGAGATGGAGTGGGGAAAAGTATTGGTAGTTCGTAAATAAGAATTATACTATCTGATGTCCCTTTGTTGATCTTGACGTCCAAGTAGATTGTGGCTGAAATAATCAGATTGTTCTTCTGAAGACAGTCTCTTTTAAATTATATTTCATCCTTTTTCAGTGTGGTTATGTGGTATCTGGAGATTCTTCTGTTTTAAATGATTTATTTCTGTAATGTGTTCCAATTTGTAACAGAGATGGCTCCAAACATGAAGAGAAAGTGGCTGAGGAAAAGAGAGTTGTTTTGACTCCATCCTGCAGGCTTCCTTGGTGTTACTGTACTCAAGAAATACACAAGCATATACTTACAGTTTTCTTCACACAGGCGAGTTTTATTCATGGGATAGCTGACTATTGGCAAATAATAGGGACAATGTATGTTAATAAGGGAAATTCGGTCTCCCAGCTGACAAAACTAGCAAGATACTATGAAAAGAGATAAGTGAGTTTTCAGAATCTTTTTTGTATAATAAATTTTGGTAGGTTAGCTTCAACTCTCGAGGTTTCGGCAGATGAGATGGCTATTACTTATTGTCCTGAAAATTTTGATGTCTGAAGAGTTTAAGCAATAGTAAAAGTAAAATTTTGTCGAGGAACTGCCCAGATGTGTCTCCTTTCAAAACTTGGCATATTTGTAGCTCAGGTGACCGTTGCAACTATTTTTACATTATCTTGGCTCATTTCAAATGAAATTCCCATTCTGTCAATAGAATTAAACATTACTAGTCCTCATTACAACTTTACTAAAAGTGTAGTTACTAAACAAAACAACCTCTATAGTACTGAAAATTTAATTTTAGGAATGTGTAATCTCATTCCTTCAGAATTAATTTCAATCAGAGATTTAAAATTAGATATACTTTTTGTCTATTTCTGTTCTTTCTCTCTTAATCTCATCTTTCTGTCTTGATTTTTTTTCAGTCTCTCTGTGATATAAATTTAATTTATACTTCAATTTAATACTTCCTGGTTTGACCTCTTTTGAGCTAGATTTTCTAAGTGAAGTTGGCAATGTAACAGGCAGAGTAATGATATTTTGAAATGTAAATTGTGTGACGATGGGACCTCAACACCAGGTTTGAGGCACCAAACTGCCTGCCTGGAGTCAGTGAGACAGGAAACTATGCAGATGATGAAAGCACAAGGAGGGTATTGATGGCACAGAATACTCAGAATGCAAAGATTCAAAGTGCACCAGTGCAGATATATTAACTCACTACACAGCACAGTGAGCCATTCATACGTCTTTATGGTGAGAACAGATTTCAATTTATTTTTCAAGCTGAATAAATGCTCAGATAGGGTCTGTTTCCCTTAGTGATAATTGATATTGATTGCCAGTTGACAGTTCTGTGGATATGGACTCCAGATATGATTATTTGAACAAATTCACAGGAGAAACCAAAGACACCTGCATGGGAGAAAATATTAAAAGGTGCACAAAAACATTCAAAGGCAGATGGGAGCAGACCAACAATCTGAGAACTTTTAATCCACATTTACTACAGCTTTAAAGCAAATCATACCCACTTTAACAATGAATTGTCATTACATGAAAATAAATCCTAATTTGCCACCATTAGAATGGGACAATGCCATTTAGCCCTTGAAACCTTTAACCTGTTGAGTCATACAATTTTGGTACTTCAAGTTGTAATTAATTGCATAATTCTTTATATTGCAGCTAAATGTGCTAATTGGTTGAGCTGCCACATGAAGCTGTTTCCAGCCTTAGGTAAAGCAGGCACATAATGGGAATAATCAAAAAGTATTGGGATGACTTGCTCACTGGTTTCCTCCTTAAGAAAATTATTACAATGTGTAAAATAACTAATCACAGATGTGACTTTTCAATCTAGGAATCTGAAACTTTTGGCATCTAAAGTTAATTGACGCCACATGTCCAACTGAGACTGCAACCTGACACTATACCATCATGCAGTATGTAAACAAATGACATCAAAGGAGCCAGTTTTTCTATATTTATCCAATACTTACTGTATGCCATTTGAAATGTCTTTTTTTCTTCTGCATTGGCCCTGTCCTTGCATGTATTAATAGATATTTCGTTCTGTATGAGTGAGACACAGTAAAAGGAGCGCTGTCTTTTAGTCATTACATCACAGAGCATTAAAGTCCAAAGAAAAATAAACTCCAGGAACAGTAATGCTTTCAAAATTTAAAAGAAGACATTGAGTTGCATAAGTATAAGATGAAAACGTGGTATTTGATAATATACGGATCAGCCTCGTTCATATGTGTTTGATTCCTTGGAATTAATTTCTAGATGAGCAATATTCGAACAATGGCATTTCTAAGTTGAGTTGGAATATAGAACATAGAAACGTACAGCACAGAACAGGCCCTTCAGCCCACACTGTTTTGCCAAGGATTAATCCTAATTTAAAATAAAATAACCTAACCTACGCACCCCTCAATTCACTGCTGTCCATTTGCAAGTCCAGCAGTCGCTTAAATGTCCCTAATGACTCTGCTCCACCACCACCGCTGGCAACGTTTTCCATGTGTTCACACCTCTCTGCGTAAAGAACCTACCTCTGATGTCTCCTCTACACGTTCCTCCTAACATCTTAAAACTATGACCCCTCGTGGCAGTCAATCCTGACTTGGGTAAAAGCCTCTGGCTATCGATACTATCCAAGCCTCCCATTACCTTGTCCACCTCAATCAGGTCACCGCTCTTCCTCCTTCTCTCCAGAGAGAAAAGTCCGAGCTTAGTCAACTTCTCTTCATGAAACAAGCCCTCTAGTCCAGGCAGCATCCTGGTAAATCTTCTTGGCACCCTTTCCAAAGCCTCCACATCTTTCCTATAATAGGGCAACCAGAACTAGACACAATATTCCAAGTGTGGTCTCACCAGGGTTTTGTAGAGCTGCAGTAAAACGTCACAGCTCTTAAACTCAATCTGTTAATCAAAGCCAAAACGCCATGTGCTTTCTTTATAACCCCATCCACTTGGGTGACAACTTTGAGGGATCTATGCACCAAGATCCCGTTGTTCATCCACATTGCCAAGAACCCTGTCTTTAATCCTGGATTCAGCATTCAAGTTCAACCTTCCAAAATGCATCACTTTGCATTTATCCAGGATGAACTCCATCTGCCATTTCTCGTCCCAGCTCTGCATTCTGTCAGTGTCATGCTGCAGCCTGCAACAGTCCTCGATTTTATCAGTGCACCTCCAACCTTTGTGTCATCGGCAATTTACTAACCTACCCCTCAATCTCCTCATCCAAATCATTTATAAAAACTACAAAGAGCCGAGGCCCGAGCACAGATCCCTGTGCGACACCACTCACCACTGACCTTCAGGCAGAATACTTTCCATCTACAACCACTCTCTGCCTTCTGTCAGCCAACCAATTCTGAATCCAGAGAGGCAAATCTCCCTGTATCCCATTCTTTCTGATTTTATGAATGAGCCTACCATGGGAAACCTTATCAAATGCCTTGCTGAAGTCCATATGCACCACATCCACTATGCGACCTTCATCAACCTGTTTTGACACCTCCTCAAATAACTCAATAAGATTTGTGAGACATGACCTGCCCCTCACAAAGCCATGCTGACTGCTTTTAATCACACTATGCTTTTCCAAAGAGTCATAAATCGTATTCCTCAGAATTCATTCCAAAACCTTGCTGACCACAGACGTAAGACTAATTAATCTGTAATTGCCAGGGATTTCCCTATTACCCTTCTTGAAAATAGAAAGAATATTCGCCTCACTCCAATCCTCCAGTATGACTCCCGTGGAGAATGAGGAAGCAAAGAGCTTCTCCAGCGGCTAAGCAACTTCCTTTCTTGCCTCCCAGAGCAGCCTGGGATAAATCTGGTCTGACCCTGGGAACTTAACAATCTTGATGTTTGCCAAAATTTCCAGACATCAACTTCCTCAATCTCGATCTGTTCAAGCCTGTTTCCCGCTCCTCAAAGTTCTCATTCACAACAAGGTTCCTTTCCTTCGAGAAAACTGAAGCAAGAACTCATTTAGGGCTTCCCCTATCTGCTCAGACTCCACACATACATTCCCTATGCTATCCCTGACCGGCCCTACCTTCTCCCTGATCATTTACTTATTCCTCACGTTTGAATAAAATGCCTTTGTGTTCCTAATCTTTCTTGCTAAGCCTTTCTTGTGGCCCCTCCTGGCTCTCCTCAATCCATTTTTGAGCTCCTTTCTCGTAAGCCTGTAATCCTCTGAAGCTGTGCTAGATCCTTGCTTCCTCCACATTACGTAAGCTGCCTTCTTCCTTTTGATGTGTGTCTCCTCTGTTCTCATCATCCAAGGCTCCTTAATCTTACCCCTTCTTGCCGGTTTCAGAGGAACAAATTTATGCATCACTCGCAACAACTGCTCTTTAAACAATTTCCACATGTCTGTTGTGTTCTTTCTGTGGAACAATTGCTCCAAATCTGTACTTCCCAACTCCTGTCTGATAGCTTCATAATTTCCTTTTCACCAATTAAATATCTTGCCATGGTTACTGCTCCTTTCCCATTCCGTGGCTATGGTAAATGCGAGGCAGTTGTGGTCACTGTCACCAAAGTGTTCTCCCATCGTGAGATCTGACATCTGTCCCTGGCTCATTAACAAGCACCAAATCCAAAATGGCCCCTTCCCTCATTGGCCTGTCTACATACCTGTCTAAGGAAACCCTTCTGAACACACCTGACAAAAACAGCTCCATCCAAACCATCTGCACTAAGGAGGTTCCAGTCAATATTTGGAAAGATAAGTCACCCATAACAATAACCCTGCTACATCTGCATTTTTCCAAAATCTGCTGGCCTTTGAGTTCTTCAATCTCCCTACTGCTATTACGGGGTCTGTAGAAAACCCCCAGTGAGGTGGCTGCTCCCTTGCTTCCACCCACAGTGACTCAGTAGACAAACCTTTCTCAACAACCTACATTTCTGTAGTCATGACACACTCTCTGATTAGCAATGCTACACCCCCTCCTCTTCTTCCACCCTCTCTGTTCTTTTTAAACATTCTAAACCCTGGAACATCTTGCCACCATTCCTGCCCCTGTGAAACCCATCTCTCCGTTATGGCCACAACATCATAGTCCTAAGTACTGATCCATGATCCTTCATCACTCTTATTTCTGACGCTCCTTGCGTTAAAGCAGACATACTTTAACCGATCCCTTTGTTTCATCACATGAGAAACCTTCTTGATAGATTCATTACATCCTGTTACTGCCCCATGTACAACTACCCCTCCTCTCAGATATGTAGCTCTGGTTCCCACATCCCTGCCAATCTAGTTTAAACCCTACTGATCCACACAATCAAATCTGCTATCCAGGACATTGTGCCCCTCTAGTTCAGGTGCAACCCATCCTTCATGTACAGGTCCCACCTTCTCCATAAGGCATCTCAATGTTCTAAGTATCTGAAGCCTTCCTCCTGCACCATCCTCGCAGCTATGTGTTAAGCTGCACTTGCTGACTGTTCCTCACCTCACTATTTCGTGGCACCAGTAGCAAATCTGAGAACACTACTCCACTTGTCCTGCTCTTCAGCTTCCAACCTAGCTCTCTTTAGTCACTTTTCAGATCCTCAATCACTTTCCGAGCTATGTCATTGGTGCCAATAAGTACCACCATTTCTGGCTGCTCACCCTCCCCCTTCAAAATCTTGTCAACGCAATCGGTGACATCCAGGACTCTAGCATGGGAAAGGCAACATTCCTTCTGGGAGTCCCGTTCCTGACCACAAAATCTCCTGTCAATCCATCCAACAGATCTCACCCACTTAAAAAAAAAATTGTTTACCTTCCTGGCAGCCCTTGCTTCTCTCTGCCCTCTCTCCTCGCCGCTCTGTCAAAAGTGGAGTTGCTGACAGCTTTGGCAATTGTTACCATGAAGTCCATACAACACATAGTTGTATGCATACTTTGTTTCCCTTGCTTTGTTCTTTTGGTGTTTCAGGGTTGCTTTTACTTCATTCACCCATAATCACAAAAGCAGAGCACAAGATGTTGATGTTCACTGCTTAAGATGACATTAATTTAAACTTTACATGTTGCCTAAAATTGGATACAAAATTGGCTCAAAGGTAGGAAACAGAGGATGGTGGTGAAGAAGTTTTTCTGACTGGAAGCCCGTGACCAGCAGTGTGCTGCTAGGATCGGTGCTGGGTCTACTGCTTTTTTGTGAATTGTACAAATAATTTGGATGAAAATATAGGAGGTATGGTTAGTAAGCATGCAGATGACAGGAAAATTGGTGATGTTGTGGGGAAGGAGGTTATCTCCGATGGGACCTTGGGCAAATGGAATGAGGGAGTTGAATTTAGATAAATGTAAGGAGCTGAATTTTGGTAAGGCAAATCAGGCTTGGACATATACACTTGATGGTGACGTCCTGTGAAGTGTTTCTAAATAAAGAGACCTTGAGTGCAGTTTCATAGTTATTTGAAAGTGGAGTTGCAGGTAGACAGGATAATGAAGAAAGCATTTGGCATATTTGCCTTTACACGCATTGCATTGAATAGGGGAGTTGGGAGCTCATTTTGTGGCTGCACAGGACATTAGTTAGGCCACTTCTGGAATATTGTGTTCAATTCTGGTCTCTTTGCTGGAGGAAGGATAATGTGAAACTTGAAAGGGGTCAGAAATGATTTACAGGGATGTTGCCAGAGACTGAGCTATAGGGACAGGCTGAATAGGCTGGGGCTTTTTTCCCCTGGAATATTAGAGTGTTCCCTGGATGAGGGGTGACCTTATAGAAGTTTATCAAATCATGAGGGGCATGAATAGGGTGGATAGTCAAGTTCTTTTCCCCAGAGTTGAGGAATCCAAAACTAGAGGGGATAAGTTTAATGTGAGAGGAGAAAGGTTTAAAAGGGACTCAAGGGGAAACTTCTTCACGCAGAAAGTGGTGTGTGTATGGAATGAACTGCCAAAGGAAGTGGTAGAGGCTGGTACAATTACAACGTTTAAAGTACATCTGGATGGATATATGAATAGGAAGGGTTTAAAGGGATATAGTGGCAAATGGGACAAGATTACTTTCGCGTATCTGGTTGGCATGGGCAAGTTGGACTGAAGGCTCTGTTTCTGTGCTGTACATTTCTATGATTCTATAAGGGTCCATGACTGTTCACAATGCAACCCAAGAAGACATCGAGGATGGAAGTTTCTGTTCCAGATTTTTGATAAATTCTTATCATGCAAACTAGTTGATTTTAAGTGAGAGTGTGAGCAAAGATTCAATGTTAAGGTTCCCATAAGAAAAGTTAATCTATTTGAAGTCATCCCTCAAAGCAAGTTCAAATGAGGTAATCTCAGTTGAGGAAGTAGTAACTTTTGAGTCTTAATTCTGAAGTGAAATCTTTTCAAGTCAAATCCAAATTCCCATGTTTTTGAATTGATTTGTGTACTCACACTTATTACAAGTTGTTATCAAAATGCTCTGTTACATTGCTGGGCACATGGTCTAAACAGGCCTGATTAGAAAGACAATTTCTAATTGTCACGTGCATGATGAAGTGGTCTTATAGCTTGAGGTGCATCTAATTCAACCTCCAATTATTGTGTTATCCATTCTCTAACTTAGTAAATTAATCAAGTTCTTGTTTTCTCTTTTTCTTCAGTCTCTAAACCATTCTTCAATTATGTTTGAACAAGGTTAGTGACTGACAGGACATTGCGGATGTTTTCAACACTCAGTGAAAGTAGGTAGAATTGATCTCTCAAGGATGATGATGAGACAGAAAATTGAACCGTCTGTCAACATTTGTATGTTAAATCTTCGTTATTAGAATCAGCGTTCTTTGTCAGTCTTTTCACACTTGTGTCACCTTACAATTTTATTTCTGCTGATTTTCATTAGCAGCACAATTTATAAAATGAATGCCATGTAACATTATGAAGAAAGATTGTCGAAGTTAGGACTATTAACCTTGGAGAAGCAAAGATTGGAATGAGATTTACTAACGGTATTAAAAATTATGGGAGGTTTGGACAGAGTAGATGAAGAGAAATTGTTATGACACATGAAAGGATGAAGAATGAAAGAGCACAGATTTTTGAGATGGATTTTCTGAGGAGTGGCAGTCAGATGCATATTGCTACTCCATTTTTTTATATATGTTAAGAAAGAGCTCCTTATTTCTGACCAGGGATTCCAAAACAGAGCTCTCTGAGAAAGATACTGCATGTTTCAAATCTGAAAGGTCTCTCATCATGCAGGGTCATCCAGGAAGTCCACCGATTCCCCTTTTAACACAGCAGCTGGTTGCCCTATTCTGTGATTAAAATATCAGCAGCATAATCAGCCACTGCGACAGCTCCTGTGAAAATGTAGGAAATATAAGGTACATGTGAAGATAAGGTGTCAGTTGGGTAAGGTAGCAGATGTCAGGTCAGTAAGTTGGCAGGGCTCTAGGACAGGGATGGCCAGGCCACAATGTGAGTGATAGTCAAGTAAGTGATAGAGTATTTAGTGTAGGTCAGAGTGGGTGGAGCATATTGGGGTCCAATGGAGGGGTGTTGTTGTAGGTGCTGGTGGAGGAGAAGGAGGAGTTGTTGGATCATGGAGGGAGAGTTGTCATGTGCCAGGGAGCAGGCTGGTGTTCAGGCTCTGCAGAGAGAGGACGATGCCAGTTGTTGGTGGGAGTGTTCGATCAGGGCCTTGGAAGGGATGAGTGGTGTAAAGGAATTTTGGGAAGGTCGAGTCATTGCTTATATGGTAAGTTGGACCATTAGGAATTGCAACAGGTTTTTAAAGAACTGTATTTTGTGCTGCAGAAATGATTATCTAATGAGAAGATAATCTGGAGCAAGCAACTGGCAATGCCAATCACATGAAGTACTTGTTCACATCAGAGTGGTTAATTTAATATTGCATAGATCAAGCATATTCAGATCTGCTGTCAAGGACCAGGTTAGGACCAACCTGTCCAGACCAGCCAATTAGTGGACTTTTAAGTTATATAGATGGCAACTCAACATGTGATGTTTGAGTATAAAGGAACTCACCGCACTTTCTGTTGTGGTAGTAATTATTGCAGTTGGCATACCATTACGGTATCTTTGTTGTCGGAAGTCAGTAAGCACAGACCTCAGACTCTCTGTATATCTGACATTTTATAACAGTGCAAATTACTATTATTGTTTCGCAACTTTGAGACATCTATCTCAGCAAGAACATGGACTTTGTTGCATATGCTGTAAGAATGAGCATTTGGCAATAATCAGGTAATACCAGACCAGCTATGTTGTCTTACCCCCCAAAAAAAGTGGATCAGATCTCAAGTGCACTGCCTAAGAATGTGATGAAGGCATTCAACCAAGGCATTTAAAAGGGAATTAGACAGTTATTTGAAAAAAAGAAGAATTTACTAGGTCAGGGAGAAGCTGAGAAGATGGTGAAAAAAAACAGGTTTATGCTTGTGGAGATAAAGTCCTGTCTTAGCATTGAGGATACCCTTCATCATATTGTGTGGCATTACCGTTCAGCTGAATAGGATAGATTTTGAACAGACCACACAACTTAATAATGGGCCTCCATGAGACACTGTGATCCATCAGCAGAATTGTTTTCAAGTATGATTTGTAAACCAATTGCATAACATATTTCAGACTCTACTATTACCATCAAGCTAGAGGATCAACCCTGGTTAAATGTTGAGGGCATGCCTAGAGCAGCACCAGGCATACTTAAAAATGGGGTGTCAATGTGATGCAACTACAATATAAGATGACTTGTCTGCCAAACTGTGTGAGGAGCATGTGACAGAGCAATCTGACCCCACACCCAATGCAACAAATCTAAGCTCTACAATCCTGCTGTCTCTGACCATGAAGGTTGCATGCAATTAAACAACTCAATGCATTAGGAATATCCCCATCCACAAACATTTGTGGGAATCCAGCATATCAGTGCAAAAATGAGGCTGATGCATTCGCAAGCATCTTCAGTAGAAGTGTACAATCTATCTTGGCCTGAGGTCCGCACCATTGTGGATGCTAGCATTCAACTAGCATGCTTCATTCATGTGATATTACGAAATGGCTAAAGGCACAGGAACCTGCAAAAACTATAGACCCTGACAAAATTGCAGGGTCTAATAGTCTCTAATTCTCTAACAATAATGGTAGAGACTTGTGGTCCAGAATGATTCATGCATTTAGACAGACAGTTCCAGTACATTTATAATACTGGCATCTATCTGAATCTGAAAAACTTCCCTGGCGTATTTTGTCTGTGAAAAACAGGACCAATCTAACCCAAGCATTACCACCTTTTCTGTCCACTGTAAAGTGATGGAAATTGTCATTGGCCATCCTGTTGAGCAACATCTATTTTCCAACATCTGCTTACTAATGCTCAGTTTGGGTTCAGCCAAGGCTTCATGGAAACCTCTATCCAAGTATGGACATTAGATCTGAATGCAAGAGAGAAAGTGAATGTGACCGGCATTTGACAAAGTGTGACATCGAGAAGCCCTAGCAAAGCTGGAGTCAATGGGATTCTAGAAGTAATATGGTCATGTGAACAAAGGAATATTGCTGCGAATGATGGAGCTAAGTCATCTCAGTTGCACGACATCATTGTAGGAGTTCCTCAGAATATTGTCTTCGGCTGAACCATCTTCAACTGCTGGATCAATGACCTTCCCTCCACCATAAGGTCAGGAATTGCATTGTTCATTTATGATTGCACAACATGGACCATTATTTCTGACTCCTCAGAGACTAAAAAAATCCATGCACAATTAGAATATTCAGGCTTGGGCTAAAACGTGGCAGGTATCATTTGAGCCATACAAATTCCAGTCAATAATCATCTCCAGCAAAGCAATCCAACCACAGCTCTTTGACATTCAATAGCATTGCAATCACTAAATCACCACTGACCGACAACAGAATTAGACCTGTCATATAAGCACAAAAGCAGATCAAAGACTGGCAATTCTGTGATGGGTAATTGTTCTTTCAATCCATGGATGAGAATACCCAGCTGGTTACAAGTCCAAAACATGGTAAGTAATGTTTAGTGTTTTGATCTTAGTGACAATATTGATGTGAACATTTCTATGGGACGCAAGAGATGTCAACAGTGTTCCTATAGCAACAATGGTGATAAATGTTAAATTTACAAGCTCTTTCTGTTCACTGAAGCCCCTATTGTGGTTATCAACAGCGGGAGTTCACGTGGAAAATCATTGCTCCATCATGTGTTGAGATTCCAACCTCTACACCTCAGGAAGTGTACAAAGATGTATTTGCAAATTAAGAATATGAAGGGAAATGGATCAACAAAGAATATGGGTTTGGGATTAATGCTGTTAGCCCCAGTTGCAGAACTATGGTTAGTAAAGGTACAGTGGGCAAGGTGAGGTAATTTATATGAAATTGTCTGAGCTGTTGAATTGCTACCATTGTATACAACCAGGAGGTTGCTTAGATGGCTCCAGAAGCTAAACACAGCCAGTAATTGAATTTTGATTCTGCTTGTGGGAAGTCATTGTCATGTATATCTCCTTTCTCCAGCTTGTCATTTTCCAGCTAGCTTGGGATCTTGGAAGGGGGTCTCCCTGCCCCATGACAGTAAAGTATGGAGGATCTGTGTTTCTTTTTTCTGCACTGAAATCTCTTCTCTTATCTTCAGTCACCACTCAATGAGCTGCAGAAACTATAAGGTATCCTCTTTAATTTCACTTCTCCATTTGGACACTATTATACAGGTGAAGATTTACAGGCTGCTTTCCATTTTAAACTCACTGATGTTCTGTGCAAGGATTTTCTTTTCCTGTTCTCTATACAGACTTACTGACAAATGGGAATCTATTATCCCTACTGGGCCACAAATATGCACTTAAAAATGTCTTGCCACATGCACCATTTTCTCAATTAACTCTGAGGTGAAAAGTGGACAGTGCTGTTTATTCTGCAGCCCACTTATTTTGAAATGACTCCTAATCAGCTATATAAATGTGCAGGACATATTGGCCATTGCACTTTCCTGCAGGAGATCTTTCAAAAATAAGTACTACAGGGTAATTTCCAAGTCCCACACCAGCTGTCCTTGTGCCCTTTGTAACATGTGATTTATACCCAGAGTCAGGAGCAGAATGCAGGTCAGAACATTTGGATGCACTAATCGCTCTTTGTGAAATTACCTTGAATTAAAAGCAGAAATTGGAAAGAACACAACTGACCGCTGTGTGCTCTCCTGCATCTAACTGCAGCATTCCTGCCTGCATAATAGCTGACACTTTAAACATTGAATGAACAATGGGGATAGTGTTATGGCCTACATTTACCTTGCAGCTTCCCCCATCAGTGGTCTCTTCCTGTTTTAAAAATTAAATTTCTTCACCTGGAGTAGCTGCTTTTCTCAGTGTGACAAGCAATAGCTCCTGGGGTTTACTTAAATCAAACCAGACCTCAGACATGACTTATTGTGAGGAAGAATCTTGCCCTGTAATCATCTGTCGTGAAGAAATGAGCATTTGAGGAGTGCAATATGTGCCAAGCACTCTGTGCCTCACATGTGGTGCTGATTTTCTAATTTGAAAGAAATGAATGCAAGACTAAACTCCAAATACAAAAGGCTTTGCACCGGTGGGACCTTCATCTTTCAATGAAAGAAAATTTATTGTAAAAAGTAAGCCCTTTTCATTCTCATTTTACCAAATTAGAATTAGACACTACAATCAATGTTTACCAGTTTGTGTCAGCCCAGTTCTTTAGGGAATTGGATATAGCAACAATTCACCAGATTGAATTTGGAACTTAAGAATCTAAATTCAGATTGCATAAACTGCATTCCATTCCCCTGATGATTGAAAATTAGGAGGTCATCTAATACAGTAAAGCAAAGAACTGCAGATTGCTGGAGATCTGAAACAAAGACAGAAAGTGTTGGGGGAACCCATCAAGTTTGGCAACATCTGTTCAGAAGTAAACTGAGTTAATGTTCCAAGTCTGGTGGCTTGTTCTCTCCACAGATCCTGATTGACTTGCTGAGTTTCTCCAGCACTTTGTTTCAAGTCATGTAATTGGTTTGCTTATGATGTGATGAGAAAGTATTATGAAAGTATGAGAAAGATATGATGCCAGAAAGTGCAGAGAGAAAGGGCTCAGACTCAGACCTGGAAACAAACTGCCAGCACCTGTCAGGTTGAATGGCTGTCTTAAAGTAATGTTAATATTTTCCGTATCTGTGACGATCTTATTGTGTTGGAAGATAAAAAGTTAACTCTTCCAGTAGACGAGTTCAGAGCAAAGGAATAGTAACAAAATTAGAGTTGGATCATTCAGCGGCATTGTCACAAAGAACAGTGGAAATTTGGAGCAGTTTTCCTAAAATTGCAGCTGAGTCCAAGTGAATTGAAAATTTTGGAATTGAGTTTGTAAAATTAATGTTGGATGAATGGACTGTTGTCTTTAAAATTTACTTAAGATACAGGTCAGCCATAATCTTCTTAAATTTTTGGATAAGCCACAACAGAATGATTGGCCACCATCTGTTCCTTGGTTCTGGGTGAACCTGTGTTTTGGGTGCAGCCAGTGATATGGGTGTCACTGGCAATAAACCAGTGCAATATTGCCCATGTTTCTGCTCCCTCTGTTGTAAATGGCAGAAGTCTAAGGTTGCTGAATGCATTCAGATGATGCTTGGTGATTTGGTAGTAGACACTGCTGCCATAATGTAGTGGAAAGAGCAAATATTTAAAATGGTGAATGAGTGTTGATCAAACTGACTGCTTTGTTTTGAATGGTGTTGAGTGTTTTGAGTTTCATTTGGAGCTGCACTATTCAGGCAAGTGGAGAGCAATCCATCCTGACTTGTGCTTTATAAATAGTGGGTAGGGTTTGGGGAGTCAAGATTTGAGTTACTTACTGCAGACTTCTGATCTGTTTGTGTAGTAACAACATTTATATGGTTGGTTTAGTTCAGTTTCTGGTCATTGGTAACCATTAGGATATTGATTATGTGGCGGTGCTGGTGTTGGACTGGGTTGGACAAAGTAATAAGTCACACAGCACCAGGTTATAATCCAACAGGACTAAGGAACCTGACAATGGAGCAGCTCTCCGAAAGCTTGTGATTTCAAATAAACCTATTTGACTATAACCTGGCATTGTATGACTTCTGACTTCATGAGGTTATTAAGAGTGGGGGATTCAATGATGATAATATTGTTGAATGTCAAAAAATGATGGTTAGATTTTCTCTTGTTGGAGATTGTTATAGACTGACACAGTTGTTATATGAATGTAGATTCAAAAGAAAGAGATGGTCCTGTAGGGACCAAAAAGTAGCATAAAGTGTCAGTCCCTCTCACCTCACAAAAAAGAACCTAGTTGGAAAGACAGAAAGTGAATGAGCGGGGCAATGTAACGTTACAGTGAGCTAATGTCACTGTGGACCAACATTAATGTGGAATATTATCAAAAGCAGCAGTTTGTCAACAAATCATCTTCCCTGTGATAGAAACATGGCAATTGTACCATGGATTTTAAATGTTATACTATTATTGTTCCAAACATAGTTCATCGAGATTGTCACCACAACTCTGTTCAATAGCCCGCTAAACTAATTCTCTTTGACACAATGAGTCTCAACTCTGCATTATCAGAAAGAGTTACCGCGAGCATTTCCTTAACTGCCTTCCCACTGAGCACGCAACTCTGTTCTGCTTCACTTCACCTGGAAGAGTCAGTGAATTGCAGTTGCTCTGTGTGATGAGATTTTTGCCAGGATCATACACCTATCCCTTGGCTACTCCTCAGGAGATAGGACTTTCAGTGAATGAAGCAGTCAGAGCATTCCAAGCCAACCTATTCTTTGTTATTGAAACAAAAAAGAATCATCAGTTCTGTTTAAACAAAAACCTTGAATTTTGAAGAATACAGCTGCCAGTTATTAGTCTTGGCCAGTTAGAAGGAATGTGTAATAATTTTTGACGATTTTAAAGACCGGACTCTTTTTAATTGCCCCCATTAGAAAAACAATATTCATACACAGAATTATAATGATGGTTTTGTTTTGAGCTGTTCTCTGACTGAATATTCAGTATTTCAGTGGAGTTATGATCTGCTGATCTTTTTGAAGGTTAATGAACCTGACGAAAGGAAAGTTGAATAAATAGGAATAAACATATCATTGCAAACCCAAAGAAAGGTTGCATAACAATCATGCCCAGTAAGATTTAAAAGATTACAGCTTCATCTTTAAAAGAACTGTTCTATTTGTTGATAACTATATCAGTTTTCTGTTCCTTTTGTCTTCTGCTACATTCTTCTGCACATTTGGATTTTTCAAAATAAGAAAATGCCTTAGCAAAAGCATTCTAAAGGTGATTGTGCATTCTTTGGTCTTATTTGACTATTTTTCTCAGTTTCAGAAAAACAATAGTAAATACTGTCCTGTCTGTTTATTCCACCAGCCTCCACATTTCTTAGACGACCTTTGCAGTGATTATCACAGTGTTGTGGTTTGGGGCGGCACGGTGGTTAGCACTGCTGCCTCATAGCACCAGGGTCCCAGGTTTGATTCTAGCCTTGGGAGACTGTCTGTGTGAAGTTTGCACATTATCCCCATGTCTGCATGGGTTTCCTCTGGGTGCTCCAGTTTCCTCCCACAGTCCAAAGACGTGCAAGTCAGGCGAATTGGCCATGCCAAATTGCCCATAGTGTTAGTGCATTAGTCAGAGGGAAATGGGTCTGGGTAGGTTCCTCTTCGGAGGCTCGGTGTGGACTGGTTGGGCTGAAGGGCCTGTTTTCACACTGTAGGGAATCTAATCAATGATCTCACTACCATCCAGGTTTCTCCATTAGAAGTAGAAGCCGACATAGGCCATTCCGCCCATTCGGTTTGCACTGCCATTTGTTGAGATCATGGCTGGCTTGATCACAATCAACTCCACTTGCCTGTCATAAATCTTGGATTCATTAAATCTATGTACCTCAGCCTTAGATATATTCAATGACCCAGCCTCAAAAGCACAAATATCTAATGGTTTCTCTACCCTGCTTGTTACCACCTAAATAAACTGTTTACTTTTCATTAAGCCATGCTGACTCTGCTTGTTTATATTATGTGTTTCCAAATGCTCTGCTGAAAGATCTTATGAAATAGTCCCTGATGTTTTTAAGCTAACTGGTCTATAGTTGCATGTTTTATTGTCTTGCTCCCCTTTGAATAAGAGTGTTATTTTGATATTTCTCCAAACACTGGGACTTTTCCAGAACATAAGGCTTCTTGGAAGATTCCTACCAGTGTCTCCACTATCTCTGCAGTTACTTCCATTAATATTCTAGGAAGCGAACCATGAGAGCTTGGGCAATTGTCAGCCTTTAGTTTCCTCGGTATTAGTTCCTTTTTTCCTCTTCTAACAGCATGGTGAAAGAATCATCCCCTGCATGACACTCTTCCAGCACTCTGCTTAACTCCCCTTCTTCTTGTATTTAGGCAAGCACTGGGTTTTGCTCTGCCCTGTTTCTCTTTCCCTTCATTTTTTCTTTAATTGCTTTTCATGTAATATTGCCAAGTCTTGAGGCAGAATCGTATGGCCTGAAACTTTGACTAACATGCCATATTGGCCATGTTGAATATCTTGAGCTTCACTATATTTTCTTTCATTTTTCACATATTACTTAGAAGTAGTTGAGAGGAGTGCAAATACATCAGTTGCAAAGCTTTTTTTTATGGTATCACACAACAGTGCGCTGGATTTTTTTCATAAGAATAATGGGGTTAGCATTCAATGTCATGGAAGAATAAGTAGCGATGACGCTAAAGGGGCCTTAAAATTGTGATACAAACGGTAGTGTTTTGGAAAACTGAAGTAGATGTTCCAACCAGCCCACATCTATTACTTGCGCTATTTCATGCATGCCATCACACCTCACAAAAAGCATACTGATCCCTTTGCAAAAGTTACAGATTAGTTGAGTGTGGATTTGCAGTCATTTTCAGATCAAAATCTGAAGTCCAAGCAACCTCACGTGCACTGAAATTTTACTTTTCAAGTGTAGAGTTTCTTTAGATTTTACTCTTTGGATTATGTAAAACTTAACAATTTAAATATTTTATATTTTATTAGTTTTCTTTTCTGTGTCTCAGGCCATCTTATAGAATTACAAATGTCTTCACCACTAACCATAACATCAAGGCAATGCTTTCCCATTTTGTTGAAAAATGTTCTTAAAATCTGAAAAATAATGACCAACAGACAATTTGGAGTTTTGAGAAGATTTGTAGCTCAGGTTGAGGTTCTGGATGTAGGTTTGCTCGCTGAGCTGGAAGATTCATTTCCAGACATTTTGTCGCCCTACTAGATAACATCTTCAGTGGGCTTCAGGCCTGAGGCCCACTGAAGATGTTACCTAGTGGGGTGACAAAACGTTTGGAAATGAACCTTCCAGCTCAGCGAGCAAACCTACATCCAGATGATTTGGATTTTTAAAAATTTTCTCTGTCACTTTCTTCTAAATGTTCTTGATCAACTCAATTTTTCAATAATCAAGTCTGTTTGATTATTTTCCAAGACTCTTGAATAATTTTTCTTTCATAACTTTATTGATGTTTCTTTTAGACTGTTATGAATGTTCTTTCACCTTAAGGAATTGTCAGCAAGAAGGAGTGATTTGGATTTCATGAAGTAGTTTTAAGCTTAATACCAATTATCAAGTAAAAAAGTAGAAATAATTACTATTAAAATTTAAATTTGTATCATTCTGTTTTTGAATCACTTTGGCTATTACTATTTTAAGAATGAATGCTGATTACCTTGTCGCACATTTGCTTTGGAGATATTATTTAGCATGATCATGCACCAGGATTGCATGTACTTGAAGTATCAGACTAAGGGTCAAACGGCACTCAAACTGATCCATCAGCTGATCTGCAGAACAAGTGGAGAGCTCACATCAGAGCAATTGAAGGTGAACTCTCCAGTTCAGAAACTAGTCTATCTATCCCATTAGTTTATATAACCCCATGGCTGTATTTCCATTACAGAAATAAAACTTGTTGGTTTCCGTATGTATGTTTTATTTTTACCTCAGCTTAGAATCAAAGCTGAGAAAAAAATGTTTCACTACATTGCAGATCAATCTGTGTATTTTTTCAAAAAAAAATCCCAACCATGTCAACCTTCACTTTCTCAGAAACTTTGTGCATTCTCTGTCAAGGATTAACATTGAGCTCTTGAAGGAGGATGTCAGCATAAGTACACAGTATCATACCAGATGCAATCTGAAATAAAATCCATTTCCCAAGCCAAAGGACAAATTGTCAAGCTTAATGATTACAGTAATAGTTTCCGACAACCAATGCTGTTAACTAGTGGAGACTTGGACTTTCTCGTCTATCCGTGATCTGCAGTCCTACTTACGTGTTCACAACTTATATTAGCTTCAACTTCTGTTTTTTTCTGCTATGTTAGATCCTATAATTGCCATTGGTTGTTGACAGCAATCACTCGAACTACCTAAAGCAGAATATACATGGATACAAAAGAATTGCAAATAAATAAAACCCCTCATAAATGATTTTGGTTTCTCACTCATGTCCAGCAGGTATGGGCATTATTCAGTACTTGAGTTAATTTTCTTCATACTTTTTCTGTTTCATCACTCTTTCAGTTCTTCTCACTCCCACTAAGCCCTGAAGCGAGAGCAGAAGGTGTTATCAAGGGAAGTTCCCACATTTTATTCTCAATGGCAATCATTCACGGACTCCATCAACGAAAACATAGACTCAATATACGGGCCACTACAACAAACTAACGGAACCGGCAATTGGAAGCAGCAGGAATAGAACCAAATAAATTCCAGAAGACACAGTGCTGTAGTGCTTCACAGGAAGCTCCAAAGCACTGAAGCTATCACCCAGACAGGAGACACAATGTCTCTAAATCAACTTCCCACCTCGGCAAACATGCCCGCAACTATGACAACCGAACTACAAATCTTCACACAAACCTTGAGCAGTATGCTCATGTTTTGATTAGATTAGATTCCTTACAGTATGAACCAGGCCATTTGACCCAACAAGTCCACACCGACCCTCTGAAGAGTAACCAACTCAGATCCATTCCCCTATATTTACCCCTAACTAATGTACCTCACACTATGGGCAATTTAGCATGACCGATTCACCTAACCTGCACATCTTTGGATTGTGGGAGGAAACCGGAGCACCCAGAGGAAACCTGCACAGACATGGAGAGAATGTGCAAACTCCACCCAGACAGTTACCCGAGGCAGGAATTAAACCCGGGTCCCTGGCGCTCTGAGGCAGCAGTGCTAACCACTAAACCACCGTGCTGTTTTGTTGGTAATAATCTGGGAATGTCATAACTTGTATTCAAAATGCTGTGGAGTTGAGGTACTTGCAATATTTCTTGAGAAAGGCACTTTAGAAGTATTGCGCATGCCTTATTTGAGTTAAAGGGGATTCCCACGCAGAAAAGCCACTTAAAACACTCGATTCAATGACAGCATTTATTCACAGCCTTATTGGGGAGATTTACGTTGTAACGGTATCTATTGTAAGTATCTTTGAAGCACAGAAGAGCCCCGTAAATAATGATATCTGTCAAACTAACATTAAAAAGGAACACGCAAAACTGCTTCCAGGGGTAATTACGTATCAGTCATAGACTTGCTCACGTCGCTAGACAAACCTAACACTTCAAATGTTATAAGCTGTCTCAAGCTATGTTCATTGCAGTGCAATAAATCCACACAAAGCTGTAATCATCCCAGTACTATGTCCTTTTAAAGCTTTTCTTAATGTTAATGCCTCCATTACAGCATTGTTTCTATTAGGGGAAATGAACCTCTTTAATTCAGTAAATGCCCTAACATCATTGACAAGGTCATTATCCCTTGTACATATATCAGATTAGCTGAATGCTTATTATCATCACCAAACATTGCTCCCAATGGATAGGACTAGATAATATTATAAATAAGACAACATAACAATTTGAGATTGGGGATTAATTACGAGGTTGAATCAAATCTATAAAATTGCTCCCTGTTTTTGTGCCTTTAGTGTTACTGAGTGAAGGATGGAAAGAGATTTTGACAAATTGGGAGCCATGTGCTTTATAGTCACCTCTGAACTGTACCAGCATAGCATTGGCTTCTTCTTTCTACACTAGACTGCTAGTTGCCATTTTCAAGTTTGCAGATACTTTTTATTCTGGGTGAAAATAAGAGTGTTTTGTTTTTCTCACTTTACTCTTTGACCAAGCTTTCAATCACCCACCTTAATAACATCCTTTGGTATGGTGTGAGCATTTGTCTCTCACAATCTTGCTGCATGAGTGAATGGCTTTATTTGGTGAAATTTGCAGTGTAAATTTTAAAGCTGTGACAGTCAGGTCATGAAACGCATTTTGTCCATTTTCCTATAGCACACAGGGCAAAGGTTCCACGCTGATGTAAAATGCCTGACCCAGCTGTAGACTGAAGCTTTCTGAATTCTATCCAACAATGAGTCCATTTTGGAACAGAATCCACCTTTGCACTGCTGACATTTCCATTTCCATTATCCAGCCCAGTTGTTTTGGCAGGTGTGCTGAGTGGGACTGGCATTAAAGTGCCAATTAATGCTGTAGCATTGGTAGATTGTACTATAGATTTGTGCCTCTGGAACTTGGGGGTCAGACTGCAGTCAAATTCTTGTCATTAAGAGTAGATTGTAGTCAACTGATAAAGAATCGGGTCATTTTTCAGGTGAACCACAGCTCCACAAGTCACTGTGTTAAGTTTGTTCTCTGATTCCATTTTTAATATCGCATGGTAAAATGGAATTTCAAACAGAAAACCTTTTTGAAGATTATTTGAGTTAGATTAAGCAACGTCTAGTTCGGTTATTTAATTTGGTACAAATAATCTCCTAGTTGGTAACAAAGAAATCTGCATTCTTGGATTGCTATCAGTTTTTTCAGGACTGATCCTCAAGACAAAGACAATTGAAACCATCCCTTTGGTTTCATTCATGTCTAATTACAGGCATTTGCAATGTGTAGATCTGAAATCATATGTTGCTCTTTAATATTTACTTCTTAATTCTTGACCTTTTCCAGCTAGATATATGACAGATATTCGAAGTAGTTTCTTTAATCAAAGAGTAGTAGGGGAAGGGAACGTGCTGTCTGCAACAGCAGTAGACTCGCCAACTTTACAGGCATTTAAATGGTCATTGGATAGACATGTGGATGAGAACAGAATATTGTAGATTAGATGGGCTTCAGATTGTTTCCACAGGTTGGCGCAACATCCCGGGCCGAAGGGCCTGTACTGCATTGTAATGTTCTATGTTCTGTGTTTTATGAAATCATGAAAGTGCAATTCACCGAAAAAAAAATCAAGGAATATATCAGCCTTTTTGGGATGTGGTGGGGTTTTAATAAAAGGCTAATCTGAGTACCTGGGTATGCATATGTTGAAGACCTGCATTTTATGTAATTTTTATTCTAAAGGATAACTCACCATTACATTTTTTTTTTACTAATGATGTGTACATTCAGTGCATGCATTTATTTTAATAAATATGTAAGTGGCAATTTATCACACATTTATTGAAGAAATGTTTGATGTCCATGTTGCGGCTCCTAATACTTTTATTTGGGTCATATTTTTATCTTACAAATGGCTCTTCAGGGAAAATAATTGTTGACTCTTGCACTTGGCAATGTCTTGTGATTACCCCATTTATGTTCACAACCTCTATTACTTCAAACTGAAGCAGTTGTTCATCCAACTAATTTTCTGTTATTTTAATGTCTATTCAGGGCAGCACGGTGGCACAGTGGTTAGCACTGTTGCCTCACAGTGCCAGAGACCCCGGTTCAATTCCCACCTCAGGCGACTGACTGTGTGGAGTTTACACATTCTCCCTGTGTCTGTGTGGGTTTCCTTTGGGTGCTCTGGTTTCCTCCCGCAGTCCAAAAATGTGCAGGCCAAGGTAAATTGGCCATGCTAAATTGCCCGTAGTGTTAGGTGTAGGGGTCGGTGTGGACTTGTTAGGCCGAAGGGCCTGTTTCCACACTGTGGGTAATCTCTTCTAATATTCCAGTTGTGAGCATCATGGAAATAGAGCTTAAGTGTACTTACTATTTCTTGCTGTTACCTACCGATCATGGTTAGTGCAATTCAGAAGATAACCATGAACGGTGAGAGCATGGGGAATTTTACCTATTGCTATGTGAAGCTGGATGAAGCTTGTTGAAATATTTTGGGGGGTGATGATTGTGCATTTTCTGAATGGATTGAAAAGCTCCTATAGTTGCAGATTCAGATTCTGCACTCGCGCTGATCATTGCATTACTTCCCTTTTTTCTTAAAATATATGATCTTTAAACTATCGCTGCAGCTTGGTTAAATGTGAGATTACCAACTTTTCTGCCTCCATCAGTGAACAATTTAGAGGATGTGTATTTTGAGTTAATGACTTAACAAGCCACATGTTAATCATCCAGGACTCGGAAGCTCATAGAGGGCCCCTGTGGCTCGGCTGGCAGATGGCATTGTCCGCTACTGATGCCCCATTATACACACACACACCACACGAGCACATACCACATGCACCCTAAACACAAAGGGATCCAGCCTCCCCTCTAAATACACCTACTTCACAATCCCCATACACAGATATACACACCTCATCCACCCCATACAATCCACCCCATACACATCCACTCCACACATGCACACATACATGTATGCATGCACATGTACCCGTATGCATGTACATACACACTCATGCCACAAGCGTGCCATACACAGACTAAACATCCCACATTACACACGTGCACACTCTCATCACACACACCGACACCATACCTGTGCACCGACACATGCACACAATACACACACCTGCATGTATACATTCACACTGCGCACACATGCGCAACACACATGCTTACACACTCTCACCATATGCATGCAAACACAACACACAAATATGGATACACACACTCATCACACTCATAACACATGCATTTACCTCACATCCCACATAAACATACACTACAGGCATTCAAAGGAATGCACAGCCACACATCCACCCCTCACAGCCACAAATACAGAAACATAATGTAGTCCAGCAATGGGATGCTCCTGAATTGTTACATCCTCAACATAAGCTGGTTTGTGATGACTCAGTGGAATCTCTCAGTGTAACATGACTTGTTTATTGGATCAAATTGTTACTTGTTCAGCTGAAAACTATAATATGATAAGCAATATTTCTATTCCATTGATTACTTGAAAATAAAGTGCAATTCCTTTGAAGCATATCCAATTTAGTTTTGTGAGAAAATATCACATTTATTTTGTATTTCATTTATTCTGTACAAAGAATGTTTCCACCTTGAAGTTGCTGTCAACAAGTTGCAGCCTCATTTTTGCAGATGTTAATACAAATTCTGTCTGAATGTTTGATGTTTCTAAAGTTAGATGTGCAGCTTGTGCTTTCTATTTTATATTCTGTGCTCTCTGATATCCATCAAGATCCTGTAATTGGGGCAGTTATTCTTCATTAACCCTGATCTTCTCACCTATCTGAATGGCTCATCCACCACTACATGCAACTCTAGTCACTTTGACAAATTGCCACAAGGAAGACTTCATACCCACAAATGGTACCACATGCAGAGAGTTAAGAACATACAATCTTTCGGTCAAGTAGGATTAGAGGACAGTAAATAATTAGACGAGCTTTCATAGATGAATCCAGTTTCAGCTATTTTTAAAAAACTACCCTTTTTATATCATACCTTTTTAATTTCATATTATTTGTAATTGCATAGCACTTAGAGAGTGTCTGGGAAAAGGGGATAGTTAGAATTACAATGTTCTTAGACTAGATTACTTACAGTGTGGAACCAGGACCTTCGGCCTAACAAGTCCACACTGACCCGCCAAAGCGAAACCCACCTAGACCCATTCTCCTACATTTTAACCCTTCACTTAACACTACAGGCAATTTAGCATGGCCAATTCACCTAACCTGCACGTTTTTGGATTGTGGGAGGAAACTGGAGCACCCGAAGGAAACCCACGCAGACACAGGGAGAATGTGCAAACTCCACACAGACAGTCACCTGAGGCGGGAATTGAACCCGGGTCTCTGGCACTGTGAGGCAGCAGTGCTAACCACTGTGCCACCGTGCCACCTCCAGTACAGTCTAAAATGCAGAGATTCAAAGCCAAAATGTTACAGCACTACTACCTAAATGACATTATCAAATAAAGATTGATATTGAGAGAAATAAAGGAGTTAATTGACGTGAAGTGTACCACTGTACATACAGAAAAAGTTTTATTCAATAAATACATTGAATGCCTCGTATTGCTATAGTTTCAGTGATTCAAAATTGTTCTACAGCTCCTGAGGAGGAGGAACTTAGAGCAATTGTAATCACGAGGACAGAATGTACTTGGAAAACCATGGGCACTTGAGGCTGACAACACCTCAGTACTTACTGGCCTTATAACCCCAGAAAAGAAGAATAATCGAGACATTGGTTGCAAACTTTCAAATCTCCATTGATTCTGGAAGAGTCTCAGCAGGTTTAAAAACTGAAAATCTAACACTGATATCCAACTAAATAGGGAGACGGGAAGCTGTTAACCTTACATCTCTCATTGAGATCAGGCTAAAATACATGATTAAAGTAATAGTGGCAAAACATTTACAGAAGTTATAAGACTATCAGGTAGACTCTGCATGGTTTTGTGCAAAGGAAATTGTGTTTGACAATTTTTTTCAGAAGGTTTTGAGGAACTAGCAAATAGAGTAGGTACTGAGACTAAGAATGAGGTGTTAGAGGATTGACGTTTGGTCAAAAAGATATGTTTTAAAACTGGCCCTCAGAATGGAAGCAAGATGGAATGATCATTGAAATGTTCAACACAAAAACAGACCCGTCAGTCCAACTCTTCTGCATCAACTTGATATCCCAATCTGACCTGGTCCCATTTTGTTAGCATTTGGCCCATATTCTTCTGAACCCTTCCTATTCATGTACCCTTCCAGATGCCTTTTAACTGTTGTAATTGTACCCTGCGGCAGCTCATTCCATACTCGCACCAGCGTCTGCATGAAATGTTGCCCCCGAGGTCGTTTAAAAATCATTCTCATTTTCCTTACACTTATACCCTCTAGGTTTGGACTTGACCAGCCGAGGAAAAAAGATCTTGGCTATTCACCCTACCCTTGCCCTTCATGATTTTATAGACTTCTATATGGACATCCTCAGCCTCCAACACTCCAAGGAAAAAAAAACCCAGCCTATTCAGCCTCTCCCCATTCCTCAAACCCTTCAGTCCCAGCAACATCCTTGTAAATCCTTTTAGCACCCTCTCAAGTTTAACAACATCCTTCCTATAGAACAGAAATCAGAATTATACATAGCTTTCCAAAAATGGCCTAACCAATGTCCCAATACAGCCACATTATGATGTCCAACTCGTCTCCTTCACATTCTGACGAATGAAGGCAAACACACCAAATATCTTCTTCACCGCCCTGTCTACCTGCGACTCCACTTTCAAGGAACCATGCACCTTTGTTCAGACAACATTCCCCAGGGCCCTACCATTCATTGTAGTCCAGCCCTGGTTTGCCTTATCAAACCGCAACACCTCACATTTATCGAAATTAAATTCCATCAACCACTCCTCGGCCCATTGGCCCATTTGTTCAGCGCTGTGAGATAATCTATCCACTATAGCACTTATTTTGGTGTCATCTGCAAATGTACTAACCATGCCTCCTATATTCACGTCCAAATCATTTATATAAATAACAAAAAGCAAGACCCTCACCAATCTTTGTGGTATACTGCTGGTCACAGTATTTCTGTCTAAAAAGTAATCCTACACCACCTCTGTCTTATACCTTAAAGCTCCCAGAGGTTAAGTGCAGAAATACCTAAATTTAGCTGATACTTGGAGTCATAGAGTCATACACATCTTCTGGTTCACTCAGTCAACCCAAATTATCCAGTCCCACCTTACCTGCATTTGGCCCATATCACTCCAAATCTTTCTTAATCATGTACTTAACAAAATATCTTTTAAATGTTTTAACTGTACCCGCATCCCCCACTTCATCCCACACATGAACTACTCACTGTGTAAAAAGAAATTGTATCTGATGTCTTTTTAAAATCTTTCTGCTCTCACCTTAAAAATATGCCCCAATTGTCTTGAAATCCACCACCATAGGAAATAGACACCTGCCATTCATCTTATCTCTAACCTTCATGCTTTTATGAGCCTCTATAAGTTCACCTCTGAACCTCCCGTGCTCCAGTGTAAACGCCCTAGCCTATCCTGCCTCTTATCACTCAAACCCTCCATTCCAGGCAACACTGTGGTAAATCTCCAGACACAACCATTAATGGTGGGCAAAGAGATGGAGAATACACAAGAGACTAGATTGAAAGGATAACCGAATTCTTGGAGGACAGAGTTGGAGGAGGCTCAAGCGGTTGGACATGTTGAGGCCATAAATCAACGTAATGTATGCTTAGTAATTTTAAAATTGAAGTGTTGATAAATTGGTACCAAAATAGCTCAATGAGGTGATGGGTGACCGTAACCTGCTATGAGTTAGGATATGATGAATAAATTATTTGATGAGCTTGTTTATGGAGGATAAAAGATGAGATGTCTAATTACAAGACTATTGGAACAGTTGAATCTGTAAATGACAGAGTCAAAGATGAATGTTTCAGCTGAAGATCGACTGAAAGCAGGTATTCATGATAATATTTGTGAAATCACTTGGACTGGCAGCACAGTGGTTCAGTGCACAGCACCAGGGACCCAGGTTTGAATCCACCCTTGGGCTGCTCTCTGTGTGGAGTTCGCACATTTTCCCCGTGTCTGCGTGGCTTTCCTCCGATTTCCTCCCACAGTCCAAAGATGTACACGTTAAGTGGATTGCTCATGCTAAATTGCCCATGGTCTTCAAGGATGTGTGGACTAGGTGGTTGAGACATGGGAAATGCAGCATTGCAGGGAGAGGAGTGGGCTGTGGTGACTCAGGGTGAGATGCTCTTCAGATGGTCAATGTGGACTCAATAGGCCAAATGGCCTGCCTCCATACTGTAGGGAATTCAATTATTCATTTCCTTATTTTCTGTTGGTGAAGACTTAACTATATTATGCCACATTAAAGTGTTCAAATAACATACAAATATTAACAAGTTTGGAGAAGATTTGTAGCTCAGGTTGAGGTTCTGGATGTAAGTTTGCTCACTGAGCTGGAACGTTCATTTTCAGACGTTTCACCACCTTACTAGGTAACATCATCCGTGAGCCTCTGATGAAGCACTGGTGTTATGGCCGGCTTTCTATTTATTGATATCAATTTCCTTGGGCTGGTGCCTGTGATGATGCCATTTCCTGTGTTGGTGATATAGTTTCCTGTTTTTTTCTCAGAGGGTAATAGATGGGATCCAAATTGATGTGTTTGTTGATAGAGTTCCAGTTGGAATGCCATGCTTCTAGAAATTCACCTGTGTGTCTCTGTTTGGCTTTTCCTAGGATGAATGTGTTGTTCCATTCAAAGCGGTGTCCTTCCTCATCTGTATGTAAGGATACTAGTGATAGTGGTTCATGTCTTTTTGTAGCTAGTTGATGGCTGGTGGCTAGTTTTCTGCCTATTTGTCCAATGGAGTGTTTGTTACAGTTCTTGCAAGGTATTTTGTAAATGACCTTCGTTTTCTTGTCTATATAGGGTATTTTAAGTTCTTTAACTACTGTATTAGTGTGTATGTGGGCTTGTGGGCAACCATGATGCCAAGAGGTCTGAGTAGTCTGGCAGTCATTTCTGAGATGTCTTTGATGTCAGGGAGAGTGGCTAGGGTTTCTGGGCGAATTTTGTCAGTTTGTTTGGGTTTGTTGCTAAGAAATCGACAGACTATGTTCATTGGGTACCTGTTCTTCATGAATATGCTGCATTGGTGGTTTTCTTTTGCTCTTCATAGTTTCTCAGTGCTGCATTTTGTGGTGGCTCGTTGGAATAATGTTCTAATGCAACTTCATTTGTGGGTGTTAGGATGATTGCTTCTATAGTTCAGTATTTGGTCCGTATGTGATGTTTTCCTATAAACGCTTATTTGAAGTTCCCCAATGATTGTTTGTTCTTCAGTTTGCTGTGGTTCTCCTCCTCTTTTGTGAATTATATACCTGTGATTGATGGTCTTGAAGGTTTCCTCTAATTTGTTTTGTTTAGTGATGTCAAAGGTGCCATCCACTTAGTGGACCCAACGTTTGGGTGGATGGTTAGCAGGGTCTTTGCATTACTGCCTCTCCTAAGAACCCTGATATCTGATATTGGGTGTTCTGTTTGTTAGTCTGCAGGTTTTGTGATTAAAAGTAAAGTGGGTGGTAAGGTACAGGCCCACTAGCTTGATGATGTTGTCTTTGATGATGAAGTTGGTGGTGTTTGGTATATGTGTCTTTGGTTCTTCTAATAGCGTGGTCAGTATTTCTTTGGTCAGGTTGGTGTTGATGGATGCTAACAGGGCTGTCATGTCAAAGGAGACCATTATTTCATCCTTTTCTATCTTGGTGTCTTTAAGGTATTCAGGACTTCTTGGGTGGAATGAATGAAGTGGTGTGATATTTCTACTAAGTGCTTTAGTCTATGGTGTAGTTCCTTGGCTAACCTGTACGTTGGTGTTCCAGGTAGTGAGATTATGGGTCTGAGGAGGGCTCCTGGTTTGTGAATTTTGGGTAATCCATAGAGGTTTGGTGTGTTGGATTCACCTGGTTTCATTTTTTGGAAATCTGTCTTATTTAATTCTCCGGATTTCTGAAGTCTTTTGAGTAGCGCTGTGATCCGGTTCTCTGGTTGTGAGGTTGGGTCTATTGTTGAAAAATATGGTGCTGGAAAAACACTGCAGGCCAGGCAGACTCCGAGGACCAGGAGAATCGACGTTTTGGGCACAAGCCCTTCTTCAGGCCCCTGAAGAAGGGCTTATGCCCGAAACATCGATTCTCCTGGTCCACGGATGCTGCCTGGCCTGCTGTGTTTTTCCAGTACCACATTTTTCAACTCTGCTGTGAGTCTGTCACCCTGAGATTGGTGGCAAGCATGTTCTTGTCGGGCTCCAGGGTCGAAGAGTCCTGGAGAATGGCCTGTAGGTTGGGTGGAATCAAAATAGACAATATCCAGGACATGCAGTTTAAAAAGCCCCCTTCCTTTCCCCAAAAAAGCCTCATCCTGATGTGTCTACATCCACCAGTATCTTGCCTCTGTATAGTTGAATCTTCTGACTACTTAAAAAAAACCCTGTATTGCATGCTCACTCTCCCCTTTTGTCCCCATCCCATCACACTTTTGCAATTCAAGCTGCTGCATTTTTTCTTGAAATATAAAGAGGTAAACACTTCATTTCGCCTTTCAACTCTTCACACCTCTAATCCATGTTTCACATCTCCATGCCAGTGCTAATGTCTGGCCATGAAAATTAAAGGATCTTCACTGGAATAAAGCTGACATTTTCCTCTTTTAAACAACCAGATGGGGTTCTCGGCAATGCACACTCTCATGAGGCTGAGGAGAGCAGTCAGACCAATGACCTTCACACTCAGCAGCCACTTTCTTTGCTCCTGCCTGTCTTTGTTCCCAACTAGGATCATAAAAATCCATCACAAAGTCTTAAAGGCTGAACTTTACATGTGAAAGGTTACAATAAACATGGAGGTTCAGTCTTCTGGCTGAGTTGGGTAAATAGATCTGTCTTAGGAAGGATATTATTAAGCTGGAGAGGGTTCAGCAGAGATTACCAGGATGTTGCCAGGGATGCAGAGTTTGAATTATGAGGAGAGGCTGGATAAGCTGGGACTTTTTTTCACTGGAGTGTCGAAGGTTGAGGGGTGACCTTACAGAGGTTTATAAAATAATGAGGGGTATAGATAAGGTGAATGACAGGTGAATATCTGTTCCCTCGGGTAGGGGATTTCAAGACAACGGGGCATACATTTAAGGTGAGGGGAGAAAGACATGAGGGGCAACTTTTTTCCACAGAGAGTGGTTTGTGTGTGGAATGAACTTCCAGAGGAGGTGGTGGATTTGGGTACAATTATACCCTTAACAGGCTTTTAGCTAAGCACATGAATAAGAAATATTTGGAGGGATATGGGCCAAGTGCAGACAGGAGGTAGTGATTTAGTTTGACATTATGGTAGACATGGGCTGGTTAGACCGAAGGGTATGTTTCCATGCTGTATGACTCTATGAGTATGATTCTAATACCTCCTACTGTGAGTTAATTGTCACAGTTAGTAAAAACTGCCATTTTGTTTTCTATTTCTACACCATTCATAATGTCCAAGGTATATCTTCTTATTGATCATCATTGATGACTGAGCTAACTGATACATTGAATAGATGGAACAGCAGTGCATGACAAGAAAAAACAACAACTTCATAAGGCTGAAAAGTGATAGCACCAAATATCAAGAAAATGTGATGTTGGTATTGGTATATATACTGACACCTAGCTTTGCCCTTGACAGCACAATGTAAAAACAGTAATGGTAGGGCACCTTACATGAATGAAGTGAAGGAGTTTATGCTTGTTAATTCTTGAGTCAGCTTTAATTTCCTTGAAATAGCCTCCCTGGAGCTGCCTAATGTCATTTGATGAATAGACTATTGCGCATGAAAACATGATCCCGAAAGTCCGGCTATGCTTCCACTCAGTGGTGAAGTTACTCACGAAGCTTGTGCTGACACTTCTCTTTTCCTTTGCAAGTCAAATGAGCAGTGCAGGGAGCCTTATGATTAATGGCATAATAACTGATGGTGTGTAATGCAGAGAGATCAATTAAATTCCTAACCCAGCTGCTTCACTGTGGATGACCCCTCTTCCTTATCAGGCACACACTCAGCAGTGAAGTCGTTCTACACTCTTTAGGCTGTTGAAATTTCTGCAGGTATTCTGTATTCATTAATTTTTCAAGATTGACATTCATGCAGCTGAAAACATTTTAATTAATGTTTACAAGCCTCTTCATTGTGATTTTTACAGCATTAGCTCTTTACAGGCATAAGGAAAGTATGCTGGCTTATAATGAATTGTATTATCCTGATACTGAATGGGCCTTTGAAATTTGCTTTTCCTTAAAATCCAGAGCTTATATCAAGGCTGCAAGAAAATATAACTCCTCGCTTTCAAAACAGAAGCTAATTATTTACATCTGATCACATTCCTGCATGTAACCTTCACTTCCTTTTCAAACTTGCATGCATTTCCTCTTGTGACTTAAAAATATCGCTGAATAATTATGCTTTCATGTCTTACCATGAGCAGTATCAAAGGAGATCTATCTGGGTTTCTTTACATGATAAATTCAGACCCTCAGTGCCATGAGTTCTATCTTCTTGTACAGCTGTGTGTGACCCACTAGGGTAACACGTCCCAAATTAAACCTTGCAATTCCCAGATTGTGAAAGTTTTTGTTAGGGTACGCACAGTACCCCAATTTACCTGACTTTCAGAGTAAAGTTAATGGAAAGCATGGACTAGATTTCTGTACGAAACAAAATGCATTATTAATAATATTAATTAGACTGTCAGTATGGGTAAACAGATATAAATAGCTGGCATATAACACTTCAGCCCACTACCCCAAACAAATGCACGTACAAACAAATAGGGAAAATATTTCATTGATGGAAATATAGAAAACAATAGGAAGTGACTTATCTGGCCTTTGCTTTCCAGTTCAGATGTTGAAATGATCCTTGTTCAGCTAAAAAGCCTTAGGTGTTCTATCCCTGGAACTTATGCTTGCTTGTAAGAAGCACTGAATCACTTGGAAGTGTCTTTGGTTTATCAATTCAAAATTCACAGCCTACAGCATCCATTATAGGAGACAACTGGTTACCTTAAAGTTTAAACAAAGTTTAATATTGCACCATCTGTTGGGAAGATCAAAAAGCTTACATTCCTGTATCTTCCTCTCTCTATTGCCTCAAACATGTTTCTAGTTCCAACCTGCTCAGTTTATTGAGAACCTATCAGCTTCACCAGGAAATAACTCCTTGACTCTGAATCATCTATTCATTGCAGGAACCCATAACCGCAAGAATAAAGTTCAGCATAGTTATCAAATTCCTTGTTTTGAAATGATGTAATTGTCCTGGTAAATCTGTTTTGCTGTTAAAGTGGTTTTTGTTCCATTGTAGTCATTTTCAAAATACAAAAATAAAACAACATGCTATATAAACTGCTTTATGGCAGATTAGCCTGGAAATTGGGAGTCCCACTTTCGTTTGTGTGGGAGCAGGCATATATTGGAATTTCATTTCATGCACTGGCATATCACAACGCAGCTGCCTCTGATTGAGTCTATTTCTGGTGACCTTGGTATGTGAAATGCAGTATAACATGCACAGGTTAGGAACAGGTCTGAACTTCGTGAATTCATTTGGATTGTCAGGGTATCCATATGGAAATATAAGATCATCCTTTAGATATAGTCCAAGACTCCATTGGGAAAGATAACTCATCCTTTGGGAAATCAGAATTGTTAAAATTTGGCATAATTTCTGCAAAAAGTGCATAAACTCATTAACTATTTTGTTAATTGAACCATGAACAAGATCTGAAACAAAAGTGTCAAGAGGACCTGTCCAAAATTACCATCTCTCGTAATTATCAAAGGGAAGTATGCAAAGCCACTGTGAAAGCAGATTATTCACAGTGTCAAAGCATTTAAGACTGCAGCAATCAATGTTTTGAAAAAAATGACTGGAAGCTTAAATAGGTTTTTGGTTGATCTTTCACACTGCTTGTTGATATTTGCACTTGGACTTTCATTGCAGTGCTAGTACAGAATGACTGATTTTACAGTCTGCATCATCACAGTGCGGGTATTTGGTTTGAATGACAGCACCAATTGACCATATAGTCTGACTCCAATTGAAGTAGGACTGTGAATTTGAATGTTTGTCATTAGGATGGAAGGATTGTGATTGCATATCAGTAATGTCACTGGATCTATAATCCAGAACCCCAAATTAATGTTGCGTGGACATGTACTTGAATCCCACCATGGTAGATGGTGAAATTTGAAATCAGTAACATTTAGGATTAAAATCTACCCCATGCAATCACTGTTGATTGTTGTAAAAACCTACCTGGTTCACTAACATCTTTTAGAGATGGGAATTTACCAACCTTACCTGGTCTGGCCTACATGTGATTTCAGATCCTTAACAATGTGGCTGGTTAATTCTTGACTGCTCTTTGGGCACTTAGAGATAGTCAATAAATGTTGGACCAGTCAGTGATATCCATAGCTGAAAATGTGTTGCTGGAACAGCGCAGCAGGTCAGGCAGCATCCAGGGAACAGGAGAATCGACGTTTCGGGCATAAGCCCTTCTTCAGGAATGGGGAACTATTCATGGGATATGGATAGCACTGGGTGGCATGGTTGCTCAGTGGTTAGCACTGCTGCCTCACGGCACCAGGGTCCCAGGTTCAATTCCAGCCTCAGGTGACTGTCGGTGTGGAGTATGCACGTTCTCCCTGTGTCTGTGTGGGTTTTCTCCAGGTGCTCTGGTTTCCTCCCAAGGTCCAAAGGTGGGCAGGTTGGGTGAATTGGCCATGCTAAATTTCCCATAGTGTTAGGTGCATTAGTCAGAGGGAAATGGGTCTGGGTGGGTTACTCTTTGGAGGGTCGGTGTGAACTGGTTGGGCTGAAGGGCTGGTTTCCACACTGTAGGGAATCTAAACTGATAAAAAATGTTTTATATAGTTGAGAGACAGTAAATATAGTTATTTATGAATGCAAAGTTTTGCAATAGACACTTGGAACATTGCATTATTTAATCTCAGCATAGTTCCTGAAATCTGCCCATGGTGGCTAGAGGAGAGGTGAATGTTATGAGTTGGCATGTGTTTGCTTTAATTGACGCAGGTGCTATAAGGACTCATAGAGCAGTGGTAGTTGGAGAGGCACTGGTGGTTATGGCAGCAAAGTGTTATATGGCTGTGTCGGTCAAGTGGGAGCATGGGTTGAAGTGGATGGAGAGTGTGAAGAGGGGTGAGTAAGTATCAGAGTGAGAGATGGAGGGATGTTCATGTTTTATTCTTTCCTTTAAAATTTTGGGCTCAAAGTAAACTTACTGCCCAGCCCTCCTGTGTCGAAGTATGATGTCTGCATGCGTCTGGGCGAATGTAAGGGACTTTATTAGAAGACATACTGCTGATGCTTTACAGGCTTGTGTTTCATATGATGCACCTCCTGACGTAATGCTCATTCGCTCTCATTACAGCAAAGGTATAATTCATCCTTTACTCTACAGCCTCCACACACTGCAATCTTTGCAATTTTCCCAACTTTGCCCACCTCATCTTCCAGGCAGTCCTGCTGGAGTGGAAATTCCAATTTCCAGACTACGTTTACATTTAGTTTTACAAAACCAGGATATTTCCCAACTCTGAGGGAGTGAAAAATCACGCCTTATTACTTGATTGCTTTTTGATTTGTTTTATCTGCACACTGCTGCAAATGTTATTTGAAAATGTCTGTGTCACTAGCCTGTAACCAATAGGAATACTGGGTTTCAGAAACCATATTTTATAATAGACACCTTCAGATGATACAGACACCAAATGTAGGTATCCTCTTAAATAAATATTGAGGGTCTGGTTGAGTCCCGAATCAATTTGACCTCATATCCTTAATAAGGGATAATATGGGATTCATAACCCAATTAAGATATCAGAGCATAAGTTATCTCAATTATGTTTGCCACACTGTGTGTGAATTATTTCATTGGATAATTATTTATCTTACCATTGCTTAATTTGGATGCACTTGAGTTGCTTCATGAGGGACTTAGCCCTTTCTTGTCAAGCTATCAAAGAAGAACTCAACAGCATATCATGTTTTAACAACATGTGAAAGCAATCCACAAGCATCACCACTTACATTAATTGTTTGCATGCTCAATGTTTAAATGTATCTGAAGAATCTTCAGGTAGGGTTACCCGGCAGGAATAATAGAAGTTGTAAAGGCACTTCAGTGGGTGTCACCACAAGTTAACTTTACTGGATGCCTATTTATCAAAATACACTTGGACTTGGTCGCAATTGGTGAGTTGAAACTAGTACTGAACTCTATGATAGACCACTTTCCTCTGCTAGGAGGCCCAGATTCAAGTCACACCTCCAGAGATGTGTCATAGTTATGTTTGTCATGGTTTAAATTCATGTGTTCACTAAGAACAAGGACAATCTGATAAAATGTGAAGCAATATACTGTCAATGTTTTTTTTATTCGGAAGATCTTCGAAACACAGATTCAATTCTTTAATATTGTGAATGATCTGTATTGTGCAAATTATACTTAAATTTGCCTCTGGTTTTCAAAATAAACTTGCCCTCATCATTGCTTACCAAACTTGTGATGATTCTCCAGTGTATTGCTTTCACAATTGTAGTTATTTCTACATCTTTGCATGGTCTCCCTTCATTCTAAATAATTGATATTCTGTGAAACATCCTTCATTCACTCTTCACTATCCTAACAGTGGACTTCATATCACTCCTTCATCATCATTATAGCCTCTTAATCTGCCTGCTGAAATGTTTTTAATACTATGCTCTCTGCCTTATCATCATTTAATTTTGAAAAGGTTCACATGGCCTCTCTTTGACCATGCCTTCAGATCACCATTCCTGCTTTGTTTATCCCCACTCTTTTCTCCATGATCGTTACACTGCACTGCTTTCCTCAGAACTTCATCATAAAGTGTTCTGAGAAGCCATTGTGCATGTGAGGAACATGACATCACAGAAAATGTTGTTCAAAGAGGCTCACAGCAAAAAAAAAGGCAGAACAAATAAACACAATCAAAATGGATAACATTATAACTCAAAGCTGAGAAACAATGTGGACAAGGTAAAATGAGTCGCACAGGAATGTTTTAACTGCAATAGAAATATACTGGTAACACAGGTTACAGGTTCAAGCAACCGTCAACTGGGGTAATGGTGAGGTTGTAAAAATCTGTCCAGGATACAAAAGTTAGGGAATAAAATGAATTGACTAGAGTTCTTGCTGCTGATGGCTATCCATTAATACTCACTAGAAATTGGGCATGTGAGGTAGGTGGGGGATTGTATTTGATATAATGGTGTGTGCGGGCAGGAAATGTTTGCCACTTCAACTCCTAGGTAAAATGGTACGACATCGGAGGATGGTTGAGAGTTGTGGAACTGTGGTCTGACGTGAATGATTTCCTTCACACGAACAGTGGACAAAATAGCATTGAAAAGGAGCATACCCACTTGAAACAATTTTCCTTTTCTAATTTTGTCAAAGTTAAAAATTTATGGTTTGTTCACTCACTTAATCCAAATTGGATTATGTTTCTACTTGCGACAGGAATGTTTATGTGAACAGCTGGATGTGTGATGTAGTAAGAGATAAAATGATCTGTGTTGTGGGCCTGGACCATTCCTTATCTAATTGTGGCAAGCACTGTCACACAATGAATAAAAATAATGTTCTGCAGCACAAAGCAGCATTATCATCCTTCACCTTCCTGCAAGCTATAAAGCACACACAAATAATTGATCTTTTTCATTGCATAAAAGAACCATTAAAATTCTGCCCCACCTTTCCCCACACAAACCCTCTAAATGGCCTTTTTATCTTAGCTTGACAAAAACCTTTCAATTCTATAATGTGCCACAAAAGTGTTTTGTTAATGAAGCGAGGTTATCGTGTGACTTAGTGTAGCAATTTTCTTTTCTTTTCAGAATGAAATAAGTCAAAACATCTTTGCAGAGATGTCAGAACTACAACACATGAAGAGAACTCTTTCTAATCTGTTGAGCCATACTTCCCAGTGATGCTAATAAAATCTTTTATAGAAATCGTGCTGCAGAATTTGTTGTGACTAATATGGTAATAATCACATGTTGCTTGTGATTGGAATTCCAAAAAGCTGAAACCTCAGAACTCTGTGTGTTTTTGGAAGTATTCAGCCAAACATAAAATGGTATGCTTCTTAGCAATGAATTCAATGCTTTAGAGAATATTTATAAAATTAAAATCGAGTGCATTCCATCCCTCTGGAAAGAATTCATGTTTAAAGGGGTATTACTCTTGGATATGTCAAGGGCTGTAAAATAATGAAATATCTGGTTTAATGCCAACATTCTTAAATATATTGCATTTTATTTTTGATAGATTCAAGATGGTGCGAGTGCCAAATTAACATGGTTCTTTATCGATCTTGAAGTCCGAGAATAATGATCACTGTTGATGTTGCTACTGGGTAAATCATATTCTGGAATCAAATCTTGCTTGATAGATCATTGTGGGCTTTTCAAAAAATATTTAACTTGGTTGCTTTTCATGGAAATGTACACACATAGAGTTGCAGAATTAACTTTCACAATACAGCAGAAATATGTTACAAAAAAAAGGTAAAATAGAGCAATCTAAATTATTTACATAAAACACAATTTGAATCTGATTTCCTCTTTCTGGAACATTCATACAGCTGAAATTAGATTTTCTCAGCTTCAAATAGCCTCTTCAAGGATTCTTACAAAGAGCTTCTGGTCTGGAATTTTCAGACTAAAACCAAAACACTGAGGTAACCTACTTCCCTACTGTTCTGAAAAAGCTCATTCCTCCAGAGGGAACTGTTCTTGCATCTAACCCTGGCCAGTCTAACCCCAAAACTTCTGCAGACTGACACCAAAAGATTAAAAATCTGCAGGATTTTTCTTAGTGAAAATCAATTCTTGATGCTCCCAAATCAAAAGTAAGCTGATTGCTATCTAAGGCATGTAACTTATACAATATATCTTTATATACATAAATATAATTTAATTTGTGCTTTTGGATTCTTGATTTTGAACTAGTGGCAAACAGTTATTCTGCATGTTTGAAGGTGTTTAATAATTAACCTGTGAGTACTTCTGTATCCATGATGATTTATTTCAAAATGCACCAGAAGAGAAAATACCTTCCTGTGGAGTCATGGATTGTTATTTATATTGCAACAACTTTACATGCAAAAAAGGTGACAGAGACATTTATTTTGGTGACATGCAAAAAATCCTGGGATTAATTTTTTTTCTTTCATTCAGGAAAACTTTCATGGCTAACAAAATTTTTTTGACTTGAGTTTGAGCAATTCTGTTGGGTTCTTGGTCAAGACCAGATGGATAAAATAGTTGCTCTTAAGCAAGGGACAAGATAGTTTAGAATTGTTAAAAAGTAGATTACTCAGCAAAAGGAGATAAGTGAAAGTTATTACTAATCCAATTAGATGATATTGTTTATTGAAATTATATGGATTGAGATTTTTTTATGTGCCTTTAGTTTTAAAAAACAAACTAGTAAAACCAGCAATTCAATAGTGAGTTATGTTAAATGAAGTTTTTGATATTTTATATTTATTTCATAATTTTTTTTAAAATTTAGATATTTCATAATAATTTTAATTTTCATTAAAACAGTATTTTTCCTGATTTTCTACTTGCAAATAAAAGAAAGATATGTTAACTATCTTTCAGTGGTGTCTCAAACAGATGAAAAAATCTAATTGATATATAGGGCTGTCTGAGGGAGGGTGGAGGGATGTGGAGACAGGTTCATTTCTAGATTGTAGCCCATCCCTAATGGGAAGTAAATTAAGCTTCCAATTTTGGTGCAGACCAAAGTGTTTTGTTGATGAGACGTTAGGATTGCATATCAAGTAGGGGTCAGATGCAGGGATAAAGGTGAGACCTCAGGGAAGCTGGACAAAGCTTCAATTGCTTAGTTGCTGTTTAGGAATGACTTTCAGGAAAAAAAGGAATCTGAATCATCAAGCTGGTCAATGAAGATAGAAAACTGGGAATTGGGATAGAGTAAGGGAATATTCAGGTTACTAAAATGTAATTGCTGCCAAGCAATTTTTTTTTGCATTATTTCAATCACATGAAATGTTTACCTTGCAAACTGGAACTTTACAGTCTTAAATCAAATGGTCACCTGCTCTGTGAAACTTTCAGTCACCAGTGAGGCAACTTTTCATTCCCTAAGCACACAGAGATAATAGTGCAGGCAACTTCACTCTGTCTCTCTCACACATGTGTGCATGTGCACACACACACAGTCTTTTGGTGAAACTAGACAGGGTCAGTTACAGAGACATTTATTTTGGTGACTCTCTATGCTAACTCAGTCTTGTGCTTGAAATTCCACCCATCTGCAAATATAAGATGTATAACACAATGCCTCACAAGATTTGTAAGAATTACAAGATTCCAGTCATAGAGTGATTGAAGAGTTAGTCTAAATTTAAGTATGAATTCAAGAAAAAACTTACTGAAAGAGAAAATTTAAAAATGTATTTAGTATGCATATTCCTGATAATTTTGGAGGGAACTATGAATACAGGGGTCCCCAGTTTATGAATATCTGACTTATGAATTCTTGAATGTATAAATATTATCCTAAAAGCAGTGTATTAATAACAGTTTTAAAGATCTGACAGACATATGTTTCCTTCTACTTATGAATGGCTATTTTATATTGTTCTGACTTGCATATAAATCAACTTGAAAATAGACTCAAGAGCCAAACCTTTTTGCAACCCGGGGATTGCCTGTATCTGTACAACAACCCTTCTCTCCAGGCTTTTGAAGGGGTATGAAAAAGAACATAGTAGGTATAACTGTCTGACTGAAAGGTGGTCTTGTGACATAGTGGTGGTCTTCCTACCTCTGGACCAGCATGTCCACGTTCAAGTCCTACCTGGGCTGTGGGTCATAACATCAAAATAGATTGAAATCATAAGTCAAAACTCCATTGAAAGTGTAGTTTTTGTTGAAGTTTTGTAAATGAGTCAGGAGAAGCCCCAGGCACATTTCACAAAAGTGATTACCTCTTTTGAGGCTTTCTTGACAGGCCAAACTCAATTTTCATGGGACTTCAGTAAGGTGTTCGACAAGGTTCCCCAAGGGAGACTGATTAGCAAGGTTAGATCTCATGGAATACAGGGAGAACTAGCCATTTGGATACAGAACTGGCTCAAAGGTAGAAGAAGACAGAGGGTGGTGTGGAGGGTTTTTTTTCAGACTGGAGGCCTGTGACCAGTGGAGTGCCACAAGGGTCGGTGCTGGGCCCTCTACTTTTTGTCATTTACATAAATGATTTGGATGCGAGCATAAGAGGTACAGTTAGTAAGTTTGTAGATGACACCAAAATTGGAGGTGTAGTGGACAGCGAAGAGTGTTACCTCAGATTACAACAGGATCTGGACCAGATGGGCCAATGGGCTGAGAAGTGGCAAATGGAGTTTAATTCAGATAAATGCGAGGTGCTGCATTTTGGGAAAGCAAATCTTAGCAGGACTTATACACCTAATGGTAAGGTCCTAGGGAGTGTTGCTGAACAAAGAGACCTTGGAGTGCAGGTTCATAGCTCCTTGAAAGTGGAGTCGCAGGTAGATGGGATAGTGAAGAAGGTGTTTGGTATGCTTTTCTTTATTGGTCTGAGTATTGAGTACACAAGTTGGAAGGTCATGTTGTGGCTGTACAGGACATTGGTTAGGCCACTGTTGGAATATTGCGTGCAATTCTGGTCTCCTTCCTGTTGGAAAGATGTTGTCAAACTTGAAAGGGTTCAGAAAAGATTTACAGGGATCTTGCCAGGGTTGGTGGATTTGAGCTACAGGGAGAGGCTGAACAGGCTGGGGCTGTTTTCCCTGGAGCGTCGGAGGCTGAGGGGTGACCTTATAGAGGTTTACAAAATTATGAGGGGCATGGATAGGATAAATAGACAAAGTCTTTTCCCTGGGGTCGGGGAGTCCAGAACTAGAGGGCATAGGTTTAGGGTGAGAGGGGAAAGATGTAAAAGAGACCTAAGAGGCAACTTTTTCACGTAGAGGGTGGTACATGTATGGAATGAGCTGCCAGGGGATGTGGTGGAGGCTGGTACAATTGCAACATTGAAGAGGCATTTGTATGGGTATATGAATAGGAAGGGTTTGGAGGGATATGGGCAGAGTGCTGGCAGGTGGGACTAGATTGAGTTGGGATGTCTGGTCGGCATGGGCGGGGTGGACCGAGGGGTCTGTTTCCATGCTGTACATCTCTATGACTCAATGACTCTAAGTACTGTACAGTAATGCAAATCTTCGCAGCTGCTCCATTTAGACCTTTTTTTTTTCAAAAGGATGCATTTGTTCAATTCTTTCTAAAACTCAGCCAGTGAGTTTTCAACTGAAGAAGGATATTTTTGATATAAAGCATGGCTATAAACAAAGATTTTTAATTACATTAAAAGCTTCATGAATCCAAGGGAGAATCTGAAACGGAACAAAATGTGGGCATAAAGAAAATTGAAGTTCAGGGGAGGAAGATCAAACTAAAGGAAGAAGATTTCAAATGATCTCTGAAATTTCCAATTTATCCCTATGATCTGGGTATTGAAGCTAATTGGAAGCTTGTCAACTGTTATGGTTCATTAAAGTAAGATGAATAGCAGGGACAAGAGACAGAAAAAGAATTATGTGGTTTGTATTTACTTATGCATTGGGCAAACCTTACAAATACCTCACAGGGAGGCAACACATTTCTCAATTATTCTATCAGGGGAGTGAAGGTCACTGATAAAGCCGGTGTTTGATGCCCTTCATTGTTGACCCTTTTACTGAACAACTTTCTTGGCTAGGTCATGGGTTATTTAGGAGTCAATGTTATTGATGTGTGTCTGGAGTGACATGGGCACTAAACATGATAAGATGCCTTCTCTAAAGGTGATTGGTGAGCTAAATAGACTTTGACAACAATCAATAATAGTTGGATAGATTATTGGCACCTAAATGTTGACAAGGCACTAGGACCAGGTGAGAAGCATCCAAAGCCTTTAGAGAAAATGAAAATTGAAACTGATGAGGCTCTGGTCATAACTGTAGTTTTCCCTAAACTCTGGGTGGATGCACTCTTAGGGTGGCATGGTGGCTCAGAGGTTAGCAATGCTGCCTCACAGCGTCAGGGACCCAGACTGTCTGTGTGGAGTTTGCACATTCTCTCCATGTTTGCGTGGGCATTCTCCGGGTGCTCGGTTTTATCCCACAGTCCCAAGATGTGCAGGCCAGGTGAATTGGCCATTCTAAATTGCCTGTAGTGTTAGGTGTATTCATTAGAGGGAAATGGGTCTGGGTGGGCCACTCCTCGGAGGGTCGATGTGGACTTGTTGGGCCAAAAGACCTGTTTCCACACTGTAGGGAATTTAATCATACCAGAAAGCTACAGAATTGCCAACATTATTACCTTGTTCAAATAAAAAGTTTGTAAGGCTAATCTCATTAATTAAAGATCAGTTAGTTTAACTTCAGTAGTGGGAAACTTGTGCAAACAGTTATTCAGAGTAGAATTAGTAGTTGCATGGAAAAAGATGGATTGATTAGGAATAGTCAATATGGGTTTCTAAAGGGGAAATTGTGTGTAAATGTTTGGAGTTTTTTTTAAGAGGAAACAAAGGTTTTGTGTGGGTAACATTGATGACACCCATATACACTGATCTACAGAAGTCTTTTGATACAATGCCACACAACAGACATTTGAGGACAGATGTAGATTATTCCAAAATAAGATCAGTGGTAGCGAGTTTCAAAAAGATTTATAGTTCAGATTGAGGTTTGTTGAGCTGGAAGGTTTGTTTTCAGATGTTTCGTCACCATGCTTAGTAACATCATCAGTGAGCCTCCGTTGAAGGACCCCATTTACCACCCTCTAAGAAAAAGAACAGAAAATGACATCACCACAGCAAATGACATCACCACAGTAACTGACATCGGCATCTGAAATGACATCGCCAACAAATGGAACCCTAAACACATAAATAGAAAGCTTGTCACTAACACCAGCGCTTCACCGGAGGCTCACTGATGATGCTACCTAGCATGGTGATGAAACGTCTAAATAACAAACCTTCCAGCTCAGTGAGCAAACTTACATCCGAGTCAGTAGTAACATGGATACAAAATCGTCTGAGTCATAAGCAGAGAGTAATGGTCAATGAATATTTTTTGGCTGGCGGTCTGCAAAGTTTCCCAGGGATTGGTCTTGGCACCTTCGCTTTTCCTGATATATATTAATGATCTATAACCTGGTGTGCAGGGATAATTTCCAAGGTTATAGACACTAAACTTGGAAGAATTTAAACTATGAGGAGTCGAGTGTGGAATTCCAAAATGGCATTGACAGATTTAAGGAGTGAATAGAGAGGTGTCAGATAAGGTTCAATGCAAAGTAGGGTTAGGTGATGCATTTTGACCAGAAAAACTTTGAAAGGTAGTATAAAATAGGGGATAACATTTTAAAGTGGGTGCAGAAGTAGAGTCACCAGGGTGAAGATGAGCACAAATCTTTCAGGGTGTCAGGACAGGTGGAGACAGCAGTAAATAAAGTATAGATTATTCTCTTTTTTTTATTAAAGTGAGCATACAGTACAAAAGCAAGGATTTGATTTTGAACTTGTATAAGTTACTTGTTCGATCTTAACTGGAGTATTGCATACAGTTGGGGGTGGGGAGAAAGTGAGGTCTGCAGACGCTGGAGATCAAAGCTGAAACTTTATTGCTGGAACAGCACAGCAGGTCAGGCAGCATCTAGGGAACAGAAGATTCGACGTTTCGGGCACATGCCCTTCTACAGTTGGGGGTGCCTTATTAGGAAAGATGAAAATGCAATGGAGAGTGTACAGAAGCAATTTATCTGAAGAGTTCCAAGCATGATGAACTTCAGCCATAAGGAAAAATTGAAGGAGTTAGGACTCTTCTCCCTGGAGCGAAGGTTGAAATGAGATCAGATTGAGGTTTTCGAAATCATGAACAGGCTGAAAAGAATAAATAAGGTGAAACTGTTTCCACTTATACAAGAAACAACAAGAAGAAGGCATAGATTTAAAGTGATGTGCAAAATAGAACTCACATCGAGTTCTCCGGGTATGCATTGGTATTCATTGCTGGGAAATGATTTAGTTGAAGGCATTGGATTTTTTGTATAATAATGATGTGCAGGGATATAAGGAAAAGACAGGAGATTGATATGAGATAATAGAGATGGAGTAAGTCATCGAGCCAGTATATGGGATGATGGGTCAAATAGCCTCCTGCACTGTAATAATTCTGTGATTCTGTTGACACGATCATCATTATTACCATTACATTCCAGATGAATTAATTGTATTCAAATTCTTCCCATTGCCATGCTAGGAATTGTACCAGCCCTCAGACCTTGGACCTTGGACCTGTAGATTATCAGTCAAGTGATATCACTGTAGTAGACAAATAGAAGGCTGGTAAAACACAGCAAGCCAGGCAGCATCAGGAGGTGGAGAAGTCAACATTTTGGGTATTAACCCTTCCTTAGGACTACATGAGGGGGTAGGGGGAGCTACAGATAATGAGAGGTGTGTGGTGGGGAGAGTAGCGAATGGTGAGGTAGTGATAAGTGGACACAGGTAATGGGTCTGATCTGATTGGTTGATCAGAGGGATGACTCTGGTTGGTAGCTGGAAGGAAGAGTCAGTTGGTGGAAAGAAAGGGAGGAGGTGGGGCTTGTAAGAGAGCTAGGAGATGGGTGGGAATTATATTACCATGATTACATGACTTCACCATGATATCCCAACTCCCCAGAATGGAATGGAGCTATATAGAGAAAATATATATGTGGGATCATAAAAGAAGCAGAAAAACTGTTTTTGCAATATCTTTGACAACTACAAACCATCCCAAAGCCTGTTGAAGTATAGTATTTTTGTAGTGTCAGAGATGTTTCTATATGTACAAATGTGCAGGGGTTACTTCAAGGCTATATGTACTCTTTATTTCAAGTTTGATGTGTCACTTGTTCACTTTTGGTCTTAGTTGAATGCATATTAGTAAAGAGTGAAACAGTCACAGCATTCCCAGCTTGAAAGCATTGAGAAAAAAATGTGTCGAGCTTTAAAAACTAGAAAGGAAATCATTCTCATTGGAGTTTCATAAATAATAAAAAGTGTTTGTATGATAAAGTAATATTTTTTTTTAAAATCTAGAACGATAGCTGTATGTTGAGTCAGAAATCAACAAGTTAAAACTGATTTTAGGAGAAGTTTTGTCACTAGTCAAGTTGAATAGGAGAAACAAAAAATATGGAAATCATTGAACTAGTTGGTCTATCGAGATGTCTGGGATCCTGGAGGAATTTACTTTTCCGAGACCTTGACTTTTCTTGTGTCATTGTATTGTTGCAAGAATTAGTGAAATTAGCTTTATTTAGCTATTAGTATTGTTTCCAACTTTGTTGAACTGTTCCAAGTGTGGAAGAGAAATGAGTGTCACCTGGAATGAGAGTGGAAATACTGAAAATTGAAAAAAAAAGAGTCATAATATGATTATATCACAATTCTAAATGGGATCTGACATGATTGCACCATCATCATAGTTTATTTTCAGCGATGACGTCCGTCAGAAACATGACAGTGCAGAAGCAACTAAAAGGTTTGCTTGGGCCACTTTAATTGGGTTATGATAACAAGCTTTTGTTTTCTTTGCTGACATATTTTGCATATTCCAAGAGAACACTGAATGTCTCCTAAGAGTTGACAGAAAACAATAGTGTGGGTATTTTGATTGAAGGATGGTTTGGAGGGGGTGTGATTTAATCGCTGCAAACATAAACTTATCAAATTTCCCAGATAACGTTCTCAATCTGATGTCAACTTCACAAGAAGGAAGCATTTTATTTTTGTTGGCTTGCACTATCCAATCTCCAAATCTAAACTTAAGCTACTGCCACTTAGAAGGATTTCAAATACCATTGGCATTCAATTTAGCACCCAGGAATTTTTTGAAAATTCCTCTTATAAATTGATTCAAAGAAAAACACTGGAACTCAGTGTAGTCTACTCGAAGCATGCAAAAAAAATATTTTTAAAGCAAAGTGCTCCACATAATGGAAAGTTAAAACAAATACAAGAAATACTGGAGAAACTCAACAGGTCTGGCAGAATCTGGGGAAAGAGAAACAGAATTAGTGTTTTAAGTTTAACATGACTCTTAGTCAGAAAAAAATACTTTAGTTAGCTTCAATTTATGGACAAAAGTTGCCTTATATATCTCCTCCTTTATGGGAACAGGTATCCAAAGGTTTATGAGCTGGCATCATGCAATAAGATATATTTGGTCAAAATGAAGAGTCAGTCAAGAGAGTGCAAAATGCCCACACCACGATACTTTGTGGCAATTGCAGGAAGAAACCAGAGCATTTGTTTCTGGAATGTGCTATTATTAGAAAGTGAAAGTATTCCTCATTAAAGATGCAAATATGGGGTAAATATGTTCCTGTGAAAACAAAGGCTTGGACTAAAACTGAAAAATTCTGAATGCCAAGGGACATGAAGGTTAGGATCAAGACAAGAACATTATGGCCGATACCAAATGCTCAATACTGTAGAGCCCCTAGAGATGAATAAAAATGCAGGAGGGGGCATAAAAAGGAAAGTAGGAAATTTAAGATCTGTTTGAGAATGCATCAGCGAGGAGAAAAAAAGGAAAACTCAAAGGGCATTGAAATATATAAAGAGCAGGACAATAACTCCAGAAAGAGTCAGACACATGGGGGAGTTACAAAGATAAACAGTGTGTGAATTCAGAAGATGTGGGCACTGTCCTCAATTCATGCTTTGTGTTGATCTCAATGGAAAAGTGTGATGCAGGTGTAAACGTCAGGGTGGAGGGCTGAACTATGAGAACAAATTAACTTGGAGAGAGAGGAGGTATGATCAGGATTATCAGTCTTAAAAATGGATAAATTTGCAGGCTGGATGAATTATATCCCAGGCTATTGATGGAGGAAAGGGATGATACATCTGGGGCTATGGCAATAACTTTTCAAATCCAGTCTGCCTAGAGTTGGGAAAGCTCAAAGACTGCAAACACTGTCTCATTATTTTAAAAAGTGAGGAAGTGATAAGTCAGGAAATTACAGACCAATCAGTCTAACCTCAATGCTATAGAAGTTATTGGAAAGAATTCTAACAGTCAGATGTGGTTAATCAACAATTATCAAAATAAATTTGTAAAGAGGAAGGTTATGTTTGATTAATTTTATTTAATTTTTTGACTAAGTAACCAGGAGTGTTGATGAGAGTATTGTGAAGTTAAAGGCATGTGCTGTACCTTTGGGAGAGGATGCATGCTGTTTTGCACTGGGAGCTTGCAGGCACCTGTCATATGACTAGCTAACAGTCTCAGAGTGTACTGGAAAATTGAAAATATGTACCATTTGGCTGTGAAATGGATACCTAGTTGATTGCTGTTTTGACAACAATTCGAATTTAACCATTCAGTTTAAATTATGTCTTCAAATACTAAAAACCAATCAAGCTTGAATTTATTGTTTTTGCCAACATTGAACCAATGAGATGAACTGATGTTGGAGTATAAAAAAAGCAGGCATTTTGAAAGTCAGATAGAGTAACTGCCATTGAAACACTCTCTGTCAGAGGTACCTTTTTCATATCAAACATCTTTGCAGTAAAAGAAAGGAGATGACACAGGGAGATTTTCAGCCAACAGAAGAAAGACAATGGAGATGACTGCTGCTGTATGATTTTGAAATTAAGTTGATGTAATTTTAATATGTGTTGATTGGAACAGCATATTGTTACAAAGTTGAAGGCAAATAATAAGCATTTAAGAGAAAGGTTGGGTTCAGAGTTGTGAATAGTTGTTGTTTAATGTTCACTTATAGAGTTAAAGAATAAATTGATATTATTTACTTTTAAGTAGTTGAATTTGTGAGTTCTCTGTCACTCATATTTTAACAGGTTACGAGGGAAGGTGATATTTTCTGGGTGTTTGGTTTAATTAATAGAGGGGTTCACCATCGTGTTTGCACTGGACTGAGTCCAAATGGATTTTAACAAGGCATTTGGAAAGGTGCTTCATGGTAGCTCAGTTAAGCAAGTAAATGTCCATGTAATCCAAGGCAAAGTTGCAGCTGGATCCATCATTAGCTGAGAAGCGGGAAGGATGGCAGAGGTATATTTTCATGACATGAAATATGTTTCCATTAGAGCTCCACAGGGCTCAGTGCTGGGACTCTTGCTGTTTGTGATGTAGATTAATGATGTGGACTTCATTATCAGGAATTCAATCGAGAAACTTACGGTACATACAGAAGTTTGTAGGGACTAAAAGGTAAGGAGGATAACCATAGACAGAGACCTCCAACTGAAGTTCAACCTAGAAATTGTGAGGTGATGCACTTGAGCAGGACTAACAAGGCACGGGATTGCATTATATTTGGACTCAGTCCAGTGCAAACACTCTTGTTACAACACGATGGTGAACCCCTCTATTAATTAAACCAAACACCCAGAAAATATCACCTTCCCTCGTAACCTGTTAAAATATGATAGCCCTTCAAAGTACTGAAAATCAGAGGGAGCTCATTGTGCATGTCAACAGATCCCTGAATATAGCTGGGAAAATAGAAAGTGGTTCAGGGTGTTTATGTGATCCTTGCCTTTGTTAGTTGAGGCATAGAATAAAAGGTTATGCTAAAACTGTATAATTGCTGATTAGAGCACAACTGGAATGCTGCATACAGTTTCGGTCACCACATTGAGATGGAAGGCTGAATGAACAACTGAGGAGAAATCTTTTCACCTCGAGTAAGGTGGGAATCTGGAGCTGCCTTTCCAAAAGGACAGTTGAGTCTAAAGCTTTATCACATTTAACCAGTATTAAGATATTCATTGCATTGCCAGACCATTAACATGTATGAGGAGAAAGTGAGGGCTGCAGATGCTGGAGATCAGAGCTGAAAATGTGTTGCTGGAAAAGCGCAGTAGGTCAGGCAGCATCCAAGGGACAGGAGAATCGACGTTTCGGGCATAAGCCCTTCTTCAGGAATGAGGAAAGTGTGTCTTAGCCTGCTGGACACACTTTCCTCATTCCTGAAGAAGGGCTTATGCCCGAAACATCGATTCTCCTGTTCGTTGGATGCTGCCTGACCTACTGCGCTTTTCCCACAACACATTTTCAGCATTTACATGTATGGACCATGAGCTGGAAAATGGGGTAATTTTTGTCAAAACTTGATTGATGAGCGAAGACAATTGGCCAAATGGCCTCCTCATTTGACTGTGTCTACGGATGAGTAGAAGAATGCATGTTTATTCAAAATGGTCCAAATGAATCTATTTCATTTCTTGTTGCAATTTTAAAGAGCAAAGACTCTTGTTTATTAATTGAATTTATCTGGTTTATCCATAGCCTGCAATGCCACTTCTCTGCAGGGATATACCAATTGCCATTCTGTGGCATGCGGACATACCGATAAGATGACATTGCTCCAGCAATAAGGCTAACAGGAGGAGAATCCACACTTTATTGGACCTTGTTGTGCCTGAATTAATTGAATCAAACCTGGCCCTCAGCTGGTGGCTGTTCAATTGAGCAGCGCACAGTTCATTCAGTTAGCACTGTAGAAAGAAGTAAGTTTCAGCAGAGGCCAAACGAGTGTGTGTCAAAGCACAGTGTAGGCAGGGGAGAACTCAAACACAGTGAAGAGCTTTTGTCTGTATTACAGCTTAATGTTTCCTGTGTACGGGTAGTGGTCAAATAAACTTTTCAGGTCATTAGTGGCCATATTTATTGCTTGCTGCTTTTTCACTGAGGTATGTATGGGAATTAAACAAGGTTGTCGATAAATTATTTGTAACCACAAGATTTTATTTCATAGTGAGCTACATACTTGGAAGTGTTGAAATTTGATACAGTATTTCTTTTTATACTTTCATACCCTGTCCTTTTTTTTTCTCTGTAACATTGCTGGCCAGATATTGATTCAGTTCCAGAGCTCTCCATAATTCTATATGAGGCATGCCAAAAACCACCTGGGCTATTCTGACTGAAATAATGAAATTCCTGAAAGTCTGATGAGTGTAGTAATCAGATTGCAAAACCTGATATAGAAGCGTGTTCAATTTCAGATTTCACTTTTTTTTTCTTCCTTTCAAAGTGACTTGTTTGAAATTATTGTGTTTTTGTTTTAAATCCAATCAACTTTGAATGCAGTTTCTTTGAATATTGCTACATTATTGATGCCACCAAACCTCTTGGATGATTGAAATCTGAGATGACACGTTCTTCTTTGTTATGTTCTGTTAATATTTATATAATCTGGAAAATTGTTTCATTATCTGGGATCTTGTTCTGAAGCATATCTGACGATACTTTAATTGCTAAACTTTACATAGAACAGTACAGCACAGAAACAGACTCTTCAGCCCACCATGTCTACTCTGATCACAATGCCATTCTAAGCAAATTCCATCCACCTACACGTGGTCTATAATCCTCTCTCCTCTGCCTGTTCATAAATCCTCAGTCCCCAGATGTAGAGCTGTTAAGGAAACCATTTCACGTTTGAAAGATTTTATCATTGGATTATTCATAAATTACAACTCAGGAAGTTTGCAAGTAACAATTGCAATGATGACATTTGAGTTCCCAATGTATTGTGAATGAACAGTTGTGACCTCAGATTGATTTTGGTCAAGCAGATAATATAATTCAGAAGGACCATTTACATAAATTTGCAAGTAATTGTCTCAGAAAAGAATTGGTGTCTTTGGTCATTTTTATTGCATCTTTACCTAGCATTGACAGTTAGATTGCAGCATTCATCCATGTGCCACTGAAACCCCATCTGGTCAGCAAATGATGATATTTGGAACAATTTCCATCTCTAAAAGTCTTAATTTAAGATTCATTTGGTGGTAGTTTTGTTGCAGGAGACCATGCTGATTTTAACAATGTAAGAAACAAAGCTTAGTGTTGGAGGCATTTTGTATTGGTGCATTTTTGCTATTCAAGCTGGAGGATAATTCCTAATTCACAAATTTTGTAAATGATCACCATGTTAAATTGAAAACATAGTGAGATATATAGCATACAGACAAAATTGTAGAAATCTAGAATAAAACTGTAATTAGACTCAGCAAGATCTACGTTCTTACGATCATTGGTGACCAATGTAATTTGTACTGAAGAGCTTCTTTAAATATTTGAATTTTATTCAAATTTTATGAATGACAGTTATGTCTTAATGCACAAAGGGATTGACAACTGGAATAAAACTACATTGCTTAAATGGGTTTTGGAAAAGGAGTGATAGACAAAACACAAAATGTTAGTCACATTCTTCAGTCAGTTTGATATTCCTATTCTGGAGATGGGATTGGGGATTAGCCATTTGCCTCTATACTATCATCACCAGTCACTAAGTTGCAGCACTTACTACACATTTTTAGTTAATATTTATTGTTAAGGTCTCAAAGAATTACTGAACTTAACAGGAATGCAAGAAACTGATTCCACAGAAGTAGGTGAGAATTGTCAATTAATTATATTCTGTGTTGCTTGGTTGAGTGTACTCATTGAAAATATTAATGGCCCATAGTTTGCAATGGTAATGATGACAATACTGATGGCAATTTCTGGAGACTGATGTGTGAAAGAATGTGAAAATACAGAATTTGCTTTTACTGAATCTACAATCCACCAGAGAAAGCATTGAAGAAGTTACCTGGAGTGCAGTTCCTAATTGATCAGTAACTTACATTTCTGTACAATTTAATCTCAAGTCTAAATATGAAAATCCTTGGAAAAGCTTTATTTTGTTGAGTGAGGTGCAATTGCTCTTTAACTATGTGTACATTTCATATTTATTGATAATCCCGTTTGCTGGCACATAGAAGTTGTATTTCCATTATATTTTTGTGGGATAAATTCATTTTAGCCTCCATGTTAAATCTACCATAATTATTTATTTAAAAACCAATAGAACTGTGGATGCAGGAAATCAGAAACAAAAACATAAATTGCTGGAAAAGCTCAGCAGGTCTGGCAGCTGCTGTGGAGAGAAATCTGAGTTAATGTTTTGGGTCCAGTGACCCTTTTTCATTTATTTCCCTGCCTGAAATTTTAAACTGCAAGTAGAAAAGTATTTTTTTACACTTGGTTTACTGGCTGTGAGCCTGCTTCAGTATAATTGCTGCTTCTATTCACTGACATTGCATGTTGGTGGACTTCTGAAGATCACCTTGACCTGATGACACATTTAAACTTGCATCAGAAATGGTGAAATCCACACCACAGATTTTCCAGCTTTCTTCAAAGTTAGTGTCAAGCAGCATTGGTTTGATATTCATTGCAAAATGCAAACCTTAATGATTGAGAGTAGACATCCTGTGTGAACTAGATTGTGCATATCAACTCCAAGATTCAGCAGTGCATATGAAAAATCAGAATGAGTTTTGAGTTACATAAAACATATTGCCAAAATTGAGACGAGCAATGACTGCAATGCACTGTGAGACTTAGACATCCCCACAGATTTTGAATGGGATTTGGCATTAGAACCTGGAGTGATTTACAGTCATTTCAGTACAATGCCCTTGACGGGTTTCCTGGGTGTGCGTGAATAGAATGAACACCTATTCATCTCCTTATCCAATTAGGTTGAAGTATACTTATGCCTATTGAAATGAAGTCTAGAAAATTAAATAAGAGAAATATGAAATTAAGGGAAAGAGAAGAGACAAAGTAAAAGTAAAACAGTGCTTAAAATCTCAAACAATAACTAAAATCTGAAAGTATTAGACCCATACTACTCTTCAATGCCTGAGAGATTATTTGACATTAATGAAGATTTGGCACACATTAAAAATATGGTTATGTTTGAATGGATGTGCTGTACATTTTTTCAGTATGTCTAGCAAATCTGTGATGGATTAATATTGCAACCTCATGTATATCCAATCTTACAGGGAGATTACTGGCACAGCCAAGCTTCTGAAGAAGCAAGAAAAATCATGGAAAGCATGAATCTTAATATTCTCATGTAAAATGCAGCCAGCACAATGTTAAACAGTGTCACCTAACCTGTATGTCCCTGGACAGAATTGGACAATTTAGCATGGCCAATCCACCTAACCTGCAAATCTTTGGACTGTGGGAGGAATCTGGAGCATCTGGAAAAAAACCATGCAGACCTGAGGAGAACATGCAAACTCCACACAGACGCCACCCTGGAAATCTGGCCTTTATATCCATCAGAACTTTTTTTTAAAGTTTGACGAGTGGGGATGTACAAGGTTTGATTCTCATGGCCCAAATATTTTCAGTCTGTGTTTATGACTTGGATGCAGAAATAAATGTACTGTGTTCAAATTTGCAAATTATACTAAAACAGGTGGAAAAGTAAATTGCAATGAAGAAATAAGAAATTTACAAATGGATATATAGAGGTTAGGTGAATGGGCCAAAATTTAGCAGATGGAGTTGAACATGGATTAGTGTGAAGTTTTTAGTTGGAAGAATAAAAAGGCAAATTATTATCTCAATGGAAAGAGGCTTTAAAATTCCCCAATGGAGAGGGATCTGAGTGTCCTTGTATATAAAGCTAGTCAATAGGCGTAGCAGATTAAAAGGAGGGAAAATGGAATTTTGGAATGTATTGCTAAAGGGGTGAAAAGTATATTTAAGGTAGTGTTGCAACTATACAATGTGTTGGTGAAATTGCATCTGGAGCATTGTGTTTTGATACCTTACTTGAGGAGTAAAACAATTGCATTGGAGGCAGTTCAGAGCAGGTTCAGTAGTGAATCTAGTCATGAGGGATTTGCCTCATGAACAGAGACTGAGTATTTTAGGCCCATACTGTGCATTTTCTCAGAATGAGAGGAAACATAATTGAGGGATATGCCATGCGAAAGGGGATTAACAAAGTAGGGGTAAAGAGACTGTCTCATGTGGGGAAACAATCTACAAAAGATCATAATTTCTGGCTAAAGGGTGACAGAGTTACAACATTGATAAGAATGAATTACATCTACTTCTCTCAAATGGCCATGATCTGTGGAATTCATTACCCCAGAGTACGGTGGATGTCAACACACAGTGAATTTAAGGATATAATAGGCTTTCTTTATGAGCAATGAGTTGGTTGGGTTATGGAGATCAGGCACGAAAGTGGAGTGGAGGCTGAGATGAGATCAGCTATGATCATATTAAACAGGAGAACGAGCTCGAGGGACTGTATTGCCTCTTCCTGCTATTCGGTCTTCTGTTCTTTTGTCCTCACTTTGATTATTCCTACAACCCAGATCTAAAATTGGGGGTCACCGTATTATTGCACTAAGTGTGCATACTATTATTCTTGCAGGTGAAATTATTTCAATAGGATCTTGATCCAGAGATTAAATCCTTAAGACACTATCAAACATTTAGTGTGCTGGTGTTTGAAGGAATGTTCATTGGGCTTTAATTCATGACTACCTCTTGCTACTTGTCACTACCATTATTTTTGATACGAACAGGCAAAATGTGTTGTCTGAATATTTAGCTATGTATCTAAACATAAACAGATATCAATATCTTTAAATATATTTCCAGATGGGACCAACTCATATGAAGAGCAATGGGTTGATAAGTAAATTTGATGTAGATCCTGAGCTAGTGGGAATTGTTGCAGTTACATTAAATAGAGCCTTGCTTTGACATTGGACTTAATTTTAAACAAAGGCACAGCACGATGGTCCATTATTATATGGAGAGGAGGAATGGAGTGTTGTGGTGCTGGTGAATCAGTGACTCTATTTTCACTTGTGATCAAATCAGATTTGCATCATGTTGATCCAGACTGAGTGTGATCACTGTTTAATTTATAACTGTAGTCAGAAGCTGTACCATCTGTTGGGGTGCACAGAAGGGGCAAGAGAGCAGTAAGAAATTGAAAATTGGAGTTGCTTTCTGACGATTCTGAACTATTCCTTGAAATGGGAATAGGAAAACGCATAGAGAGCCATGGAGGCTGAAGAAATCATATCCTAGTAGGCTCAAATTTCTTCAGCATAATATAAACTGCCTCCTCCTGTACATTGCTGTTCATTAGTGCTTTGTGTTTTGGCAACACTCCAGCAGCAACAGGAATCACTAGATTATTTTCTGGTAAGTATAAGGCTTTCTGGGTTCTTTCACAAATCAGAGTGAGGTACAACAGACTAGGAGGCTCCAAACTATTAATCAACAACCATGATGAATGCGGCTGTGAGAGCTTTCACCCAATAAACATTTCAATGGGATTTGAGAAACGCTTTTCCCTTTAGTTTTTGTCAGCTTGAGCTGTGAAAGTAATGACTTGGTTCTCCTTCTGTTTAATTTCCTTCGTAGGGATGTCATTGATGATCAGTTCTGATTGTTTGGTAAAAGATTTACTGATTTCCAAGTCATGTCATGCTTCCAAAATTATACCCTGCACTGAAGATATAGATGCAGACTTTGTTTGTTGACTTGACTTTGCATTCAATCACTGAAATTGTTCCAAGATCTTATTTTTCTTTTGAGGCAAAAATACAACATTCTTTTTCAAATCATAGGACATTCAAAACTGTTGTCTTATGTAAGTGTGGTTTAAGGAGCTGTGATAATTACGTGCAAGTATGAAACAGTAATGAAGGGGAGATGTTCACACTCCATGTTAATAGAGGGGATACCATGAAGGCCCGAGGGACTGATAGGTACAGTAAGGAAAAAATATAGTTTTGCATTTTGTTACAATCCACTGAAGTGCAGATCAATAGAACCCTGCTATTCCTAGGTAACTTACCCCTTAAACACAACCACCTGATGAAGGAGCAGCAGTCTGAAAGCTAGTGCTTCCAAATAAACCCGTTGAATTATAACCTGATGTTGTGTGATTTTTAACTTTGTACTCCCCAGTCTAACACCGGCACCTCCAAACCTTAAAACTATGAGCTCTTATCATATCTAACAGCCTGCTTTGCAGTATCCTGTGAAAGGCCTTTTGGAGATCTAAATAGATCACGTTTTCTGGCTCTCCTTTGTCTAAGTGGCTCGTTACCTCCTCAAAGAATTCTAACAGATTTGTCGACGTGACCCTCGTCTTGACAAAGATGTACTAACTCAGTCATATTTTACAATGCACTTCCAAGTCCTCCACAATCTTATCCTTAAATATGGATTCTAAAATCTAACCAATGGCTAAGGTCAGACTGCCTTCACTTTTAAACAGCGGTGTTACAATAGCCATTTTCCAGTCCTCTGGGACCCTCGCTGGCCCCAATGGACTTTATTAATGTAAAGTACCTATGCAGTTCTTCTGCCATTTCTTTGTTCCCCAATACTACTTCTCCAGCTTTAGTTTCCAGTGATACAATGTCCACTCTTGTCTTCTCTTATCTTTTTAGATATCTAAAAGAAAACTCTTGCTTACACTCCTATTTCACCTTTCTCCTCCTTATTGCTTTCTTAGTTATCTCCTATTGGTTTTTAAAAGCATCCCAATCCTCTGACTTTCCACTATCCTCACCAGTGTATGCATTTTCTTTTGATTTTATGCTGTTCTTAACTTCCCTTATCAACTATGGTTTCTCACCCTTTCCTTTAATATATTTCTTCTTCCTTGGGATGAAGTTCTGTTGTGCCTCCCAAATTACCCACCAAGTACCATTGCTGTTGCATTGTCTTTCTTGCAAGCCTCCCCTTTCAATCAATTCTGGCCAGTTCCTCCTCCTTTGTAGTTACCTGTACTCCATTTTAATACCTTTCCCTCTGATTCCAGCTTTTCCCTTTCAAACTGCAGGATGAATTCTATCATATTATGGTCAATGACCCGAAGGGGTTCCTTCATATAAAGCTCCCTAATCAGTTCTGCCTCATTACACAACACCAAATCCAGAATTGCCGGTTCCCCAGTGGACTCTATCACAAACTGTTCCAAAGAACCATCTTGCCAACCACAAATTTGTCTCTTGAGATCTGCGAATACCCTGATTTTCGCAGTCCACCTGTATATTGAAGTTGCCCATGATTACTGTCATAGTGCCTTTCGGACATGCCTTTTCTACCTCTTGACTTATTTCCTTCCCCACATCCTGACGATTGCTAGGAAGGCTATAGTCACCTCCTATTGGGATCTTTTTTCCTTTGCGGTTTCTCAACTCTGCCCACACTGATTCTATGTCTTCTGACTCTACATCACTTCTTGCTATTGATTTAATTTCATTTCTTACTAACAAGGCAACACTGTCCCATCTGCCTGTCCTTTTGATGGGACATGTATAATTGGATGTTTATTTCCCAGCCCCGATTCCCCCTGCCTTGTCTCTGTGTTACCCACAGCATCATACCCATCAATTTCATTCTTTGCTACAAGCTCATTTACCTTGTTTTGATTACTGAATGCATTTAAGTACAATACCTTAGTCCTGCATTGACTGTGTCCCTTCTCATAATTGTCTCCTTTCCTTCTGTCCCATAAACCATACGTTTATCTCTTTAATCTTATTGACACTGTGCCAATTGCTCATGACTCAGGTAGTAATTTAAATATTACTACCTTTTGTTTCCATTTTATAATTTAGCCCCTGAATGCTGACATTCCCTCTGGAGAACTTCTTTTCCTATCTTTTCTCTTAAATTCATTCATAGGACGTTTGATGTCACTAATGGGCCAGTATTTATTTTCTATTCCTTCGTGCCCTTGAGAAGGTGGTAGTGAGCTGTCTGTTAAAGCACAGGAGACGAGCAGAATGCTAGAAGAACCCAGCAAGCCAGGCAACATCAAGAGGTGGAGAAGTCAACGTTTCAGGTGTAACCCTTCTTCAGGACTGGGAGGTGGGTGTATGTTGACCTTTACACCCACCTCCAGTCCTGAAGAAGGGTTACACCCAAATCTGTTTTGTTTAGCTGCACTCATAATGCCATTGTGGAGGGAGTTTCATGATTTGAATGCAGTGACACTGAAGGAATGGCAATATGCATCCAAGCCAAATTGGGAAGTGGTTTGGAGGTGAACTTGCATTTGGTGGAGTTCCCAGTATCTGCTGCCCTTGCCCTTTAAGATGGCAGGAGACATGAATTGTTTAAGGAGCCTTTCTAAATTCTTGCTAGGCATCTTAAAGCTGGTATGCACTGTTGTTGCTAAGCATTGTTGATGGTTGAAGTGGATGTTTCTGGATTTTTTTCAAGGTTCTTAAATGTTCTTATAGCAATACTCATCCAGGCAAGTGGGGAATATTCCACCACATGGCTGCCTTGTGTCTTATAGAAGGTGGACAGGCTTTGGCTATTCAGGAGGTGGGTTCGCACTGCAGGCTTCCAACTCTCTGATCTCCTCTTGTAGCCCACTCATTTATATTGCTAGTCTCATTCAGCTTCTGGTCTGTGGTAACCCCCAGGATGTTGACAGTGGAAGATTCAACTCTGATCATACCAGAGAATGGTTAATTTCTGTTTTGCTGGAAATGACCATTGAACTGGCACTTGTGTGGTCCAAAGTTCCTTGCTGCTGCCAGCTGAAACAAGGATATTGTCAGGTCTTACTGCATTTTCAGATGAACTGTTTCACAACGCAAGGAATCATGACAAATTTGATATTGTGAAATCATCAGTGAACATCTCCACTTCTGACCTGATGATTGAAGTGACACAACGTGTTGGAGGATTTCCTCAATGTGAAGACAGGACTTCATCTCCAAAGGAACTGGGCAGTGGTCACTCGCATCTGTGGCAAGCAAATTGGTGAGTAGGAGGTCAAGTATGGTTTTCTCTCTTGTTGGCTCCCTCAGCACGTACTGCTGACTCTCATGAGCAGCTTCTTCCTTTAGGACTCAGCCAACTTGGAGAGTGGCGGTGTTACTGAGCCTCTTTTGGCAGTGGACATTGAAGTTCCCTACCCAGAGTTCATTCTCTGTCATTGTCACCTTCAATTCTTCTTTCAACGTGTTCACTGATGAGGGAAAGGTGTCCAGTACATAATAACCATTTGGTAAAAGACATAATAACAGAGATATTGATTTGGCGCTGTCTGAGACATTGTATGGTAAATATAATTCCATGTGTACCTCTATATTGGGCTATTCCCTGATTAGTCTGTGACATCTCTCTCAAGTTTGGCATTTACCCCCAGATTTTAGTATGGAGACTTTGTGGGGTTGACAAGGCTGAGTTTGCATTGATGAAGACACTGGAACTGACAATGTCAGGTGGTCAGTCTAGTTTCATTCCTATTTTTAAAAGGCTTTTCAGTGGTTTGATAAAATTTAATGGCTTGCTAGGCAATTTTGGAGGTTAACCCCATTATCCTGAGACTGGAATCACACATAGGTTAGACCAGGTAAGAACAACAATTCATGATGGAGCAATTGACATATTGAACAGCAGTGAGAAAAACAATCTGCTGACACAGCCTTTGGTGGTTGGAAAGTCAATAAGCAGAGTTAATCTACAGAATCATCATTATGGACAATTGTCCATCATGTATGGGTAAGCAACTCCAGGATGTATGTGATAAATTGAGTATTGATTATCCTGCTTCATCTCCACATTATGTTATATTCAACATTTAGCTGAAGACACAATTAAAGGAGCCAAAAAGACTAATCCATAAATATTAACAGACTAATTGGACAGGATTCAGAAAGGCTTTACCAGGATGTTGCTGGGATTGGAGTGTTTGAGCTATAGAAATTGGCTGGATGTTTTGATTACTGCTTCTGAGAAGATGTTTACTCAAATCATTCCTTAAACCTGTCCCATAACCTACCAGATCCAATATGAACTACAATGGGACCTACTAGCTCCCAAATCATCCAGTTACAGCACATAGCCTGGCACTGCATCTCATTTTATTTACTTAGATCTGAATTTTTGCTTTTTAAACTTCAAACTGGTCCTTTAGTTTTTAACACATTTAATATTTCTCTGATTTACCTTTAATCTGAAAGTGTCACGTAGTTGTCATTTTTAAAGGCACCTCCAGACAAAGTCACTATCCCAAGATCTGAATGAATCAGCAAAGTACCTATACTTTGTAGGCTTACCTTGTATTGTAAATAGTTTGACTCTCTTTTGGAAGGAAGGGGATGTTGTGTATGTAATTTGCCTTTAAAAGAGTTCACCTTTAAGAATTAGATTCCCTTGGGATACAAAATGTTGCAGCTCTGCCTGACAGTAAGTCTACTATGGGCTTGTAAATATGCACACAAATGAATCGTTTTGCTGTAAAATCTGTTTCTTCATGACTCATAAATGTTTTCCTGTTTTAAATAGACTGACCCATGGAGTTAATAGACTGACCCATGGAGTTAATCAAACCCTGATGATTAGATCATTATGATTGACACCATACTACTCCATAAAAGTCAAACCTCAGTCAGCAAGTATGGTTGAAAACACAAGAAAAAGCTTGGTGTTGTATTTTATGCCTCAGAAATAAGCAGGGGTGATGTACTATAAACCATATATGCACAAGAGGAGTTTTATTCTGTTCTCTTACAACCACATATCTAAAATTTTGGTTTTGTTTTGATTAGATTAGATTACTTACAGTGTGGAAACAGGCCCTTCGGCCCAACAAGTCCACACCGCCCCGCCGAAGCGCAACCCACACATACCCCTACATTTACCCCTTACCTAACACTAGGGGCAATTTAGCATGGCCAATTCACCTGACCTGCACATCTTTGGACTGTGGGAGGAAACCGGAGCACCCGGAGGAAACCCACGCAGACACGGGGAGAACGTGCAAACTCCACACAGTCAGTCGCCTGAGGCGGGAATTGAACCCAGGTCTACTGGCGCTGTGAGGCAGCAGTGTTAACCACTGTGCCACCGTGCCGCCGTTTCTTTGTGACCACTCCAGGTTTAATTGACCATACATACAGAGATATAATTAAGCATTGAATAACTGAACACTGCACTCAGATTTCTCTATTTCATATGATCAAGAAAGTCAAGAATGCTGCTGCTATAAATACATCAAGGCTTGGATTTTGCAGTATTGATTATGGCAAGAGTCAATGTTTGTTGTCATTACTTCTCTGAAATTGACAGCAATTTCTCAAATTTGTCTATGAACAGTTTCCTCTTAGAAATCCAGAGATTCCTGTCAATGAAACCGCACTCCTCCAGAGGGTGTGTGTTTGAGGTTTCTTTAAAAAACAACCAATTAGAAATCATTGAACTGATGAAAAATTCCATTTTGAGGCTTTTTGTCTTGTCGTAAAATTGAATGAAGTGTAACTGAGTGTTTGACAGCTACCTAAGTTCACAATTGATGCTAAACAACCTCACTAACCTTGAAAGAATAATTCCTGTTCGTTTGAATATCAAATTTCACTGCTATGATTTCTGCATTTTTTTTAAAGTTGGTTAATCTTTTGAGCTACATCAATCCCATGTGTATTTCATGTTGTTTTGTTTCATGTTAAGGTTTGGAGGTATGTTGGCTAGGCCAGGCCAGCTCAACACATACCTGGGACAGGAATGGGTATGAGGAAACGGGATTTTTTTTTCTCTTGTGAAAATGTCATGTTTCAATTTGAACTGCATTGTATGGCAGTAGATTCAGTCGCAACTCCTACTGAATGGGGGGAGAAAAATGCGCATGGCTGTAGGGAGAGGTAGTGAGACTTGTGGAACTGCTCTTTGGAGGAGCCAGCATAGAAATAATCGATCAAATGGTCTCCTTCTGCTCTGGAAATACAGCAGTTTGTTTGAATGGCTGCAATCAGTGCCTGTAAGGGGATGTGTAGGCTAGGGTGGGTTAGCCATGGGAAATGTAGGGTTACAGGGATGGAGTAGAGGGGTGGGTCTGAGTAGACTGAGGGTCAGTGTGGGCTTGATGGGACAAATGGCCTGCTTCCAAGCTCTGAGGATTCCATGATTCCAGGAGGCAGTTCAGTCCCGCTTTTTTGGGTGGAGATAATGCGCGTTTTGCTGTGGTTTAGGAGGCGATTGTGTTGCTGTGGGATCCTCACTTGTGCAAAAGCATGATGTTGCTGATGTCAGAACCCTGGGATAAGAGCAGTTCTGGGGGAAAAAAAACTGGAAAATCTCTACAGGCCAGGCAGCATCTGTGGAAAGAGAAAGCGAATCAGCGTTCCAGGTTTCTTCAGAACTGCAGAAATAGAAAATTGAGGGTTCAAGCTGTGAGTTACTGGTAATAGAAAATATTGGGCAGGTTGAACCTTACTCCAGAGGTTGCACATCTTTATCTCTTATTCCTGGCTGCTGCTGCTGCTGCTGATGATGATGGAATTAATATAGAAGAAAGAGGTTTTTACTTTTTGGCTTGCTGTCTGAAAGATTACATCATTAGGATTAGCTGCTTATTCTGCTTGATGACACATCTGCTGTTGGATGACTGGAGATCCCTTTTACCTGGACTAGAAACCAAGTGACATCAGGAAAGTTGATGTCTGTGCTACAGAGATTGCTTCATCTTTGTCGGGCAGCTTTCTCTGAGATTAAGGGTAAGCGCTGTTTCTTTACCACTGACTGCAAAATCATTCCCATTGACCACACAATGTAGAGTCGCATTATAAATGCTGAAGCTTAAGTGAGCCTTCCTGATTAGATCAGCAACATAAAAGCTGGTCCAAGTGTACTTTGAAGTTACATTTTCTTTGAAAAACCTGGCAAAATACTAGTAGCAAAATTGCACGGACCATTCATACTGATTGTAGAACACTCTCAAGTCTTTGTACCCAAATCTTTAATGCATTCCGGTGCATCATCACAAAGCTACATTTTGATTTTGTGTTCGTATTTGTATCTAAATCAAAGCACCATTGTCAATAGCTTGTACAAATGAAACCCAAACATCAATCATCTTCTCAGTATTGTCCCAGTATTGGAGATGAGTTGTTTGTCGTACCATGCTAACTTCATGCCACCTCTGCTTGCGAGCAGGAAGTCAATTTTGAAAGTAAGGCTCATCTAAGCAGCCTGAAATTGGATGTGTGTGCTGTTTGTTTCAATTTTACATTACTATTGGCAATGCGTGTTCATTTTTAAAGGGCATTGTAATGCAAAAGCTAAATTTAGGACTGGATTGTCGGGATACCATTTGTAGGTACTTTTTTGAAAGAGTGCTATTTTATTTTAAATGGAGAAAATGTACAACTTAAAATGGAAATATATTCTTCTGTCCTATGGATCTCTTTACACATGTTAACTGCTTATCAATCATCTAAAAGAATAGGATATACAAAATGAAGATATGTATTAATCATTGTTTTGACACTGTATCCTGAGAATGGTGCAGCATAGATAGATAGATGGGTCTCGTTTGCTCTTTATACACAAACTTAAACTTCTGTTTCTAGTCAGAATCAGAGACTCATGTTATGATGCTAGCTTATAGTGATACCAGACCAGCTAGACCTAGAAAGAAGGCTGATTTGAAGTTTAATTTTTGTAGTTGGTCACCATGGCCATTATATATTAATTGAGGCTCCTAATGTTGTTTAGAATCATAGAATTTACAGTAGAGGAGGAGGCTATTCAACCTCTAGTTTCCAAAAGAGCTACCCAGCTAGTCCAACTCTGTAGCCCTCTAACTTAATCACTTTGAAGTTATAGCCAGTCCTCTTTTGAACTCTCAAATGGAATCTGCCTCCATCACTCTCCCAGGCAAGAATATGTTTATTATCCAAAAAAACCTATAACTGCACATAAATCAATTTTAAGAGATCCTAACATAAGCAGGAAGAAATAGATCAAAATTATAATTGGATCCTGGGTGAGGTTTCCCAAGTGTTTTGGTTCCCAATGGGATACCCCAAACTGTTAAGCATCTGGATGAGGAGGGATAAACTAGCTCCCCTTCTGTATTTGCTCACTCTCGCAGTTGGTTAAATGATGCTTTTTTTTTTAAAAAAAAGGATTTCTTTCTCCTGGATCAAAATGGATTTCAACTAAAAGCAAAGACAATTTAAACAGGGTTTGTTGAGTTAACAAAGAGGGAGTCTTCTTCGACTGTGACCTACAAATGTTCAAAACTAGGTTGGGCCTCCGCAGAGCATTCACTCTCACAAGTGCATTCCAATAGAGTTGAAATTGGCTTTTTGATTCCTGTCCAGTCCTTCACAAACCGAACCAACTTATCTGCTTTCAGGGTGGAAACTGTTCTTCTGAAGTGAAAGCATTATCCTTCTACTGGGTTGAAACTGAAAGTTGATTCTCCTTGATCAAAGTGGGCCGTTTGAGTCTATCCTAAAAACACGTTCTGGATCCAAATCTAAAGTTGTCTTTCCTCTCCAAAATGTTATCCTAGCATGTAAATAAACTCAAAAGGTGGAGATCTGCTCCCAGCTTGCCTAATCTGTACACTTCGAGTTACAGATGCTGAAGACCTGAAACAAAAATGGAAGTTGCTGGAGAAACTCAGCAGGTCTGCCAGTATCTGTGGAGAGGAAGCAAAGTCAACATTTTAAAACTGGTCCTGGAGAATGATCACTGGACTCAAAAAATTAATTTAGTTTCTCCCTCCAGATCTGCTAAGTTCTCCAACAATTCCTGATTTTATTTCAAAAGTGAAGGCTGTTAATTCATTGAATTCCTACAGTGTGGAAGTAGGCCTTTTGACCCATTGAATCCACACTGATTCTCTGAGGAGCACTCCACCTATATCCACCACTGTAACCCCGTGTTTCCCATGGCTAGCCCAACTAGCCTGCACATCCCTGGACACCATGGACAATTTATGATGGCCAATCCACCTAACCTGCACAATTTTGCATTGTTGGAGGAAACTAGAACACCTGGAAAAAACACACACAAACGCAAAGAGAACGTGTAAACTCCATAGTTGCTCAAGGATGGAATTGAATGCAGCTTTATGGTGCTCTGAGGCCGCAGTGCTAACCACTGAGCCATCGTGCTGTCCAATTACTGTGCTGGCCAGCTGCTTTCAGGAGTCAGTCATGAGCATATTCTGAGCTACACCTGGTCATTCATCCACAAAAATGAGAATTGCAGAGTTCAGGATTGGAACTACAGGTTTTCAGGGACTTCTATGTTCACATTTCAGTGAAGTTCTCTGACCTAATGAAAATCTATAAGTTTGAGGTGATTGGTAAAGTAAACATTTAACAGAAGACACTGAGGTGCCAAGACCAGTGTAGATACTGATGAAGAAATAGCAAATTATAGTTTGTAATTAATATTAACAACAATCTTAGAAGTGGAATCAATACAAAGAAATCCTTGTGAAAATTTGTCCACTAACATTATTTGAAAATTCGGGCTTCACTACCATCCCTTCCTCTTCTGAAGAGATTATAGTTTATCTGATGCCAGTAAGTATCATTTGCAAACATTTATATTTTGATTGTGACTGATTTAACAGACAGATTTTTTTTTCCAATGTTATGTTCTACCTTTTGAAGTTCTATTAATGCTTGTTAAAATGCCAATTTCCCTGAAGAGACTCCTAACTGAGATTTTCTGCTTTAAAATGGCAGAACACTAAGGGGCACTGATATACAGAGTGATCTGCGTGTCAGGTCCACAGATACCTGAAAGTGGCAACACAGGTGGATAAAGTGGTCAAGAAGGCACACAGCATACTTGCCTTCATTGGCTGGGGTATCAAATATAAAAGTTGGGCAGTTATGTTACAGCTATACAAAACTTTCGTTAGGCCACATTTGGAATATTAAGTGCAGTTCCTTTCATCCCACTACCTGAAAGACATAGATGCTTTGGATAGGGTGCAGAGAATGTTTACCAGGATGTTGCTTGGTTTGGAAAGTTTTAGTTGTGAGGAGAGGTTCGATAAACTCAGATTATTTTTATTAGAAAGGCAGGGGCTGAGAGGTGACCTGATAGAGGTCTACAAAGTTGTGAGAGGCATAAATAGCTTGGATAGTCACAGGTTTTTCCCAGGGTGGAAAGGTCAACCAAAAGAGGGCACAGGTTCAAGATGAGGAGGGGAAAGCTTTAGGGGAGAGGTGCAGGGAAATGTTTTCACACAGAGGGTGATGGGTGCCTGGAATGCACTGCCAGTGGAAGTGGTATAAGCTGACACATTAGCAATGTTAAAGGATGCATGACAAGAGGTGAACAGAAAGATAGAAACCATATATGGATAGTAAGTAGCGGGTTTAAATAAGGATGAGGAGTCAACACAAGCTTGGCAGGCTAAAGAGCCTGTTCCTGTGCTGTACTGTATTGTAATGCTGCTGTTTGCAGAGTGAATCTTCCTTTGCTGCATCTACACTGTCAATTTTGATACACAAAGTAGTTAAATGCCATCAAACAAGTTGGTTGAACAAATGCCACTTCAAGGGAAACCTGGAATAGTACAAAAGGTGGGAAGGAAATGGATGGTTGTGAGACCCTAGGGTGACCTGAAAAAGGGTGAGATGAGATTGAAAGAAGAATCACCAGCATTGACCTATTTGCTCAGATAGTCTGTCACAGCACTGTAAATTAGACATATTTGCAAGTTCTGCAAGAAGAGCAACTCTGAAAGAAATCGCCGATCTTTCTTGAATCCAGGGCTGTTTTGAATATCTCAACTTTATTCTTTACTTAAATTACTTTTTGAAACTTTATCAAAATTCTTAAGGTAAATCATCCTACATTCACCTATAGTAATATGTCTGCATTTGCTCTTGTAATCTGTTGAGTGAATGCCACTCGTGAGCTTATTCGCCTTACGCTCAAATTATTTGTGTATGCAGAAACGGGGAAATTTCACACCAATTAACAAGGTTTATCTTTGGGGCACAATTTGAGTCTTTTTTTTTCCCCCTAAGGTTGCTTTTCACTCCACATTAGAGTTGGTATTTTCCAGTTTTGTATGTTTAATATGTACATAATGCATGCTCTCAAATTATTATTCTACAGTAGCTTTTAATGGTGCTACTTAAATAAAAATTCTTGCCGTCGACGTGGAAGATTCCTCATTGATTTTTCATCATGTGCAGTCACTAGTGATGCTTAATTACCTAAGTAATGAAAAGCAGAATTATTATTTCCTTTAACATAATTGAAAGCTCTTGCTTTATACTTTTCTTTGCATGATGGCGACCAGAAATCAAAGGACAAGGGGTCTCGATTTGAGTCTGTGATGCAGTCAGCTTATTTTCCCAACCTCTTCCTGCCAGTTTCTGACATGTATTAAGCTATGGCAAAAAGGATATGACATTTCTGACATGTATTTAGTCACAGTTGTCCACAATTATACTGTCCCTGCCTGTCACGCTCACATAGAAATTCTGACAAGCAATGGATTGCTAAATTTTCACCAGTTTTTTTGCAGTGTCCTTGGCTAAATTCTTCGAAGCAAATGAAAAGAAAAGAATTCAGCAAGTACATTTTTAAGCACAAATAGAGTGCATTTGCTGTTGCCAAGAGATTACTGGTATGGTTCTGACCTATGTTGCCACATCATGTTTTTGATAAATCTGACAGCTGACTCTGTTCTGTTAAACCACCAACAGCTAATTGTATCTGCAAGGCTTCATTGTTTTCATTCAATTCCGACCAATGTTGCCCACACTGAAATTGAATTTGGCATATGTGTTCATTATCGAGGTTCATGCCATTAGTTGCTTAAGTGAGTTAAATAGAAATACTTATAGTCAACGTGTGTTTAAGTATTGTCTATGTTTGCGGATTATGCAAGTTAAAAAAATGGGCAAAACATGAATTTTAAATCTGAACTGGTGCCACTCAAATCTAATTAAGAACAACTACGTGCTTCAGCCCAGTTCAGACAATTTAAGAAATACTTATCAGTTTCAAGAAAGACTATTTTTGAAAAAAATTTAGATACCCATAGGGAGAAAGGTAAACAAACAAAACATTAATATTTGGAAGTAATCCGCTGCACCTCCATTTTGAAGTGTACAAGATGATGAGTTGAATTAGTGTGAATAATTTACCAGTATTGCTGATGTTTTTCTCTTTGGTCATGTGGTTCAAATCTTCTTGGAATGTCCTTCACAACAATTTATTTTTTGTTTTTGGCATGTCACGTATCTTCTATACTTTTCAGCCAGAATTCCAGAGGTTCTTGATTGCTACTGAGTCTTTTGTTTGCAATATGAATCAATTTATTTCTCGGACCATTTAATTTCCTTTAATTACTGTTTTCCCTCTTTTATCTATCTTATGTCAAATATTCAGGGTTTGATAACCAATATTATTTCAAAACCTTTGGATATCGTCACAAACACCAAACCTTACCAGATGGCATGCTTTAAAATACCTCCTTTAAATAAGAAGGAACAGAATATTCTGAAAGGTGGAATATTGAGGTGCATTGAATACTTCAACTCAGACCAGCTGATATGATCTTGGTTCCTAAAGTACATTTTACAGAAGCCTATTGAAATCAAGTGTCACTTTTTACACCTTTAATCATTAATGCACAATAAAAGGACAATGAATATTGAAATATGAAGAAGCAGACCGAGATAGATTCTTAATTATTCAGGGAGTCAACAGTGTCCACTAAGTGTAGTTAGTACTTTAAGTGTATTGAAAGCTTCAGTCAGACCAGCCATGATCTTACAAATGGTTAAAAACAAAAAACCCTGCAGATCCTGGATTCCAAGGTAGACAAGCAAGAGGCTGGAAGAATACAACAAGCCAGGCAGCATCAGGAGGTGGAGAAGTCAACTATTCAGGTATAAGCCTTCTCCAGGTGACAGAACAAGCTCAAGGGCCTGAATAATGTACTCCTGCTCCTAATGTATATAGTGGTATGAAACAAAGCAATTGCTGATGTGAGCAGCAAGAGAGATTGTTCTGTGTTCACAAGCTAGTGAGTGTTTACATTGTGATGATAAGGAAGATGATAGATTTGATAGTAGCTTGGGAATTTTAAGGAATAATTTACCTTGCTGAAGAAAGTTGGATCTGGAAGACTCAGGCCAAGTGAAATGATTTTTGGAGGACGTTGAATGTTGAGCTGGTATGGTCAGAAGAAACATTTGGACTTGTTCACTTAATGCTATGCAGAAGGACATTGAATATCAAGAAGAGTTCTAAGACATGCCACATTTGTAAAGGAAACATGAAATGTAATGTGTGTCCTTTGGCTATTTCCACTGGTTGAAAGGAAGTTCATTTCTTTTTAAAAATCCATCTCTTTGAGGATTCTAATTCCATACAGTTCTGTGCCCAGATTTTACAAATTGAAAGTAGCAAAACAAAACTGCCAGTATTCAAATTCTCTTTGGTGTTGTAGAAAGGGCTTCCTTTTGTCTTTCTCTCAGGGGAAGAGTTGGAATCTTGGTAATATTAATGGAAAAGTAATGAAAAGCTTAAACTCCAGGCTAATGTTCCGGGGACATAGGCTATAATCCCACCAGTGACGCTTTTTCAGATGCAGCTAAGATAAAACAGCCTGGTTATTTGGCATCCTGTTTGCAACTTCCAGTGTTCATTCCCTTCTGTATTGACTCCTAGCGGCAGCAGTGTTTTCTACCAATAAGATATTTTGCAACAACTCGCCCAGGTATCTTCCATATCTTCCAGAACCATTATTTCTACTATTTAGATTGATAGGACAGCCGATGTATTGTAACATCATTGACAGCAAGTTTCACCAACCCATAAACCATCCAGAAATATGTCACTGTTCCTTCACTATCACTAGGCCAAAATCTTGGAACTCTCCTTAACAATATTGATGTCCTCACACACCAGAGACTGCAGCAGTTCAAGAGGATAATTCCTTCAGGGCAATTAATAATGTGTACTGAATGCTACTTCTGCAAGAATGCCGCATCCTATGAAAGTCACAGGTTGGAAAATTGTGGTTGGAGATCTATTTCCTTCCTGATTTATGGTGGATTATGACATTGTGCATCTATTTTGTGACTCACTGCATTACTGCCAATAAGCTCCAAATGTAGAATAAGGGCCAATAACTTAATAGGGAGGCATAACATAAAAGGGAGGCTTTCCTGTTTGACATTGTTTGGTTAAAACATTTAAACAAGTCAAGAGGTTTCATGCTATTTGTACTTGTGGTTGGTGAATGCTCTATTGAGGCTCAAGATTTATTTGTATTAATAAAGCAAGTGTATGCAAAACAAAAAAAAGTCTATCTACAAGCACAGGATGTAAACTCCATAACTGTACAACAGTGCAAACAATACTGACCTTCACAGAGCCAGGTCTGGTGCCAAACCTCATTGATAGTGCAGTACTATTGAGAAATAGGATGTTTTCTATAACAAAGAAGCAATATGTGTTATAAAATTCAATAGCTGTCTCAGTTGCATATGAATCACACATTGTACTTATTTTAGCAATACATTCTGTAGGCTTTTCACATTAAATTCAGGGTTTATAAAATGAGTGTGGTTCATATGTAATAAATTTTGAAATTAAAAATAAATCATCTGTCTTTTGACTTCCAACTGTATATGAGACTGTCTGTCTGTTTAAAAAGAATGTTGACTGTTGATGCTCTTTTTGAAAGAAAATCCAGATTAGCTATTGAACGCTGGGGATGGGGAATTAGGGTAGTTGAGTTGATTGTTGAGTGCTTGACACAGTGATGAGTCTTGGGATATGGTCTGCCTTGAGAGACAATGCTGTGTTTGCTCGAATAATGAGGTTGCAGTGGGAATGTGCCTTCTTTCCCTGGTTATGTACAATGAAACCAGGACACCAGTCTCAAGAGATTTAAGTTTGCTCTATTTTAACCTTTTGAGTGCTGATAAGACCTTGACAGAGTGAGGAAAATAGATGTTTTTCTGTCCGTGTGCTCACTTGCCACTCTACTTCATGTTAATAATATTGGTTTTACTTCAAAAAGGAGATTTGTAAAAGCTCGATTTAAATGTTAATGGATTCTTTTTGATCTCAGGCAGTGAGCCCAGACAGTGGTGGTGAAGTTTCTTTTCAATGTGTCAGAGTTACCCATTGTGTGATTAGAATTTAACGATTGGGACTACAGCTTGCCAGTTTAGCTGCTTGTGGCAACTTGCTTTCTGTCTACAATTCCAATGCACCTGTAATGATCTTCTGATATTTTCAGTCTGACAAGCTGATTGGTTCTCAAGCACTGGAACCAGTATCACAGCAGGAAGTCTTTGAATTTAGTTAAAAATCACACAACACCAAGTTATAGTCCAACAGGCTAAATTGGAAGCACTAGCTTTCAGAGCGCTGCTCCTTCATCAGATGGTTGAATTTAGAGTAGACAAAACATAGAAGCCCCACAGTATGGAAGCAGGCCATTCAGCCTATCAAGTCCACATTGACCTTCCAAAGAGCATCCTATCCTATAACCCTCCATTTCTTCTGGCTAATCAACCTAACCTACACACCCCTGGAGAGTATGGACAATTTAACATGGCCAATCCACTGAACCTGCACATCTTTGGACTGTGGGCAAAAACCCACAGACATACAGGGAGAATGTGCAAACTCCACACAGATAGTCACCCAAGTGTGGAATTAAACCTATGTCTGTGGCACTAGCAGACAGCAATGCTAACCATTGAGTCACTGTGCCATAAGAGTAAAGTAGTATAATGCTCAATATTACCAAACAGTAAAACAACATAATGTGTTTTTATCTAATTTCAATGCAGTGTCAGTTTTTATTCAGCCAAAACTTTTTATTTAATTTAAAAGGTGTCATTTCATTTGTGTATTGGCGTTAGTCTAGACTGATAGCAGAAGTGGCTCATTGTCTAAAGCCTTGCCTCCCCTTTTGTCTTTCTTAAGCACTCAGCTGGCTGCTTGCTTGGATCTTGAGTTAGAAGGGTGTAGATTTGAATCTCAGTCCATAAACTGAAGGCTTCACCTTGCTGACATTTCTGTGAGAGCATGCATGTAGCAGGAGTCTTTTTGGTGAGATGTTTGAGTCAGGCACTTCTACAAACCAAGCAGCCAAATGATCTCCTGTTGTGGCAGTCACTAATTGTAATCAAGAGAATTGGATATTGAAGGGTGGAAACCAAAAGGTATTCACAGGCTGACAGGACAATGAGAGCAGTTGGAATCAGTGAATAGTATATTTTACTTTCCCTGTTTAGGTGTCCTGAACAACTTCACTTTGGCTTGCACTGTATGAGAGAGTGGTGTTGTATTTATTTTACCAGATTAACAATTCAGAGAACACAAGATCGAAATCAGCATGGCTGTTAAAAATATTTGTACCCTCATCTCTATCTGGAGAGTTGCGGTGTCCTGTTCCTTCTTGTTTAAAACTTCATTTTCCTAAGCTGCATTGACCAATTACCTCTTAGCCTGTATCCCAACTGTTTCACCAACCCAAGTTGGATCAGTCTGAGGAAGGGCTGGCCCATAGGTGTATGTGCTTCCTACCAGTGGTGAGTCCCACAAGGACAGCTTGCCCAAAAGATATACAAACTAACACCTTTTGAGAAGATTTGTGGCTCGGGTTGATGTTAAGTATGTAAGTTAACTCAATGAGCTTGAATGATTGTTTTCAGATGTTCATCACCATAATAGGTAATGTCATCATTGAGAGTCTCTGGCGAAGCGCTAGTGGTATGTCCCACCTCTCTATTTATAGATCATGGTTTCTTAAGGTGGGTGATGTCATTTCAGATTTTTTTTCAAGGAAAGGTAGAAAGGATCTAAATCAATGTGTTTAATGATGGAGTTCTGGTTAGAATGCCATGCCCCTAAGAATTCTTGTGCCGGTCTTTGTTTCACCTGTCCTAGGATGTGTGTGTTGTTCCAGTCAAAGCGGTGTCCTTCTTTGTCTGTATGTATGGAAACTAGTGATAGTGGGACGTGTCTTTTCTTGGCCAGTTGATGTTCACGTCTTCTGGTGGCAAATTTCCTGCTCGCTTGTCCCATGTAGTGTTCTTGCATGGTATCTTGTAAATGATGTTAGTTTTGCTGGTAGTATCTAATGGATCCTTTAGGTTCATTAATCGCTGTTTAAGTGTGTTGGTAGGATTGTGGGTGACCATGACGCTAAGGGGTATGAGTCGTCTGAAAATAATTTCTGATATGTCTTTGATGTAAGGTGATGTGGCCATAATTTTGGTTGCGTTGCGTCTGATTGTTTCGGTTTGCTTCTGGGGAATCTGTGTTTATTGGGTACCCGTTTCTCTTGAAAACGCTGTATAGATATTTTTCTTCTGCTTTTTTTCAGTTCTTGGGTGGTGCAGCGTGATGTAGTTCATTGAAATAATGTCTTGATGCAGCTCTATTTATGGGTGTTTGGATGATTTCTTCTGAAGTTAAGTATTTGGTCTGTATTTGTTGTTTTTCTCTAGATGCTGGTTTGAAGCTCTCCGTTAACTGGATGTTCAACTGTCACATCTAGGAATGGGAGTCTGTTGTCATTCTCCTGCTGTTTTATGAATTTTATGTCTATCAGGATATTGTTATTGGTGTTGTGTGTTTCCTCTAATTTTTTCTGTTTTGTGACACAAAGGTGTCATTTTGAACCTTGAAGGAGTGAGAGAAATAGATGTTTTTCTGTCCGTGTGCTCACCTGCCACTCTACTTCATGTTAATATTGTTGGTTTTACTTCAAAAAGGAGATTTGTAAAAGCTCGATTTAAATGTTAATGGATTCTTTTTGATCTCTGGCAGTGAGGTCAGACAGTGGTTGTAGCAGACCCAAAGTTTGGGTTGGATAGATGGGAGGGCAGATTATTCAAGTCTCTGCTTTACTGCTTCTTCTATGAGCCCTGATATTGGTGATCCCAATATACAAGCTGTCCGAATTCCTCGCTATTGGACAGCTCTCCAACTAACAATGGAAAAGAGAAAGACAATAATTCAAAGTTGGCATCAGCCCTCTTTGTTGACCCTTCTAAGATTTGTCACACTGCTTATCTTTCTTCTGATTCTCTGACCAACCCTGCAAACCTTATTCCATTCTGGGCTGAATCATGACCTCCTCCAAGTTAATATCTGGAAAATCCAAGGCCATTGTTTTCAGTCACCACAACAATCTCTGTTTCCTTGTATTGCCCAATTCTGCCTCTGTGTCAGCTGACTGATGTTGAAATCTCTTATCCCTGGTTTTGTCACCTCCCAACTCAACTATTCCAGAATTCTCCTTACTGGCCTCCTAGCTTCCACCTTCTATGAAATTCAACTCACCCAGCACTCTGCTGTCCATGTCAGAACTTGCAGTAAGTCTGTGTTCACTGTCTGACTTGGGCTCCTGATTGGGTATCAGTTTAATTTTTAAAATTCTCATCCCAGTCTTCAAATCACTTTATGGTTTCATCCCTCCCTATCTGTGTAGCCTCCTCCAATAACTCGATATTTCTCCAAATGTGGCCTCATGAGCATCCAGCACTCTATTTATTTCACCACTGGCAGTTTTGCTTCCATCTGGAAACTGGCATGCTCTCTCTGCCTCTCTACCTTTCAGACACTCCTTAAAACTTGACTGTTTGCCTATGCTTTTAGACAGCTGCACAATTATGTCTTTTTATGTTAGCCATGGTTTAGTTGATCGCACTCTCACATCTGAATCAGAAGTCAGACTGTTGAGTGATGTTGGTACTGAGGGAGACTCCAGGCTGGCCTCTCGTGTGAATATAAAAGATGTGATCAAGTTAGCCACAACTCAGTTGACTCAGCTTGACTCTTTGACTCATCTAATAATGCTCACACTGATATAGAATACTTTATCTTAACATGCCTCAAACAATGAGTGCCATGACATTTTGAAGTGCAATGCTACTCCAGACTGTGTTTTCAGAATACTGAGATGCGATGTGAGGACTGCAATAGAAATAGAATTCAAAAGCTATCTTCTCAACATGTGAGTCACTCTCTGACATTAAATTGTAAAGTTCTTTTTGTTCCCTGGATGCTTTAAGCTGGGACACAATCTTTTGAACTTCTTCTGCACTTTCCCACTCTAACAAGAATTAGACACACGCAGAGGTGTACCAGAACTCATTAAGGGCATTATTTCAACCAATGGACCTGAAAAAGTCTGACAGTCTGTCACCTTAAAATGTAATGCCTGCATTTTAATGGGTTAATCCATTTGAGTTTCTGGTCAGACCTTGACAACATATATTTATTCTCCAATACTTGGAAAGACATTCCAATATCAAAGGTCAATAATTTTCAAAATGGTATATGTATTTTTACCACCAGCAGAACATCCAATAATAATAATTAGCACAAGAACTTTGAACATTGTGTGTGCATGAGAAAGGTCTGATCTGGATTCTAGGAGAAAGTGAGGACTGCAGATGCTGGAGATCAGAGCTGAAAATGTGTTAAAGGAGCAGGAGAATCGATGTTTCGGGCATAAGCCCTTCTTCAGGAATGAGGAAAGTGTGCCCAGCAGGCTAAGATAAAAGGTAGGGAGGAGGGACTTGGGGGAGGGCGTTGGAAATGCAATAGGTGGAAGGAGGTCAAGGTGAGGATGATAGGCCGGAGTGGGGTGGGGGCGGAGAGGTCAGGAAGAAGTTTGCAGGTTAGGAAGGCGGTGATCAGCTCTGATCTGGATTCTAGCCCAAACTGATGGTTGCAGATCCCCACAGTGATAGAGAAACTTTAACTTTGTTTAATGGATGGAATGCAAATTTTCCACTTACCTTCTCCTGTTTTCAATAAATAATAAATTTGATAAGGCCAGCATGTCTCTCAATCTTCTCAATTTCCTTTATGGAGCAGGTCAGACTAACATTATTCCCACTCTCAGTGAAATTGGACTGAGGGATATGTTCAGCTGCACATTCAATGCTTCCCAATTCCTGGTGCAAATTAGAGATGACTGTCAATTCTCTTCAGGCTGTTGGCTATATTGATGTCACACAGATTATTTTATTAATTGTATCCATACCCAAGAGCATGCTATGTCCTGTTTAAAAGTCTTGTTGCAGAGAGGAGTCAAAGTGTGGAGCTGAAAAAGCATGGCAGGTCAGGCAACATCCAAGGAGCAGGAGAATCGATGTTTTGAGTATAAGCCCTTCATCGTTTCTGGTGTAGGGCTTATGCCCGAAACATTGATTCTCCTGTTCCTTGGATGCTGCCTGACCAGCCATGTTTTTCCAGCGCCAGACATTTCCACTCTGGCTCTCCAGCATCTGCAGTCCTCACTTTCTCCTTGTTGCAGAGAGGAGTCAATATTGGACTTTCTGTAGCAGGAATGTGCAGTGTAATCTGAGTCTGTTATGGGATCAAAAGCTCATGGCTTCAACTGCTGAGAAATTCACACACAGAATCCTATGTGGGTCTGCAATGTACCATCATTCTAATACTCTGCTGGTAGTATGACCAGATGGACTTGTAGCTATCAATTAATCTTTAAAAATCATGACCAATATTTATTTTCTGTCTCATACTTACAGATATTTGATTATGAATCTTTGTCAACCTTCCAAATAAGTCTCGTTTGAATGAAAAATTCTTCAGGGGCCAAAGGCAGAATACTTGCAATCCTATCATTATTTACTGGAAAACTCAGTCATTATTTAACAGAGGTGTTTTCTGCAGGTTTCAAGGATCTTGAGTACCTTTTAGCTCAAGTGAACATTGTTTTTTGTGACACTTTCCTGTCCTCAGCCCAACCAATTCAACAGAGTGATTTGATTTGTTTACACAATCCTTGTAATTCAAATATTTGAGCTACAGCGGGAGGCTAAATAGGCTGCGGCTATTTTCCCTGGCATGTCGGAGGCTGATGGATGACCTTATGGAGATTTCTAAAATCATGAGAGGCAAAAATCATTTCCATCATTTAAGAATACTTAAAATCTTTTCCCCAGGGTAGGGGAGTCCAAAACTAGAGGTAATAGATTTAAGGTGATGGGGCAAGATTTAAAAGAGACCCAAGGAGCAATGTTTTCATGCAGAAGGTAGTGCTTTCATGGAATGAACTGCCAGAGGGAATGGTGGAGGCTGGTACAATTACAATATTTAAAAGGCATCCGGATATGAGTAGGAAGGATGTAGAGGGATATGGGCCAAATGCTGGCAAATGGGACTGGATTAATTCAGGATATCAGCTTGGCATGGACAAGTTGGATCGAAGTGTCTGTTTCCGTGCTGTACATCTCTTTGACTCTCGAACATGCCATACTAAAACTCAAGGGCGATCTTCTCATCATTGCTTCCTGCCTCAGCTAGAACTTGGAAGTTTTTTTAAAAAACAGACCTGGAATATTGTCCACTAAACAAATAAATAATCCATGAGTACAAGGCAGAAGAAACAGCTTGTGGATTGTAGCAATGCTAAGTGAATACAGGCTTGAACTGAAATCATCTAGCCAGTCATTGAGTGTGACTTGCTCGAAGATTCATGCAACTCTCTTCGAATTGTGCTAGCGTGAACTCAAAGGTGATGTGGTTAATGCTGCAGAGATTTACTTGAACAGTCCAACGGATAAGGATTTTAAGTTAAAGGTTAAATGAAAGAAGTTGGACTTGTTTTTCTAAGAGCATAAGGTATTCAGGAAAATGTAAGAAAGATGTTCAAAATTATGGAGTGTAAATGAGAAGAAGCTATTTCCACTGGCAGGAGAATCAGCAATCAGAGCACATGGATTTGAGATTATTGATAAAAGGACTAAAAGTAAGATGAGAAGCACTTCCTTTATGTACATGTGCTATGTGTGAGAAGTCACTGGAAGGTCACCTGTGGATAATTTAGTTATGACTTTGAGAAGAAAATTGGATGAACATGTGACAAGGGGAAATGTAGGGCTATTGGGAAAGAGGAAGGAAGCGATACTGGTGGAATACCTCTCTCAAAGAGTTGCCAAAGACAAGATATGCCAAAGTATTTGCTGCCTGGCTGTATGAATTTTCTGAATTCCGCTACCTCCTCATCATCTGTGTTAATATTTAATTTAGGTTGAGAGCAACCTTCTCTGTATAGCTGCTGCTGTCATCATTTTTGCATTGCCAAGGCAGCCATCTGAGATCCAAAAAAACTGATGACAACATTCAGCCTTCACTCTATATGATACTCTGTGTCCTGCATTCTGTTCCCTAAATAAACTTCTGTGCATTATGGATAATGTTGTAACTGTTAAACATGTCTGAATAATTGCTGTCCCGGTTGAAATCCAATTCTTAACCGTTTAATTATTAAATAAGTTTGCTTTAAACCTAAGTGTGTTTAGTGTCCTTTTCTTAAAAAAATAATGCTTGTCAGATACTATTAGCGTATGATTGAGAATTTGAATGTACTTTTCCAGAGAATGATGATTCAGTGCTACACAATGGTCTGAACCATATGGGGGTCAGGTGATTGAAATGTTATTGAAGTTTTTGTCGAAATTTTGCTCCCCGAGTTCAAAATAGCACAAAATTAGAGTGAGAAGCTAATATAATTTGATCCTCATGACAGACAGGAAAAGAAACCGATTATGTAAAAGAATCAGAACAAAAGCTACAAAATGAGAAAATGTTGGATATAAAATTAGACTTCAGCAGAAGTGCAAAATGAGCCATGAAGAATTGTCAGGAGATTTGAACAGAGGACAGAAATTTCTCTGAAAGGAATAGAGAGTGGAAACAATTAAAGATGGTGGGATGGCTTTCTACATTGTGCGAAAGTGAGGACTGCAGATGCTGGAGATTAGAGACGAGAGTGGGGTGCTGGAAAAGCACACCAGGTCAGGCAGCATCCGAGAAACAGGAAAATCGATGTTTCGGGCAGGAGCCCTTCATCAGGAATCATCATTTCCAGCACCACTCTAATCTTGGCTTTCTACACTGTCAGCACAGAGAGCCAGCAGTCCAGCAAACATGGAACTTCTATTAGGAGAGATTGTGGCTGCCAGGAGAATAAGAAGATACCTCCTTTTTGTGTCACCTTCATGGGGGTGATATACAATTGTATCTTCTCCCTCTACTTGGGCTACACTTTCAGTCACTGGTGTTTGTAAAACCAATTTATCCAGTTTTGGCATCGTCTCCATGCAGCTGTTGGACTCTCCCTGTAACAGAGGGTCATTCTGTTCCTGACAAATGCTAGTGGTGCAGGGTGAGACACATCTGGTTAGGCTTTTGGGTGGTTGGATTGAGCATCCGCTTCCAGTTGGCTGACAAAGGAAATGCTGCTGCTCAATGCAGCTGACTGGAAGTTTACTCCCACCTTCCCAGCCTGCCAACTGAGGGCTGGCAAAATGGCATCTGGAAAATAAGACCAGATCTAAAATTGGGAGCAAAGTCATTTTTTTTGGTAATTTGATGCCACTATTACCCAGAAGAGGGGGGAAAAAAAGCTTCAAAATCAGTAATCCTGATATATATGAAATGAAAATGTATATGACATATTGGTTCAGTCTGCCAAAATGCATCATTGATCAGTTTTATTGGGTTTTGGTTTGGACAATGGTCAATTGAACCCCACCCCCCCCACCCCCTTATTAGGATTGTGAGCCTCCAAATGATGTTGTAGATTTTTAGGTACAAATCTCTTCACTGGAAGTTATGGATCCCAGTCATTCTGGCATATACTGGGCAGCTACCACTGGGAAGCCTGGATAATTGGGGAACTGGTAGCTCTTTCGGTTACTCCCTCAACTTGGCAACCAGCTGAAGAATCTCTGTAGAGATTTGGAGTCATGTTGCCTGCTGTCCTGTAAGCAGTTCTTATGCTGTATGGAAGATTTGAATTGTAAGGAGAGGCTGGATAGGCTGGGATTTTTTTACTGGAGCTTGGGAGGTTCAGACGTGACCTTGCAGAAGTTTATAAAAAGATGAGGGATATAGATAGGGTGAATGGCAGGTGCCTTTTCCCTAAGGTGGGGGATTTCAAGACTAGGGGGCACATTTTTAATGTGAGAAGAGAAAGCTTTAAAAAAGACATGAGGGGCATTTATTTAGTCAGTGGTTTGTGCGTGAAATGAGCTTTCAGAGGAAGTAGTGGATGTGGGTACAGTTGCAATGTCGAAACGACTTTTAAATAAGTACACGAATAAGAAATGTTTGAATGGGTATGGGCCAAGTGCAGGCAAGTGTAAATAGAATAGTTTGGGATTATGGTTAGCATGGAATGGTTGGACCAAAGGGTCTGTTTCTGTGCTGAATGACTGACCCTGACTCTACACTCAGAAAGGTGACAAAACAACATCCTTTTGTAAGGATGCTGTAAAACTTGAAAGGGTTCAGAAAACATTTACAAGGATGGTGCCATGATTGGAGGGTTTGAGCTATAGGGAGGCACTGTTTTCCCTGGAGTGTTGGAGGCTGAGGGGTGACCTTACAGAGGTTTATAAAATCATGAAGGACATGGATAGGGTAAATAGACAAGGTCTTTTCACTGGGGTGAGGGAATCCAGAACTAGAGGGCATAAGTTCAGGGTGAGAGGGGAAAGATTCAAAAGGGACCTAAGGGACAACCTTTTCAAGCAGAGGGTGGTGCATATGTGGAATGAGCTGCCAGAGGAGGTGGTGGAAGCTGGTACAATTACAACATTTAGAAGACATCTGGATAGGTATATGAATAGGAAGGGTTTAGAGGGATATGGGCCAAGTGCTGGCAAATGGGACTAGATTAATCCAGTATATCTGGTCGGCATGGATGAGTTGGACTGAAGGGTCCGTTTCCATGCTGTACATCTCCCTGACTCTATAAAAGTTGATATTTTCATGACGGAACAAGTATCTCTATCCAAAAAAACATATATTTTGCTTGAAGTAGTGAAGCACTGAAGTAGGTTTTATATCCGTAAACTGCTTTGAAGTTTGAATGTATAATTCGGATATGATTGTGAATTTTGGACTTGCTGAACATGATGCTCAAGCATTGTTTTTGTCCAATATGGCTTTTGGTTAGCACTTGAAGAAGAAACAAGAAATGCATTTAGCAGAACCAGCCTGTGTGTGTCATCCAAAATCCAAAATGACTCCAATTTGGCATTTGTGACCATCACCAGATCTGAGGCGTTCTAATTAGGATCACTTTGAATTTGGATGATCCTTTCGTGTTTAACCACAGAATGTTGAGTTTGAAATTTTGAAAGACGATGTTAATTATTTTAAAGTACACCAGTGATATCATTTAATAAATGATTCAGTGTCAAGAGAAAATGCAATGAATTGAAAATCCTTATGAAAGGATGTAAAACTGAATGTGGCTGTACCCTGCAAAGAAAATGGGGTTTTTTTGTTCAGCATTTTGAAAAAGTGTCATAACTCAGAATCACAACAGTGTGGAAGTAGGCCATTTGGCCCATCGAGTCCACATTGACCCTCTGAAGAGCACCCCGCTCAGACTGATTCTCCCTACCCCATCCCGATACAATTGTATTTTCCCATGACCAATTCACCTAGCCTGCACATCCCTGGACAACTTAGCATGGCCAAACCATCTAACCTGCCCATCTTTGCATTGGGAGGAAACCTATGCCCACATGGGGAGAAGATGAAAACTCCACACAGATAATTACAAGAGGGTGGAATTGAACCCGAGTCCCTTGTACAGTGAGACAGCAGGGCTAACCACTAAGCCACCATGCCGTCCAAACTGCACAGTTCTTAGACTAAACAGAAGGTGATTTAGTAACACTGCGGTGTCTCCTGAATTTTGTTCATACATTAAGCTGCAGCTCCCTCAATCCTGGCATCTTGCCATGCAAATGAGGTGGTGGGTAGAACATGGAGATTACCATAACAAGTTCAAGTAACCCTATTCCTTCCTTTTGTTAAGCTGTGCTGAAGTGCTGGACTGAAAAACAATTTGACAGGTGTATACGTTTTTGTACCCATTTTAATCATTACAATTTGCTCACTTTCATTTCCCCACATTCTCACATGCAATTGTAAGAGTGTGACTTGTTCAAGATAACCTTTGATTTTGCCTTTTATTTAAACATTTCATATGTAATAATAAAAAGCCAGAAGATCTTTAGAAAGTAATGAATCTCATCAGTACTGATGGCCGATACAGGTCACTAAATAGGTCTGGCCAGTCTTAATAAAACTCCTCAGGGACACAACTCATGACACAAAGCTATCTGATTTTCTCCTAATTGGACAGATCTGAAATCCAACCAGCCTCAAGTACAGAATCTTCTGGGGGACAAAGAGAACCGACAGAAGCAGTCTTTGCTGTGGGATTTATAAATATTATTCAAGCTTTGCAAGTTTGCAGTTCTGAGCTTGGCTGCAAGAAACGATCAGCATAAGCAACAGCTACTGCTATTTGCACTCCATATTGTGCTTGGCAAATGAATGGGTGCAATAAATTTTACTTCCCAGAACTTCTGCTTCTGGTACAATTGGTGAGCAGTGTTGAAAACGGCAACAGTTTTGAGCAGTAGTTCTCTATTGAGTTTTTGTTCAAACATATTTGCATTTCAGGGAACATGGGAAAAGAAAATTCAATGCAAATCTGGCTGTGTTTTAGGACAATTATTTTTAAAAGGTTTGAAGTAAAAACATTCGTTGATATAATCATGGTAATTTTGTTACTGCTTTCTTTATTGAGATAAAAATTAGTCAAATGCGAAAAATTATTTTAATCAGTCTGTGTTTCTACCTATGAATAATGCAATTTTATTTATTTTAAAATGACTTTTAGTAAAATGATTCAGACCATGCCATTACGTTTTCGGTCAACTTAAAACTAAAAGGCTTTCAGATCTGGTTCTAAATTTGGTAGAAGTCTTGTTTCTTGTTCAATATTCGCACCAGTTCATGTGTACAAAATCAAGTCTGATGTCCAAGTGCAGCACAGTTGGTGGAGGTGAGACCTTTTTGTTGTGACTTTAAACTGAGGTCTCATCTCCCTGCCTTGGTGGATGTAAACGATCCATTGCAGTGTTTTTAAAGACAAGCAGAAGAGTTATAGATGTCTCTGACCATCTCTCACTCAACATCTCAGAAACAAATTTTCTGGCTATTACCATGTTTGCAATGGGCTAATTGGCTATTGAGTATAACAGTGACAGTACCACAAAATTAATTAATTGACTGTAAAGAGCTTTGAGACATGCCATGGTTGTAAAATGTTTTATAAGATTTACAATGATGTTGCAAGGTTGGAGGGTTTGGGCTATTGGGAGAGGCTGAGTAAGCTGGGGTTATGTTCGCTGAAGCATTGGAGGCTGAGGGGTGACCTTATGGAGGTTTATAAAATCATGACGGGCATAGATAGGGTGAATAACCAAGGTCTTTTTAACATGGTGGGGGAGTCCAAAACTAGAGGACATAGATTTAAGGTGACAGAGTAAAGATTTAAATGGGACCTAAGGGGTAACCTTTTCAGACAGAGAGTGGTGTGTAAAATGAGTGAGCTGCCAGAGTAAGTGGTGGAGACTGGGGGTACAACCACTTTATTTATAAGGCATCCATGTGGGCTTAAAAATAGGAAGAGTTTAGAGTTTAGAGGGACATTGGCTAAATGCTGGCAAATGGAACTAGATTTATTTAGGATACCTGGTCGGCAGGGACGAGTTGGACCGAAGGGTATGTTTCCATGCCATATTAGTCAAACCCAGACCCCTGGTGGGTTTCTGGACAACTGAGTTGAAATATTTTTGCTTTTGTTCTAACTTACGGTTAAATCTCCCATGCCTAAAAAGAGGCTAGAAGCTTAGAACCACCTCAATTTGCAATAGCCCACTTTGTAGCAATACATAATGGTGATTAGTTTAATTTGGGAACATTGCCAATTTGGGCTGAAATTGCTTCAAGTATAATATTCTTTAAACCAGTACAAGGAGTTACATTAAAATTCCTTACTTTTAATTTTCTGCTCGGTCTTGCCAATTCCTACCAAATTGAATAAATAAAAGCCAAGTCCACCTATTCAAACTACTTAAACTATATTTATTTTTATCTTAACAAACTATGTGTTTGTTAAATGGAGTGACTTGGACTGCATCCCATATTTATTAGTTCAGCATACAAATCATTGTACATCATCATTCCCTGATGAAGATGGAGAAAAAACATATCTGCTCTGATAGTGAGGTCTTCACTTGCTTGATTTCAACTGAAATCTGACAGGAAAAGAAAAGGATACTGGAAGGTGTTTGGACAGTCCAAATATAGTTTTAACACAACATTGATCTTGTGTAAAGCCTGACCTAGAACCTTCCAACACAACATCGGATATAATGTTCCATTTTGAGATCAGTTTACATTGATCATAGTCAGAGAGTCATTCAGCAAAGAAACAGACCCTTCAGTCCAACTCACCCATGCTGACCAGGTTTCACAAACTAAACTGTTCACATTTATCTGCATGTAGCCCATATCCCTCCAAACTTTTCCTATTTATGTACCGGTCCAAATGTTTTTTAAATGTTGTAACTGTACCTGCCTCTTCCTGTTCCTCTAGTGGCCCATTTCATAATACGCACCATCCACTGTATGTCACTTTTTAAAATCTTTCCTGCCTCATGTGAAAACTATGCCCTCTAGTTTTGAACTCCCCTACTCGAGGCAAAACCCCTTCGCTATTCACTTTATCTATGCCTTTCATGATTTTATATTCCTCCATAGGGTCACCCCCTCAATATTGTACACTCGAGGGAAAAATATCCCAGACTACCTAGTCTCTTTTATACCTCAAACTCTCCAGTCCCAGTAATGGCCTTGTAAATCTTTTCTGCATGCTTTCTAATTTAAGAACATCTTTCCTATAGCAGAGCGACAAGAACTGTATGCAGTACTCCAAGTGAACCTACCAATGTCCTGTACAGCTTCAACATCCCAACTCCTCTACTCAATGCTCTGATCAATCAAAGACAAGCATGAAAAATGCCACCTTCACCACCCTGTGAACCTGTGGTGCCACTTTCAAGGAACAATGCACCTGTGCCCTCAAGTCTCTCTGTTCATCAACACTCCTACCATTAATCATGTAATTCCTGGTCTAGTTTGTCTTACCAAAATGCAATGTCTCCCAGATATCCAAATTAAACTCCATCTGCCACTCCACAGCCCACTAGCCTAACTGATCAAGATTTGTGTGCTCTTAGATAACTGTCTTCACAGTCTACTATATTACTAATTTTGGCGTCAACTATAAACTTACTAACAATGCCACCTATATTCTTATCCAAATCATTTATTTAAATGAGAAACAACAGTGGACCCAGTACAAAAAGCAACCCTCTACTACCACACTCTCCTAGCATCAAGCTAATTTTGTGTCCAGTTGGTAGCTCTCCCTGAATTCATGGTGATCTAACTTTATTAACCAGTCTACCATGTGGAACCTTGTCAAAGACCTTCGTAAAGTCCTTACAGACAGCATCTACCACTCTGGCCTCATCTGTCCTCTTGGTCATTACCTCAAAAACCATAATTAAGTTTGTGAGACATGATTTCCCACTCCCAAAGCCATGCTGACTATACCTCTAATCAGTCCTTGCCTCTCCAAAAGCATTTGAATCCCGTTTCCAAGAATCTCCAACTTACCCACCACTGACATCTGACTCACCAATCTATAGATCCCTGGCTTTTCCTTGCAGCCTTCCATAAATAAAAGCACAACATAAGCCACCCTCCAGTCTTCTGATACCTCACCTGTGGTTGTAGATGATACAAATACTTCTGCTAGACTTCCCACAATTTCTTCCCTTGCTTCCCACAATGTCCTGACATACACTTGATCAGATCACTGGATTTGTCTATCTTTATGCATTTTAAGACCTCCAGCACCTCCTCTTCTGTAATGTGAACTGTTTCCACGTCGTTATTATTTATTTCCCCAAGTAACGTAGATTCTATGCTTTTCTTCACTATAAATACTGATGTGAAACATATGCAGACTTTACACGAAAGATCAGGGTGGCACAGTGGCTAATACTGCTGCCTCACAGTGCCAGGGACCTGGGTCCAATTCCAACCTGGGGCAACTGTCTGTGGAGTTTGCATGTTCACTCCATGTCATTGTAGGTTTGCTCTGGTTTCCTCTGACAGTCCAAGATGTGCAAGTTAGGTAAATTGGCCATGCTAAATTGCCCTGTAGTGTTCATGGATATGCAGCCCATGTGGTATAGCCATGGTAAATGTGGGATGACAGGAAGAAGGTCTGGGGGGAATGCTCTTTGGAGAGTCAGTGCACATTTGATGAGCTCAGTGGCCTCTATCTGTACTACTGGGATTCAATGATTAAGAATATGTAATCCACACAGCAATTGCATTTAAAACATTCTGCACTTAACTGACCATTTCTCAATGTTTCAGGAAAGTTTGAAAATAATGAAAATGATATACAAATTGAACAGTTGATAGGACAATAAGGGTTTGCTTCAGCAAAGCTGCTTCATGAGAATTTGTGTCCTGTTGAGGCAGAAAGATCTTAAAATTTGATCTGCTTGCTCTTTTGATTTTCTCACATTTTCTTTAGTTATTTCTCCACTTGTTGTGACCTGATAGTTGTGCAATGGCAATATGTTATAATTCAATTCAGGTTTTGTGATATTGATGAAGGTTGAATGTGTTGTTCAGTAAGGAATGAACTCGAGGGATTTATTAGCTCATGAGAAAAGGTGCACGCAGCTTATTCAAACTGACTAACCTTACAGTTCAATTTATTATCTCTGCACTAAAGTGGGATCAAAGCATTGATATGAACATCTAAACCTGTTTGCAGTGTAAGGTTTAATATACACTGACTATAACATTTCTGAGCAATGAACTTTTGATTCTTTTTTGAAAATCCTGCAATGGCACCGTGGATACTCTAATAATTCATTGTGGGTATCAGCTGCTTGTAGAATCTTGCCAGTGTTTGTAATAGCACTGATTTTCAAAAAATAAACTAAGATCAAAATGCTAAACCAGACCTTGCTGGCTCGACTGGGAATCCCCAGTTCTGATCCCCATCTGTGCAACATTATTTAACCTCGTCAAAAGGAAAAGAAAGAAATTCCACCAAAATCTCTCAAATGAAGCAGAAACATATCACAGACTTCATTTTCAAGTGAAGACTTGAAAACAGTTCACATTATAGAAGAGGAGGTGCTGGAGGTCTTAAAATGCAGAAAGATAGACAAATCCATTGATCTGATCAAGTGTATGTCAGGACATTGTGGGAAGCAAAGAAAGGTGTACATTTGTCATAGTCATAGAGACTAACAGCATGAGAACAGACCTTTCAGTCTGACTTGTTCATGCCGACAAGATATCCTAAATTAATCTAGTCCCATTTGCCAACACTTGGCCCATATCCCTCTAAATCCTTCCTATTCATTCACCCATTCAGGTGCCTTTTAAATATTGTAATTGTACCCACCTCAATACATGCCATACATGCAGCATGCTTTGCATGATAAAGTTAGCCTTCAGTCCCTTTTAAATCTTTCCCCTCTCACCCCGCTCTAGTTTTGGACTTACCCAACCCAGGGAAAAGGCCTTGTCTATTTACCTTATCATGCCCCTCATAATTTTATAAACCTCTATAAGCTCACCCCTCAGCCTCCAACACTCCAGGAAAACAGCCCCAGCCTATTCAGCTTCTCCCAAGAACACAAACCCTCCAACCCCGGCAACATCATTGTAAATCTTTTCTGAACCCTTTCAAGTTCCACAACATCCTTCCCGTAGGAAGGAGACCAGAATTGCACACAATTTTCCAAAAGTGGCCGAACCAATGTGTCTGAAAACAAAAATCTTCAATGGCAGAACAAGCAAAAGCAGAGAAAAACTACAATGGCAAGATGGTCAAGGCTTAATACGCCACAAAACTCTGATCACCAACCCATCAAAATCATCCAATATGGAAGCAGGCCATTCAGCCTATCAAGTCTACACTGACCCTCCAAAGAGCATTTCACCCAGACCCACCCCCTCCCTGTATCCACATATTTCCCATGGCTAATCTACGTAGCCTGCATATCCCTGGACACTACAGCAATATTAACATGACTAATCCACCGAACCCGTACATCTTTGGACTGTGGGAGTATCCAGAGGAAACCCATGCAGATGCAGACAGATTGTGCAAACTCCACACAGGGAACAAAGCTGAAAACATTTAGCGTGGAAAGTAATACAAGACTGCATTTGGAAATGCATTACTGTAGTGTAGTGGCTATCATGTTTACTTCAAATCCCTGATTCAAAACACGGCAGAAACATTGATACAACACCATAGTAAAGAAAGGAAATGATATATAGCAGGAAATTTAAACATGCAAAAATTTGAGTCTCAAATATTTCCTCCCTATTTCTGTTTTAACTGAACCAGAACTTGGGCAGGAGACTAACTTATCACAAGGAAGTCATAGAGTCATAGAGATGTACAGACCTTTCGGTCCAACCTGCCCATGCCGACCAGATATCCCAACCCAATCTACTCCCACTTGCAAGCACCCAGCCCATATCCCTCCAAGCCCTTCCTATTCATATACCCATCCAAATGCCCCTTCAATGTTGCAATTGTACCAGCCTCCACCACATCCTCTGACAGCTTATTCCATACACGTACCACCCTTTGCATGAAAAAGTTGCCCCTTAGGTCTCTTTTATATCTTCCCCTCTCACCCTAAACCTATGCCCTCTAGTTCTGGACTCCCTAACCCCAGGGAAAAGATTTTGTCTATTTATCCTATCCATGCCCCTCATAATTTTGCAAACCTCTATAAGGTCACCCCTCAGCCTCCAACGCTCCAGGGAAAACAGCCCCAGCGTGTTCAGCCTCTCCCTGTAGCTCAAATCCTCCAACCCTGGCAAAATCCTCAAATCTTTTCTGAACCCTTTCAAGTTTCACAACATCTTTCCTTTAGGAAGGAGACCAGAATTACTATCCTATCTACCTGCGACTCCACTTTCAAGGAGCTATGAACCTGCACTCCAAGGTCTCTTTGTTCAACAACATTCCCTAGGACCTTACCATTAAGTGTATAAGTCCTGCTAAGATATGCTTTCCCAAAATGCAGCACCTAATATTTATCTGAATTAAACTCCATCTGCCACTTCTCAGCCCATTGGCCCATCTGGTCCAGATCCTGTTGTAATCTGAGGTAACCCTCTTCGCTGTCCATTACACCTCCAATTTTGGTGTCATCTGCAAACTTACTATCTGTGCCTCTTATGCTTGCATCCAAATCATTTATGTAAATGACAAATAGTAGAGGACACAGCACTGATCCTTGTGACACTCCACTGGTCACAGGTCTCCAGTCTGAAAAACAACCCTCCACCACCACCGTCTGTCTTCTACCTTTGAGTCAGTTCTGTATCCAAATGGCTAGTTCTCCCTGTATTCTGTGAGATCTAACCTTGCCAATCAGTGTCCCCATGGGGAACCTTGTCGAACGCCTTACTGAAGTCCATATTGATCACATCTACTGCTCTGTCCTCATCAATCCTCTTTGTTACTTCTTCAAAAAACTCAATTAAGTTTGTGAGACATGATTTCCCATGCACAAAGCCATGTTGACTATCCCTTATCAGTCCTTGCCTTTCCAAATACATGTACATCTTGTCCCTCAGGATTCCCTCCAACAACCTGCCCACCAAGTGGGTTGAAAATTTAAATATCATAATCCTGCTGCAAGGCACGTTGTTATACAGATTTTCACATTAAAATGCTGTCGGCTGGGTTCCTTAAGCAAGGACATGATGGACTGTAGGAGTTAATCTACAAATACTTTCTTGATTCAGGCTTCTGCCTGAAGAAGCATCGCAAGCAGGTACCCTTCCATGTGTCTTTCACCCCCAGTAGCTACCTCTCCAATCCTTAGCCTATAACCAAAACACTACCAAGCAATTAATCTAACCCTATTTCATCCAGCATTCAAATTCCAATTACATACCTTGCCTTCACCATTGCGGAATCTACACCTTCATTTCCTTTCCTACTTCCTGGGGAATTAATTGGAGATGTCAATGGTACCTTTACAACATCTGGCTTCCCCATTTTTTTGACACACCCCATTTCCTGTGGCTCTGTTGAGGAACTATTCCTGAATAACTTTTAAATATCTTAAATGTTTGCTTTGTGGTTATAAGCTGAAGAAGTGTTGCATGTCGTTTTTGAAATAATCTTAACCACTCTCTACAAATGCTATTTTGTAATAATTATCTGTAAATTAAGTTTGGTAATATGGGCTGATGGTGGTGAATTTGAAACAAGACACAATTACAGATTCATATAAGATGAGGCATTCTTAAAATTCAAATGAGACCTCTGTTTGAAACCGTCATACTGGAACTGAAATGCTTTCAATTATAATGTTACTGCAAAGGTCGGCTTTGAGCACAGAACTGGAAAATTTTGCTCCTAATGTGTTTGGAAAGCAGGAAATTTCATTCAAGACCAGTCACTCCTTTCCTGTATATTCTTTGCTTGATTACACTGTTATTTTCTGCACATCAATCTGGATCATTTGTCGTTGTCTAGTAAAACAGTTGAGATAGTCATAGATTAGTCAATGCTGAATCATAAGTGTAATCATGTCACAATAATGTGAAAGTTCAAATGCAGTATGTTACAATGCAGAATAGTGAACACAAACTGAAAGGCTTGGTTGCATCTCACACTTTGATCAAGGATCCCATTCCACCAATAAAAGGCAGTAAAATGTTGATTATAACAACCATTAGATAGGTAGTGAAGCAATTCTGAAACTGCAGTACTTTATGTCATGCAAAATTCTGTCATACGTTAGCATCAACTTATTTCCGAGTGACTTACTACTATTGAACAGATTATCTTCTGATGCTCTTCCTACAAGTTTTAAAGATTTTTGACTTGAGTGAACAAACATCCGTCACTACAATGTGACTGATGTAGTCTTTGGTTCACTCATTCAGCATTCTGTCATTGGAATTAACCCAAATTCCAACAGACAGTATTAACATCTGAATACAAAGTCCGGTATGATCAATTCTACCCTTTTTTTTTCTATTAAATAAATAGCAATTTTATCTAAATGTATTTGACCAATAAATAATACAATTCAGATGGGAAATGCCAGAACTTACAACAAATATGCAGTAAATGACAGTACGTATTAATAAAATCTACAACAAGAATATAAAATTCTGGCTATCAGGGCCGTGTTTTCAAAATCACATTTAAAAAATGATGGATATAAAACACTACATGAAAAAATTCTCTCCTGCATCACATCAGGAAGAACCACTGGGTTCACTAATGAATTGAGATAAAAGATTCATTGAAGTGCAAATGCTGAGCAGCAGCATAAAATCTCCATCTTATGCTGTTGAAAGAAATCTATTTTTTAATAAAGAAGAAAGGATTTATTCAGATTGTAATTATATTATAGTTAATACCGACTACTTTTCTATCCATGACTGTATTGGATCCTTTTTGAAAACCTGACTTGGGAGGTAAACAGCAATTCTAAGCAGCGTCAGTCAAATTATATCCTAATATTAAATTCGTTTTGGGGAATAGAATGGTATATTATACCATAATGATAACTGGCTTTGCCTGTCATGTGTATGATTGATGTGATTGTACTGGATAAAATGATAAATAATATAAATATCGCAAATACCGGAAATCTGAAATAACAATGGAGAATTCTCTATTTCTTATTGAAACATGCAAGATCCTGAGGGACTTTAGCAGGGTGAGTGCCTGAAGGATGTTTCCCTTGTTTGGAATCTGCATCTTGGGGACACAGTTTAAACATAAGAGGTCTCCCATTTTGAAATGAAGATGAGAATTTTTCTTTCTTGAGTCTTTATCGAGGTAGGTAGATTCTCAAGAAAGAAGGGAGTCAATGATTATTGGGGGTAGGTAAGCACTTGGCCACAATCAGATTAATCATGATTTTACTGAATGGCACAGCAAGGGGTCAAAAGACCTTCTTTTCTTATTTCAGTGATTATATTTTTTGATAAATAACATGCCTTACCTTTTTTTAGAAATTGGTCTTTGGAAATCCAAGTGGATTACATTCCAATTACCTCAGATACTTACATTGCATCATTTTCACCTGATTGTCTCCATCTGTCTAATTTAACATTACATCATTATTTATTTAAAATCACACAACACCAGGTTATAGTCCAACAGGTTTAATTGGAAGCACTAGCATTCGGAACGACGCTCCTTCATCAGGTGATTGTGTCCGAATCATGATCATTATTTATATATGTTTTTCTGGCATTATCCCCACATGCATTTCAACATTCAAATGCTAATCTTACACATGACTTATTTAAACCTTCCTTGTACTCTCTGATGTATAATTTTGCAATGCAGAAACACCCACACTCTCTCAATGAAAGGCATAATTTGAAACAATGCTGAGATTTTCTGGCTTTGAAAACATACTCTTAATTTTGTTCGATACATGGGGACATGCTTTTCTAACCTGAAACTCTGGTCTCTTTTCTGCTCTCAGTTTTCTTTTCTTCTATTAACCTTCATGTTCTACTACTTACTTTCATTTCTCGTGAACCAGCATGAAGAGGGGTACATTATTAACTGTGTGGATTGTTACATCACCTTGTTTGCCTGCATCAACGCCAGGTTTTATCAGACAAAGACTGACACACTTAAAGTGGAAATGTCAAACAGTTGATTAAATCAATTAATTTATTTTCAGATCTTTCTCTTTCCTTACCACAATGCCACCCCCCTTTTTTCTCGACATTCCTATTACAAGTCCTACATCTTTTCCCTTCCCCGCTCTCCCAAATGCGAACATTCATACCCATTCTTTCATGCATGCAGTTGGTCATAGCCAGGTGAGGAGGTGTGACTAGCCCTGCCTCTTTTCTCAATGTGCTTTTGGTTGGTTTGAACCAATATTTTTCTTGCTGTTTCAGCATGGAGCTAAAACACTTTGGTTAAATTTCGTTAACCTTATCAAAAATGAAGGAAAACTAGTTCCAAGGCCTTTTTTGAGTAAAAAAAAGCGTGGAGTTTTATTGCCTATTTTTAAAAAAAAATCACAAAATACATGTATGAGCACACAAAGTAATGTTTTAAAAAGGAATGACGGAAAGCTCTGCTTCCAGACAGGAAAGTAAAGAGAGTTGCAGTTCAAAGTTGTTTTGGGGCTATAAGTTGTCAGTGTGAAACTTAGTCTGAATGTTTTTATTGTTTTCCTGTTTCCAGTAATGGTCAAGCTTGTAGATAACCTTTATCTCAGTGGACTGTGTTTTTCTTCAAGTTTCTATTTCACTAATGTTAATTTTTGACAAAGAAAGAAAGAATGAAGAGCTTCCTGTATTCTTGCTGTTATGAGTCCACAAAGCTTTTATTTTCATTTGTTGCTCAAAGACTGCTGTTCATGTACCATTCCATTGTGAGTCATAGAGTCCCTACAGTGTGAAAGCAGGCCATTTGGCCCATTGAGTTCACACAAATCCTCTGAAGAGCATCCCGCCCAGACCCATCCCACTTCTCTATCCCTGCATTTCCCATGGCTAATCCACCTCGCCTGTACATCCTGGACACATTGGGCAATTTAACATGATCAATCCACCTAACCTGAACGTCTTTGAAACTGTGAAAGGAAACTGGAGCACCCAGAGGAAACTCATGCAGACACAGGGACAATGTGTAAACTCCACACAGACAATTGCCTGAGGCACTGTAAGGCAACAGTGCTAACCACTGAGCCACCATGCCACCCATTCTGGTGTTTATGCCATTGCTCAATTCCATTTTGGATGGTTGTAGAACCTTTTAATCTCTCAAATATGCAGTTATCATGTAAGCATGACTAAAGCAACACAAGGAAAACACAAAGTGTTGGCAAAACTCAGTAGGTCGTGCAGTGTCCTTGGAGAGGAAAAGAGAATTGACTTTTTGAGTTCAATATGACTCTATTTTGGAAGAGTTACATCAGACTCAATACATTAACTTTGTTTCTCCTTCCATTGCAAGATCTGCTGAGTTTTTATTTCAGAACTCCAACTCCACAGTACTTTACATTTATTTGGGAGATGTGAATCTCTTGATGCCTCACAGGGGTACAGTGCAGTTCTTGAATAAAAAGGTAATTTCAATGCAGTTGGTTTCATATATTCAAAGGTGGATTGACCAAATGCACATTAATCTTGCAGAATGGACATGAGGTTCTGGTCGTGGCAAAGCTATCGTTGAGCTCAGCACATCGAGAAAAGTGACAATTGAACACTGCTCAGACGTCTGCTCATGTCTGTCATCCTCGACTGTACATTATCATGAATGAAGTCTCATATAACCAAAGCAAGCTGGCTAAAAATATATGGATTTGGTTATCCAATTTGTCTCTTTGCTTGTTCAAAAACTTAAGAATAATTTGTGTGTTTCAGTCCCATTTATGAATGTTGGCCTTTTTGTTTATTCTTCCTATTCATTTCATAATGTACAGTTCAAAGTAACTCAACAGTCCATCCTTTAGGTCATTGGTATTCTACGTATGACCCAAGGAAAACATGTGACTCCCAGCCTTTGGCAAACCAGAGCTCAAAAGTCCAACCTACTCTGTTGCTTGTAGATACATTCCTATGGATTGCTTTGTATGCTTTGAATGTTAAATCTAAAATAGGAGTTTTAATCAGCAAATTTGGATATATTTAAAGTGTAGGTGCATATATTTATTCATTCAATATTTGCAGTTCGGTGGATCAGGGAAAATAAAACTACTAGACAGTCATTGCAGGTAGTCAGGAAAAATTCAATCTCCAGTTATCTCTTCATAAAGGCTTTAAGTCATATCGCACAGAAACAAACCCTTCGGTCCAACCAGTCCATGCCAAACATAATCCCAAACTAACCTGCCTGATCCTGACCCATATCCGTCCATACCTTTCCTGTTCATGTACTGATCTAAATTTTTTGAAAATGTAACTTTACTCACATCTACTAACTCCTCAGGAAGTTCATTCCACACAAAAACCACCCACTCTGCAAAAAAGTTGCCTCTTACATCTTTTTTAGTTCTCTTTCCTCTCACCTCAAAAATATGCGCCCTCGGTTTCAACTCCCCCACGTTAGGGAAAAGGCCATTGCTATTCACCTTATCTATGCCCCTCATGATTTTATAAACCTCTATAAGGTCACCCCACAACCTCCTATGCTCCAGTGAAAATGGTCCCAGTCTATCCAGCCTTTCTTTATAACTTAAACCTTCCATACCTGGCAACATGCTGGTAAATCTCTTTCATCCAGTCTCCAAATTTACAAATTGCCAAATATGTTCTTTTATTTATTTGAATATCTTTAGAGTAATGCAATTTTGGGCTGAGTTGAGGAATTTGTCCTGAAACCATTGCATTCTGAAGCTGGATGAAGAACCAACAGTGACATTTGTACCAGAATAGCGAAGAGTTTAAAATGTATTGCTGTGGTCCCAGATGTTTCTGTATAGACAGCAATGAACAGGAAGAACAATATTAGTTAGGATATTGTATTTCATCCAATTTAGGTGAGACATTGTACAGTTAACCAAGACTAACATGATTGAGTTGTGCAAGAAGGTATATCAATCTTTTTCTGCTGCTCTACCACTAACTAGTGAAGCGTGTCTGCAGAAATGTAATAGCAACCCAAAATTGTTTCCTGATATATGTTGTACTCCTGTTTCTTAGATCTGGAACATGTGATTGCTGTTGCAGCCAGGTAGTTATAAATCCAATGTGAAGTTCCAACTGTTTAAAGTTAGCCGTTGTTCATATTGTTTTGGGACTCCTATTAATTGAATGTGTGGTAAAATTTTCCAACTTAAACCAGGCAGAGATGAATCATTAAAATTCCTCAAATTAAACTAACATTTTCAGGATTCCGATGTCAATTTTTTTTGTCACTATTCTTTTGGCTGTTTGAATTATTTTAAATGTCACTATATCATGGACCCACTGTACCTAATCCACAGAATTACATGGTGATTTGGTCTAATTAATAACATTTGGTTAATTGTTTGGGGATTTATCTGGGTCCTTGTAATGTGAAAGTAAAATCACCATAGTCTTTCTAACCATAGGCTGCTCTCTCATAACAAAGGGACAACTATTGATAGTTTAACCTGTGGGCCACCATGCCTCAGATGAGGGGAGAGATCGGGAGGGAGTTATGGTAACATTCATGGTAACCTCAGTTAATGTGTGAATTGAACCTCCACTTGTGGTATAACCCTGTATTGCCAAACAGCCATTTAAGTGATATGAATCCTCTTGATACAATGTTATTCTAGATTGCAGCTTTAGATCTGTATGACATAATGGCAAGATTATAGAGCCTCAAGTGAAATTAGCAAATAGTTTGTACCTTCTCCACTCACTAAGGTGCTTTTCTGGAAAGTGAGTTCAGCAGAAGCAGGTAAATTCTGTGTTAGCTGACTAAGAAATGGGGAGATGGGTGGCATAGCAGTACTATAACTGAACTAGTAATGCCAGAGGACCAGATTAAATCTGAGGAAACAAATGCAGAGAATATTGGAGAAACTCAACAGGTCTGGCAGCATCTGTGGAAAGATAAACTGAGTTACCATTTCCTGTCCAGTCTTCAGAACACTGAATGCTCTGAGGGTGTGTTTCAACACCATGGCAGCAAGTGGAATTTATATTCAATTAGTACATTAAGAATTGAAACCTAGAGGGAAAAAAAATAGTCAGACTAGTGAATGAGAAAACTGATTTGACTCATCTTGTATACTTCAAAATGGAGGACCAGTGCATTCATTTCCAAGCGTTGCTGTTTTGTTTCACTGCTAAGAACCTAGTTTCGATAATGGTGATGATAAAATTATCATTGATTGTTTATAAAAGCCCATCTGGTTCACGAATATCATTTTGGGAAAGAAATCTGCAATCCCGTTTTCCAAACATGACTCCGGACCCATAGTAATGAAGTGGACTCTGAGATCAGTTCAAGATGAGTTTGGCTTGAGTGACAAAGTTAACAGTTCCAATATTCCAAGGAAATAAATCAGATAAAATTAGAATAGTGGTTGGTTATAATAGCTGGATATGTGTTCACTTAAGAACATGATTGAAGGGCAAGATAGAAAAATAAAAGCAGGAGTACATCATATTCCACAGTGAATATGATTGATGACCATATGCTTAGATCCCATATGCAGCATCTGTGGAAGTGATCCAATCATATTTCAAAAGTATAGATTGTAAAGTTGGATTAATTCATAGGAGTTTCACCTTCAAGAGGTTACCTTTTATATCTTTGTTACTTTTTTCCCTTCCTGATTCAGAAAGTTAGACCACTTACATGAAGAAAAAGATTATAGATGAACTTAAAATGCTCAATGCTTTCCTTATTTCATGCTATGGAATTTTCAAGTATGTTTCTATTTACTTTCCTTTATCAGCCAACAAACCTTGTCTGATTGTGCACTGTAATGACTGCATTTTACATTTGTTGAGGAGACTGATCATATCAGTATTAGCCCTTTATAGCTAGCATCCTTCTCTAATGTGCTTAATGCTTTAAATTTGATATGTTCCTTTACGTTTTGAAGTCATTGACAGTAAACCATTATGGTTGATATTAGTACAAATTTACTGAAATGTATGCCTGAGTCCTTCCTAATTACTGAAATTCAAAGGCAATTACTCTATAAATGTACGCTGCTGTCAATAAAACTGAGATGCCATATTTGTCAGTAATAAAAAATACTTAGAAAATCAAATAAAGATAAAATTAGCAACAAGAGAAAAAGGCAAGAATTATTGATTTAGCAGTGAATTACAAATAACAATCACGAAGTTTGGTTTGTTTAGATGTAATCATACGTTTATTTGTGTTCATCAAGGTGAGGGGTGAAGTATTTTCTATTTCATGCACCTTTACTCCATCAAAGGCCAATCACTAGATTACATACAAAGATTGAAACTGGTTTCAATTTTGTACAGGTGGAGAAGATTTGAATGTTTTAAAGTCTTGTCAAATTATAAAGAATATTTCACCCCACTACAAATAAATACCTCAGTCTCAGGCTCAGAGGATTTACTTTGTGAGAACCTGCTATCCATTTTACACACAAGCTATAGTAAGGCCAGATATGGTGACATTACCAATTTAGTTTCAGTTATTCTGTACGATACAGTAATGTCTATTGTGAACTGAACTCAGACTGCACTGTCTCATTTTACATTGAATTTATCCAATCTGTAGAAAAGACAATACAACCATACGATGAGGGATAAGAAGTTATTAAATGAGATCATGGCTGATCTGATAATCCTCAACTCTACTTTCCTCCTTTACCCTTGATTCCCTTACTTATTAAAAATCTGTCTATCTCAGCGATTGAATACATAATATATAATATATACAGCCATCTATCAGAAAGAATTCCACATATTCACTAACTTGTGAGATAACAAATTCTTCCAAATTTCAGTCTTAAACAGATCATGCTGTCTGGTCCTATACTTTCCCATGAAAGGAAACAACTTGTGCACATCTACCACACCTCCTCTATCCAGCTACTTTAGATGTTACAATAAGATCTTCTGCCTTCTTCTATACTCAGACTCAACCTCAACAATTTCCTCTGGACTGCCTCCAAACCCACTTTGAAAAGTGGGCCAGAACTATTCACAGTATTCTAGGTGTGGTCTGCCCAGTGTCCTGCATAGTTTTTAACAAGAACTTTCCTATTTTTACATTCCATTCTGTTTAAAATAGACCGTAAGACCGCAAGATGTCAGAGCAGAATTAGGCCATTCAGCCCATTGAGATCGCTTCACCATTCAATCATCGCTGATATGTTTCTCATCCCCATTCTCCCGCTTTCTCCCGGTAACCCTTCATCTCCTTACTAATTAAGAACTAATCTCTCCCTGTGTTAAATGCACTCAATGACATGGCCTCTACAACCCTCTGCAGCAATGAGTTCCACAGATTCACCACTCCTCCTCATCTCAGTTCTAAAGATTCACCCCTTTACTTTGAGGCTGTGCCCTCGGATTCTAGTCTCTTCTACTCATGGAAACATCTTCTCCACTTCCACTCTATCCAGGCCTCAGTATCCTGTAACTTTCAATGAAATCCCCTCCCATCATTCTAAACTCTATCGAATATAGACCCAAAGTCCTCAACCACTCATCATATAACAAGACTTTCATCCCGGCATGATCATTGCAAATCTCCTCTGGACCGTTTCCGATGATACCACATTCTTCCTTGGATATGGGGCTCAGAACTGCTCACACTATTCAAAATGTGGTCTGAATAGAGCTTTATACAGCTTCAGTAGTAAATCTCTGCTCTTGTATTCTTGTCCTTTTGAACCAATTGAAAAGGCAACGCTTTGTATTTTCCTTCCAAACTACCAACTGAACTTGTACGTTAACCTTAAGAGGATCCTGAATTCGGACTCCTAAGTCCCTTTGTATGTCAGATTTCTGAAGCCTTTTCCATCTAGAAAATAGTCTATGTCTCTATTCTTCCTACCAAATTGAATAAATAAAGACCAATGTTGCATTTGCCTCAAAATAAAACAAATAACAATGGATGCTGGACATCTGAAACAAAAACAGAAGCAAAAATACGCCAGTATTTCTGTCTTGGGTATACTGCAGTGCTCCAGTAAACCTCCATGAGAACTGAAAGATTAACATTTCATTTTCCACTTGGAGACCCTGTAGCCTCTAGGACTCACCATCCAGTTCAATAACTTTAGAGCCTGATTCCATCTTTCAATGGGTTTTTTTTAACTACCCCCAAACTATGTCATGACATGAATTTCTTTCTGCACAGGGAACCCATTCTCTCTGACTGCCAGTTGTCATTATCACTGATTCAGCTTCTCTTCTGTCCCAGCCTACTACCAATTACTCCCACATCTGCCTACCCCTTCCTTATCTCTCTCTGTCTTGGCTCCATTTCCACCTCTCCATTTGTGTCTCCCACCAAGCATTGTCTTCAATATAAATACCACGTTTTCCTAGCTGCTGTCAGTTCTGATGAAGAGACACAAGATTTGAAATGGCAACCTGCTTTCTCCTCACTATGGTCATTGTACTTTCACTTCTGTCATCTTTGTCATTAATATACATATTGTAAATAAATGTGGCCCCAGCACTGATCCCTTTGGCACTCCACTTGTTAAGGTCATCATCCTGAAGATCTTCATGCCATCATTCTGAATTATATTGAAGACCCAGAGGTGAAACTCCCATGTTGAAACCATTATGCCATGAAACAATCATAACTAAAATGTAATAACATGTCCCAAAGTGCTTCACAGGAGTGTTATAAAGCCAAGTGAGGTACCAATCCATTTATAAAGAGATACTAGATCAGAGAACCAAAAGCATGGTCCAAGAGGTTGATTTTAATGAATTTCTTCAAGTAGAAAAGTCAAGAGGCCAGGAGGTGTAGGAAGGACTTCCAGCGCTTTGGTCAAAAGTAATTGAAAGTATAGGCCCCAATAGTGAAATGATTAAATCAGTGATGCACTTAAGGCCAGAAGACTGCAGATATCTGAGGGTTGTGAAGCTGGAGGTGAGAGCAGAAATAGGGAGAACGGAAATGTTATATTTTCCTGACATTGGTAAAGAAATAGGAATTAATTGTTAAGAGAATGCACATCCAGCTTTCTACATTTCACTGCTGCACTTCAGTCATGTGCCACATGTGCCAGTTTAGCCCTGTGAGACGCTGGACAAATACATTAATTGATACTCCAGCATTTTGAGTTTGAACTGTGCTTATTTTCAAATTAAAGGAATCAGAAGACATAAGAAAGGACAGGGTAAGGATTTAAAGACTGGGATAGGAACTTAAAAGTCAAGACAATGGGCCAATAAAGGTCAGCAAGTACAAGGGTGACAGGGGAATGGGTCAGTGCAAGCTAACACATTGACAGAAAATGCTCTGATGATCTTTAGTTTATTGAGGAAGAGCAGCTAGGAGTGCACTAGTCTCGTGGTAACAAAGTCATGAATGAGCATTTCAGCAGTACAGCATCGAAGACAAGAGTTTAATTTGGCATGTTACAGAGATGGACATAGGCAATCTCAGTGATGGGATGGGTATGATATCAAAGGCTCATCCTCAGTCAGGATGTGACATCGAAGATACAAAGAAATGGGCTCAAGTTTAAGAATTTCCAGGAAGAGGGGTGAAATCAGCTGTAAAGAGAATTTTAGAGATGTCAGTCTTCCAATAGCATATTATTTATTCATCTGTCATTTTCATCAGAATAAATCATTTGGCTGCCATTTGACATCTTGTTTGTTTATTTCATTGGATATCAGTGAGAATGATTCTTCTTAGTCCTCATTCAAATAACTATGAGAGGTTAAAGAGATGACCCTATTGAGGTTTATGAAATCATGAGGGGGAATATGTAAGGTGAATGACGGGTGTCTTTTCCCTCAATTAGGGTATTTGAAGACCAGGAGAATACTTTTAAGGTGAGTGGAGAAATATTTAAAAAAGATGTGAGAGGCATTTTTTTTCCACAGTGAGTTGTTTGTGTATGGAATGAAGTGGTGGCTGTGAGTATAGCTATAACATTTAAAAGGTATTTAGATAAGTACATGAATAAGAAATGTTTGGAGGGATATTGGCCGAGTGCAGGCAGGTAGGACTCGTTTAGTCTGGAATTATGGTTGGTATGGACTGGTTGGACCAAATGGTCTGTTTCTATGGTGTATGACTCTCTAAGTTGGAACTGGCTCCCTGACAGCATTACCCTCATCCTCCATCATCACCCTCAACCTCCCCTCCCTCTCAATGACCCTGCAATAAATGCTGGATAAAAGCTGACAAAAGCCTTAAATAGAATTCCCTCATGTACATCAACACTACAGGAAAATCTATGGACTAAATTTCCACTCATAGATTATCTTGCAGGTAGCTGATTTTCTCCAAGCTCCTGCTACTACAACAGATTGTTTTTTTTTTTCACTTCTCTGTTCCATTTCATTTGATAGCTCATCAGCTGTACAGGACTGTGACAGTGCTGTCAGTTCCACCAATCTATCCTGCACCTGTCAGCAATCTATCAGATCCCCAGATTTATTTTGGAATGTATTTTTTATTAATAGAGGCAGCTTAGCTTATTACTTTTGGATGGACCATATAGTATCCAGGCAACAGCAGTGTCTCATTCAGGATTTGGAAAGCAAGCAGAAAATTTGATGGGAAGGGTAACCCTTTCACTGGAAGTTACTTATTTTTGGACGTTCTGTTTTAAAATATGTCAAATCATATGATTTTAAAAATGTGCAAAAAATGATGAGCGCTCAGCAAACTGAGGTAAAAATTTCTATCAACCTTTTGCTCCATTTTCTTTTGGACTCAGTTTGTCCCCATTCACTATTACCCTGAACATATTGTTGACATATTGGAATACAGGTCCAGGTGTACTATCTTTCCTCTGGTATTTCTCCCTAATGACCTTGATTCATATATACGATTTTACAATGGAGGCTTGACCACATACATCTGTCTTCTCACATGCTCACCTATGCAGTCAGTAAATGATCCAGAGGAGGAAACTCAGCTAATTTAACTTAATGTAGTGACTGTGATTGAAATTATTCCTTAATGTTCCATCACTTGACTAGCCTCCATACTCTCACCATTATTCATCCAATGCTACAGTGACAGAATTGGGAATTTACAGTAGATGATAAAGAAATGGCAGATGAGCAAATATATTCCTTTTTTATTCACTATGGAAGATACAAAATACATCCCAGGCATAGCTTTAAATCTAGAGATGACAGGCAAAGAGGAACCATGTGAAATTATAATCACAAGGGAATTAAGTAAACTAATGGAGCTGCAAGTTGACAAATCTCTGGGTCCAGATAGACACTTAAAAGAGGCTGCTAATGAATTATTAGATCGATCAGTGTTAACTTCCCAAAACTCAAGATTCATGAAAGGTTCATTAGACTGAAAAGTAGCAAATATAACCTCTCTATTCAAGAAGGGAGAGGAAGAGGCAGAAAACAGGAAAATTTAGACAGTTGGCTTGTTATCTATCTTATGGAAGGTGTTGGAATTGATCATTCATGAGATTCTTAGCAGTGTACTAAGAAACGTATTCAGGAAGAGTCAGCAATGTTTGTGAAAGGGAAATCATGGTTAATCAATATAATGAGTGAATAAAATGAACTATGGATAAGGGAGAGCAGGTTGTGAGCTTGCTCACTGAGCTAGTAGATTTGTTCTCAGGCGTTTTGTCACCAGGCTGGGTCACATCATCAGTTAGACTCCAATGAAGCACTGGTATTCTGTCCTGCTGCTATTTATCTGTCTTTGTCTGTTGTGGTGGGTGATATCATTTCCGGTTCTGTTTCTGAGAAGTTGATAAATGGGGCCCAAATCAATATGTTTGTTTTGGAGTTCCGGTTTGAATGCCAGGCCTCTAGGAATTCCTATCTGTGTCTTTGTTTAGCCTGTCCTAGGATGGACATATTGTCCCAGTCAAACTGGTGTCCCTCTTTGTCTGTGTAAAGGAGAGCCTGTAGACTTATACTGTACTTGAATTTCCAGAAGCCATTTGATAAGGTACAGACAATAAAAGCTCATAGTATAGTGGATAGCATATTATCATGATAGAAAATTGGCTGTCTGACAGAAAACAGAATGTGCCTAAATGGGTCTTTGTCCGGTTGGCTGAATGTGATGACCATAAAGGGGCTCAACATTTTACAATGTATATGAATAATTTAGATGTGGGGAGTGAAGGCATCGTGGCCAATCTTGCAGACCAAATAAAGATAACAGGAAAGCATGTTGCAGTAAAAACATAAGGAGATTACAAGTGGATGTATACAGGTTGAGCAAGTGAAAAAAATTCTGACAGATGGAGCATAGTGTGGGAAAAAATGAAGTTGTTCACTTTGGTAGGAAGAATGAAAAAAAACAGAATATGACCTTAAACGGACAGCAACTGTGGAAGTCCTAGGTCCAGAGTGATTAACCTGTACACTAGAGTATCTTACAAAATAAATGTGTGCATGTGTAGCATTTTATCAAGAAGGCTAATATGGTGCATTCCATTATTATGAGAGGAATTGAGCATAAAAGTAAGATTGGTGTGCTTCAGTTAAACAGAGCTATGTTGAGAATACATCTTAAATACTGTGTGCAGTTATTGTCTGTGTTTAAGGTAAGAAAGAAATGCTTTGGATAAAGTCCAGAGGAGGTTCATCAGATTGATACCGAGAATGAGTTTGGTCTTTTCCATGGGTGTTTAGAGATAATGAGGGTCCCAGATACTGGGAAGTCAAAGTTAATAAAGTGTGGAGTTGGAAAAAGCACAACAGGTCAAGCAGCATCAGAGGAGCAGGGGAGTTGACATTTCAGGTGCCTTTTTCAGCTCACGCTTTTTCGACTCTACATTAGAATTTAGAACAGTGATGTGGAGTCTTAGTTAAAGTGTAAAAGATTCTGAATGATCTTGATAAGGTCGAATGGATGTTTTATCTTGTGGGTCACTCCCAGATCTAGAAGACACTATTTCAAATTTCGGGATCATCCTTTCAGGATAGAAATGATTTTTTTTTAATTCTCTGAAGATTGTGTAACATTTGGAACTCTCTATCTCAGAAAGCAGTGGTGGCAGGGTCATTTATTTATTTTTTAAACAGAGGTGTTATACAAGGGAATAAAAGGTTGAAGGGATAAATGGGAGGCTCCCAAGCACTGATGATGTCGCCTAGCCAGGGGACGAAACGTTTGCAACAAAAACTTCCAGCTCGGCGAACTGAATTAACCATGCTAAATTGCACATAGTGTTCAGGGATGTGTAGATGCATTAGTCAGAGGGTAAACGTAGGGTAATTGGAGAGGGGAATGGGTCTGTATGGATTATTCTTTGGAGGGTCTGTGTGGATGTGTTGGGCCAAAGGGCCTGTTTGTACACTGTAGGAGATAAATATAAATTTAAAAAAGTAGCCACCTCCTCACCACCTTCTCAGGGGAACTCAGGGTACCCACATCACATGAATGAATAAAAAATAAGTTACACGTTCATCCTTGTGACAGACTGCCAGTTAAAAAATAAAGAAAAAATACTTGTTCACCATTTGGACGATGTAAGGGCAAAAGAGAACAAAAATAGTAAAATAAGTAAATGAGAAGTTCTGGTCCAACTCATCTTGCACATTTCAAACTGGACATTCACCACAACCTGTTTGTTTTACTCTTACTGTTTTGTTTTCCCTCTGGGTGACAATCAAGCCAAGCAGCCTCTCTTTTCCCCCATGTTCAGTAGTTTTATATCTATCTGATGAAGAAAGATTTTCAAAGGAAATGACAAAAATTGATCATTTTTAATATTAGTATGATACTTCTCCAGGGCGACACACAGCAGTATGCTGGAGATAGGTCTTAAGACTCTGGGCCAATCCTGGAGGATTGCCTGCACAAATTTAACCCAGTGATTCAGGCGACTTCCTGCATTTGCTGTACAAGGTCCAAAATAGACTGTTACAGATGAGAGATGCAGATTGACTTGGCCTGTCAGGTTCCACCATTCATTTTTGGGCTGTGCCTGCATTATCTTATTCTTACCCTAGAATATTGATATATAGTCCCTGGTACCAGACAGCAAAAGCAAAAACAAATTCTGTGCATAGACTGTTGTTGGTGCACATTTCTTCCGTTCAAATGTTCAATTTTCCTCATTTGTTCCTGATTGTCCCAGTCAATAAAACATGGAAAATGAACTGTGTCAGGGCTAAATGAGAACTATTTTATTGAAAAAATGTTGGGGAGTTTGCAAGCCCATTGTGGGAAATGCCTGTCTTGCTTTCTAATTGGCTCCTATGGAGACTTCATTAAGCCACTGCAAATGCTTGAAAATGCAGAAACTCGATGGTTTTGTGCTCCATCAAATGCTTCCTGGGTAGAATTGATGTCTCAAGAGAGTGCTGATTACTGTCAGGCAGAGGCAGTTTTGAAATGAAGTAATGTTGCTCGGTAGCTAAACAGATCATTGGATTTAAAAGCCTTGCCACATTTGAATTTGGCCACAGTTCAAGAATGGAATTCTGTCGGAATTGAGGCAGATATGCTTTTTTCTAAAACCAGCTTTACATTAGTTCTTTTGAAAACTGTTCTTTAGGCTCCCCTTTGGTAGATTTATGTGTTGTTTTTGTGTTTGCATAACTTCCAGTTTGGAATTGACCTGTAGTTCCATCTTCATTAATGCCCCTAATTTAAATGAGTATTTGCTTTTATAGTGACAACTTCAAGAAGCGCAGTTCCAGAGTTGTGGTGCATGTTTGTCCTGCAAATAGATTATGTTCGATTGGGCTGACCATTGAAATGCCTGAAAATTAAGAAAGTGAAAAAAGATAAAACTACATGTCTGATTTTAGCTGAGTTGGACCAGCTTTCATTGCAAAGGTGATGGAGGACATCAACAATTGGCTGCATTCAGAATCTGTATTCCTGTCTCATTCAATATAACATTTGTATTTGAACAGGTAGGTTGAGGGTTGAGACCTGAGCCATACAAAGTTAATTATTAACTGTGGTGTGATTTGCTTAGTTGTACCAATCAGTGATGGACCAGTTTGAATTTAAGGTGACATTTGTTCACATCTAGAAACCCAGCAAATGTTCTGTGACATTTAATTATCTTAGACTACTGAAATTAGAAAAGGAATTCTGATGCTTCCAGTTAGCTCATAAAGTCGGCAAAAGTGCATGACTATAAACCAAACATGTACGGTAAATAGTTTAAACAGAAAAAAAGGATTCCATTTGTAACATGAGTGTATTGCAGACCTGACTAAGTGTAATGTATTTAACCTCCTCCACCTCAATAAAATCACATGAGAACAAACATTTCATTCAACTACAACATGCATTAGAATGCACGGTTCCACCTTAGAGTCCAAAAATACTTGTCATTGTCTATCAAAATGTGAAATGGAAGGCACCTCACTGTGATAATGGATCCTTGTGAAATTGATCATACAGTGCTAATGCAGTAATGGAGATCTTCAGGCTAAACTCGCAGATGAAGTGACAGATAAAGGAATCATTTTTATTAACTCTCCTGACTTTCTTTCAAACATGAAAAAACTTTGAATTTCAAATGCTTTGACAATCTTGACAGTTTCCTATGGCAATCTTGAAAGAGCTTTTTGGCAGTTTGTTGACAATTCTTTGACATCTTTAGTCCCGTTAAGGTTATGCTCAAATGCACCTACACTTGCCAATACTGAAGCTGTTCCTTACCTACCTCAAAGGATAGCTTTCCTCCATAAAGGTGTCCTGAGACCAGACCCAAAGCAGTACCTAAACTCTCCAAAGGATATCCTGGCCATCCAAATGAATCCACATGATGTATACCTGCTCTTTCTTGGTCTGATCTGTACATTTGGTGTTTCAGATACCGACCTCACCACTGTCATGGTAGGAATCATAGAATCTCTATAGTGCAGAAAGAGACCATTCAGCCGATTGAGTCCATACCGATGCTATAAAGAACATTCCACCTAGATTACTCCCTCCCTATCCCAGTAACTCTGTATTAACCATGGCTAATCCATTTAGTCTGTACACTACAGGGTAAATTAGCATGTCCATTTCACCTAACGTACACATCATTGAATGAAACTGGAGCATGCGGAATAAACTCATGCAGACATAGGAGAAGGTGCAAACTCCACACAGTCACCCGAAGGTGTGGATCCCTGGTGCTGAGAGTCATCAGTGCTAACCACCAAGCCACTGTACCACCCACTAACTGACACAACTGATGAATGAAATGACTCATTGCCTGCATAGACTCAACAACCATGAAATCCAAGCCAGCCACATTCCTGTCCTTGTAAAAATGCAAAATCCCATATTTGGAGATGGGACTTAGGATTTGTGAGAGATTAAGCTATACTTTCTGACATGGCAAAAATCTAGTCCAACCTCTCTCTGTCTCTGCACATGCTTCCTGATCTGCTGAGTATCCCTAGCAATAAAACCATGTTTAGTTTATATTTCTAGTTTCCTTAGTTTTTTTTAATAAGAAGAAATATATTATTTGCAGAAGGATATAAATAATTTTCGAATGCAGTGGAATATTTTTCTCACCCCCTGAGGAGACCACCATCATTTCTGTTGAATTGCTCTCACTGGACTCTTGTCGAAAACAACAGATTTGTCTATTTAAGTTACACAAATCAATTCTCTTTGAGAGCTCCAAATAGACATATTACCAAAATGTACACTAATAAGAGCTTTGGAAACTATAACTGGAACCAAGTGTAATTTAAATAAAATAAATTCGAGAAGCGCTGCCAGTCAAAAATGTATTTGAATAAATCACACAGGATGATTTCTAAAATTGGATGCTGACAAATTTCATGGTGATTGCAACAAAATAAAATAAGTTAGAACTTTCCGCACTGATGCAAGCTGCTGTCCAATCATTGATGCACTGTGATTCAATTCAAAAGAACCATCAAAAGAAATCTCAGACAGAACTATATTATCTCCTCATAATCTGTGGAAAAAAAAAATAGCAGTTAGCATGTGTCAGGAAATTTCTCAGCTCAATATACTCATGAAGTGAAAAACTCTCCCAAATGGTGGAATCTGCACTCAGGAATGCTGGAAGTAGGGGAGTGGAAGCTGTGATCCACTGTCCACAACATAAATAAGGGCTATTGGGTACTGAGGCAAGCTCATCAAATGGCCTGTCCTAGTTCTCTGGGTTGACTTGATTTGATTTGATCTATTGTAGTCTCATGTACCTATGTACAGTGAAATGTTTTGCCTGTAGTACAGGCAGATCATAACATACAAGGACAAATAGATCATAGGATGATTGAAAAGAGTGAAGCATACAAAGTTATAGCTGCACAGGGAGTGTACAAAAGCATAATCAACATTAGATTTGTAGTAAGAGAGATCCAGTCAGCACTCTAGTAACAGCAGTGGAAGAAGCTGTCTTAAACCTGTTGGCATGTGTGTTTAAGCTTTTGTATTTTCGGCCTGACGGAAAAGGTCAGAAGAGATTATAACCAGAATTGAAGTGGCCTTTGATGTGGGTTACCTGTCTATGGCAACAAGAAGTGTAGATTGAGTCAATGGATGGGAGGTTGGCTTGTGTGATGATCTGACCTATATTCACAACTTTTTCCAGTTTCTTACTGTCCTGGGCAGAACAGTTGACTTACAAAGCTGTAATGCACCCAGATAGACTGCTTTCTATGGTGCATCTGTATAAGTTAGTGAGGGTCCTTATGGACATATTGAATTTCCATAGCCTCCTGAGGAAGAAGAGGTGTTGTTGTGTTTCTTGACCATCACATCTACATGGGTTGCTCATATTTTATTTTTTAGCTGACTGCCCTCAAACACATTCTCATTCCCTGACTCACTCCCCCAGCCCCATCCATGCCAATCAGCCTCTACCATACCCTCCATATCATTCCATGCTCCCCATCAAACAAATTTCCTTTTATAGCTCCCAAAACACTCTCTATCCCAAACCATTCACTTCCCGTTCCCTTAACATCCTAAATGCTAATTCATCCAGCATCCACCATATGCAGATCTCATAAATCATTTTGAGATGGAATAAAGTAAAGTATGAGAATATTTATTACAGCTTTCACTATATTAAGAGTGCACTTACACTCTTGAGATTCTGGATTAGTGGTGCTGGAAGAGCACAGCAGTTCAGGCTTTTGCCCGAAACGTCGATTTTACTGCTCCTCGGATGCTGCCTGAACTGCTGTGCTCTTCCAGCACCACTAATCCAGAATCTGGTTTCCAGCATCTGCAGTCATTGTTTTTACATTCTTGAGAGCCCAGTCAGTTTTTTTTCTTGATCTTCTCAAGCATTTAATCTAAAAAAATATAACTGATTTTTATTCATAGTCACATATCAAAAACAGTTCATCTTTTAATAACCTATTTGAGCTGTCAGTCAAACTATGAGCTTAAGACCCCCCTGATGATATAATAAGAAGTTGTGGAAAGTAGTTAATCACCAATAATAACACAGTTTTAACCTTTAGGGTGATGTCAACAGAAGGATATTGCAGCTGCTCATTTTCTTCAAACGCTCACTGACACAGGCAGGATATTTTTTAAACATTTTCTTCAAGGACTGGGAATGTAATCAACTTCACAGCTTGACAATTCTCCAGACCAATGTCACCTTTGATGAGCATTTACATCTACTCCACAATAAAGAATGTGTAACTGCGCGTTTCAGCAGTTGATTAAGATGGAAGTAGGATTTGTCAAAAATGGGGATGGGATTTTAGTATCTCAGTCCTACCTACCGTTTTTGAGAGTCTGCATCATCTCTACATCTTTGCAAATATCTGGAACAAGACATCTATATTTACAGTTCACCAATTTAAAATGGAAAATGTTAAGAAAAAAAAGAGGCAAAATTCATTGTTCTTTATTTAAAGAGTGAATATAGATCTAACAGCTACAATATTAATCAATCTTCCATAGAGCGATGGTTATGGTTTGAGCTGGGAAGAGGAAAATCAGTGGGGGTACCTCGTCCCAATCATGATCTGGGGCCCTGTTGCTGGTCATCAAAGTTAAAGCCACATGAATTGAGTTAACTTAAAACATTTAGTAAATACTTGGATAAATTTCTGCATTTAATTATTAATTAAATTAGTAAAGTGAGATCACATGGGATTCAGGGGGATCCTGCCAATTGGATTCAAAATTGGCTTTATAGTAGGAGACAGTGATGGCGGGTTCTTTTTTGCATTGGAGGCCTGTGACCAGTAGTGTTTCAGAGAGATCAGTATTGGTACACTTTTGTTTGTCAATTGTAGAAATGATTTGGATGAGAATGTAGGAGACATGGTTAGTAAGTTTATGAATGAAAACTTCCAAAATTGGTGGTACCGTGGACAGTGAAGAGGGTTACCTCAGATTACAAAGAAGATCTTGATCAATTGGGTAAATGGGTTCAGGAGTCGCAGGTGGAGTTTAATTTGGATAAATGTCAGGTATTGCATTTTGGTAAGACAAACAGAGGCAAGATGTATACGATTAATCTTTGGGCCTTTGGTAGTGTTATAGAATAGAGAGACCTAGGGATTCAGGGACATAATTCTTTGAAATTTGCATCACAAGTAGACAGGGTGGATAAGAAAGTATTTATCATGCATGCTTTCATTGCACAGACCTTTTGAGAATAGGGTTGGGATGTCACATTGAGGTTCTACAAGATGTTGGTGAGGCCTCTTCTGGATTACTATATGCAGTTCTGGTCACCCTATTATAGAAAGAATATTATTAAACTAGAGAGGGTTCAGAAAATATTTACCAGGATGTTGCTCAGAATGATTGGTTTGAATTGTAAGGAAAGGCTGGACAGGCTGGGACTTCTTCCACTGGATCATAGAAGGTTGAGGGATAACCTGTTAGATGTTTGTAAAATCATGAGGGCCACATGAGGTGAATAGCAAAGGTCTTTTTCTGAATGTGGGAAGTTCGGGGGTGTATTTTTAAGTCGCGAGGAGAAAGATTTAAAAAGGACATGAAGGGCAGCTTGTTTACGGGGAGAGTGCTTCATGTGTGGAATAACTGCCATAAGCAGTGATTGATGCAGGTCCAGTCACAATGTTAAAAAGACATTTAGGTATGTACCAAAATAAGTAAGGTTTGGAGGGACATAGGCTAAATGCAGACAGAACTATTTTAGTTTGGGAACACAGCTGGCATGGACTGGTTGGACCGAAGGGCCTGTTTTCATGCTGCATGACCCTATGAGTCTATGAATGAACTTCGGTTGATCACCAGTTACCCATGCTGCATTTATCCATGTGGAAGAAGTAAGGCATTGAAAGACTGCGAATATTATCCCATATAAGCGTACAGGTAATGGAAAAATGTTTTTCAAATTTTGAGTTCTACGCACCTTCCAAAAAAAAATAACATTACATACTGTGAATTTTTGTTTAGTCAACCAAGTTAATCCAAGGTTTGAAATAATAGCGATTGAGTGTGATGTGATAGCACTGAGACTAAACATGACAGGAGAGAGCGATGTGGCATAAATATTTCGAACTGTAGCAATACAGCAGCCATTCTAATGCATCGAAGCAGATGGTTCTAAACCTCAGGCATAAATATAAATGCACCTTGTGGTACTCAGTTTATTTCTTAGTAGTAATAAGCTGTTTACTTTTAGAATTATAATGAAATTGAAGAGGGGAAATAAAACGTCCATTTGCCGCTATGCAAATGTTTGTTTATTGCTCCTCCATTCCACCCCACTATCTGTATGTACAATTGCAAGCTGTTCATAAATTACCAATCACATACATCAATCATGTCAGACTGATGGTGTGTGCTGAACAGACTGGAGATGTGATCATGGTCTTGCTACAACATGCACAAAAAATATGTGCTTCAGGGAGTGGGGAATGGATCAATATGTTGTCTGAAATTGAACTGAGTGCATGAAGGGTGTCAAGGGATATGAGAAGTATTTTGTGGAAAATGGTGGTCATTTTTAAAAATTATCTGACACTAATGTGACCAAATTCCAATGCATCCATTGAACGTTCTCTCACTTTCCTGGGGTGCATGTTGGATGGTTGGGATTCAGGTTTGCAGTCAGGCAAATGTGAAACAAGTTACAATCAAGGCTGCTGTGACCGTATCATATCAGAATTCGATTAAAAACTGAAGGGATAGAAACTCTTTCCCTATGTTCTTGAGGCAAACGTATGTACTTCAAAGGCTTTGAGAACATGATCCATTCAGTTTCAATGAATGTAAGTCTGCTGGACTGTAAAACATAAGTCAATATAATGTTCAATACCGTTTCCATTGGATAGGAGAGATTACTATGGATAAAATCTTCAACTGTTGCAGCTGAGCAATGGATATTACTTGATTTGGATTTTGCCATACTCGAAGTAAATGAATTTGATTGGTTTTCTGGGCCTATCTGCATTTACAGTTAGTGTCAGTGATCACTAAAGCTCAATGTTAAGTGAACAAATATTGTTCTGTGCTAAAAAAAGTGATCTATATGGACTTCACTGAGGCATTTGACAAGGTTCCTCATGGTAGACTGGCTAGCAAGGTTAAATCTCATGGAATACAGGGAGAACTATCCATTTGATACAGAACTGGCTTGAAAGTCGATGACAGAGGATGGCAATGAAGGGTTCCTTTTCAGACTGGAGGCCTATGACCAGTGGTGTGTCACAAGGGTCAGCGCTGGGTCCACTGCTTTTTGTCACTTATATAAATGATTTATGTGTGAACATAGGAGGTATAATTATTATGTTTATAGATGGCACCAAAATTGGAGGTATAGTGGACAGCGAAGAAGGTTAACCCAGAGTACAACGGGATCTTGATCAGATTGGCCAATGGGCTGAGGAGTAGCAGATGGAGATGAATTTAGATAAATGCATTTTGGAAAGGCAAATCAGCGCAGGACTTATACACTTCATGGTAAGGGCCTGGGGAGTGTTGCTGAACAAAGAGACCTTGGAGTGCAGGTTCATTGCTCCTTGAAAGTGGAGTCACAGGTAGATAGGATAGTGAAGATGGTGTTTGGTATGCTTTCTTTTACGGAGTACATTGAGTACAGGAGTTGGGAGATCATGTTGCGGCTGTACAGGATATTGGTTAGGCCACTTTTGGAACATTGTTTGCAATTTTGGTCTTTCTCCTACTGGAAGGATGGTGTGAAACCTAAAAGGATTAAGAAAAGATTTGCAAGAATGTTGCCAGGGTTGGAGGATTTGTGCTACTGGGAGAGGCTGAATAAGCTGTTTTCCCTGGAGCATCAGAGACTAAGGGATGATTTTATCGAGTTTTATATAATCATGAGTGTCATAGATAGAGTAAATAGACAAAGATGGGGTAGGGGAGTCCAGAACTAGAAGGTATTGGTTTAAACTGAGGGGATAAATTTAAAAGGGACCTAAGGGGCAACTTTTTCATGCAGAGGCTGGTGCGTGTATGAATCGAGCTGCCAGAGGAAGTGGTGGAGGCTGGATGGGTACGTGAATAGGATGGGTTTAGAGGGATATGGACCAAGTGCTGGCAAAAGGAACGAGATGAGGTTAGGATATCTGGTTGGCATGGACAAGTTGTACTGAAGGGTCTGATAACATGCTGTATACCTCTATGACTTGATGACTCTTCCCAACACATCCCTTACTAGATTCTGACTGAATACACATAACTAAGATCCTATCAATCTTCACACCTGGATTTGTTTTAGTTTTTATCCTCATCCGTGGTTGTACACCCTGTGATAAGTACAAGATGATGACAAGTGACTTGCTTTCATTTTTAGTAAAAGTGCTCCTGAATTAGTGGAAAACGTTCTATACAAATGCTTTGGCTCATTGACTTCCTTTCTCCAATGTTCATGAAATTGGGAACACATCTGTCATTGTGCATGCTACTATGCAGACAAACATAGAGATTGTGACATCATGAATGTCTTAAGCAATGTCCAT